>NC_090811.1:65842438-66467438 GCF_036512215.1 Solanum lycopersicum | reverse complement strand
TAAAGGCCTGTATCTTTTAGAATCTTATCCTAATCAAGTGTCATTGGGTATGGGCTGAGACATACCTTCATATGATTCTTTAATATTAAATTATGTGTCTCCCATGTTGCATTGTTTCAAAGTCTTTAAGATCTTGATTTGTGGGGTCATTATCCTTTTTCTTTATTTGAAGGAATTGGAAATTGCTTTTTACAAAAAAGTTGCACAAAGGAGGTGCTACTATTCAGATTCTTTTTTTAAAAAAAATAACATCTAATTTGAATTGTAGGAAACTAGTAAAGTTTACTAGAATGTCTGAAGTGTTCACATTTTTAAGATCAAACCAAGATGCAATAGAATATAGATTTTTTAGTTTAGCTGTAAGGATAACACGCCGTCTGCAGTTCCACAACACATGTGATAGAATAGTACTCCAGATCTTCCGATTTGTTTGCTTCTGTTTCATTCGTAGCCTGTCTAACTTGTGTGAACCCGAAACAAAATTTCAAAGATAGTGAAAAAAAAATCCCGTGTTAGTAGTACAATATTGAAGTGTCGAGCTGCAAAAGTCCAAGTCCTTAGATTTGTTTTAATTATCCCATGTCTATCTGTTCCTAATAATGTTGTCTGTGCTATGCATAATATCTTGGACATCGATTATCCTATCTGATAAGATTGGAAAAGGAAACAAAAGCCCTCCCCCAATCCTTTAGGATCCTCCTTTTCACGGATCCGAATGAAGTGGTGGTGGTTTGCATTAAATAGAAATATTATCATTTGCTACCTACGAATACTAGCAAACATTTTAAAATGCTATGAAGGATGAGTACTCTATATACTTCCTCCATGAATACTGGCGAAAATTAAACAAATGCTAGAACAGACGACTATTGCTTCCTGATTTTTATGGCATTTGTGATGAATTTTTTCAAAAAAAATAAATTAAGAAATCCGTAGCTTTTCACTTGCTATAACAACCTTGTAAATTTGTTCTTTTCTTTTGTAATGTCTTACGCGTGATAGAGGACTAGTGTAATGTTTCTGTTGACTGTATTGTAGGCCTATTATGCTGCTTTAGTTTTGAAGTTGAAAGATGAAAAAAGGAAAGGATGTTTATGTTTGCCTCACTTTCAGATTTTTAAGTTCCCTTTGTCAATTCTTCGTTCGATTTTCATAGATGGTTGCTGGCTTTTACCATATCTTAATTACTATATATGGGAAAGTGGATCTTTCAATCATAACTAGAACAAGAATTTGCACAGCTTCTGAACTTCATTGTGTGTTCACAGGTTACAGAGTATAGAAAGTATGAACTAGAAAGCGAAGAAGACTACAACATGTATTGGAGACAAACGGAATATATGGATGGTGAAGATGGGGAACTGTCCTGGTTCAATGCTGGGGTCCGTGTTGGTGTAGGGATCGGTCTTGGCATTTGCGTAGGAGTTGGAATAGGAGTTGGCCTGTTAGTCCGCACCTACCAGACTACTACGAGGAACTTCAGAAGGCTTGTGTGATTATGTAGCGTTTGCTGCATTTGTTTTTGCATAGACCAAACGGCTAACAACAGATATATGTTTGTCTTGAGAGTGTGAATTCTGCTCATTAGACAGTTTCAGTGTAGCTAACCATCATACATTTTCGTGTTAACTTACTTCCTGCTAGCTTTTCGTCTTCCCATGCCCCATCCCCGTGTTAAGTTAAGTCTCTTTGTACCTCCTTGTTTTGGATTTAGGTGTGCAAACTCTTACTGTTGTAGATGTTCCATTCTGTTGCTGAGATGTGTCATATGCTGCAAAAATTATATGATCATTTTGTATAGTTTTTGTGTTAAGCTTATTGGACTAGTAGTTCAATGTAATTTTGTTCTTTTTGTAAACTCTTCCATCTGATAAATTGATGGTTTGGTGCAAGTGCCTAGGAAGTAGTCATTATATATTGTTTGATGTTTTACATTTGACAACCAGTTTTATCAAACGCGGAGGTTCGTTGGGGTTTAAACCGTAAAGCGTAGGCTTTCATAAGATAGGCGCTAACTGAGACAAAAAATAAAGCAAAATATCAATTGTTTAGTATTGCCTTTTCAGGATGATGTGAATTGGCAAGGAGTCTTAATGCGCGTTTAGCTAGGTGAAGCGTTCAACATATGTTGATCTTGGTAGGAGTCTTCTGCATTCCTTAAATTATTCGATCATGCAACACTTATTTAATACAAAAAAGATACACTCAACCCTGTCGTAGTTGGCTTCACGCTAAGATGGAGGAGAATAAGAAGTAAATCTTGAAGTGAACATTCTTTTCCTTCTTTTATCAAGGATGTGTTCAGACTGTGCACACATCGACTATTTCACCCAAAATGGTTACTTTCTATCTTTTACCACCATAAGGTCTGTCAAACAAAAGACTTAAATAGACGAAAAGTAATCACCTAGTGTTTATTGCCTAGTATTTAAAATGCAAATTCTTAACATCTTACATTTGTTATATCATAACAAAGCATCTAACAAAGTTTTAAGTAACTCTAGCAAAAGCATCTAAACTTTAACTGGTGGAGCAAGACACTCAGTCTTTGGAGCAACCTCAGCTGCAGAATAGCCATTAGTTTCAGTGTGGTGTATGTCAAAACTCCAAAACTTTGCAGCTTTCACATCATCTTGAGTCATTTGCCTTGAGAACTCTTCATGATCATATTTCAAATTTGCTTTTCCTCCTAATTCATTTGGTAAATTATCCATGTCAAAATATGACTTCATCAACTCAACACTGTCCTTGTTCTTTGGATAAACAAATTTGACCTTCTGCATTGTTTTGGGATCCAGAAAATACTTGACTATCTGGAACAAGAAAGGGGAAAATCAGCATTAATATAAGGTAAGACAAAGGGAGTGCCTCGGAGCAATGGTAAAGTTGTCTCATTGTGACCAGTGGAATCAGTTGCCTACATGATGCAATCACACACTTCGACGTGCAGCGTGAATGCAGGATGCTTTGTGCACCAGGCTGCGTTCCCTGAAGTAACTATGGTTGGTTGATGCTTGAATAAAATACATAATAGAACCAGATAATAATAGCACATGGTTCGATATGAACGTGTAAACCAACAAGGCAATGACCGAAAAAAGAGATCAACTGTGTTTGGTATGGAGGAACACATTTTTGAAAAAAATATAAGAACACAAGTTCTTTAAAAATGAGAAAAATGACTTCTTTGGTGTCAATAAAGAAAACAAGTTTCATAAAAGGCGTTCCATGTTGATTGTATCCTCCCCACACCTTAACACACTAAGATAACTGATCACGAGTTTTGCTTGGTTTTTGTTAGATCAAGTAACAGGTAAGAGGTGAAAGAAAAAGATAAAGATTCAGATCAAACCTTCCAAAATGCTTCAAAAATCCGCGGAGGGTTGTACAGAAATGCTACAGCAAGTCTTTCAGGGTAGTGATTCTGCAAAATATTGACCGTCTCACGAGCAGATTTGATAGGAACATTGTTAGTTAAAGACCATCCTGTGAAGTCTATCAACCATGACATTTGCTCTTGGTCTTGTGGAAGATTAAGAATTGCATTTTCTATCAGATACACTAAATGCCTCATCTGGTTGTCTAGTGCTGTCGTGTTCTGCAGAATGTAAGCGAAAACTATGAAACCAATTCAAGAATTTTTCAGCAGTTATCGTTACACAGATTTTGAAGACTTTAGAGTAGGTATCTTATGTCACCTGCATTCCCGGTCTCAAGATAAGAACAGTCCTCCCATCACGGTCATGAAAATTTGCTCTGTAAGCCTTCCCGGTCTCACCTTCAATTGCAACTTCATGCTGTAAAAGTGCAAATTATATGTTCAGCAGATACATATCAGAAAACCGTCTAGTACCAACACGATGAATTATGAAAAAATGAATCGTTGGTAAATATAAATAAAGGCGACAATCACAAATATGTTATCTTTCATGTCTGCAGAATAACTACAAACAGTTTGTCATGCAGTACTTTTTTCCAATTCATAATTGTATGAATGAATACTCACTGTCCATGTCCATATCGCTCTATGTAAGCCCGTCTTATTCTAATTGTATACAAAAAAATAGTTTCTCTATCAACTTTCTTTTAGCTATCCGCCCAAATTTCATATCGTGCACTCATATACAAATCTATAGTTAGTTCATCTCTTGGGGTACTAACTAACAGCTGAGTCCTCTCCGAAACAACAGGAGATAGTTATCCATCATATCGCTCACCAACTTCACTTGCCTTTACGGGAAGCTCACTCCGGGCAGGTTGGGATCACTTACAATACATCGACTCTACGAAAGGAAGGTGTGGGTTGGGAGCATTTTCAATATGATTCTTTTCCTGTACTTTTTTCGATGAAATATACGAGTCTGTTAGCATATAAGTTTGTGACAAGCATAAACACTCCTAGCAAATATCGACCTAAAGTAAACATACTGGAATGATTTAGTAACATGTTACATTCAACAAGAAGATAACCACACCATACAAAACCGTCTCTTTTCTTACCCAGCGGATCTCTTCAGGCTTAAAAGTTAACCTCCATTTTAAGGTTTCTTCCAACATCTTCTTTGATTTCTCAACATTCCAGTTCCGCGCTTCCAAATATCTCCTTAAACATGCATCACTGCAGTACTGTAAATCACGTCCTGATAGTGGCGCGCCCAAGGAAGTCCTAAGTTCCTTAACCTGTAATAGTAGTAACATGAGCCTCTCACTTCATAGATATGATCTGATTAGAACAAGTTCAAAACACACGATTTAATCGTGAATACGTCCACAGTCCCTCAGAAGTATCAAGAGTTATGCATCTTTATAATGTCAACGATTATATTCAAGCATTTATAGACTCACAGAACCTAATATGACCTATTTGAGCTCTGAAAGAGCGAATTTACTGAAGCTACTTTCACGTGTATGATCATCTCATCTAAAAGCTTAAGTTGTATACTCGTATAAATCTTCAAACACACTCGGAAACAGAAAACTCCACACAACAATATAAACTTTTCAACGATTAATCACCTTATGTGGTTGATCCTCACCCTCCTGTTCACTATGGGGATGGCTCTTGCGACGAAACATGATAAATGCTACTGCAACTGAAGCAAAACCAGTATAACAAAAGTGAGGCCTTTCAACAATCGACTAATATAAGATCGAAGTTCCCATGTATCAACAAAGACATTTTCATATCTAAAACTCCAATACAAATGTTCAAAAAGGAACAGATTTATATAGAAACACAGAGGAATTAGAACTTACTTCTACTTGACAGTCGCGAGATTTCCTATCGATCTTCAAATACATTTTGAAAACAAAAATTCCATACAAAAGATGATTTCAATTACCATGACATAAGTAGGGTCAAAAGAATTGCATTTCATTTTTCAAGCGTATTCATCACGGAGTGAATCTATTTCATTCTGTTTGGCACAAAAAGGAAAACGAATCACATTACTGTATGATTCAAACCTATGATATCAACTTTTGACACTTCTCTCCTGTCTTACGAGTCTCAAATAAGGCGTGCAACGCTTGCATCTTTAGTAGATGATTGATTCACTACCTAAGCGAAGAAAAGACTAGATTAATCAAAGAGAGTACTACAAGTCCGCGTTTTTCTAGACAGAAAATCGCAGGAATTTGAAACTACTTTCGATTAACAAATTGTTGCAACAATAATGGCTAGCTTCCCTCTTTACAAACACAAGCGGATTAAGGATTTAAAATCTATAGATTCAATCTTTAACATTCTTAGCCCTAAGACCCTAATTTTCAAAACTATGAATTCAGATATACTACTTGTTGAAATTTTCACATAAATTTAAACGATCCATAGAAAGTACTGAACTCAGATGAACTCGATGCAACAACAAAGGTTTTTTTGTGTGTTTCACACCATGATCCACCTACAACAGAGTGGTAAATTTTTGAAAGAGACTACCTTTTTTGCTGATCAAAAAGATCCAAACTTTGTCACAACAAAACTAACAGGCTCCAGATTACAACAACAACATACCTATTAGGGTAAACCCGGGGTCTACGGAGGGTAGAATGCGTCAGATTTTATCCATATCTTTCTAGGGTAAAAAAGGTTATTTCTAATACACCCTCGACTCAAAAAGAAAGTTAGTGAAACAGGACGTCGAGGGAAAAAAAAAAGGCAACAAAATAAACAAGATACAAAGCAAATACACTAACAAACAGTAATCCGTCCAGATTATTATCATAGTTATTGTATATCCAAATCAAGATCAATAACATGTTATATACATAAATTACAATAATTAATTCGAGATTTTAAGTCAGTAAATACAGAATCAACTACAACAATCACAATATATATCTATCTATATATAAAAGAAGTTTTGAATAGAAGATAATTAGCATTAATTAATTCATGATCTTACCTTAGGTTAGAAATTTGAGATGCCCTAATCAAGAATTTGACATATAATATATAAGTGTATATACATATAATATGATATGATCAATGTCTGTTTGTGTGTGAAAAAGGACAATTAGATGTTACAATTATTTACATTAAAAAAACAAAGTCTTCCACTATGGCACATATGGTTATTTTACTCATTGGGATCCTGGGATAGTGGGGAATATAATATAGTGTAAAATCACAGTCTGCCACGTGGCATTTATATTTATATAAGATGAGAGTTTTTAGGGAAACTTCAGTTTTTGAAAATTTTGATCATTTTGATATATGATTCAAATAGGTTAAACTTTTAATTAATAAATGTATGATTTTTTTTTTTAAAAAAAATGTAAGAAATATGTTTCTTCTGTCCTCTTTTTTTTGTTATGTTGCGCTTTTCAAAAGTCAATCTGACTAATTTTTGCAGTTAAATTAGATTACATAGAATTCAATATTTTAAAGGAACAATTTAGATATTCAAAAACTATACGAAAGGTATTATAAATGGAAAAATTTCATATATGGCAAACTTATTAGATTAAATAACATTATATGGGTATAGTTTACCTAATTACTTTATATGGGTATAGTTTAGTTATTTTAGGTATCTTTAATTTTGTATATAATGTTTTTTTTTATTTATACAATTATATTTTAAAAAGTGGTTTGTAACTGAAGCGTTAAATATGCTAACAATAAATTTAGATAATGCCACAATTTTAGGGAAACGTCCCTTTTTTTAAGCTAAACGTTCAAATTCAAAAAAAAATATCTGTATATATATATGAACTTACCTTTTTTTGTATATTTATATATGTACATGAATATATTAGTTAAACGTGACATTATATACAAGTTTCTAAATGACTTTTTATATATTCCAATAATATATAAAGTTAATATATACTAACTTCAATAATTTGTATATAACTACTACAATATACAAATTATAATCGCATATGATATTTTTCCATCTATATAACTAAATCCAATTACTTTGTGTACATATGTATATAAAAAAAAATGAGCCTTTCATATACAATTCCCTACTACCAGCTATTAAAACAGACATGTACATATCAATTTTTGTATATGTATATAAACTTAATATATACTAACTTCAATAATTTGTATATAACTAATAGAATATACAAATTCTAATCATATATAAAAAAAATTCATCTGTATAACTAAGTCCAATTACTTTTTTGTATATATATACAAAAAACAAAAATAACATATGCAATATACTATATACAATTACTAAACATGCAATTATACTATATACAATACTTAAGTAATATTTTTTGTATATTGACATCTAATTAATCAAAAAATTGTATCTAACTTTGTGTTTTAATACAGTACCTCATGAATATTATGTTCTTCAGATCCGACAACTTCAGAAGCATTTTCCTCTGATTCAATGTTTACAGCTTTCCTCTTTCTTCTTCCTTGTACTATTTTAATGCCTCTAGCTTTGGCATTGTTAATAGCTTGTTGAACTGCCGTAGGGTCGTTTTTTTCATTTGATCTAAGCTCTTCCATTATTTGTTCTTGTATAACTTGATTTGATTTTCCCAATAACCCTACATCAAACCCAAAATCTTGAGTTAACCCTATTGAAAACGATGGTAAAATGTCAACAACATTGACATGCAAAGGAATACCTCTGGTAATCCTCAAAGATGAAGATGATTCATTCATTGTGTGACCAATTTTAGATCTATCAAGAACAAAAAATCGATTATTTCATCAAAATATATGGAAAAAATAAACAGAACACATACAAATTTTGAATAAGTAAAAAAAAAGAAGAGGTAAACAACTAAAATTAAGAGTACTTACGAAATTGACTTCAACTTCGGGAGGGAACTTCAACTTCGGGAGGGAGTAATCTAATTTTGGACAACAATTTGAATTTCAAACCGGATAGCTGGAGTATTAAATGTAGGAGAAAAATTTGGAATGCGACAACGAGAGAGAAAATTGTTTTGTGTATAATTATATACAAAATTAGAAAATAATATTTTTATACCAGTGGTTATATAATAGGTTGTGGAACCCATTAAATATAGCAAACAAAAATAAACTATAATTATATAAGGTAAATAAATTAAACTATATCCCTATAATATAATTAGCTATGAATGTTTGTCATCCCATGTAATTTTCCCATTATAAATTGCAGCATATCCATTTTCGCATTCACAAACCTTTTTTAAAGAACAACCCAAATTCCTTGTAAAGCCCATGGATCTGGTGCATGGAGCACCGAATTTTTTTTTTCTCAAAACACTTCATGAGAAACTCCGTAATGAGTTGGGGAACGTTCACGTATGCTCATACAATTTTTTGACACCCATTTCCTCGTTTATAAGCCCCTTTTGACGAATTGCCCAAATTTTCTAATTTTCCATGTGTATTAGCCCATGGATCTAGTGCCCAGACAATCCAAAAACAATTTCTCAAAAACTCTATGAGGACCTCCGTAGTGAGTTGGGGAACCTTCACGCATACTCGCACCATTTTTTAATGGCTCATTTTCGCATTTACAAACTCTTTTTTACGAAGGCTCAAATTTTCCAATTTTTCATGTGTATTGGCCCATTGATCAGGCACTAAAAGCACCCAAATTTTTTCCCAGAAAACCTTATTAGGACCTTTGTAATGAGTTGGGAACCAACACGTATTCTCACATAATTTTTTAACGCTTATTTTTCACATTTACAAGGCCTTTATTAAAATCGCCCAAATTCCTCGATTTTTCAAGTGTGTTAGCCGTGGGCGATCCAAAATTTCGATGTCTTTTTTGCCTAAATTTTTTGTGGACATCCGTTAAAACGTTAGTTATGGATCCAGTGAGTCCTAACGACCAAAATGACTCATTTTCAAGGTCAAACGTGTCCCGAAGCAATTATAGCCCATTTTGTCAATTTTTGTGTACTATATAATTTATGAATATTTTGTGATCCACAATTCTGACGTCTTTTTCACCCAAAAATTTCGTGGATGTTCGTTAAGACGATATTTATGTATGAAGTTGGTCCTAATGCTAAAGCAGACCATTTTAAAGGTCAAAAGAGCCTTGGAGTAAGTAAACCCTTTTTTTGTCAATTTTTGTGTACTATAGTCCATGATCTTTTTTGGTAATCTAGAATTTCGACGTCTACTTTGTCCAATATTTTTGTGGACGTCCTTTAAGACATTATCTATGGAATCAGTTGGCCCTGATGGCTAAACGAACTTGACGGACGTCCACAAAATTTTTTGGAATTTTTGACGTCTTAATCCGGATTACCCAAAAAATGGTTTGCTATAGCACACGAAAATCATCGAAATGAGGGTTATGCTCGCTTCGGGGCTCGTTTGACCTTCAAAATAAGTTGGATTGTCCGTGATGGCCAACAAGATGCATAGCCAAGGTATTGATGGACGTCCACAAAAATTATTAGAATTTTTACGTCTTAATCCGGATCACCCAAAAAATGGTTTGCTATAGCACACGAAAATCATCGAAATGAGGGGTATGCTCGCTTCGGGGCTCGTTTGACCTTCAAAATAGGTTGGACTAGCCGTGAGGGCCAATTGGCTGCATAGAAAAGGTCTTGACGGACGTCCACAAAAAAATTTGGCATTTTTTACGTCAGAATCCGGATAACCCAAAAAATGGTTTACTATAGCACACGAAAATCGTCGAAATGGGGGGTATGCACGCTTCGAGGCTCGTTTGACCTTGAAAATTGGTCAAACTGGCTGAGAGGGCCAACTAGATTCATAGCCAAGGTCTTGACGCACGTCCAAAAAAAGTTTGGCATTTTTTACGTCGGAATCCGGATCACCCTAAAAATGATTTGTTATAGCACACGAAAATCGTATAAATAGGGGGGTATGCGCGCTTCGGGGCTCGTTTGACCTTGAAAATGGGTCGAACTGGACGTGATGGCCAACTGGATGTATAGCCAAGGTCTTGACGGACGTCCACAAAAAAATTTGGCATTTTTGACGTCGAAATCCGGATCACCTAAAAAATGGTTTGCTATTGCAAACGAAAATCATCGAAATTGTGGTATTCTCGCTTCGGGGCTCGTTTGACCTTGAAAATGAGTTGGATTGGCCATGATGGACAACTGGATGCATAGCCAAGGTATTGATGGACGTCCACAAAAAATTTTGGAATTTTTGACGTCTTAATCTGGATCACCCAAAAAATGGTTTGCTATAGCACACGAAAATCGCCGAAATGAGGGGTATGCTCGCTTCGGGGCCCGTTTGACCTTAAAAATGGGTTGGACTGGCCGTGAGGTCAAACCGGCTGCATAGACAAGGTCTTGACGGACGTCCACAAAAAAAATTGGAATTTTTGACGTCGGAATCCGGATAACCCAAAAAATGGTTTGCTATAGCACACAAAAATCGTCGAAATCAGAGGTATGCTCGCTTCGGGGCTCGTTTTACCTTGAAAATGGGTCGGACTGGCCGTGATGGCCAACTGGCTGCTTAGCCAAGGTCTTGACGCACGTCCACAAAAAAATTTGTCATTTTTGACGTCGGAATCCGGATCACCTAAAAAATAGTTTGCTATTGCTTACGAAAATCGTCGAAATTTGGTATGCTCGCTCCGGGGCTCGTTTGACCTTGAAAATGAGTTGGATTGGCCGTGATGGCCAACTGGATGCATAGCCAAGGTCTTGACAGACGTCCACAAAAATTTTTGGTATTTTTGACGTCTTAATCCGGATCACCCCAAAAATGGTTTTCTATAGCACACGAAAATCATCGAAATGAGGGGTATGCTCGCTTCGGGGCTCGTTTGACCTTGAAAATAAATTGGATTGGCCGTGATGGCCAACTGGCTGCATAGACAAGGTATTGACGGACGTCCACAAAAAATTTTGGAATTTTTGACTCGTTTGCTATTGCTTATGAAAATCGTCGAAATTGGGGTATGCTCATTTCGGGACTTGTTTGACCTTTAAAATGAGTTGGATTGGCCGTGATGGCCAACTGGATGCAAAGACAAGGTCTTGACGGACGTCCACAAAAAAATTGGCATTTTTTAGGTCGGAATTGGGGTATGCTCGCTTCGGGGCTTGTTTGACCTTCAAATGTGTCGGACTGGCCGTGAGGGCTAACCGGCTACATAGACAAGGTATTGACGGACGTTCACAAAAAAATATTGGCATTTTTGACATCGGAATCCGGATAACCCAAAAAATGGATTGCTATAGCATACGAAAATCATCGAAATGGGGGGGGTATGCGAGCTTCGAGGCTCGTTTGACCTTGAAAATTGGTCGGACTGGCCGTGATTGCCAACTGGCTGCATAGCCAAGGTCTTGAAGGACGTCCACAAAAAAATTTGACATTTTTGACATCGGAATCCATATCACCCTAAAAATGGTTTGCTATATCACACGAAAATAGTCTAAATAGGGGGGTATGCGCGCTTCGGGGCTCGTTTGACCTTGAAATGGGTCGGACTGACCGTGATGGCAAACTGGATGCATAGCCAAGGTCTTGACCGACATCCACAAAAAATTTTGGCATTTTTGACGTTGGAATCTAAATCACCTAAAAATGCTTTGCTATTGCTTACCAAAATCGTCAAAATTGGGATATTCTCGCTTCGGGGCTTGTTTGACCTTGATAATGAGTTGGATTGGCCGTGATGGCCAAAATGGATTAATAGCCAAGGTATTGACGGACTTCCACAAAACATTTTCGAATTCTTGACATCTTAATCCGGATCACCCAAAAAATGGTTTGCTACACACGAAAATCATCGAAATGAGAGGTATGCTCGCTTCGGGGCTCGTTTGACCTTCAAAATAGGTCGGACTGGCCTTAAGGGCCAACAGGCTGCAAAGACAAGGTCTAGACGGGCGTCCACAAAAAATTTGGCATTTTTGACGTCTTAATCTGTATCACCCAAAAAAGGGTTTGCTATAGCACACGAAAATCATCGAAATGAAGGGTATGCTCGCTTCGGGGATCATTTGACCTTCAAAATGGGTTGGACTGGCTGTGAGGGACAACTGGCTGCATAGACAAGGTCTTGACGGATGTCCACAAAAAAATTTGACATTTTTGACGTCGGAATCCGGATAACCCAAAAAATGGTTTGCTAAGCACACGAAAATCGTCCAAATAGGGGGTTATGCGCGCTTCGGGGCTCATTTGACCTTGAAAATGGGTCAGACTGGACGTGATGGCCAACTGGATACATAGCCAAGGTATTAACGAACGTCTACAAAAAAATTTGGAATTTTTGACGTCTATATCCAAATCTCCAAAAAATGGTTTGCTGTAGCACACGAATATCGTCGAAATGAAGCGTATGCTCGCTTCGGGGCTCGTTTGACCTTCAAAATGGGTTAGACTGGCCGTGAGGGACAACCAACTGCAAAGACAAGGTCTTGACGGACGTCCACAAAAAAATTTGACATTTTTGACGTCGGAATCCGTATAACCCAAAAAATGGTTTGCTATAGCACACGAAAATCATCGAAATGGGGGGTATGCGCGCTTCGAGGCTCGTTTGACCTTGAAAATTGGTCGGACTGGCCGTGAGGGCCAACTGGATGCATAGACAAGGTCTTGACGCACGTCCATAAAAAAGTTTGGCATTTTTGACATCGGAATCGGATCACCCTAAAAAAGGTTTGCTATAGCATACGAAAATCGTCTAAATAAGGGGTATGCGCGCTTCGAGGCTCGTTTGACCTTGAAAATGGGTCGTACTGGTCGTGATGGCCAACTGGTTGCATATCCAAGGTCTTGACGGACGTCCACAAAAATTTTTGAAATTTTTGACGTCGGTATCTAAATCACCTAAAATGGTTTGCTATTGCTTACGAAAATCGTCGAAATTGGGGTATGCTCGCTTCGGGGCTCGTATGACCTTGAAAATGAGTTGGATTGGCCGTGATGGACAACTGGCTGCATAGCCAGGTATTGACGGACGTCCACGAAAAATTTTTGAATTTTTGACGTCTTAATCCGGATCACCCAAAAAATGGTTGCTATAGCACACGAAAATCGTCGAAATGAGGGGTATGCTCGCTTCGGGGCTCATTTGACCTTCAAAATTGGTTGGACTGGCCGTGAGGGCCAACCGGCTGCATAGACAAGGTCTTGACGGACGTACACAATAAAATTTGGCATTTTTGACGTCGGAATCTGGATAACCCAAAAAATGGTTTGCTATAGCACACGAAAATCGTCGAAATGGGAGTATGCGCGCTCCGAGGCTCGTTTGACCTTGAAAATTGGTTGGACTGGCCGTGAGGGCCAACTGGATGCATAGCCAAGGTCTTGACGCACGTCCATAAAAAAGTTTGGCATTTTTTACGTCGGAATCTAGGTCACCGTAACAATGGTTTACTATAACACACGAAAATCGTCTAAATAGGGAGTATGCGCGCTTCGGAGTCGTTTGACCTTGAAAATGGGTCAGACTGGCCGTGATGGACAACTGGCTGCAAAGCCAAGGTCTTGACGGACATCCACAAAAAAAATTGGCATTTTTTACGTCGGTATCCGGTTCACCTAAAAAATGGTTTGCTATTGCTTAGGAAAATAGTCGAAATAGGGGTATGCTCGCTTCTAGGCTCGTTTGACCTTGAAAATGAGTTGGATTGGCCGTGATGGACAACTGGCTGCATAAACAAGGTACTGACGAACGTCCGCAAAAAAATTTGGAATTTTTGACGTTTTAATTCGGTTTATCCAAAAAATGATTTGCTATAGCACACGAAAATCATCGAAATGAGAGGTATGCTCGCTTCGGGGCTCGTTTGACCTTAGAAATGGGTTGGATTGTCCGTGAGGGCCAACCGGCTGCATAGACAAGGTCTTGACGGACGTCCATAAAAAAATTTGGCATTTTTGACGTCAGAATCTGGATAACCCAAAAAATGGATTACTATAGCACACGAAAATCATCGAAATAGGGGTATGCGCACTTCGAGGCTCGTTTGACCTTGAAAAAATTGGTCGGACTGGCTGTGAGGTCCAACTGGATGCTGAGCCAAGCTCTTGACGCACGTCCACAAAAAAGTTTGGCATTTTTTACGTCGGAATCTGGATCACCCTAAAAATGGTTTGCTATAGCACACGAAAATCGTCTAAATAAGGAGGTTTGCGCGCTTCGGAGCTCGTTTGACCTTGAAAATGGGTCGGACTGGCCGTGATTGCCAACTAGCTGCATAGCCAAGGTCTTGAAGGACGTCCACAAAAAAATTTGACATTTTTGACGTCAGTATCCCGATCACTTAAAAAACGGTTTGCTATTGCTTACGAAAATCATCAAAATTGGGGTATGCTCGTTTCAGGGCTCGTTTGACCTTGAAAATGAGTTGGATTGGACGTGATGGAGAACTGGCTGCATATCCAAGGTATTGACGGATGCCACAAGAAATTTTGGAATTTTTGACGATCACCCAAAAAATGGTTTGTTATAGCACACGAAAATCGTCGAAATGAGGGTTATGATCGCTTCGGGGCTCGTTTGACCTTTAAAATTGGTTGGACTGGCCGTGAGGGACAACCAGCTGCATAGACAAGGTCTTGACGGATGTCCACAAAAAAATTTGGCATTTTTGACGTCGAAATCCGGATAACCCAAAAATGGTTTGCTATAGTACACGAAAATAGTCGAAATGGGTGTATGCGCGCTTCGAGGCTCGTTTGACCTGAAAAATTGGTCGGACTGGCCGTGAGGGCTAACTGGATGCATAGCCAAGGTCTTGACGCACGTCCACAAAAATGTTTGGCATTTTTGACGTCGAAATCTGGATCACCCTTAAAATGGTTTGCTATAGCACACGAAAATCGTCTAAATAGAGGGGTATGCGTGCTTCAGAGCTCGTTTGACCTTGAAAATGGGTCAGACTGGCTGTGATGGCCAACTGGCTGCATAGCCAAGGTCTTGATAGACGTCCCCAAAAAAATTTGGCATTTTTGACGTTGGAATCCGGATCACCTAAAAATAGTTTGATATTGCTTACGAAAATTGTCGAAATTGGTGTATGCTCGATTCGGGGCTCGTTTGACCTTGAAAATGAGTTGAATTGGCCGTGATAGCCAATTGGCTGCATAGCCAAGGTATTGACAGACGTCCACAAAAAATTTTGGTACTTTGACCGGATCACCTAAAAATGGTTTGCTATTGCTTACGAAATTATCGAAATTGGTTATGCTCGCTTCGGGGCTTGTTTGACCTTAAAAATGAGTAGGATTGGCCGTGATGGGCAACTGGCTGCATAGACAAGGTCTTGACGGACGTCCACAAAATTATTTAGCATTTTTGACGTCGGAATTCGGATCACCCAAAAAACGATTTGCTATAGCACACGAAAATAGTCGAAATGGGGGTATGCGCACATCGGGACTCGTTTGACCTTGAAAATTGGTCGGACTGGCTGTGAGGGCCAACTAGGTGCATAGCCAAGGTCTTGACGCATTCACAAAAAAATTTGACATTTTTGACGTCAGAATCTGGATCACCCTTAAAATGGTTTGCTATAGCACACGAAAATCGTCTAAATAAGGGGGGTATGCGCGCTTCGGAGCTCGTTTCACCTTGAAAATGGGTCGGACTGGCTGTGATGGACAACTGGCTGCATAGCCAAGGTCTTGACGGACGTCCACAAAAAAATTGGCATTTTTTACGTCGGAATCTGGATCACCTAAAAAATGGTTTGATATTGCTTACGAAAATCGTCGAAATTGGTGTATGCTCGATTCTGGGCTCGTTTGAACTTGAAAATGAGTTGAATTGGCCGTGATAGAGAACTGGCTGCATAGCCAAGGTATTGACGGACGTCCACAAAAAAATTTGGTACTTTGACCTGATCACCTAAAAAATGGTTTGCTATTGCTTACGAAATTATCGAAATTGGGTATGCTCGCTTCGGGGATTGTTTGACCTTAAAAATGAGTAGGATTGGCCGTAATGGACAACTGGCTGCATAGACAAGGTCTTGACGGACGTCCACAAAAAAATTTGGCATTTTTGACGTCAGAATCCGGATCACCCAAAAAAATAGTTTGCTATAGCACACGAAAATCGTCGAAATGAGGGGTATGCTCGCTTCGGGGCTCGTTTGACCTTCAAAATGTGTCAGAATGGCCGTGAGGGCCAACCGGCTGCATAGACAAGGTATTGACGGACGTCCAAAAAAAATATTGGCATTTTTATCGTCGGAATTGGATAACCCAAAAAATGGTTTGCTATAGCACACGAAAATCGTCGAAATGGGAGTGTATGCGCGCTTCGAGGCTCGTTTGACCTTGATAATTGGTCGGACTGGCCGTGAGGGCCAACTGGATGCATAGCCAAGGTCTTGATGCATGTCCACAAAAAAGTTTGGCATTTTTGACATCGGAATCCGGATCACCCTAAAAATGGTTTGCTATAGCACACGAAAATAGTCTAAATAGGGGGTATGCGCGTTTTGGGGCTCGTTTGACCTTAAAAATGAGTTGGACTGGCCGTGATGGCCAATTGGCTGCATAGCCAAGGTCTTGACAGACGTCCACACAAAATTTAGGCATTTTTGACGTCTAAATTTGGATCACCTAAAAAATAGTTTGCTATTGCTTACGAAAATGGTCAAAATTGGGGTATGCTCGCTTCGGAGCTCTTTTGACCATGAAAATGAGTTGGATTGGCCGTGATGGCCAACTGGTTACATAGCCAAGGTATTGACGGACGTCCACAAAAAATTTTAGATTTTTTGACGTCTTTATCCGGATCACCCAAAAAATAATTTGTTTTAGCACATGAATATCGTCGAAATGAGGGCTATGCTCGCTTTGGGGCTCGTTTGACCTTCAAAATGGGTTGGACTAGTCGTAAGGGTCAACCGGCTGCATAGACAAGGTCTTGACGGACGTCCACAAAAAAAATTGACCTTTTTGATGTCGGAATCCGGATCACCTAAAAAATGGTTTGCTATTGCTTATGAAAATCGTAGAAATTGGGGTATTCTCACTTCGGGGCTCGTTTGACCTTGATAATGAGTTGGATTGGCCGTGATGGCCAACTAGTTGCATATCCAAGGTATTGCCAGACGTCCATAAAAATTTTGGAATTTTTGACGCTGGAATCCGGATCACCCATAAAATGGTTTGCTATAGCACACGAATATCGTCGAAATGAAGGGTATGCTCGCTTTGGGGCTCGTTTGACTTTCAAAATGGGTTGGACTGGCCGTGAGGGCCAACCGGAAGCATACACAAGGTCTTGACGAACGTCTACAAAAAAAATTGTCATTTTTTACGTCGAAATCTGGATAACCCAAAAAACGGTTTGCTATTGCACACGAAAATCGTTGAAATGGGGGTATGCACGCTTCGAGGCTCGTTTGACCTTGAAAATTGGTCGGACTCGTCGTGAGGGCCAACTAGATGCATAGCCAAGGTCTTGACGCACGTCCACAAAAATGTTTGGCATTTTTGACGTCGGAATCTAGATCACCCTAAAAATAGTTTGTTATAGCACACGAAAATCTTCTAAATAGAGGGGTATATGCGTTTCGAGGCTCTTTTGACCTTGAAAATTGGTCAGACTGGCCGTGATGGACAACTGGATGCATAGCCAAGGTACTGACGGATGTCCACAAAAAAATTTTGGCATTTTTGACGTCGGAATCCGGATCACCTAAAAAATGGTTTGCTATTGCTCACAAAAATCATCGAAATTGGGGTATGCTCGCTTTGGGGCTCATTTGACCTTGAAAATGAGTTGGATTGGCCATGATAGCCAACTGGCTTTATAGCCAAGGTATTGACGGACGTCCACAAAAAAATTTGGTATTTTTAACGTCGGAATCTGAATCACCTAAAAATGGTTTGCTATTGCTTACGAAAATCGTTGAAATTGAGGTATGCTCGCTTCAGGGCTCGTTTGACCTTGAAAATGAGTTGGATTGGCTGTGATGGCCAACTGGCTGCATAGATAAAGTCTTGACGGACGTCCAAAAAAAATTGGCATTTTTGACATCGGAATCCGGATCATCCAAAAAATGGTTTGCTATAGCACACGAAAATCGTCGAAACGAGGGGTATACTCGCTTCGGGACTCGTTTGACCTTCAAAATGGGTCAGACTGGCCGTGAGGGCCAACCGCCTGCATAGACAAGGTCTTGACAGACGTCCACAAAAATAATTGACATTATTGACGTCGAAATCCGGATAACCCAAAAAATGGTTTGCTATAGCACACGAAAATCGTCGAAATGGGGGTATGCGCGTTTCGAGGCTCGTTTGACCTTGAAAATTGGTCGGACTGGCCGTGAGGGCCAACTGGATGCATAGCCAAGGTCTTGACGCACGTCCACAAAAAATTTTGGCATTTTTGACGTCGGAATCCGGATCACCCTAAATATGGTTTGATATAGCACACGAAAATCGTCTAAATAAGGGGGTATGCACGCTTTGGGGCTCGTTTGACCTCTAAAATGGGTTGTACTGGCCGTGATGGCCAACTGGCTGCATAGCCAAGGTATTGACGGACGTCCACAAAAAATTTTGGAATTTTTGACGTAATCCGGATCACCGAAAAAATGATTTGCTATAGCACACGAAAATCGTCGAAATTGGGGTATGCTCGCTCCGGGGCTCGTTTGACCTTGTACATCTAAATCTTATGCATATCTTAATATAAAATGTGTATTCAGATTTAAACGTCTTAATCTTAATTAAAACAAATGAGGCCTTAAACTCTCCTATAGATCTAATCCGTTTCTGAATTATTCAGATTCCAAATTAAAAACCACACGCATTTAACTGACTGAATTTGAATAATTAAGATTCGAACCTTTATTAAATATAAATAAATAATGTTTAAATTAGCCTCTAAATAATAAAATTGCGAGATTCGCAAACAGTCTTTCCTTTATATATAATATGAAGAAAAAATCTATAAGCAAAAATAAAAAGCAAAATCATTTTTTTTTAAGAACAAAAAAATTATTCCTTGAGCTTGTCGACATCCATCTCCTGCTTGACAGAAATACTACTTCGTGTTCAAATTTACTCAACATTTTACAAATTTCGAAAATCAAATAAATTTATCTTTAATCGATAATTTTCATGTATCTTATGGTTATTCTTAAACCCATAGGCCAGCCACATTAATTTGACAACAATTTTCATTTAGATATCGTGAGTAGGCTTTCTCATTTTAGACCCCTTATTATGTCATTTTGATACTTTGTATTGATGTAACAACGTGAATACAATACACTCGTTAAATAGCGCGTGAGAGGCTTATTTAAGCCTATTTTTTAACATATTTTTTTGTCTTCTTCTTTCCCACTTTCACCTTTACATCTTCCCTTATTTCCCCAAACTTAAAATCATTCGATGGACGTTTAAAATATAATTACATATTAATATTCCAAGCAAAATCTTAAATAGCTTTTTTTAAAGAATGAAGAATAAAACTAAGAAAAAGAAAGAAAATCTACAATCATGACTATGCCTTATTCAACCATTATAACTTTTAAAATTTCATATTTATACTTTTAAACAACAAATAAAATCAAATGGGTACAGCGAAGAAGACGATAAACCGAAAGTGGACCATGAAAAAGCAGGATTGAACAAGATGATGTGGTGGTGGAGATGATGAAAGAAGCCATGAAAAGGGAGAAGATGAACGGGGGGTTGAGGGGTGGAAAGGTTTCATTTTTCTTTGAATTCAAAATTCAATTCTATTCGTTTTGACCTGTAATGAGTTGTCATAATATAAGTTGCTATTTAATCCACCTGGACCCATTGATTCTGCACGCACATAGAGAGAGCTTATGAAAAAAGTGTTAAAATAACACAACATGTCGAAATGACGCACATGCCCTAACATAAGGTGATGAATAAATTCTCATAAATAGAATCCCAGAGGGAGTAATCATGACATATATTTGTTGAGAAATAATGTTACATTTCAGACAACTTTAAAATCAACACAAACTAATAGAAGACAAGTAGGTTAACTTGAAGATGCTAGATAGTAAACAGGATCCAGGTGGATTCGAACCACCATCCTCTCAATTGCATACGCATTGAGCGCTCCTCCAGTAGCGAGCTCATGGATCCATCCAGTTATCAATATTTCAACCAAGTTATAATCACCAAAATTAATATTTTTTATAAAAATAAACTAAACTCAAAAGAGGGGGTTAAAAATATTTAAAACATTGTACCGCTATAATATACGATGTGCTTTAAATCCTCATCAACAACTATATAAGAATAATGTCGTCATTTCCATTATAAATTTGTGAGACATTGCCCAGCTATAATCAAGGTTGCCAAGCATAACAGGTTAACTATAGACTATATTCTTCAAATATCTCGTCTTTCGGATAACATTAGGAATAACATAATTGAAGAGACAAATGGGTAAAAGAACTTCATCTACAATTGAACAGTAAAATTCACAAAATCATACAATTCGAAAGCTGTTTAGTTAATTCTCGTGTGTCAAAGTTAATAATTTTGTTTAGACTTTTTAGGTTGTAAGAAAGTGAATGTTCATAAAATGTGAGTTAATAAGTAAAAAATATAGAAAAATAAGCAGTATATACTAAAAACGTTATCTTAACCACATAGCAATAAAAGAAGAAACAAAAAAACTGAAACCAAAATTATCTATAGGATGGGATTATAATTTATTTCCCCTTTTGCTCAAAGAAATTGACTACCAGTGAGTGAATTAAAAACACAACTGATTAACAAGCATAACAACCTAACATTTAAGAACAGATTACCTCAACAGACGATCCAGTAATCAAATATATCAGATAACAATATTTCCTAGTGGTTAACCCTGCAGTGAAGAGAAGTATACTTGCACAGTATACATAGCAAAAGATGGCAAATATCCCCACTTTTCTGCCTACATAACAGCAACTTCTCAAGTAAGGCATAATAATAAGTTGTAATCACACTCCATCAAATATAGCCCGCTTCAAAAATGCGCACATTCCTTGCACAAATGGATCGAGGACAACAATAAAATGGTAACACAGACAGCATATAAAACAGGTAATTCCAAGAGCGTAGAAATTGTTTACAGCTTTTGATGAGAGTACCATGATTCACAGACAGCAGCAACTTAGTCAAGAAACTTCGGAAATGTCAAGCAAGTTTCCAATAGTTATCCTAACACACTTGCAAGATGCTTCCTTATCAGGCTTGCTAGAACGAAGAAGCTGACAATTGGGTTTGCTCATTGTGTATTCCAAGTGAAGATGGTGCAGGTAAAGAGAGTTGAGAATTTCCACATAAAACTTGATTGCACCAGAAATATGACGGCATATAAAACAGGAAATTCCAAGAGCGTGATCAAGGAAACAAGTCCAAAAGTAGAACATAATAATTGATTTCAGCATGGAGCAGATCCATAGCAGTATGGCACAGCAACTTCCAAGTCAGCATGCACAGAGAACCGGCCAGCAGAGGAACAACAATTGTACAAAATCCAGCAATTAACTTACTGAATCATACCCCAATAAACATTCACCCTCTAGGATAACAGAATGAGCTCAACAACACTCCATTGAAATCCACCATTGCAAATTATAACAAGAAAATAAATACAAAGATAGTTCCACAGCCTTTAATGTAATAATAAATTACATATTGAAATTTTCGCAGTGATGATAAATAAATAAATGGCAATCGTGTACACAGATTTCTTTTTGCATTAGTGATAGATATTGATTTAACAGACTTGACAAAGATTTAGAATATGGATGATGAAACAAATAATAATCTAGTCTCATTTAATAGCCCACCATTTGATTAGTAAAAGAGAGATCAGTATCTCAAACCCAAATTTTCAGATCGTCAAAACTGCTAAACCTCATTTGGAAAACTAGTTCACTCCAGATATATTAAGCTACAGATGTTAATTTATCATTATTCGCAAATGGTTAGATTATCTTATATCTCTGTGAAACAGATTTGACTTAGAATTGAACTGTTCCAGTACTCAAAATAAGTCATTTTGCTATTTCATTTGATAAATTAATCAATAGTTATAAGTAGGCTGAATGAACTCTTATATGTTAACAAAATTACTACCTGTACTCAGAAACAATTAAAGATTTTACGGACTACTATTGGCAATTTACTCATGGAAAAAAGTTAAGTGTCAAAGTTAGTTAAAGGAATTCACAAGTGTACCTTTGATAGGAGAGTGGAGCTGAATATTCCTAGAATTCGCCTGTCCATTGTTGTATTAATAGTGCATGACATACCTATCCATTGAAAAGGTAGAGCGCTGCTATAACTTTGCGGATATCGAAACCATCGTTCGGGGACATTAACGCCAAATTTGATGAGACGTTTATCTGAATAGATCTTGCAGACAGTTCTAGAAAAGAAAGGAGGCCAAAGACAGACACAGAGAGGAGAGTCGGGCAAAAAACCCCGTACCATCTCCCCTCCGAACACAAAAATCGCATCTTTATTAGGTTTTGTGACCTGCCATGCGAGCGCACCCGGCATGGCAAAGGCCGGCAAACAACAATAAAGAACCTCACACATCCTCTCTTTTCTCTACAGTCTGATTATCTACTCGTACATATGCATGCATAACAGTAAAACTAATGCAAATTTTCATAATTAAGCTGAGAATAGACAACGAATTAAACTATGATAACCTTATCTAACAACCTCAAGCTTGCCGTTTACCATCCCCGAGATCTAGCATAAATAGAACACCAGTGATATCCAATTGCACCAAGCTCTACAGAGATACGGTAAAATCACCAGATTGAAACGATGACAACCTGCAGCGATCCGAAACACACAATAGATATCAATAAACAGAATTAGATCAAAAGTTGTGGTAAAATACAGATAGAATAAGCATAGAATCTCACCGATAAAACTCAAAAAATCATCTCAGATCACCGAGAACTTCTTGAAAAGGTCATGCATCTCTCAATCTCGTAACAAAATCCATCAGATCTATCCAATCTTCGTCTAGCCAACAGCATCGTCCATAACCCGAGCAATATTCGTACCGAAATACCTCAGAAATGATAAATCGGCACTATCTGTTACGATTTGCACGGAAATGATGACCGATACAAGTCGAAACCATACTCAAACTGTAGATCGGCGAACGGTCTACACGAATCTGCATACCGATTCAGAAGCAGAGAAATGCCTATAAGGAGATCTGGAGATGAAAGATATTGCGGGAAGAGGAGAGAAGATGAAACTGGAATGCGAGTTCATGAAGTAATGATGCGTTAATTTATAACAGGGTTAGGATGATCGGACGGTTGAGATTAAATGAACTGATAGATGATGAACGGTTAAGATGCGTTGACTGTGTGTAGAGCTAAAGGCTGGCGATGAGTAAATTACGGAAATATCTATGTGGCTGTTGATCGCTGGTTTGTAACGTGTTTAAACATCATGTTTCACATTGATATTTTTATTAAAATTTGATTAACTTTAATTTTTTATCAAATACTTTGAGTCAAAGAGTGAAATACACCATAAAAAAGGTAACTCACTTAAAGGAAATTTGAATCCAAAATTTTAAATTGGAAAAATTATACGAATAAATAAATATATAATAGTTAAATTAGCTAATATAATTGTAGTTTCCACTAATAACCATTTACGGCTTAATATTAGTTATAATTACGTGTGTATCTTTCCTCTCTTTCTCTTTGCTGCCTTTCTCTTCTCGTGTATGTATACAAATACTAATTGATATGATTGTATACAATTTATTTATTGTTACAAATTTCCCTTCGTTATGCATATATAAAAATACAATCACTGATGTATGTGTATATGTGTTATATATGTATAATTATTTGATAAATATATAAATACAATTTGTTTTTCTTGACTCTCTGTTTTCTCTCGCTTGTCTCTCTCCTCCCTCTTTCAGTTTATCTTGCCCTTCTCCCTTTAACATATAGTTATAAATTATAATCAACCAATTATAACTACGAAACTTAAATAAATTTATTTTAATTAACTATTTTTGAAATTTCCCAAAAAAAAATGCATATCACTCAATAATTACTCCATCCGTTTCAAAAGAATGATTTTATTTCCTTTTTAGTCTGTTTCGGAAATAATAATCTCTTTTCATTTTTTGGCAACACTTTGATTTTAACTTTTCACGTGGCATATTTATGACCACAAGATTAAAGGGCATTTTGATACATTTAACACGACTTTAATTTAGAACCACAAAATTAAAAAATTTTATTCTTTTTTTAAACTGCATTTTAAGTCAAACTATATAATCATTTTCTAAACGGAGAAAGTATTTTTTATTGGTACATGTTTCACGCTTATTATTTCACAAATAATTAATTCAAAATAATCGTAGGTAGGTGATTGATGTAGAACTTTTTAATTTGACAACATGATATTTGTTAGAATGTAGATTTCTTTTATTGGAAACTAATTGTAAATTGATATTAAAATTATTTGTAATTTAACTTATAAGACGCAAACGTACTCACAAAATTACTTAGGCCTCATTTGTTTTTATTAAGATTACGACGTATGAATTTACATACACATTTAAATATTAATATATACATTAAGATCTAGATGTGTAAATTTGAATAAACATCTGAACGTTAAGATGTTGTCTCTGAATTTGAACACGGATTGTTGGAATTGTTTGTTTTCAATATCTGAAAGTACATATGAAATTTAACGCTATATCAATAGAATATTATAAAAGCCTCATTTTAGTAAAATAGTTTTTTTTATAGAAAATAATATTTTTTAACAATTTTGTCGTAACAAGATAATATGATTTATGTATTAAGAATTTAACATTGAGTTAGATCATTAATAGGCTACTCCTTGCATCAAAAGTTTTGAGAATCTATTATAATGCAATGTAGGGCCCGTTTGGCCATAAATTTTGCAAGTAAAACTTGGGGAAAAACTTGGCAAATTTTGTTTGTCCATACACTTTTTTATTATTTGGCAAATTTTCCAAATTCCCAAATACTAGAAAAAACTAGTATTTGGGCCAAATTTCATTATTTGGAAAGTTTTAGAAATTCAATTTTTACATTTAACTTTTTATTTTACAAAAATAATATATTTATTGACACCAACCAATTCAATTAGCTCCCTTCTACATGCATTCTTTTAATTTCATACATTCATTTATTACAGTTAGTCTTAATGAACTAGCTACTAAATAAAACATGAATTGCATTTATTTTATTTTGGTAGATAAATATTACGTTGTTGATGTTGGTCTACGGAACACAAGAGGATTTTTAGCTCCATTCATTGGAATGTGCTATCATTTGGAGGACTACCGAGGAAGTGAAAGAGAGCCTAAGAATGGAAAAGAGCTATTTAACTATAAACATACTTCTCTGCACAATGTAATTGAAAGAACTTTTGGTGCATGAAAAAGTAGATTAAGAATACTAAGACAAGGCATGAACAACTATGAATGTGACATGCAAGTGAAAATAGTAATTGCTTGCGCTATATTGCATAATTTTTTACGTGAACACCAAAGTAGTGATGGAATATTCAATGAAAATGAAAATGATGATATGGTTGTTGATGAAAGTGACGAACTACTGGCTCCGGATAACAACATCGCTTCATCTTCTCGATCGTCTGATTCGAAAATGTAAGCTCATCGAGAAGAGATTGTTCATAAAATGTGGGAAGATTATATTAAAGAATAGGTTGAACTCTTTCAGATGAGAAAGCATATATTCTTCAGTGATTGCAATATTTATTTCCTTTTGTTTTCTTCTTTTTTTTCCCCGAATTTATATTAGTTGTATTTTCATTATCATGATTTGTACCAAAACCTTTTCACTATACGAATATTTACTGTAATGATTCTTGTTGATTTGTTGCGAAAGTCATAAATCTTGTTACGTGAGATTTCTATTGTGCTATGTAATACAAATTTATGGTTAGTTTGATAGTTTTAGAAACTTATGGGTATAAATCATATTTCTTAAAAAAATGAAATATGTTTCTCAAATTCTATGGCCAAACACATGGTAAAATTTCACCCAAATTTTCATCCAAATAATATTTGCCAAAAATATTTGAATATCTATGGCCAAACGCTAGCGTAATAATAGTTTATATAGAGTAGTGATATAATATTTATGAAAACATTTTATTTTATCATGGACATTTATTATTGTTATCGATCAAATAATTAATATTTTCATATTTTCTGGACCCGTACTAAATATTATATCATGAAGTGTTTGTCAATTCAAATATATTGATTAATTTATAAAAGCAAAAGATGTATATTAAGTTAGTAAGAAAAAAGAAATTTATAACGGTAAGCATGTAAGTAACATAATTAAATAAGAAAAAAATATTTATCAGTTATTGTGATATAGTTGAATTAAGATAGGAGTCTTATTTTTAAGTCCGAATGGTATTAAAAATATGTTACAGATTTGATTCATTCAGATGTATTCAGACTCATTAAAAGGCTTATACGAAAGTAAAATAAACAAACTTAATGAACTGAATCTGAATAATTAAGATTCAATACTTAAAACCAAACATACTGAATGAGGCGAATCTTATTCATTAAGATTCAGACCCCCATTAAGTGCAAATAAATGAAGCCTTACTTAAATTTAAGATTTTTCGTGAAATTGTACGAATACTGAATAAATATTCATAATATGATATTTATAATATTATTTAAAATTTACTATAATTAATAATTAAAAGTTTAGTATAGTTTGAAAAACTAAATTTGGAAAAGGCGGAGATAAAGATGTTATTTTTGAAATATCATTCGCTCAAGTAACAACATTTAACTAACTAACAGAACAATACAAAAGCAAAAAGGACACAAAATAATATAAAAAATTTATCATAACATACCAAAGAGGGGCGATAATCATAACAAACTAAAGTGATAATCAAAGCACAATAAATAACAAGAAATTAGTAACTATAGTAGTAAGATATGCCAACTACGAGACGAATGCGACTACTATTGGTAAAAAATAAGAATTGAAGAACAAATATAATGCTCCAATCTATCCTACCAAAAAATAAAATAACACTCGATTATCTAGTATCACAATTTTCATAATATTCGATATAAGATAGTATCTTCAAAAGGTTGAAGTTATGTCATGTCATATCTAATCACATCTTTTCAATATTTTTACGGTCTACCTCTAAAACCCACACATACATCTCAACATTCTCATTTTATCTTCTTTCATCCTTCGAAAGTGTAAAATTTTAACTGACAAACACTCTAATCCACATAACATAATTTATCAATTCAGTAATACTTTTTTCTCTTAAATTTACAAGCATAATTACTTTATATCTATTGTCTATGATGTCGAGAAAACACCTCTATCAACGACTTCTTTTTCGCACCTCTAACTTTTAAATCAGTCATTTTAAAGATTATTTATGTAACCACAAATCTTTGTCGTAAATATTAATTCATTCACATCTATGCAGATCATTAGTGATTTTAAATAAGACATTAGTTATATTGCATGAAGTACATAAAGCACATGAAGAAAGGTACTTATTTTGTCTTTGCCAAAACTTGGACAACTAGCCGTCTTAGCTCAGTGGTAGAGCGCGTGGCTTTTAACCACGTGGTCGTGGGTTCGATCCCCACAGACGGCGTTTTAATATTTATTTTTTAAAATTTAAATGATTTTTTGTTCTTTTTAACTATTGGTACTCGAGAAGTAAATCACTCCTTATCGCAGGGTTTTTCTTTTGAAAATTGGAATCCGATATTGTAGGATTTTTCTTTGAAAATTAGAACTCAATATCGTAGGATTTTTCTTTGAAAATTGAAACCCGATATTTATAATAAATCGTTAAAAGATTTCAACGTATATCATACGATTATTCTCTTTTTTTAATTGAATTGAATTCGTTGATTCAATTAGTCTGAACAGACTCATAATATGTTTGTCACTAAGAAATTATTTATTAATAAAAACTTACAAGTTATAAATAAATAATAATTAGTAATTTTAAAATGCAAAAAAGTATAAAGAGAAGTTATATATTGTTTATTTGAAAAAAACTAAAATAAGATATCAATGACAATAATGAAATGAGCTGACTTTGCTTTAGACACGCAAGTAATGTATATGCAAATTGAAATGACAACATTCACAAATAATAAAGTAAAGAATAAAATCAATTTTGTGTAATATTTATTTGCAGTATAAGTTTTTTTTAATTTAATTTTCAGTATAAGTTAAAATAGGGATAAAATTTATTTCAAAATAATGAAATTATCTATTTTGTATTAACAATAGGGAAAAGGATAAGTATACCTTCGAACTATTGTGAATGGTATGCAGATACCCTCAGTCATTTTTTTGGAACATTGGTGTCCATGTCGTTCATAAATTAGAGCATATGGCCTTCCTTCTAACGAAGGGGCAGGGCCATCAATGTCACCAATGTACGACTGGAGTTTGGAGTTTCAATGTCCCAAAAGTATGACGAAGGGTATTTGCATACCATTTATAATAGTTCAAAAATATATCTGTCCTTTTTTCCTTAATAATAAAATAAAAAATAGATTATCACGTTATAATAAATTTCTTCAAATATTTAGCATTAATAATCACGATAGTCCCCAAATATATTAAATCCTTTTTTAGAATATTTGTATTTTAACTTGTTCAAACATCGTCGTGATTCACGACTATGGAATAATTTTTTTGCTTTGCTTTATTTAAATAGAATATTTTTACTAAAGGTTAGATTAAAAGGAACAAGGATAGAATATAGTAGAGACTGCATTTCAAAGTCATAAAAAATGAAAACGCCAATAATATTATATATTTTAATTATCTATAGAAGGTTGTTTTTCTTATTTTCTTAAGATTGTCAATCTCTATTTTTTTATAAAAAAATTAATTACCTATTCCATATGTCAAAAAAGAAAAGGAAAAATTACGCGGCTAAGTAAACTTATACTATTAATTACTCATCATAGCTATAGTTTGTTATAATTACCACTCACGACTGACATTATACATTAATTATGTGAGCTGACTTCGAGTATTTATAATTAGTCATGTTTGTATATGTATAATTTGCCAAGATATACAAATAAATATGCATAATATACAATTTTTTTAACCTATATACATATACAATTCACCTCTCTCCCACTCTCTTCCTTCTCTCGCTTGCATCTCTCCTCTCTCAATCTCGCTCGCCTCTCTCCTCCCTCTCCCAATCTCGCTTGCTATTTATACAAATGTATGTGTATAATATACAATTATATACAATTATATACATATACAATTCACCTCTCTCCCACTCTCTGTCCTCTCTCGCTCGCCTCTCTCGATCTTGCTCGCCTCTCTCCTCCCTTTCCCAATCTCTCTGCCATATATACAAATATATATGTATAATATACAGTTATCTAACCAATATACATATACAATTCGTCTTTCTTCCACTCTTTTCTCCCTCTCTCCTCTCTCTCCCAGTCTCGCTTGCCTCTCTCCTCCATATAACATGTAGTTACAAATTGTAATTATCAAACTATAGCTATGAAGAGTAATTAATTATATTTAAGTGACTGTATATGAAAATTTCAAAAAAAATTTGTCATCCTCAATATCATAACACTTTCCGTCTAAGATCTTTTTTTATCAATTATCCCACATGCAACTTATACTAAAAAAATTAGGATTTAAAGTTATTTAGCAAAATCTAATTTTTGCTAAATGTAATTTTTAGTTTTAGTGGTTAGGGCTTTAGAGTTCTATATTAAAGGTTTCAAGTTTGAAATTTTTTGTCAGCAAAATTAAAAAATTTATCTTTTAAGTTGAGCTTAACGCATTAAACTTGTCTAATATCAATTACCTCTCATATGTGATTGTGAGTTTCATATAATGATAAAATAAATAGTCTAAGTACCACCAAATCTCTAATTAAATACACTATATTTTATCTCAAAATTATTATATCCGACACGTTAAGCCTCCTAATAGTTGCCAAAATTCAATTTTTTTTTTAAAGTTAGGTAGATCATTTGGCGTGAGAATTAAGAAAACTAGCAAAAGTAAAAGTTATACTATTTTTAAAAGTTTGAAATTATTTATTTATACATTGATAAATTCATAATATTTTACACTATTTTTTTTTTCAATCGGCAAAAAAAATGTTGAAGGCATCAGTGAATGCTCGATATGAGACTGAAGCTGAAAAAGAAGCGGCAACCGGCGGCGCCACTGTAACTTTCAACGCCGGCGACTTTAAGCTCCGTGCTTCTATGACCGATGCTACCGTAATCAACGGTCCCAGTTTAAACGGCTTATCTCTCGCCGTTGAAAAACCTAACTCCTTCATCTTCGACTACAACGTCCCCAAAAATGTGCGGTGAATTTCTTCTCTGCATTTTTCATGTTTTTTTTTAAAAATTATTATAGTTTATTTTTGTGCTAAATTTCAGTAGATCTTAGCTGTAAAATCACTATGCCAGTTATAATTATCCTTGAATCGATTCAACAAATAGCTGAATCTCAGTGGTCTCTGATACTATCTGTCCAATTTATATGATACATTTCGAATTTCGAGAGTTACTGTGCATTTGAGCATGATTGATAATAACACAATAGTTGAGTGTTCAAAATATTTCAAATCTATATTAAAAATATTTGAATCACGATATCTAAAAAGTGTCACGTAAATTGAGACAGATGGAGTATTTGATTTTGTGTTTTTGGATAACTGTGATATTTGGATCAACTTTCGATTTACATTCCACCACCAATAGGTATAGACAGGTAGCTCTGTTAGATATGAAAAATCATTTAGTGTTTTTTTTCCTCAGTTGAGATTTCAACTTGACATTTTATGGTTCTCAACCGACTTTATTGACTAATAGGCCACGTTAACACTACCAAAAAAAATGATATATTGAGCCGTTCAACACTAACAAACACTGGATATGATTATCTATTTTTCGTGACGACAAGACTACTCTGCCACTTTCACATGAAATTAAACAAAACAGTGTTGATTTAGTTTATTTTTTGGTCTATGAATTGAAGAAATTTGAAAATTTGAAATGCTTTTCTTAAAAGGAGGGAGAAAATCCAAAGAGTTCTCTTTTTATGTTTTGTACTAACATTTTTTGGACTTGTTTAAAATTAGTATGGACTATTATTTACTATTTTTTTAAGGATTTTTTTTGATTTCAGGACATCAAATTTCAATTTATGAACTCAATAAACGTTTTGGAGAAGCCATTGAATTTGAAGTACACTCACTCTAGAGGAGAGGACAAAACAACACTGGATGGGACATTGGTGTTTGATTCCGCGAACAAGTTGTCAGTCAGTCATAAGCTGAGTTCGGGAGGTTGTAAATTGAAGTATAGTTATGTTCATGGAGGACTCACTACTTTCGAGCCGAGCTATGATATAAAAGAGGATTCTTGGGATTTTGCAGTGTCTCATAAAGTTTACGGGAATGATGTTTGTAAGGCTACGTATCAGACACCTAGTAGGAATTTGGGGCTTCACTGGTCGAGGAGTACGAAGCTAGGTGGATCGTTTAAGGTACAATCGTTTTATTGTTTGAGTTATATTATTGATATAGAGACCTGAATAAAAAGCGGTAGATAATTTATATAACTCATACTATACAATTGATAGATTGATCAGTATCTTCTTGGTTGCCTTATTTGAGTGAGTAACAGAAGTAACAATAATCTTGTATTGCTATTTAAATTTGATTGAAATTTGTTTTTTTTTTGTTTGATTCGAAGATTATTTTGTCAGGCCACAATCTTTTCCTTAGATTATTTTGATTTGTACAAGATTTGATGGTATGTTGATTGTACTTGCTGTGTAAAATCCTTATAGGTGTACAAGCATTGAAATTTGAGAGTATAGACGAGTTTTGAGAAAATCGATTACAAAGCTATCTTCTAGTATAAAATTGAAGAACCGCTTTTTTACTACACTAGTCCTTTTAGAATGAGCCATTTACTCCACTTCTGATAGGATGTTTGATAAGCCAAAAATTTGACTTAATATCTGCCAGTCTGTTGTCATCCTTGCGGAATTCTCTGCAGTGCGTACACAGTGGAATAGTCCACAATAATAAAATTGTTAGCAGTGGAAACAAGTAGGGTCGAGGATAGGGAGTGTGTTAAGGGGTTCATACATTAGTCGGTGGTTGCCTGTTTAATTTTGGTTTTCCATACTTTGCTTAGGGAGAGCCTTCCCATGGCTGCCTCTTTCATAAAACGAAACATGAAACCATATTATCTTGATCTAATGGTATGTTGGGTACTAAGTGGACGCATACTTTCTTTGCACTACTTTGTTTAAAAATGAGTCACTTGTTAATCATTTGAAGGTGTTTTCTCTGCTTAAGACGTCTTGCCCCTCAGTCCTATGCCTGCAAGACATCACATGTTTTAGGGATTAGTCAGTTAGTAGTTTTTAAGGCTACAAATTTGAGAAAATATGAAAGAACGGAGATGGATTTCTGGATGACACATACCATCTTACAAGCGAAATGAGTTACTCAATGGTTCCTCTTCCAGACTAATGTCGTAAATTAAAAACATGCTCCAGTTTATGCTAATTGTTTGATTCGTCGTTGATTCACATTCTGTGATATTAGCCTGTAGAACAAGTCAGAGAAGTGGAGTCAGTTTCTCTCCTTTTTGTTTCTGATGCTTTTATCATCTTACCTATTTTACTATGCATTATCTTTCGAAAACACAGTAACTGATTTGTAGTTGGTAAAATGTTCTCTTCGTTTGATCTTTTGATAGCTAACGAAGAAATCTAAAATATATACTACTATGTTTTCGTTATCATGTTGTTGTTTCCCGTCACTGCTACCAGACTCTTGACATAAACAATTCTTGCCTCCAGGTTTCTGCATCTATGTGTTTGGATGATGATGAACTTAAACTGCCAAAGTTAACTGCTGAGACTTCATGGGACTTTGACTTGTAACTCTTTTTTGTATTTTCATTTGATCATTTCATATAGTTGTTGTATTATTCACTAGTTACCTATTTAGTCCTCAAAATTTATGATCAAGATTTGCCAGTACATTATACTGTAGAACTTCATATTTCTTGATAACGTGTAGGCATATCTTATTCTTTGTTTCTGCTATACGCTTGACTCAAGAAATAACATGTCCTATTATAATCCCACAAATAGAAGTTGAGTCTATTTGTGGAGGGTGAGTATACTGTATGAGCATTTTATATTATTGAAAAAGTAAAATAAAATATGATGCAAATAAAAAGAAAAAAGGACAAATATAACTTCGAATTATCGCAAATGTATGCAGATATCCTCCGTCATACTTTAGGGACATTGGTGCTCCTGTCATCGAAAAATCAGAGCATATATGTCCTTCACTCTAATGAAAGATTAAATAGGAACACGCGGCGTAATCTTATCTATCGTTTCAATATTTAATAAATATCGATCGGTGGATAAGATTACGTCACGTGTATATCCGTTAGTATAAATGGTATATATGCTTTAGTTTTTTGACAGCAGGGACATTCATGTCCAAAAAGGTACAAAAGAGAATATATGCATACCGTTTACGATATCTAGGGGTATATTTGTCATTTTTCCGGATAATTTGTATTTATAATTATCATGTTAAAAAGAAGGGCAACTTTCACATATAGCAAACAAAAAATTCATATTTGTATGCTATAGCAAACTTTGCATAATTGCGCTCCATAGCAAATATAAAAACTGTATAATTCGCTATACATATACAAGTGTATAATTCGCAGGCCTAAATTGTATAATTCGCTGGCCTATTTCGCTGCAATTATATAATTAGCTTTGCATACAGTTGAATCGAATTAAAATGTATGTATATTGCATAATTATAAGTGTATAGCAAGAAGATATATGTTTTTCCCGCTTTATACAAAAACAGAAACACAATATATACACTTCTATTGTATAAAGCTAGAAAAAATTGTATTTCACTGCAATTGTATAATTCACAATTGTATAATTCTTTGGCCTTTTTCTCTGCAATATTTGAAGTAAAATGTTTGTAAATCATATAATTAAGTGTATAACACGAAGATATACATTTTTGCATGTGTATATACAATTTTCTCTCGCTTTATACAAAACAGAAACAAAAATTATACACTTATGTGTATAAAGCGAGAGAGGCGAGAATGGGAGAGTGGCGAGCGAGACTTCTGGGAGAGAGACGCCTGGCAAATTTTTGCCAATGTTTGCTATGGAGTACAATTAAATCAAACTCTAGCTATTCTATTTAATTTAGGTTATTAGTTTGCTATTATATACGATTTTCCCTAAAAAGAATTTGTGTTGAATAGGTTTGTACTCTTCCGTAGTCCATTTAAAGTTGAGCAAGTTGTCAACATCCATTGGTAACATTCTATAAATTATATGGATATAATAATATACAAGTATTAATTCAATTATATAATATGTGTGACACTCCATCTAGATTGCTTCAAATTACAAATGTCACATCTCTATTTATCATTTCAAACTTTATTTTTTTCATCAAATGACACAAAGTTCAAATACATTATTAGAAGAAAATGTCACAACCCCTACAAATTTGGCATTGACCTAGCTTATAAAGAATTTTATGTTAGTCTTTTTTTTTTAGGTTTCGAAATTGAATTTCACCGCTAGTATAATTCAATCTCAAAAATTAGTTCAGGAAGGGAATATTATCCAAAATTACACGTAAAACAAATTCCTCCTACATTTACTGCTGAATGTAGAACGTGAACAATTTTATATGAGGTGCAACATCGATATATCAATAATTGTGTAGTGCCTTATTCTGATACTTGTTTCATTAAAAAATTTATTTTTTTTTGATAAAATATAATTTTATTATTTAAATATAGTTTTAAGTATAATTTTATTATAACACTTTTTTCGATTCAGTTTTGAAGGTGCTACAACTAATAAACTAAAAGAAAAACCCAAACAACATGAGGAGGGGTGTCTATAATTTTTTTAATAAAATTAGAAAAGGGTATCCTATAATTTTATTCAAATGTGTTTTTTTTATATTTCTTTTTTTTTTCTCCGTTTTTAATTGCTAACCATATATGTAAAACATTTCAAAATTGAAAAGTCAAAACTCTTCATTGGTGATTATTAGGGTTTGTTGGTTGGGGAAGATTAACTGTGAGCCCTTTAAGCTCAGCTCAAGAGAGAGAAAGAGAGAGGAGAGAGAAGCCTCTAACCTAACAAACTCTCAAGATTCATATGAAGGCAAATCAAGTTACATTTGGGGGCATTTAAAGAAACAAATTGTTTTGAGCTCTTAAGTTTTTTTATTTGTTTGTTTGTGATTTTATATGGATTTTGTCATCTGGGTGTTTGCTTCCTGCAATTATTATTCATAAAGGTGCGATCTTTGAACCCTTCTTGTTTGTTTTTGTAATGGGTAGTTGCTTAAAGCTCTGATCTTTTTCATTTGTTATTGAAAATTGTTGAGTTTGTGTGATTATTGTGTTTATTGTTCTCTTGGAGTTTGCATATACCTCCACGAGGTAGTGATAAAGGCCTAGTACACTCTATCCTCTCCAGATTTCATTAGGTATGTTGTCGTTATATAAAAGTGTGAAGTTTTGATCCCTTTATATATGTTTGTGTTTGCTTTGATTTTCGACGTCCATATGGTATAGGGTGATCTCTTTCTTATGTTTAACCTCTGCCTATATGAGCTTCACATTGCTGGGGTGAGATGTGGTCCTAAATTCTTGAGTATTTGAATGAAACATGCCCAAATAGAACGGATATACGAGATTTATATAAGTGATCCAACAAGATTAAGTTTAGAGAGAGTTTTGTTGGCTATTGGTGGTGTGGAAGTGTATTATTTGCGTTGATCGATGACGTGGATATTTGGGATTGACCACACTTATGTTGAGTTTCTTAGTAGTGGATATGGATCTTGGATTTCTATCAAAGAAAGTATTTATGGGAATGGATCAAGTTGAACCTGAATAGAGTGGTGTAGACATATCATGTATATAACCAATTCCAACTAATTTGGAATTGGGGTTATCTGATAATATTATGGTTCTTTATTCTTTTTCTATGAATGGGCTATGGCTTTAGATGATTAAGCAATAGTTTCTTCATAATATTTTTATTTAATTTAGTTGGTTTAGTATTTGTGTGGCTCTTCTTGATTAGTTTTAACTTAAAAATGAGATCAAATGATACTCTTCCGAACATAAACTACATATGCAATAATGTTTAATACTACTATTGAGTACAGTTAATTAACCAAAATATTCATGGTTTCTTTCTCATAATGTTCTCCTTCATCTTCAGTAGGTGTCTGGATTCTCAAAGTTATATTGGAGAAGGAGGGTAGTGCATGAGTTGATGCTTGATATTAAATGTACTGAGCGTTATGATAGTTTTTGTGTATAGTAGTGGTTGTTGTGTTTTTTCCTATAAAGAGGTGCAAGCCAATCAGCTGTGGTTAATAAGCCGATATGCCGAGTAACTATCTTTTTAGATTAAGCCGGGCTGCTAGACAGGGACTCCAGAAATCCATATCTGGGAAAGAAAGTGGGCTCCAGGATTCGGTTGAGATTTTGGTTGCCCAAGGGAGATTGTTGTTTGGCAATTCAAAGTGCTTCTATTCAGTACCATTTGCAAGAGCAACTGACCTGAATGTGCTTGTCCGGCCTGGAACCTTAGCTGCCGCACAGGCGAATTTGCACGTAGCAAACCAGAAAAAGAATATTTCTGTAGTTGGAGCTATTTCTCGTGCAGTTTCAATTCCTTCTGTGTCAGGACCAGCATTTCACATCTGTGGCTATCACATTGATCGCGTGATATTGGACCCGGCTGAAAGTTTGTCTGACAGCGACTCTCACAAAGCACCTATGGAAATCTGTGGTTCTCGAACTTGTCCTCCTGGCTGTTCCTCAAGCAAAATGACTTCAAGACATCTCAATGGTGTTCTTTCTGTAAATAATCCTATTACCTCTTATAGCAATAAAAGCTTTGATAATTGTAGAAAAGCCAGCATGAGTTTGAGAAACAAAAATCAGCCCAACAACTTTTTACTTTACGGATATTTCGCATACAATGTGGCAAAGAGACGGGGAAATTCTAATCTATATGAAGGCTTTGGTTTGATGGGGTTCCATACTTCATCAACTGCTTCTTCTTCTACTGGCACTGCTCATGATGTGTCATTTGGTAGCTCTACGTGTGGGGTGCAGCTCTCAAGTTCAGCAGATTCATCTGAACAGTATGCTTCCTTTCATAACTTTCTATTCTTATTCACCCTTGTATAGCTGAAATACAGGGAATTCATGTCATTTCATACAATACAAAAAAAAAAAGAAAAGAAAAAGAAATATGCAAACTACATATGTGGAAGTGAAGGAAATATTATTGACTTGAACACCATCCTCAGTTTAGAAACTTAAAGCATCTTCTTGTTAAATAAATTTAACGAAATTGGCGTGAGTAGTGCTTAAATTTTCGAAAGTATTAGAATTCCTTAGAATGTAGTGTTATATCCATAGTTTATACCAGAAGAAAATTTAAGAACTCAAAGGGTTGAGAAAATTTGCTACCTTATGAAATTTTGCGCCTGAAGTAGATTAAGAATTGAAAGAAGTCATGTGCTAGGTTGCGTCGTTTGGGATAATATTTTCTTTTATTTGCCTGTGCTTCAAAACCATATTTGCCAATATCACAATTCTGGAAACTAAAAAAGAAAACACAAAAATGACTTGAGAAGTATTTATTATTAGAACTTAGATGCTCCTCAACTATCTTTGGTTGAGGCATCGTTGTTAGCGCTGTCTGTTATGAGAAAATATTAGATGCTTAATACAATTTGTCTACCACCATGAGAAAGCTACTAGCTAATTTCAAAGGTGGAACTTGAGTAAAAAAGTACTATGTAAAAGTTAAAATCGTCCTGAAAGTTTCTCAAGGTTAGCTACCGTGAGGAAAAAAAAAACAAATTTCAAAGCTTTGACAAGCTTGTCTCTTGTTCGAAACCTTTCTTTGAGCTGGCATCCATCTCTGGTGGAAGATCAGTTGGATTTTTATATCATATCCCACTTATTTGTATGGAGGAAAGGGTGGCTTACCTAATACCTTTTACTATAGAGTACCAATATTTTTGCATAGTCATTATGTAGATCTTGAACATTTTGTAATTCTCTCCTTCATGTTCTGTAGATTGCTTATCAAAAGAATATGCTGCATTTACTTTTACATTGAAGTGAGAAGTCTTTCTATTCATTCCTATAGTTGCTTTGGCCCAATTGCAGGAATATCCGCATTGACAGAACCCTGAAACTAAATTCCGGATCATGTTACCTGCCTCATCCTGATAAAGAAGATACTGGTGGAGAGGATGCTCATTTTATTTGCAGTGATGAACAAGCAATTGGTGTAGCTGATGGTGTTGGTGGTTGGGCTGATCTTGGTATTGATGCTGGGAAGTATGCACGAGAGCTAATGTCGAACTCAGTGGCCGCAATTCAAGATGAGCCAAAAGGTTCAGTGGACCCAGCCAGAGTCCTCGATAAAGCTTATACATGCACAAAAGCCAAAGGTTCCTCAACTGCCTGTATAATTGCCCTCACAGATCAGGTACATGTGCAATTCTCAGCCATTTTGGAGTATGTATACTTTTGAGTTTGGCCATTGTTAGACTTATCATTTTTCTTCTCTTCCCAGGGTCTGCATGCTATTAATTTAGGAGATAGCGGATTCATTGTGGTCAGAGATGGATCTACTGTTTTCAGATCCCCTGTGCAGCAGCATGATTTCAATTTCACGTATCAACTAGAGAGTGGTAATGCTGGTGACTTACCAAGTTCTGGAGAGGTTAGTAATGCCCCATTTTCTATATGTAGAATTTGGTTTAGAGCTTATGTTTATCGGTGTCTGGAAAATTTATCATACTCAAATCAAAGAGTGTTGCCTTTATTCAGTCTTCTGTTACAATATTTCTATGTTATTAGGAGACAGTATTTTGGGTTCAATGTTTAAAATGGTTCCTGTACAGTTCCTCGTAATTACTTTTTTTAGTTAAACATAATATGGAGAGATGCATTTCTTCATGGTTAGTCCTCATAGATGTGAATCATGAGAAGTGTACCATGAATCCATGATTTAGACATATTTTTTCTTTTTCTAGTATTAGCTCAAATTCCCCTCATGGTTCTTGTCCTGTCTTTCTTTTTTCTAGTTGTGACAAATGTCATTTCTTTTCAGTTATCGATCAGAACTTCTTGGTAATGTCTATGGCATCCTGTCTTGTGATCACTATATTTCTTTTAAAAGGCATTCATCACCCTCCTAAAAAAAGAAGAGAAAATCCGTTGCTCATTCTTTTATCAGTTGAGCAGAAATCGCTGTATCAACTGCATTGTGTAGTTTGGTTCATGACTCCAATTTTTCCTTCAACTGGTTCACTGTGGATGCCTCCAATTCAGTTAGTTATAGCACAATTCTCTCTTAATCTGAATGACTTGCCTGTGCTGCAGGTCTTCAAAATACCAGTGGCACAAGGAGATGTTATAATAGCTGGTACTGATGGGTTGTTTGACAATTTGTACAACAATGATATTAATGCAATCGTCGTTCATGCAACGAGAGCTGGCTTAGGGCCACAGGTGACAGCTCAGAAGATAGCTGCATTAGCTCGGCAAAGAGCACAGGATAAAAACAGGCAGACCCCTTTCTCTTCTGCAGCTCAAGAAGCTGGGTTCCGTTACTATGGAGGGAAGCTGGACGATATAACTGTGGTTGTATCCTACATAAGCAGTGACAGAAACGTATGAGCACACTCTGTATTTTCGCCACCTCCCCTCCTTTCTTTATTTGCTTACATTTATAAATTTTTTCTTGCTGGACACGACAGGCATCACTTCACTTCTTTGGATGTCCTAAATTGTTCTATCATACTTCTACACAAAAAGGCTGTGCCAAACCTTTCTAACACACACAGACTCCTTTATTTCTCTCATAAATTTAAACTTTACTACCTGTGAAGAGTGCTGCATTTTGTTTCAATTATCTAAATCTCTGTTTATAAATATCTCTTCATTCTTATGTTGCGCCTACTCTTCATTTAAGTTTGTTTTTCTCTCATCTTTTAATGGTTTTCAATACATATAGAAAGTCCTAGTTCTTACTGTTTCATATCAGCGTTTTACAAAAACTCCGATCATGTTGACTTATCATTCAACACGGCCTCACTTATCAAAGCATTGTTATGAAGCACCTTTTCAACTAGTTCTGTGTTGTATTTCAAACAAAGTAGAAGCTGTAGCTTACTCTCGTGTACGTTTTATAGAAAATGGGGACTGATGCCTCTCTTGTCCGATGATGTGCAGGAAAGATCTAACAGCTTAAAGATGTAGTTAAGAGCTTTCGTTTCTTGCTTTGGATCGCCTGCTTCGGTCTACAGCCTACAGCCTACAGGTTTTAAGCTCCATTTGATGGGGATGTCAAATCTTTGCTTATATCGTGTGAACTGTCTCGAAGATCACTTTTACTTCTGATGTACTAGCTTCTTGGCAATTTACCTCCTCTTTCCCACTCAATGCATTACACACACAAGCGAAGAAGGTAGATGGCAAACCACTTCCTCCCTCTCTCCCTCCCTCCCGTTAGCGGAAAGATCATATGAGTGCTGATCATGTATATGGAATAGATGTAGACAGAAAAGTGCTTGATTTAGGTTTTTTCTTTCTGGAGATTGTTGGTTTCCCATAGAATTGCTAGTTAGGACATACAGTTACTTGCAGCATTAAGCTTTCTTCAATTCTTGGAAACCAAATTCTGTTATCTTTTTCCAGTGTAATAGTATTCTTGGACATGATTTTCCCACTGGCTGTAAATAAATGAGTATTTCTCCTTTGTTCCCTATGTTTTCATCTTTTTTTATTTTCGGTTTCGATTTGTCTAAGACTCGATCTTGATGCTAGTACATACCGATCATCACGACCCTTTGTCCCAGCCATTGTAGCATGTATGTTGTGGTTCAACAAGTCACAATTGTGTAAAAAGTAATAATTCTATTGCTACTTTTCTTTGATATGCACAAAATGTATAATAAGTTACCTATCAAATTATTCAAACGTATATCAATTATACACTCTAATTCTAGATTAAGTAGGAGGACCTATACATGTGATTTATTGGTGCAAAGTTTGGTACTCCATCTCTCTCATTACCTTTTTGTTTCTCGAGATTTAAATGGTATGAACTTTAATTAAATAAAATGATGTTTTGATATTAATATCACACTGATTTATTTTTTTAAAAGCAATCATCTATGAGTTTTTTGGGTGTGTTCGATATGAAAGTAACATATTTTTCATAAAACAACTTTTTCATATTGGTACTTAAACGAAAAATATATAACAATTTTAGATAAACATTATGATAGTGGATATGACGTAGTTGGGATGAGGGTGAGGAGATAGAACGCAATGAATGTGAAACAAACTATTTAAATAATCTTTACTGGATTTGATCGTATCCGTACCTTAACTTCTAGCTCTGGCTCTCCCTCCCTATAACACAATCTTTTAGTTAAATATCTCTATAACAATCATAGTTAAGATAGAATTTTATTGTTGGGCTTTTTTGCAACATTTTCTTTTAGATTCATTACTCAGAAATTCAAGTGGAATAAACAACTTATATTTGCTACTCCATAAAAAAAAGTCTTTTTACTACTTGACTTTTAACCTTTTCTTTTTTCTCTCTATGTTGAAAAATGAGACTTAAAATCATCTCAAGAATCAAATAAATACCACAAAATTTCAACTTTTTATGTGTGTAATTTTGCAGCTAAAATTTTACAGAACTCCAAATGGGGACTCCAAGTTCAAGAAGTGGTGCAGCAATTGTAATAGGTGTTGTTGTTGGTTGTGTTTTTGCCCTCTTTTTATCCATCCACCACCTAAATCTCATCCTTTGTTTTAATATGATGTTTTGGTAAGTCACTCTACACTAATTTCTCTGTTATTCGATACACTAAGTTCTCGTTATACGTGGAATTTGAGAAAGAGTATGACCATAAGGGTCTATTGTACCTTATTATGTAAGAAACCGTTTTCACAACTCGAAACAAGTTTTTCTTTTGACCATGTTCTTTTCATGTCTTTTAATTATTGTGAGTTATAGTGTTTTTCTCTTTGTTTTTAAATATGTAAATTTATCCTTCGGGATGTCCCGTGTTTTGCCTTTGGGACTTTCAAGTTGGAAATTCCTTGCCAACGAAAGCAAGGGATTTGCCTTCTGGGTTGAGCTAGGTGTGCTCCTATAGCATAGGAGCAGAAGTTTTACCTTGTGCGCATCCAAAGGGTAGCGGCTACAGAACTTTGACTCTCGAAATCTAACTAGTGTCACATAACATAAACTGGGATAGATGTTGGAGGGAGTGTTTATTTTACATCAGATGCTTATTATTATCTCCTTTTTTTGTTGTTGAGGTGGGATATGGGATGCAGAGTTACAATAAGAGACACATTATTGAGTATTGTAGTGAAATTGGTCTAAGTAGAGTGGATTAGATATAGATGATAAGTATAATCGAATCTGAGTCGTTTAGGTTGAGGTCTAGTTGATCGATTGATTCATGCATTGATATGTGATTAGGTGTCGACAGTAAGAGTTGAGGAGATTTTCGTTATGATACTATCTCGAGCAATGGTAAAGTTGTCTTAATATAACCTTATAGGGTTTGGTTTCGAGATATTGAATCAGCCAGTAATGCTTGTATTAGCATTGTACCTTGTTAGGGCGCGGACCTTCCCTGGCTCCTTGTGTGAGCTTGGGATGATTCATCCACCGAGCTATCTTTTTTATTGACGGTGTATGCATTCAGCCCCGTTCTCATTCTCTGAAAGATAGGGCATTTAGGCATTATCTGTATATTGCTACATATTGGCGATAAACGCTCCGTGACTAGTGTGTTTGCTACATGTGACATTTGGTATAACGGCCAAAATGTCGTTTGATCAGTGTTGAAGTCTTCTCTATGTATGTACGTTTTAACTTGTGAGAACTAATTTATAGGTCGAGTCATGGTCGAATGAATCCATGGAGTGGATGAACATGTTGAGATCAGACATTAGGATGTTATCGGAGAAGAATGCAGAGCTGCAGAAGTAAAAGAACTAAAGAAAAGCTTCAGATAGCCGAGCAGGAAAAAGGCCGTGCACAGGAGCAACATGCATTGTTAGGTAGTCAAGAGTACGAGAACTAACCGTCCTGTCCTTCCAGACGAATCAGTGAACCCGAGACTAGCTAAGATATTGACAGAGGTTGCGGTAGGGAAAGAGGTCATTGTTGTACTTGTCTATTCAAATGTGAAATCCATGCTGGAAATGTGGTTAACCAACGTAAAAAGGGTGGGTTATACCAAATTATCTGGTCGTTGCATTGGATGATGACGTTGTAGATCTCTGTAATGAAAACGGGGTCTTTGCTTACAAGAGAGACCCTGATGAGACTGAGAGAGTTCTTGCAGCTTGGCTACAGTGTCCTTTTGATCATCTATACCGCGATTCAGACGTGGAGGTCATGTCCGATGGTCACAACAGCATGACAGCTTATGGATACAACGACGTTTCTGGTGAACCTGATATGGGTTGGGCTCGATACACTCATACAATGAGGATATAGGCTTATAGTTCTGGTTTCTTCTATATCCGTCCAACGATTCCTGCAATTGATCTCTTGGATCGCGTTGCTAACAGGCTCACTCAGGAGCCAAATGCTTTGGACCAGGCTGTTCTCAATGAAGAGTTAGCCTTTCCATCGCACCCCGAGTACATTGGACTCTATGCTTCTAGGAGAGTAATGGATTTCTTCTTGTTCATGAATAGCAAGATCATACGAAAAGATTCGAATTTGAAGAAGTTGAAGTTAGTTGCAGTTCATATAAATTACCATCCAGATGAGCTTTATAGAATGAAAGAAGTTGTTGAATACTATGTTTATAGCAAACAAGATGCTTTGTATGCATTCCCAGATGGATAGCTACTTTTATTTTAAACGAAATGACGGTAGTGTCTGGACCAACATATGTGCACCTGGACTATCCACTCGGTACCTACTACCTTTTCCTTTTCTTGTAATATCAATGTGTTATATCAAGTTTGTCACTTACCTACTCGTGGCGGATGTTAGAACACTAGTCTCATCTTCATCTGAATCTATTACTTTCGATGCACATGTATTGATGTAACCATTTATAAATTTTTTTTTGCAAATGTGCACCTGGATATTCCACTCGGTACCTACTACCTTTTCTTTTTCTTGTAATATCAATGTATTATATCAAGTTTGTCACTTACTTACTCGTGGCGGATGTTAGAACACTAGTATCAACTTCATCTGAATATAATACTTTCGACGCACATGTATTGGTGTAAACATTTGTTAAAAAAAATTGCAAACAATTAAATACTAAAAACTTTAAAGACCTACAAAAGCTCAAATCTTGAATCCGGCTCTGGTTAGTCTAGCAATACAACATAGACCAAAAGCCATCAAAGTCATACCACTAAACTAAACCTTCACTTACTAATGGAAAGAGATTTACTATTACCCAGTAACTTAAAATCGTGAATCTATCTCTGTCTACTTTGCAACAAAAGTAACAGAATCTTCTCGAGAAACCGGAGTCTCGGGATTTACGAAACTAACATCATCACCATTTGAATTTTCACCATTATTGCTATTATTAGTGTCGTGAAGCTTAAAAAACAGGTAAAAATGAGATCCATCTTTTACCCCATAATCAACAAGGGAAATTTCGTCATCATTCAACATGATTGATTCTCCATGTCCCGTATCCAACGTGAGAATCAAACGATTCTCTGGAAGGTTCTCTTGCTTACTGATTTCTTTTTTCAAATTCGCCACAGATTCATCTTTAGCTACTCGAATATGAAATAACGCCCCTGTTAATATTTGTATCACTAAATTCATTTTCTTTTGATTTTCATTTCGAATGAGTGTTTGAGAGATTAAAAATAAAGCATGAAAAAAAAAAAAAGAATCATAGAGATTGCATGGTTTAAGAAGTTTGTTGCATTTGCATTACCTAAAAAATAGGTAGTTGGTTTAATTTGAGTTTAATATATATTTGTGAAAGGCACAAAGTGTTTATTATTTGAGTAAAAATTGAATCAAATTGATAAGTTAAATCAAACTGATAAAATAAATCAATTTTATTGGGGTTTGATTTTATTTGGTTTTATATCTTTTTTTAAAAAAAATTAATTGAACTGATTTGATTTTTTAGATTTTTGTTTGTCCATTTATATACTTGAATATTAATATACTTTTGTAGAGTACAATAAAACATTTCGAATAATGCATCTAGTAATGACATGATAAAGAATATAACACTTTAATTTTTTTTATAACATTTACTTTAAAAAGAAAATGATTCTAATATAATTTTCATAGTCACCACAAAAGTGTGCATAGTGAAATAATGCCCCTTTAATATTTTCATTACTAAATTCATTTTCTTTCATTTTGTTCATGGAAATTATTTTTTAAATAATTATATAAAATTATTTGTCATTTCTAAAGTTTGGAATAAAAATAATTATTATTTTTCATTTATTCTTGAAATAAATCACAACGAACCTAAAAATCTTAGTTAGTTGTTCTTTTTTGTTTATCGTTTTTCTTAATTTCTCTTTGAATGTAATTTATATTTATTTTTTAAAAGAAAACACAATCATGATAAGTTGTATGACGTTGATTATTGAGCCTAATATTGATAATTGTTCTTTGTCATAAAGATTATTGTTGAAAAAGTTTGTTATATTTACACACTAAATGATCTGTTATTATTGGAGAAGTTTGTTATAACTGTTCAAGGTATTAAAAATTGATTCAAATGAAAAATTCAAACTAAATCGGTTGAATATACTAATTTGATTTTTAAAATTTAAAACTAATTTTTATATTGTGATGTTATAATTTATTTTTTGTATTTACCAAAAAAAAAACATTTTTACACGAACATAATTGAAAAATAAATTTGATCATCAAAGTAATAAATTCAAACAATTTTTTGAATTAAAAAAAGACAACAAAAAAACATGTGAAATAGATTGAATTTACCTCTTAACTTTGTGAAAAGACGAAATATTTTATATAAAATTTAAAAATTAAATCTAAAAAAGCTATTGTTTTCACTTTCGACATCCAAAGCAGATATATATGTTTTACTAGTGTAACAATAATGATTTTTATGAGTTACTTTTCTAATGTACTCTAAATCACAAAATTAAAGAGTATGTTGTGTCCATGTCCTATTATTGTTTCATTTGAATTGGTTTAACGAAAAGTTCATCTACATTAATTATTTAAACTCACGTTTTATTTGACAAGTAAATATATACTTTACTAATTGGTATTTATTTGCTAATAAATAATTATTTCTACATGACCTATCTAAAAATATTTCAGGTTATTTCAAGATCACTTTAATAAAGCACAATCAATGTATTTGTGTGTATATCAATTTTATTCCTTATATTTAATATCAATTTCATTTATTCGGTTTATTAGTGCAATATATGGTGTAGTTGTGCATATAGTCACAATTAATTACGATGACTTGAATTTAATTTTCAATAAAAAGAATATTTGATGATTTCTTCATCTATTCAAATTTGATGAATAAAATTATCATATATTTTCATCGTTAAAATATAATAATTGCATAATAAATCTAGTCGAACTCTGTGTAAGCTAGCACATCGGGTAAGTTACCAATTTGATTTTATTAATTTTCACTATATATTATTTATAATTTCTAAATTTTTGTTTGTCACTATATATTTTCCCAATTGATTACAATTTGCTAAAAAAAAGTTAAGGGTCCATCACACAGTTCTTTCTGATTTATCATTGATCTATTTATTTTAGTTTTTGTTCATCATAATATTTGATATTAATATTAGTATACTTTATAGATTAAACACAAATATTTCATAATATTCGATATTAATATTAGTATACTTTATAGATTATACACAAATATTTCACATAATGTATTTGTTAATGACATAACAAAGAATATCACACATTCAAAACATTGTGAAATTGTTTTAAAAGAAAATGTTTCTACTTTAATTTACATATTTATGACAGGTTCTTTGTTCCCTTTTAAGAAAAATATAAAATTAATTTTGATGATAGCAATTTCAGTTATTTTTTAAGTTCATTGAAATTTATATATCTTCTAAAAATAAGTTTAAATCAACATCATAACTAATTTTAAAATTAATTATATTTCCAATTAAGAAATTAGAAGTTTCAAATTTCTTGAATCAATGTGAAGATAAAATTTGCATAAAATATTTCATACATATACAATTTCTAATTTCACAAAACATTTATTAAGATGATTCGAATTCATCCAAATAATGTTTGGTTAATGATCCAAAAGATTCAAAACTAGTAAATTATGTTATCTTTACCTTCTAATTATCTAATATTCTTACTTTTCAATGAATCATTCGATTAATTGTTATCGCACTTTATATCGCCATGATGCCTAGTGAACTGATGATAAAAATTGTAAATTAATATTTTTTTTATTATTACTCTGTATTTTCTTAAATAGAATAAAAGCAGATATCAATTCTACCGCAAAAAAGAGATTAATAAAATAGGAAAATTAAAGCTAACAAAATATTTTAGGTTTCATTGAATTATCACTACAAAATGTATAGAATAGTTTTTTTTCCCCAATAATATTCATGAAATTTTAAAATTCCTAAACAAATGAGAGCTTGTTCTCACTTCTCAATAATAATTTCATTATTTTATTTTTTGAATTTTCTTATATTTTGCTTTTTAAAAAACATATTCAATTTTTTTTTTCTTCATATCTACCCTTTCTTTTAATGAGATTATTAAATACTTGACATTCTTTTAGAAGAATATTTTTTTTAATTAAAAGAATGATAAATTATTTACATGTCTAAAGGAAAAAAAGAATAGAAGATATTTGTACTTATGTATTGTTGTAACGTAGATCTTGTCGATATTTAACCTTTTTATTTTTTATTTTTTTCATTATGTGACTAAACTTTAGGATATATATATATATTACACATATTTTTCTTTTCTTAAGTTAGTGGAAAATAATGAGTAAAAAAATAAAATAACAAAGCTAATCATGAAACTTTTCCCAAAAATAAATTCATAAATCCATTCTTTGCTTTTTTTTAAAAGACTAACTCGGTAATCAATTAAATATCGAAGATCTATTATAAACGATCTCTTTATCTTTTATGATAGGAATAAAATGTGTGTACGTTTTGTCCTCCTCAAACTCAACTTATGATATAACACTATGTATGTATATTATTTTTGTTGTTTGTTGGCTAATCAACCAAATAATCAAGCATGTATTGAAAACGATCTATCTGTCTGTCTTCCAAAGTAGGAATAACGTTTGTGCATACTCTATTCTTTTCAATCTCCAAACCCTTTTGATTATATACACTCGGTATATTGTTATTGTTATTTGTTGAATAATCAACCAAATAGTCAAGAGTCTATCGAAAAACTGTCTCTCTACATTACAAAAGTAGAAATAAATATTCATTACTATATACACTAACACCATACCTTATTCAAAATCTACTTGCGAGATTATACTAAATATATCGTTATTTTTTAATAATCAATCAAAAGAATTTTTTTTTTTTAAAAAAGAAAAAGTTTTGGTAAAGTATAGATAATATTTCAAGTTTTGGTAATTTTGTCTAAATTGAATTGATTTATCATCTTTTCAAAAGGAAACATAAACTTCACTAAATTACAACCATAATAATTTCTTTAACGAGTTATAATCGACTATACTTATAACTATAAAATAAATTATCTATATTCCATTTTTGGTTAAGTTTACATTAATTTTAAGAATACTTAGGTATTTCGAAATAACTTATTATACTATAATAATTAGCCAAAAAAATTTATTTTATTATTTTATTTTGTTTTAATAGTATATAATTCCAAATATGCCTACTTTTCTTTTTTAGTCCTTTTTTTCTTTTGCTCTTGTCATTTCACAAGCTTCAACTTGGCTTGTCCTTTACTCAATTGTAACTTTGCTTTGTCTGATTTAACTTTATTCCAGCTGCAGTAAAAAACCAACAGGAAAAGAATAAGTATAAAAACAAGGTCTCTTTTAAATAAATATATGTTAAATTATCGAAAATGTTTTTCTAAAATGATTATTTTCTATTGAAAGTGATTATCGATAACAGTAATGTGTATACAAACATAATCATTATCTGGCTAGTGGTTAGCTGGGAGTTAGAGAGATTATTTTTGATAGACTCGTAGTTCAAGAAAAAACACAACAAAATTGTTTCGAAAAAGGAATAGCAAAAGTGAGAAAGCCTCGAGAAAATATTTAAAATAGAACAACAAAGTAAATCGAAAGTCAAAAGTATTAAGTAACTAATGTTTTCATTAAACTTAATTATTTTCAGCGTGTAATTTTAAATAATATCATAAAATATATTATTCTCAAACTTCAAAAATAGAAAATGTTTGGTTGTTGGTTATTCATGTATTAATAATTTTGTCTTTTACTTTGCAAAATAAAACATAATTTTATTCGTAACTTAATTATAATTCTAATATATAAATAAGTCACTTCTTAACCAACAATTAAATCAATCAGAAGATGCATAAAAGTCTTCTCGGCCATAAAAGGGATGGTATATAAGGAATAGACATGTTTTGAGTGAAAAAAATAAAAATTTGTGTGAAAAATTTATCTTTAATGTATACTATTCTTCGTCTTGATAGTAAAACACCTATCCACACCATAATAATCATACGGAACTTTGGACATAACTAGCGATCTAATAACCTAACACCCCGCCTCATACTCAATGCCCGACATCTAAAGCATAAAAATTTGATACGAAAGCACCTAACAAGTAATTGGTAAATGATAATTGAGATCAACATCGTTATGATATCATATAAAGAAATGAATTTTGATTTTGACTTGATACCAAAAGCTCGCAATCCAAAATTATATATAAAAACTATCAATTTTTTTCCGTACGATTTGAAACTCTCCAAACATAAGGGGGGAACAAGAAGTCTCAAATTGAACGCAAGTTATGAATTTGGATCTACCAAATGACAAAAATACATAGAATAAATAAAGTTGGGTGAGAAATGATTCTATTATGTATAGGCCTTCTCATCTTTGAAAAAGCCATATATGCACACACAAATTGAGTAAAATACCACTTTAAAAAATATTTCGAAATAATATCATTTTTTACTTAGATTAGATGAAGAACTCAAAAGAAAAAATTTGACCACAATTTTCAAAAGATATTTCAATATATTAATCATGTAATTCATAGTTCTTTTTCTCAAACTATTTAAATACTCGAAGATTCTATCTAATCATTTGATCATGAGTTTTCTCCTTTTTCTATAAAACTGAATTTTCAAAATCATATTTCTATAGAATTTTTGAAAAATTTCTTAACTTGTTTTTACAAAATTTGAAAAAAAAAACATTAGAAAATTATTCACTCTTTCATTTCAGATCGATTATTAAAATTAAATAATTATTTTAATTTTTAATATTCATGATCAAACACAACCTCGAAATCTAATAAATATCCTTTTTCTTTTTAATTTTTTCCCCTCAAATTTTACAGTTTTCGTAACCAAGATAATCTATTCGCCATATAAAATAGAATAGATGAATGAACTATCATGTTTTATATCCATCCACAAGCTTTTCACAAGAAATCGTCTTTATTAGAAAACACTTTATCCCTAGTTTGAGACCTTTTGATGCGAATATAAATTTGACGGGGCTTTAATATAAATATCAAATACTGAATGAGAAAAAAAAATTCTCACATTTAAAAAAAAATAAAAAGATCTGTAAAAAAATGTTTTTTTTTTGTTTGTTACATTAATCAAAACTCATATTAGAAAATTTTAAGGAAAAAAAAAAGTTGAGACAGAGGGAGAGAGACTTGTGTGGGCGTGTGTGTCCCCTTTCCCTTCTGTCAGTTTCTGCTTTAGCTTCAGAAAATCTGTGGTTTCTCCAATTTTTTTTTAACTTGTTAGCAAATTATACTAAACACTTGTTGCTCAAACAACATTTTCTTGAAGTTTAATTTACTGGGGTTTTTATTTTTCTCTTTTTTTATCATTTGTATGTGTTAAAAACACTTGGACAGAGACACAATTAGTCTCATTTCAAGGGTGATCTGTCTTCACAGAAGAATTGTTTGTGTATACATGCTCAAAGAAAGCTAAAAAGCTGCTGTCTTTGCAATCCTTTTTTACTAATGTCTATATGTAAGTCTTTCTTCTTCTTGAATTTTTGTTGTTGTTTCTTGAAAAAGCTTTCCCTTTGTTGTTGTTGTTGTGTGTAAAGATTGGATCTTTTTCACTTAATTCTTGGCTAAAGTTTGTGTTTGTTCAAGAATTGCTTTAAAATTTCAATCTTGCTGCAAGATCTGATAGTATAACTGGTATTTTCACAAGTTTTGATATGCTAATTTAGCCTGATTGCTTTGGTTTCCTTTTTTTCTTTCATTAGGTTTTCCATAAATATGCAAATTGTGTGTTGAATGAGAAATTTTTGGTGGTTTCCTTATGTGTGTATGGGGAAAATAGCATTTTAAGACATGGGTTTTGGATGAAAAGTTTGAAAGAATGAGTTTTTGTTGTAAAACCTTTGAATTTAAGTAGTTGAGTTAGAGAAATAGGTTGTGCTTTGAGGGGTAAAGTAGGAAATGTAATTAGCTTCGACGTGGCGGCGATTACATGTCTTTAGAGAGGTAGTAGTTGGTTTTTGTTGAATTAGTAGTAATTGATTCTGCTTGGCACATCTGGAGCAAAATAGAGTTATGTGTTTCGATGGATGTTGACAATTGCGTAATGATTGATATTTGATTCAATCTGTTTACGTTCCTTGCTTTTGACTTGGACTTCGAATCCTCTACCCCGAGGTGAGGTAAGGATGTTATTTAACTCTTTTTTGTTGGAAATAAGTAGGTAAGAGATGTTGTTATTAGTCTTTTGATGTCCTTTGTGAACGATCATTACTTTTTTGTTTTCGCATTTTCTATTTGACATCTATATTTAGCAGTTTGTTTGGTTTCTTGAATTTATATTCATCTTTTGAACCAGGATTTGTTCGCTATCCAAGAATGGATGTGAGCTTAAGGTTTCTTATAAAATTTACGTAGATCCTAAGCGTAAAGCATGTACATTTATGAGAAATGATTAATTAGGAAGTTAACATATTTTCTATTGGAACCATTAGCGAGATCGTTAGAGCTGAAGAAGAGTCAACTTAGTTTCCTTTTCACAACTGAGTTGAATTTGACTTTATGGTTCAAGGTAGTAATGGTTTGACAAGGGAATACGCAACCGCTATCCTTTGGGTGTGCGCATAGGAAAGTGTTTTCTTATGCGTATCTCTTCGTATTTATTGCTGCTAGATATTCAATTGTGCATATATGTTTCTAAATTAGCAAATTTATCCCTTATATTGGCCGATGAATAGATATTGTATTTATCCCTTGAAATGAACTTTGACTTTTTTTTAAAACTACAAGTAGATTAAAGAAAAAGACAATACTGGATGCACGCGACAGATTATAGTATACATTAGTGGTTCCCCACTCATACATATAGTAGACTTCTCTTTGAAGTTGAAAGAGACAGATATCCTATTTCTATTCTTTTCGTCCCTTTCATCATCTTTCTCCCTTCTGAAGATTCATTCTTATATTCCTTCTAGGAAATTTCCTTGGCATTGATTACCGACATTTTCCCCCTTCTGCCGAACACTTAATCTATTGTTGAACATTTTAAGGTTCGTTGAATACCGACATTTACCCCCTTCGGTCGAGCACTTAATCGATTATTGAAGATTTCAAGGTTGAGAAGTTAGAGTAGGGGCTATTTCACTAGGAAAGCTGCACAAGCAGATTACTCTATATTCTCAAAGGGTCAAACGGGGTATCATGGACCAGCTAACTTGATAAGTGAAATACGCTGTTATCAAAAGAACACTTCTATACCTTACTGCAAAAAGGAAATTGAGTTTCCATATTTCATGATCTAGTGTGAAGTTGGATAGAGAACGTAGTTTGGAAAGCAAGGCATATAATGCGGATGATGATCTCATGTTCATCAAAGTTTTTTTTTTGGAGGGACGGAGTAAAATGTCATCGAGCAAACGGTTTATCGTTTAGATCATCTCTCTGGTTCTTTACCTTCTTATTGAATGTATCAATAAATCTCTCATAAGCCTTATTCAGTTATAGTGCTAATCAACAACGCGTGCTCCATTGGGTTTTGCTGATGATCACGCTTCTTCTCAAGTCTCCCTACATTGTACTCAAAGTTGTTTAGATCAGGAAAGAAATATCACGTCAGTACAATGTCAGTGTAAGGCCAAAACTTTACCTGAATAGTTTAAAATTTTGTTTCCTCGCTATCGGTGCTAAGGCACGTGATATAGCTTAGTACAATAAACCAATTATGGTATAAAATGAGAACTCTAACTTGTAAAATCTGTAGGAAGCTAGTAATCCAATGGTCAACTAGTATGAGTTTTATTAGGTGACGGAAGTCATTTTTTTTGGGCTTGTTTTAGTGAAATGATATGTCTATAGTTGCGGAGATAAAGCACAGGTGTTGTAAAGCATTTCACCGATATTATTACATGCCTAACATTATCTAGTGCAGGATTTTCACATTCAGTAATACGATCATATTGAAATATTGCGATCAAACAGCCATGATATTGATCTTTCTGTGGTTCACTTCCTTATTTTCTCGTTCTCTGTTCGTTCTTTACTTTATTTTATTCTGAGTTTTCATTTTTTTACGAGTTTCATTCTTCGGGTTTCTGGATTCTTAAAGTTCCTGAAGTTTCCTTATGCTGCTTGGTTCATGCAGAGATCAAGAGGCCGGTGGGCCTTGAGTGAACCTTAATTTCAGTAGTGAAAGGAAAATGACCACAAAACCAAAGAAAGGATGGAAATCAATTTCGTCTCTCAATTTGAAGACCAAATCAGCAGCACATTTTTGTTTGCTCCCCAAATCAAAGTCGGATCGATATGGTCCTGGCGACACACCTGTTTATCTCAACGTGTATGACTTGACTCCTATGAACGGCTATGTATATTGGGTTGGCCTTGGTATTTTTCATTCTGGTGTGGAAGGTACAGTCTTGTTAGATTTTCCATCTTACCTTTTTTGTTATTCACGGCTAGTTGTTTGTCGATGTACACATGCGATATCCATTTTTTGATATCGATATGTTGCTTATATATTGCTTTTCCTAGTTCTGTTTGATCTAATATACTGCAGTATGTTTCATTACCCGATGAATTAGTTTGTCTATCTTGACTTTTGTTTTAGCTAATTAGCTGAAGTCTTGCGTTCAGATTCAGAACCGAAACTTGTTGGATATATCCATGTAGAATCCAACCTGTAAATGTGATTTATTTCATTCAAGAACAGATAGACGCATTTAATTAGTATCGATAGGCTAGCTTATAGTGGGAAATCTAATTCAAGTTTGAAGTTAATCGAACATAAGTCAACTTTGCTTTCCGTTCTTCGGTCTTAAACATGTAGACAACAGTCTTATATTTGAGGGATTGGAAAGTTATGGAGTGTGTAACAAATATATTAGTTTTCCACATTTTGGTTATTCCAAATTCGTTCATTTACGGAATATCATACAGAAGTCTTTTCTGCATCTATTTTTTACTTCTATTTTGGTTAATCCCCTTAAGAAAGCCTTATGTGGGACATTCCGACAGGGGAATCCCGAAGAAGTGTTAACGGTTGACCATTGCATGTTATAGTTTTATGAGGAAGTAGGAAGCCATATGTGAAACTTAACGTGGAGATTAGTTGTATTACTATTTGGCGCCTCATATTTTTGTACGTTCGGTGAAACTGACCCATATTTTACAGTTCATGGTGTAGAATATGCATTTGGAGCTCATGACTATTCAAGCAGTGGTGTCTTTGAAGTTGAACCACGACAATGCCCGGGGTTCAAGTTTAGGAAGTCCATATTCATTGGGGTTACAAAGTTGGATCCCTGTCAGGTTAGAGAGTTTATCGAACGTCAAGCTGCTAGCTATAATGGTGACACATATCATTTGATTTCGAAGAACTGCAACCATTTTTGCAACGATACATGCTACAAGCTCACCGGGAAAAAGATTCCAAAGTGGGTAAACCGACTTGCAAAATTAGGTAATCCTCTGTCATTTCACCTCTCTTTAGTTAACAATAACTACAACTAATAGTGCCTACAAGCATCTTTCTCTAGATTTATCTATGGACTCGGTCTCGGAGAACTAACCTCATAAATTAATGTGCTTCATAATGACAATCTGATTATGTTTGGTATGAAGGAGATCATTATATGGAAAATGTTTTTCTATTTTTCTATGTTTGGTTGGTCAAAATATTTCCAAAATCATTTTCTTCTGGAAAACAAGTTTCTTACAAATCATGATCTCTTCGTTGGAATAGGAATACAAGTTCCATAAATGACATTCCACGTTGATTGTCTTCTTCCTACCCCCGATCCCCCATCACGCCTCCTCCACCTGCATAAAAGTTCTGAAAAGGAAAATTTTGTCTAGTTATCTCATGGTGTTTTCGAACTTATTAAGGATTTTGTATGATATGCCTCCGTAGGTTCATCATTCAACTGCATGCTACCCGAGGCTCTAAAAGTTGCCGCGGTGGAACATGACCCTAATGGACCAGAATATGTTACTGAACGAAGAAGGCTAAGAAGTGCTTTTAGCTGTCTTTCTTCAATCTCAACAAGGCAAAGACAGTTATCGACATCTTCGTTATTTCTACAATCACCCTTGAAAGGCTGCTTACCATCATGGGAGTTAAGAAAGTCTAGCAACAGGTCTTTGAAGGAAAGGTAAAAAGATATTAGACACTTTTCAGTGAATTAATCTGCTGGAACAGAAAATGTTATTATGTAACATGACATGATTTCAGTGTATGTAATATGGTTTTTTTTTAGCAAAGTTTGTCAACTTATTAGAAGTGAGTTGTTGTATCAAAGATGCTTTGTGGGGCTAGTATATTTGATAGTGTCTTTTTTTAGCTAGAAGGATGAAAAAAAATTGTGGATTCAAAAAGCATATTGTACATAATGCTTATGCCAATCACAAGGCAAATGTTTATGCATAATCACAATGTGAATTCAAATGTTTTGTACGAAAGGGGTATGACGTAGTGATCAATGAGGTTGATTAAGATTTATGAGGTTTCAGGTTCAAATTTCAGCATAGATAAACATCGTTAGGTAATTTCTTTCTCTTGTTTTGTATTAAGGGGTATGACGTAGTGATCAATGAAGTCGATTAAGATCTATGAGGATTTAGGTTCAAATTTCGGCAGAGATTAACATCATTAGGTAATTTTTTTTCTCTTGTTTTGTATCAAGGGGTATGATATAGTGATCGACGAAGTCGATTATGATCTATGAGGTTTCAGGTTCAAATTTCAGCAGAAAGAAACATCGTTAGGTAATTTTTTTCTCATATGTCCTAGTTGTGTGTTGAGATTTTTCTTTCGAACTAAACCTATCGGATCGGGTTGACCCACCAAATAAGGCTTAGAAGAAAAAATTGTGCCTGGGCCGGGGCGCAAATAATGGGCCTTAGCTGGTCCATGTTTTTTCAGCCCATGAACTTGTTTGAACCAGGCCCATTTAGCCAAACATATATATATACATCCTTGATGATATCCTTTTATCGTTTCAAGTTAAATATCATTTTATCATAGAGGCAGAATAAAATTTACGAGTTAATGAGTTCTGAATCATAAAAAAGATAAATATTAAGATTTAATAAATTATTACATATATTAAGTGAATTCGTTAATACGAATGTACGATGTTAACCAAAATTATTGTGCTCTACTAGACGTATAACTTTATATCTAGTAGATTAATTAGATCATAAAAAATCATAATATATAAAGCCTGAATTTTGGCTTCTCAACTAACTGGTTTAAATATTTTAATAAATGTGCATAGTTAGCTTTTAATACATTGTACCATTGAAATAAATGAAAAAAACAGAAGTTAGGTAAGGTTATTAAATATCATAGGAATTTTATGTGTCAGGACGATAAAAATATATCTAGTATAGTTTTATAAGTTGAGGTTAAATATAATAAGGTATATTATGTGAAAAATCGGATAATAAGGTATATTATGTGAATATTAATTAATATTAAATTAGGAGATCGAACATTGTCTTTTCGACATAAAAAAAAAATGAAAACTCGTAAGATAATTTCCTTAAGACCTATAATTTTAAGGATATCTGTCTGAATTATATAGAAAGACTTTAATAATATTTTTTATTTATGTACCAAACATATATAAGAAGTTTCGTTATTTTTTATATTCGTACCAACCACACCATTAATGCTTAAAACCTAAATATTGAACTCTATATAACTTCAAGTAGAATTATTTTATTTTAAAACCCAAAAAAAAAAATGGAAAATTACAAGATTATGATAATCAAATTCTTGGAAAATCCTTTCCTTATATTTTTCCTTCTACTTTTATCATTAAATTATTCTTATTTCTTAATTCCAAAATTCCCAAAAGGCATTCCAAGAATTATTTTAATTTCACCAATTTTTTACATTTTGTATTTTTTGCCTTGGTGTTTCTCATTTGCATTTCTTAGAGGCATTTTGTCTTTTTTCATTACATGGATTACTTCTTTCAAACTCATTCTCTTTTGTTTCAACAAAGGCCCTCTTTCCCTTTGCAAAAATCCTATTGACTTTATACTCATTTCCATTTTACCACTCAAAATTTCGATTTTCGATGAAAAGTCTGTCAGAAATACATCCGAAAAGTCAATTCATGACGAAAAAATCGTGGATCGAAAATACGAGATTTCTGACAAAACTTCCATCAAAAAGCCAATTTCTGACCTAAAAGATGTTAGTCAGAAATATGAGATTCTCGATATGAGTATTTACAAAAGGTATGAGATGGAGGAGATTTTTAAGCAACCGTATTTAGCTACATCTTTTCGAGATTTCTGGGGAAAGAGATGGAACCGATACTCATCGAAAATGTTGAGATTGACAATATATGATCCAACAAATGAAGCTTTGAAGAATTTGGGTAAAAACACATCAAATTTATTAGCAATTGTGTGTACATTTGTGGTTTCAGCTATAATGCATGAACTAATGTTTTATTATATTACATGTGGTTTATGTTTAAAACCAACATGTGAAGTAATGTGGTTTTTTGTGTTACAAGGAATTTGCATATCTTGTGAAAAGTTTTTTTATGCAAAAAATTGGGTAATTATGGATGCAAGAATTTCAATATTATTAAAACGTATTTTTATTGTTTTTTCATTTTATTTTTTATTAGTTTTACCAGTAGTGAGGGAAGGAAAAAATACATGTGAAGTCACCAAATAATAATTGGGACTTGGTATTGTAATTGTGTTTTATTTCGAAAAGAATTTATGAATGGAATTTTTATTTTATTTTTGTGTCATCTAATAATGTTTTGTTGGATTTTTTTTTAGTATGAACTAAATTGATTATTATAATAACATTAATTACGCTTCATAAGTAATGATAAAATTTGTTTTGTACACTAATAAGTAGTTGTTTTGATCAATTATTTGACTCGTAGATACACGTTTTGAATATGTTGATTATCTTAGTTCTTGATTGTTGGTCAAAGTCAAAATTTTTGTTAAAAATCTTTAAAATTTAATATAAATTTGTATAAAATATGTTTTGACATGTATACTTGGTAAATTTTTTCTATTTTTAAGTAATATACTTTTTCAGTAAAAGATGTTTAAGAAAAAAAAACTATTTTATTTTTAGTGTTTGCTACTTGTATTTGTTAGAGTTTTGCTCTGATTTTCTTATTATATTAGAGTTTTATTTTTTACTTCAAGAAAAGTCAAAGTATTATCATAAAATGCTTGAATATTTCCTGAAAGAAAAAAATATAATATTATTTCATATTTGTTTTACTCAAGAAAAAGTTTGAAACTCTATAAATTGAAGAACTCTCTTCTCATATCGACATAATAACATCCACGATCTGGTCATTTAGAAACTTTTGTTAATTGAGAGATTTTCTCTCTACTAGCTTCATGCTTCATATTAGTTTTTAAATAAGTAGGTCAATTGGTCATATCATTTAATAATATGTGTCAGTCTATCACTGAAATTGTAAGCTTCAGCATAACGTCCTATAATCACTTCGAACCAAACATTACTTTCTAGTGAATGTAGTCATTTTAAGTTGGTGTCCTTAGAGACCTCAAAAATTGGAATGAAACACAACCATTTGGTTGTCCATCTTGCTGGGTTCTGATAACAAAATCCATAATCCCTGCATCTTGCTATTAGGCCAAAATACAGCAAGAATATCTTCAACCAAACACAACACAAAATCTCCAATGTATAAACTGTAACGCGTTTCATGTCTTCATGATGTGCACGAAAAACATCAGAGAGACTACAAGGTACATCATCGACTTCAACTGTAGCTAGTTCCAACAGAAAGAAAAGAAAACGAGTTCTAATAGACAAATATGGATAGTTCATAGTTGTGAAGAAGCTTCATCTAGTCTACAATGAAGAAATTGATTCTCGACCATAGAAGCAAGCATATATCTACACGAAATGCTTGTGATAAGACCTGTATAAATTTTGAAGGGGGCTTTTCAAATAAGGGGGGAAGGAATGTTATACATAAGGTAAGTAGCAACAGAGATTCATGCAAGCTCTACGTTTGGGCAATATCTCACCAGACGAGGCTGGAATAATCCACTGGAATGCAAAGTGCTTCATCAGCTAACTAAATCAGAGAATCTCAATCATATGCGAGCATTGCCACTTCCAAGTGTGAGTTCCAGATCATCGAATCCTACATCGTGAATCCTTTCACCTTCCCATGCCTTGACTGATACATTTTCAAAGTCGAAGTCTATGCTCTTACCCTTGTCTGTGATCATATCATTAGGACGAAGCGGCTGAGGCACAGGTTTTACAAGATTAAATGTTGGAGAAGGTGGAACATTTGACGCATACTTTTGAAAGTTGATCCACTGGCCTGAATCAATGGTAGATGAGTCAGATTCATCACACTCGGGTATAGTTGGAGGAGTAAAACGCTGAACCCTAGTTGGGCTTGCTGGGGCTGAAGCAGCAAAGAAAGGGATGTTTAAAGCAAACATTGATTCTTTGGCCAAAGTTTCTAAATTGAAAGTTTGCTTAGGATGCCTAGTTGGTGATGAAAGAGGTGGAGTTACAGGGGCACTGTTTGATATTCGTAATGGAGGAAGGGATGAAGGAACGACATTTTGGAGAAAAGAATATGGATGTGATAACATGTTGGCATCAGCACGAGATGGACTGGGGAAAGAAGAGGAAGTTGGACTTGGCTGATAAGATGGAATTGGGCTAGCAAAGTATGATGATGGGGGACTTGGATGCCGTGAAGAACTTGGCGTGATGTTTGTTGAAGTGCCTCCAATCTCCATCGGGGTTGGCTTGCATCCCTGAATCACATAATAGTTGAAACAAAGTCAGTATCAAAGAGATTATAATTTACCTAAAACAGATCCCAAGTTTTGCATATTGTTAAGTTAACCAAGCCACACACTTTAGTTTAGTAATATTTGAGTTTCAGAGAGATAATTTGCAGGATAACATAACAACACAGAAAATTGATCCAACGCTCAACCCAACGGGGAGATCATATTATTCTAGCAGCAAATGTCTTCACCTCAAATATTGCTTATTGGTTAAGTTCTAAATCCCAAACCACGCAATTAATATGGACAAACTCAGAAAACACTAACACGAATGTTCTCATGAAATTTGAGATTTCAGAGAGAAAAGCGCGGCAATTGAGCTAATAAAAGAAACCTCAACAAAAAACAAATTTGGAATCTCGGCAAGCATTCACTACAGAAAAAAAAAACACCTAAGGTCATGATGCTCAAACTTACCAATATCGTACCTATGCGGATCCTTCAAAAATGCACTAATCTTGGAGGATTCGACACACACTCATCGGGACGGAAAATGATTGAACTTTCCAGTTCAATTGTTGTTAATTTGGTAATGAAAAACAGGTCCTTTTATTTGGAGCTTTTGGGGTGAAGCTGGATACTATCGCCTTAGCCTATCTTGCTCGGTCTCTCCAATTTCATACCTGTGCAGATCCTACAACAATGCACTAATCTTGGAGGATCCGACACACACCCATCGGTATTTTGAAGAGTCGAAGCAACATAGCCTAAGGCGAAACTCGAAGGCATCCAACTCCACCCCCAGAAGCTCCAAACAAAGACACCCTTTTTGCACTACCAAATTAACAACAATTGAACTGGAAAGTTGAATCATTTCCCCCTAAAAACCACTTCCAGTTTCTAACAAAACTATACACTAGATCACTCTAATTTCTCAAAATAACCAACATACAAGAACAATAAACAGGCAAAACAAAGAAATTCAGCAAATCCAGAAGCTTAGCAACTTAAAAATTGATGCTCATATATGCTAAAATCCATACAATCTAGATCCAAAAAAAAGCAAACCTATTTGTCAAACCTGTAGATCTAAGCAAATCCAAGCAAAACCCAGTAATGGGGTTCACCAAAAACATAGAAATTAACCTAAGAATCAAGCAAATTGAAGAGGGAAAAAAATTGAAAAACCTTGCGATAAGTGGTACCATCAGGTTCAACGATCCAACCAGCTTCAGTACAAAGAGCTTTAAGAACTTCATTGTTATCACAGTGCTTCGGAAGATTATAGTTTCCTTGAGCTCTTAAACCAGTATAAATCTTAGCAGCTACAGCTCTCCTCCTCCTCTCTCTTCTCCTGTTATTCTCTCTTTCTCTCCATGATGGTTTCCTTCTCCCACCACCACCACCACCACCACTTTCCGGTAAACCAACTCCGGCACCTCCACTTCCACCAGCTCCGGCACCGGCCGAAGAAGATGCTGGTGATTCTCCAGCTTCCCACATCATGATTTTGTTGTTGTTGTTTCTCGCTTTCTCTCTCACACACGCGCTCTTTCTCTCTCTATCTGTGTGTATATATGAGAAGAAGAGAAAATGGGGTGGTCCCAGGTGGGGGTAGGGTGGCGTGGGGCGGTGGGGGGGGGTGTTGCAGACACACGTCTGAGACTATACTCACGAGAAAGACGTTCAACAAAGCAAAGAAGAATCTTTGTTGTTTCTCTCTATGGGTAGTGAGTGGTGTTTTCTTGTTTTTGTGTGTGTGTTGTGTACACCTATATAAAATATGATACCGTGAATGAGGTTGCTCCGACTTTTATCCTTCGAATGAATCAAAATGGGGTCCTATTTAATACGAATTTGAAATAGGTCGGATGTGGTATCGTGAATGAGGTTTATCCTTCTAATGAAATCTTACTTAGCGCGAATTGAATCGAATGAGCCTTACCTAATGTGAATTTGAAATAGTCAAGATATGAGATCGTGGATAGGGTAGCTCCATTTGCTATCCTTCTAAATGGTATTCTACCCCGCGCGAATCCAATGAGCTCCTATTTAATGCGAATCGAAAATAATATGGATATAGTATGGTGGATGGGGTTTGCTCTGATTGTTATTCTCCTAGTGGAATTCTATTCAACGCAAATTGAATGAGGTCCTATCTAACAAGAATCTGAAATAGTCGAATGGAGATTGAATGGGAAATTAAAAAAAAAGATATATTATATTGTGTGTGTGTATATAATTTGTAATAAACAAAGGGTGGTTTGGTAGCTGGTAAAGATATAACTTAATCATGTATCGATTTTTTGCCTAAGTTATAAAGGTTATTTATATATAAATTAATATGATATTCGATTGGTAAGTTTAAAACCTGCATGACTAATATAGTAAAGATTATAATGAATTTCGTATATTATTTTGTGGGTAAGAAGACAAAAAAATTAATACATACATAACTAAGACTATGTAATCTGAACAACTATCAAACAACCCTAAGAGTCGTGTTGTTGTTGGTTGGAAAGTGAATTAGTAATGTATCCAGAAAGGATTGCGTGATTAATAAAAAAAAGTGAATTATTTATATAAATTCGATATAACTAGTACCATATTTAGTAGAACTTAAATCATTATGTTTGAAATCCAGTAAATTTACAATTTTTACATAATTAATACATTTATAAGTTATCTCGTTATGTTAGATATAAAATTAAATAACTAAATCTATATAATTAACCTTAACATTATTAATACTTGCGTAACTCTAATCAACTAAATCATCCCTAATTTAACAAATTTTATTTTTAATCAAATTAAAAATCATACATATATAATAAAAAAATAGTACCACTATCTAAGTAAATTGTACAAAGCCAAGCACATGTTGTGGGATTATGGCCTTGTGGTTGGGGAACAATTCTTCTTTTATATTTCACTTTTTTTTTTCTGCTACAAAATGATTTGTTAGCAGAGTTGTCTCTTTAATTATTTATTCAGTCAACCAGCCAATAGAAATCTGCCACATAGGAAACAATTAATTATTTGTTGAGAAAATCAATGTTTTTCTTTTTCTTCTCCATTTACGTGACGAATATACTCTCACAAGTGGAGTTAGAAAAAAAATAGTATATACGTAAATCTTATCTTATATCGAAGTTAGGAAAAAATAGTGTGTACGTACATCTTACTTTATGTTCTGAGGTTTTCGATAAATCTTGACTCAAGTAAAGATACCACGGAGTAGTTAGAAAAATGAGAAACAAAGAGAAGTGAAGAAGGCAAAAGAGAACATGTTAAAAGGAAAACATGACAACACATATAAATAATACGATAATTGAAGCGCAAGATCGCGAAAACATAAGTTCAGATTGTACATAAATTCATCCAGGCAAAGGGTCTCTTAACAGCTTCAGTTTTAACACTTACATACAGAAAACGTTCTGCAGGTTTTAAGTTTTGCAAATATCTAATAACATTTTTGCACTCAAATCTTTTTCACATGTAAAAATGGTTCTTCCTGGTCCCAACTTCACAGACTTTCAGAGCCTTCAACTTCTGGTGTAAGCATCATCAACTAATCGATTCTGCATCTGAGACGTTTATATGCAGCGTTGGAAGAACGTTTCTCCTACATATCCTCCAGACATTGCCCTTCTGACATTGGACTCGAACAAGCTGGGGTTGTCACTCAACACAGCAGCTGCTTCATGATTGAGGGGATCCTCGTGATTGGGTTCCTGCAGAAGCGGAAGTTATAAACTAACAACTACTTAAGAGTAGCATAAAGTACATCAAACTAGAAGGAAGTTAAAGTACCGTGAACAAATGATACAAGCCATAGATTATTGTGTTGATGTTGAGCACAGGTTTCCAGTCTTCTCGAAGAATGTTGAGACACACATTACCTTCCAAGTCAATATTCGGGTGGTAAACCTGCAAAATCCGAGTTTCCAGAGCTATGGATAAAACAATTGGAATCTAAATTCATTCTTCAAGAAATTAAAAGAGAATCGAAAGAAAAAAAGCTATAAACCATTACCCACCTTTGTCTTGCACTTGACCTTTGGAGCCTCATGAGGATAAATAGAAGAAATGCTGAAAGAGAAGACAAAAGTTCCACCCCTGAATACGAACAAATAATACAATGTACGTTATCAGCACCGAGGAAAGCTAACTTGAAGTGCACCAATTTTCCATAAAAATACGAAAGCAGAAAGGTATATCCAAGTCGAAGTAAACTTTTTTCAGGAATATACTTCATTAAAGAGAGAATAATTTCAGCAGAACTACTTACACATAATATCCTTCATCAGGCCGAATGGTGACTTCAAAGTTCATGAGGTCATCTTTTCCGTTAGGGAATGATATGCTACACGTTTCAGGTAGATTTAGTTCACTGATATCTACAGGGAAATTAAAAAAACGTTAAGGCCATCTTCATTGGTGTGGAAAAAAATAGAAGACAAATAAATAGTCGGAGAAAAGAACCACCTGGAACAAAGAAATATAAATGAATCCCTTTTGTATAGATTCTTTATTATAAGAGGAAACATTCTATAATGAATCGGAGAATGAGTCAATGAAGGAAGGAACTGACACAATTATTCATGAACTTCCATCAGAAAGTTCATCAATCAAAAGAAAGACGAAGAGAACCCCTTCACTAGAAAGTGCTTTGCATCAAGCAACAATAATCTTCACTTTTAACTTTCAATATATGTGAGAGTCATATGCAGTTAGCTGTCACATATAGAGGTTCAAGCAACATCAATCTTCAACAGTGGATGGTCAAACATAACACAAATTTTCGCCTATATACGAGTAAAAGGAGTCAACAAAGAAATGACAATGTATACGTCAAATCTCTACAGCATACATGGGAGATTTGAGGAAACCCGTGAATGATGTAATATGAATTTGGGGGGCACTCAAAGTTTCACTGCCTTCTGGCCTCCATTTACACTTACCCTCCTCCAACAGTCCAACCTCCACTTCTTACCTTCACTGTACAAAAAACCACTTCACGAGGGATCCACTTCAACACACACGTTGGATTCTAGCAATACACAGCATGGGCCTGTAAACTTGTAGTTGTAGCAGGTGGACAGACTGTTTGTGAAATACCTGAGATCAACAACACCCACCCCCTCCAAGTAAAGTACTACATTTTCTAAAAACAATTACTTTTTTTTTATCAGGAAGCACTGCATTCTCTCTTGCCATTTCTACATTTACTACACACTCCACATGCTCCCATGATACCAAAGAGGAGAAAACTGGTTCATGACAACCACAACTTCTCATGTCTCAAATTATAATCAGAGTGCACTATTTCATCTGAAACTTTACATGGAAGATCTCTAAGGAAGGTAAACAAACAACTGAAATGAAACCCTAGCTAATCAAACCTAAATTGACCAATTTGGCATGCTAAAAGATATAACAAATTACCTTGCATGAAACGAAATGCTTAAAGTACTAATTTGATTAAAAAAGATTTTACAAAGAAATTGAAAAGGAAATACCTTTATGAAGACGCAGCTCTCCTGCACTTTGTTTCTTAATTGGTGGCTTTCCATTTGCATTTTCAGCAAGCTCTCTCTGTTTCTCCTTCACTTTAAACAACTTAATCATGGTTCCCTGCAAAAGCAAAATGCATACGTTGAACCACAATAAGAACTAAGAGATGAAATACATGAAAAATAAATCTTCTCCATCTTTTTCATTTATAAGTACAAATCAGAACAGTAAGTACGTAAAAATTCCAGCAGTTAACTAAGCCTCCGCCCCAAAGTATTTGGGTTCGAAAATATGAATCTATGTATCATTACATGCTACTCAAGTTCATTTAATATTGAATAATAAAGCAAATTAGAAGTTCTCTTGAACTAAAGGTTCTTCAAATCTCACATTTATTCTTATAGAGATATACAAGTCTCTAATCAAGATGAAAAGGATTCCTCACACACACTAATATATTATTCTCAGCTAGTTGGTATCACTTGGATGGATCTTTTACTTCTAACATATTTGGATGCGCTTGCAAAATCTGCAATCTAGAGCTTGTAAGTCATCTGAATCAACTAACCTCCTGTGCTAATATGAATAAAGAATATAAAAATCATTTCTTTTAAAATAGCCAATGTTTCTGCGTAATGTTCCAATAACTCTTCTGAGCTTTAAAGCAGAAAAATAGAACTTTAACTTTTTGTATTTCTTTTTCACTACCAGTTAAGCTTTGAAATTGGTGTTGGATTCTTATGGAAAATACTTGATCACGAAACCTGTCGAGAACTCTTGAAAGCTTGAGGCATGTCAAAGACACTGTCCCCTATGATTCAATAAGCTCTTCTAGTATAGAACTAGAAACACAGAAACTATAAAGATTTATTTAGAAGAAAACCCAGCACTCAAGAAATGGAGAAGAAGAGACTTTGTTTCTTAGTATTGATTCTTGATTTTTCACACTTAACAAAGTGGAAACACATAGAGAATATATAGGAGTAAAGAAGGGAAAAGATGCTAACATCTGACAACAAAATATAATGGGCAATGGCTCAGTTTTGGAAAGTGTAACCATTTGAATATTGTAAATGTCATTCAAGTCAATTGAAGGCTATTCAAGGACTTTGATAGATGGAATATGAAAGAGGATTAACTAGAGATATTATCATCTCATAATATCCATTCACTGGCCAAAAATCAATTAACATAAAACAATTCAAGTTGTATGTTATGGACAGAGGCGAATCTAGGATTTCTAGAACATGGTGCACTGCTAAAAGGAAGAACGAAAATTTGCATCAAGTAGGATTGATCCCCAGTCCACTAGATAAATAACTCAACAGTCAACCAAGTGCACCATTTAGCCTTCTCGTGACCTTAGAAAATGTATAGATAAAATACCTAGTTCTACGGAAAGAGCACGAGTTCATGTGCCCCAGTTTTAGGTTATAAATTCACTTCTGGTTATGGACATTAAGAGTAGATCAATAATGAATATTACCTTCTGGGATACCACTAATTTTTCCAACTGCGGGTACTATCACTGAATCTATTCTCGGCCAGAACTAAACACAAAGATCTTAACAGACATGCATAGAACGACCCAGCACCAAACTCTAGCTTGGGACAATTCTGCTAATCAAAAGTAAAATTCAGCATCAATCAAGCTACACCTTTTCTGTTAAAGACACAAGAAAATACTTGAGCTTTAACAGAGGCTAGAGCAATTAAACTAGGAACAACAATTGTAGCTTCAAACACTAATTCAGGCTCAAAAATAAGATCACAAATGGCTATGTTGCTCGGGCTCTCCAAAAATAATGCCGAAATTGTAGCTTCCCACGAAGGTGCCATTATTTTGGAAAGACACAAGAAAATACATGAGCTTTAACAAAACTAGAGCAATTAAACTAGGAAGCAACAATTGTAGCTTCAAACACTTATTCAGGCTCAAAAGTTAAGATCACAAACTGGCTATAGTGCTCAGGCTCTCCAAAAATAATGTCACAATTGTAGCTTCCCACAGGTGTGCCATCATTTCGGGAAGACACAAGAAAGGCTTGAGCTTTAACAAAACTAGAGCAATCAACGCCACACCCATATCACAATCCAGCAAAAATGCGCTGTTTTTGAGAATTCGAGGCGCCATTTTTGAAAAATCCGAACAACATATCAACAAGCAACCAACATCTAATAATGCTAAAAAAAATCATCTTTTTTTTAAGAGGTTCTCTATACTAGCACTTTCCACTACCCAAACTTAAAACGTTAACAGCAGCAGCAGCAGCAACAACAACAACAAATTCAGTCAATCCCAACTAAAAGCAAACAAGACAGACTGATATCAACTAAGATCAAACACGCCGCCAAGAAGCATAATTTCTGGACAAAATTCTTCAAAATCAACAAATTTATCAAAAGGGGTTTAAATTAAAGAGCAACCATCGATAATTCAGTCGATTTCACGATCTGGGTAAGAACAAAACTTGAAAACAAAAAAGAAAAACACGTAAAAGAACCCTTTTTATCGCTGAATCTGATAAAAGTAATAGCAAATAGCTCAAGAAAATACCAAAATTATGTGAACCTCCTCCTGCTGCTGCTGAAATGAGAATCTGCAAAAAGAAGATTGAAGAATAGTGATGGAGTCTCTATATTTATAGAGAAAAATAGTAGAAGAGAATCTGAGAAAAAAAAGGACACTAATGTATTATAATTTATTTTTTTACTTTAATAGAAAGGTATCCTCTATTGTCTCCCCCTCTTTCTCTTGTGTTTTTTTTTCTTTTTTCGGCTCGATGATCGATATCTTAATAAAAATATTTTGTAGTAGAGCTCGATATGAGTTTAGAACTTGAAAATGAGATTATCTCTTTTTTAGGTTTGAATGAATTTGAATTCACGTGGAAAAATTTGAAATATTTTTTAACAAAGATATTTTATAGTCAGAATTTAAATACGAAATCATTTCTCTTGATATTTGATTAAATCTAAAATGTTTTTAATAATGATATTTATACTCAGAAGTCAAATACGGGTTTATTTCTTTTGAGATTCGACTAAATTTGTATTCATGTCGAAAAAAAACCTAAAAATGTTAAGAAAACAAAGATATTTTCTACTTAGAGCTCAAGTACAAGATCATTTCTCTCGAGGTCTGATTATATTTGAGTTTACATTGAAAAATCTAAAATATTTCTTAACGAAAATATATCGTATTTAAACCTCGTATGATAATATTTGAATTTGCGTTGAAAATCTAAAATATTTTCTTATAGAGATATTCTTTCATACTTAGGATTCAAACACGAGATTTTCTTCGATTTTCTTTCTCCTTCTTTAATTGTTTAAGTAATTATTTTTATTCTTTTTTTCATCCTTATTTTGAGTACTAGTTCCTGGACACGTGCATTGCATGTGTTATCCAATGTCAACTGCTATCATAGAAAATAATCTTAAATTGCTTGCTTAACTTCTTAACTTTATTTTTCTATCACCACAATGACTGATTTCAAAACTAAAGATCTATTGAACTTTGATAAAAATGATAAAGAACAAATTTTAGAAATTAATTAATAAAAATAATAAAGCAATATTGTATTTCATCTATAAAAAAAGTAATTATAATAAACTATAAATAATGAACCAATTAAGTAAACTAACAAAATCAGTATACCGGAGAAATCAATTATCTAAGCTTTTGAAGCTTCCCTTTGAGTTTTTAAAAATAATTTTAGTGGCAATTTCAATTATTTTTTATTTCTTTCAAGAACAATAAATATATCTAGTATAGTAAAATTACATTAAATTTATCGATATTCATAATTATAATAAAATTCAAAAGAATGATCTGCTAAACCTTAGTAAGAAATGATATGGAGCAAAATTTTAGAAATTTATTGAATAAAAATAATTAAGCAAGATATCATTTAAGACACCCAACAAATACACTATACACTACTTTTTTAGTGATGATAACATATTGAATTGTACACATTGTTTTTCATCTATAAATAATATAATCACAAGAAATTATAAAGAATATATCAATTAATAAAAATTATAAAAATGTTTTCCAAAGAAACCACTCTTCTTTCTTTCATACCTCATTAATCTTGCTAATGTTGATGATGGAGATAGTAATCTTCATATATCATCCCATAAAGTTTGAATTTGGCAATTTTATGATTTCGATATATATTCATTATCTCTACATATTTCACCATCTTTTTATTTCATGCAAATATTGCTTTAAATAAAAGGGGAAAATGATGAAAAAGAAGTCGAAAAACAAAAATTAAAGAAATTATACTGAGCTGAAATATGTCCATAAGGAAAATGAAAATAATTTTCTTTGATGTTCTTTAGGATGTATTGATTATATGTATTAAATTAAATCAGCCTAAATTTAATTACTATAAAACTTCTGAAATTCGGAAGAAAAAAAATTATATTTTGCTGAAACAATAAATCAATCTTTTAACACTTCATTAATGCATTATGCATAGGACATGTACCGTTTCTTATTTATAGTATATATAAAAGTTATTTTCTTAATGGTTATTTATCAATTAGTAATGACTTTCCAACTTCTTCATTGTTTATCACTTAGAAATAAAGTTCCTTCTTCTTTTTCAACTAAAAATTCATGGTTATTGATAATTAATATAGATGAAATAGATACATGAACTCTCTAGTTTCACATTTAATTTTTTTTTATATGTTTTGTTATTTTTTTTATCTCTAGTTCCACATTTAAATAATTTGATATGTTATAACATTTTAATTTGGTGAAGGATATTTTCGTAATTCAACTTTGAACTCAAAATCTTTCCAATTATAATAATATATGATTATTAATAGGAGTATTATTTCCAAATGATTGTGAAAAAGTCATATAGTTTAAACATAAATCATGACCAATTTAGATCAAAATGATATTGATTGTTTTCTTAAAGAGAATGATGCCTCATTGCCTTGATTGGAATTATTGTCATATATATATATATATATATATATGAGAAAGAATGATTAAATAATACTTGAATTGATTCATGCGGAGCGCCACTCTCGAACGGATCTTATAATGCGCAATATTTTTTGCGCGAATATTAATTAATTTTTTAAAATATTTGTAGTCAAATTTTATAGGTGAATAAAAGGCTATTTATATTAGTTTTAACAAAGTAGTTAAGTGATGAAAAATACTTTAAAAGTGTTAAAGTTTAATTTATAAATAGTTGTTCATGTATTTAAATATAAACTTTAAATTGATAACAAGAGATTAAAACCTTAATATAAAAGAGGGGCATTAAAAATACTTGTTCTTTTTTTTAAAAAAAACTAAGAGATAATTTATTATTTTGTACTATTTTATCCCTATGATTAAATACTATTTTATGTATATGTCTTATAGGTTGATTTAATACTTGTTTCTATTACTCTAGTTTCCTTTCATGATTATTGGTGTTCTTTACCTATCATATTTACAGAGACTAATTCAAGATTTTAAATTAATAAGCAGAGACTAATTTAAGATTTTAAATTAATAGACATAAAATAACTTTGTATCATTCAATATTTTTTTGTGACGATGACTGAATTTGACATGAATATTCATTTTTGGGGGGGATTTTCAACTATTGATATACATACATAGTTCGAGCAAAAATAGCATGCTTCAATGTAAAATATCTCCTTTGAAAATAATTAGAAGTATCAATTGAGTGATTTTCTAGTGTATGATGTTGTATTAGTTGAGTTGTGGAATTGTGACATCACTCCATTTCGAGACACACATAGTAGATTAAACGACTCATTTCTTTCTTATGTTTGATGATCTTTCGAAAACATCATCTCTATCTCCATGAGGTAGGGGTAAGATCTGTGTTGCGTATATCCTATCCTTCCCAAACCCTACTTGTGAAAATACACCGAGTATATTGTTGTCGTGTTGCTGTTTTCATTCTCTTGATGCCCCTTTGAATGGGAACACAAGAATAATAACAATTCTTGATAATAGAATGACACATTTACATAGTCTAGTCAAGAATTATTGTCATATCTACATTGATTTCTTTAATAAAAATCCCACTTGACTTTGTAGTCTTCTGATAGGATGACACATTCCTTAAAACAAATTTCTGGCTCAAATAAAGTCTGAATGAGACATAATATATACAAAATTTAATAATGTTTAACGCGTTTATACATATAATTATACATAATCCAACAAAATATATTCACAAGACCAATTCCTCTATGTTCATATACTTAATCAAGAAAAAAGAACAGCTATGAATTGGCTTTTGAATATTCTCTGCATACTGAACTTTCTAATTTCATGTACTAAAGCTCAACAAGAATACTCAGGTAATTCAGTATTGAATTGTGAAAACGAAATCGGAACAAATTACTCTTGCAATGGAAGAAATTCCACTTGTCAAGCATTTCTCATATTCAAGGCTAGGGATCCTTATAATTCAGTACCTGGAATTGCTGCTCTCATGTCTTCAAACATGTCTGAGATTGCACGTATCAACAACGTCACGAGGCTTACAGTGTTCGCACCAGAAAAGGAGGTTATAATTCCAGTGGACTGCTCTTGTTCAGGTTTGTATTATCAAGCCAAAACCATGTACTATATATCAGCTCTTATTGAAACATACTTTGTGATAGCAAATAATACTTATCAAGGATTATCAACCTGTAATGCATTAGTATGTCAAAATGAATACGATGAGTTTAGTTTGAGACCTGGTCTTGAGTTGCAAGTTCCTCTCAGGTGTGCCTGTCCAACAGCAAAACAAGCTGCAAAAGGCTCAAAGTATTTGATGACTTATTCAATAAACGTTGGCGATGACATCCTTACAGTCGGCAAAAGATTTAAAGTTAATGGAAGGAACATAATCGAAGCAAATGGATTCTTGGATGAAAATTCTGTTTTGTATCCTTTTACAACCATTCTAATTCCCCTGCCTTCTGAACCATCAAATTTAGATACCGGAAATGAGAATTATAGAAAACCTATTAGGTCGTTTTCACCTCCATCTGCAGCTAATGCTTCAAAGGGAAAATCAAAGAGAAATCTTTACATAGGTAGTGGAGTTGCAACAGGCTTTGTGGTTTCTTGGGTCATCCTTCTTGCTTTGTTTAAGAAAAGAGATAGCAAATTTCCGAGGAGGTCTTCAAGTCATGAAGATATCCTCGTGGAGATCGCGAACATAGATCATGTCCCTAAGGTTTTTAAGTTTAAAGAATTGAAGCATGCTACGCAAAACTTTGACTCCAAGAACCGGATAAAGGGATCTGTATACTGGGGAGGGTTTAAAGGGGAAACCTTAGCAGTCAAAATGGCGATCATGGATGTATCTAGAGAAGTGAACATACTACATAAGATCAATCACTTCAATCTAATAAAGCTTTGTGGCTATTGTGAACATAAAGGTTGCTTCTTTCTTGTCTTTGAATACATGCAAAATGGCTCTCTCAGGGAATGGCTGATCAGAACCAAGTCTCAAGATACCATAAGCTGGAAAAAAAGGATTCAGATTGTGTTGGATGTAGCTAATGGACTTCATTATCTTCACAGCTTTACCAAACCAGGCTACATCCACAAGAACATCAACAGTAGAAACATTCTCCTCGACAACAACATACGAGCAAAGATTACAAACTTCAGTGTTGCTAAAGAAACGGATACATCAGGCATGAGTTGGGAGCTTGTGGGGACAACAGGTTACATGGCTCCTGAGTACGCTGAGAGAGGGACAGTGACTTCAAAGATGGACATTTATGTCTTTGGAGTTGTCCTGTTGGAATTAGTCACCGGCAAAGATGCTGTAATTGTAGAGGAAAGTGGAGAAATTCTGCTTTCTGCTGCAGTAGCTGCAATAATGGAAGGAGAAAATGCAGAAATTGAACTGGATGGATTCATCAAAGCAGATATGAGGGAAGATAGTGATTTGGAAATAGCAATTTCGGTAGCCAACCTAAGCTTAAGATGCTTGACTCGAGAACCAACAAATCGTCCAAGCATGGAAGAGACAGTATCATGTTTACTGAAGATTCAAGTAAATGTACATAAGGCAGAATAAACCAGTTAGAATTAAGAATATGGGCATTTTTTTTGCATTTCTTCTAGGGCCTAGACTAAGGCCTCATTTGTATTTTTTAAGATTCAGACGTCTAAATTCCGAATACACACCTGTATATTAAGTTCTATTGACTGTTGATGAGCCCTCGACCACCATGTGATACCTATTGAACTACTGACGCTGATCTTGATTATGCTCTTCAGAGCATCAACTTTATCATCGATGCCATGACGTTCCTCGATGCCTCATTCAGTGTGTACATCAACATTTGCTCCCCTTCCAATACATTGTTCAAAAATGTATTAAAAGTACATTAATACATGTGTGATACAAAGCTTAAACATTGACATAATGCAATCAGGATAATCAAAAGAAAACGGCAAAAATAGAAAACTGAAAAGGTACCTTAGAAGCCAGATTCTCAGTCTGCCCCTAGACAACACTTAATTTCATCTAATACTTTCTCAAATTATACAGTCATAGAATTGATAAAATAATAATAGACCTAAACAAAAGCTCACAAGAAACAGGTTAACAATCGCTTTGTTTACACTTTTGACAAACATCCAAGCTATAATATTTAAATATGGTGTGTACCATTTTCTTGAACGACACAAATTCATTCTGACCTAAATAACCGCGCAAACAAATGCTTAATGATACATCATCTAGTCTTATATTTTTGGAATGATCTTTTTCTGATATTCATCAAATGATAAAAAATATCCAAAACAACTTAAACAACAACAAATCACATGTAGATTTCTAAAGAAGTTAACACATACTATACAAAACAGTTTTCTGTTTCATTTTATGTTTATGAATTAATGTATCAGAATCTTACACGGAGAAAAACATTGGCCCCAACTCTGCTAACCAGTGAGGCTCCACAGCCGTCACACACTGCATGTACTCCTTTGTCGTCAAGATTGCCTCATGATAAACCACGTAATCAGGAGTGTAACCCAATCCATAGAGAGCACTTGTGGGATGCAGGTTACAGGGCATTCTATTCCTGCAATTAACATATTCCCCAATCCCCTTCAGCATAGCTGCATTATGGAAGTATGTGGAACAGATTGTTTTCCGCACAACATCCCAATCAGGACCACAGTATGTGAGTGGAATTTTGAGAGTCTTGAGGATGTCCAACAATTGGAATCTTATCTCCCTAGCCTTGTACAGACCTTTGACCTGTAAAAAATGGTCATTACACCAGTCTCCTCTGTATTCATTAGCTTTCCATTGCTGGTAAACATTAAGCAATGTAAGGTGATCAGATTCTGGCACAAAAAACTTTTCCCTAGCAGCATCACTTTCCGCTTCCCTATCCTTAGGTCGAAAGAAAACTGAAGGCACTGAAAGCATAGAAACAATTGTCAGAACCTCATTTAAGCATTCTAGTTGTTCCCCCATCAGAGCAATTTGGCAAGGGCAGGGTCCAACGGGAACTTCACCATTTTTCGTCCAAGGTCCGTTAAATCACCAACATCATTCAGTGCACCTAGTAACCACAACTGATACATGGAGTTAAGGATGTTATCTTGAGGAGGTGGATCCATAAAATCAAAATCCAACAAGTTCTGAATTTTGAGAGACTTGAGCAGCAAAACCACATTCCCAAGATTTGTCCGTTGAATCTCTGGCACGGGGCTTTGCAGCATTTCATTCTCATAAGCATTCTCTGTATAAAGTCGGTAACAAGTCCCTGGGCCAGTTCTACCAGCTCGACCAGCTCGTTGATCTGCAGAAGCTCGACTAATGGGGAACACTTGCAGAGCATCCATACCCATACAGGGATTGTACACCTTCATTTTACCATACCCTGTATCAATGACATAGAAAATTCCATCAATGGTCAAGGACGTCTCAGCAATATTAGTAGCAACAATGCATTTGCGAGCCCCATCTTCAGCTTTATGGAAAATTTTTGCTTGCAGATCAGCAGGCAGTTGAGAGTATATAGGAAGAATTAACAGCTTGGGTACTGGTTGCTCTGTTGATGAGATAAGTTGTTCCATCCGCTCTGAAAGTGCATAACAGGTTGCTTCAATCTCATCCTGACCAGTTAAGAAGATGAGTATATCACCAGGTGCACCAGCAATATGGATGGTCATGGCTTGCTTAACTGCAGCTTCAACATAGTCTTCACACGGGGTTTTACTATGACATATTTGAACTCGAAAAGTCCTTCCAGGTATGTTAAATATTGGTACACCCCCAAAGAAGTTCGAGAACTTCTCGCCATTGAGAGTGGCAGAAGTGACAATAAGCTTAAAATCACGCCGCCTAGCTACAACTTTCTTCAGAATGCCAAAAAGGACATCAGTGTCAAGTGATCTCTCATGGGCTTCATCCATTAAAATCATACTATATTTCTCAAGATCAGGATCCTTAAGAGTTTCCCTTAAGAGCACACCATCGGTCATGTACTTAATAACAGTACTTGGCCCAGTGGCATCTTCGAAACGAATAGCATATCCAACTTTATCCCCGAGCTCACTTTCCATTTCCTCACTAACTCTTTTCGCAACACTCATCGCTGCCACACGTCTAGGTTGGGTGCAACCTATGATCCCATTAACTGTATAACCATATTCATACAAGTACTGAGTTAGCTGTGTTGTTTTGCCAGAACCAGTTTCTCCTATAATAACCACCACCTGATTTTCACGAACCACTTGCAATAACTCATCTCGCACAGAGAATATTGGCAAATTCTGCCGTTGCTGTGAAATTGTTTTCGATTTTGTAAAATCACCGACAGATAAATGCTGCGAGAATCTGGCTTTTCCCTTAAAATCAACCTCACCATCCTCACCCACTACAACAGTATCTGCATCAGTCTCATCAACACTCTTCTCCACACCTAGAATATCTCCGAGTTTCGACCCAGCTAGCTCCCAAAATCTTTGCCTAGACTTATCCCTCTTCTGTTTTTCGTGTATTTCCCTAACAAGAGCTGACCCTTTTCGTGAAATTACTGCCATATCAGACATTGCATCCTTAATTGGCAATATCAGCTCAGCTTGGTCAGTGAAAACTCTCCCATCCAAAAAAGGAGGCAGCTTTACATCACAAACATGAAGAATCACCTTCCGTTCCTCTTCATCATCATCAAATCCCGTCTCCACCTTGTTACCTCTAACAGCTCCAGATCTCAAAAGCTGATGATCCTCCCAGTTTTTACCGACAATTTTTTTTCTAGTTCGTGAATAATCAATTCTACTACCTATTTCAGATGTAAAATTACTTTTTTTAGCACTAAAATTGTGATTTTTTGCAGGATACTTAGAAGTTGAAGAACTTACCGATGCCCTAATTGGAACTGGAGAAGGAGCCACAATGTCCCATGGAGAAGAAGCAGCAGCAGCATATGAATGTTCTTCGCTACTGGTTCTCTTTCTCCTTCTCGATTCCATGGATTTGCTTCTTCTATCCTTCTCCGCCATTGATGTTTGAATTTGAATTTGGTGTAGTTTTCAAATGAAATACAAACTCGTCTATTTATAATCCAATAAATCGAGCACTCAAATTATCATGTATCGTATATGTTTAATTTTATACAAATTTAAGAGTAAAATTATCAAACGGGCCATTAAGGGACAAGGGCAAGGCATGCGGGTTCATGCGTTCTTTGATTCGATTCATTAATTTGATTATTTTTTTATTTAAGGTCCGTACTCTATGGATTCCGATCATATTATAAGAACTCATGAAATCTATACAAATTGTTACGTAAAATATTGAATAAAATGTTTAGTTATTTAATTTTATGTGCGTTTGAATCAAGTACTCCCTTCGTCCATAATTAATTGTCATGATTTTCTTTTTTAGAGTCAAACTATAAGAATTTTGATCAACATTTTACGATATATATTTTCATCATATTACTATGCAAAAAATTGCAATTTATAGTACTTTTTCGTATAGTTTTTATATATCTACTTTTTAAAAAAAATATCAAATTAACATAATTTAATCTAACTTTAAAAATTGATCAAATTAACTTTTAAAAAATATAATTTGACAAGTATAATATGACAAATAAAAATTAACAGAGAAAATATATATTTAATATTTAAGTTGAAAATCATAAATATCAAGTAAGGTAGAATTTTAAATATATTTATAAATTAGTTCTAAATTTGGCAAGAAACTTCCATCAAATATTAAATCCTCGGTGAGCAAGGATGAATTTTATACACATTATTTTCATGTGCAAATACAATAGGCACATTGCTCACATGACTAGTCCAAATGATATTTGACCAAACATTATTCTCTCTCCTTGTCCAACAAGTAAAATTATTTGTGTTTTTTAGTTCGAATTTAAAAGTTGAATGTAATAATTAAATAATTTATATCTTTTGAATTTGATTTTAAATTTTTATAATTAATTTAATTTAGATTTTTAAAAAATAATATAATAAATTATACGTACATAATATATTAACTTTTATTGAATAAATTTAAATATTTATATTTTTCAACAAAATAAATTTGACTTATAATTATACTATCAGTTCTCATGTAAAGTACATTCAATTTGTATTTAAGTAAATTTGATTTAACTTATTTACAAATTTATTATAGATTCTAGTTTATTTATAGCGTTTTAAAATAAATTTTGCTTATGATGTAATTCATAAAGTAAAACAACTTTTTTCTTCTAGAGAATTATAAAAATTGCTTTTTTGTGCAACAAAAATAAAATTTCAAGATTATTTAATTTTTTAGTATTTTAATTTACACAATATGACTATATACTTAGAGCCTGTTTGACATAAGGCCCAACTTAGTGTGGAGATGATGGAGTAAGGCATAAGGCCCAATACTAGTCTTTACTCATCTACGGACAGATTTGCTATCTCGTGTAGTTATTCATAAATTGTAATTTTAAAAATACAAATTCACAAAAAAAGAAGTAAATAATCTTAAATTTGGTGATCCTAAATACTTATTGAAGTGAATGACACATAATTAATCTTTAAATTTGTCTTTTAAATAATAATATTACATAACATGAAACTTGGCTCTAAGGTATATATTGTTAAAAATTGAGATATATGATACCATACTAAAAATATTTGACCTAATTTAGCCTAACAATATAATACACCAAATGAAACTTGATTAAACAATTTAATTTCTCATACAATATTTAATATTATTTTATATTTGTATTGAAATTCTACTAATTCAAGTTCGTGCATTACATATTTTTTTAAAGCTCGAACTTAAAATTCGAAACTAGTCTAATTTAAATTTGTGCATTGCAACACCTATCTATAAGAACTCACTCTCAATCTAAACTTTTTCCAACGCTCAAAATTAGAACTTGTCCAATTCGAATTCACACGTTACAAACTTCTTTTTAATAGGTGCGTACGTCCATCATAATTTTCTCTCAAGGCTCAAACTCGAAATTCGATTAACCAAAATTCACATATTATAGATTTTTGCTAAAGCAATGCCTCCATCATAACTTTCTTCAAAGCTAAAACTCAAAATTTGATTAATCTAATTTCACACGTTATATACTTATTTTAAATATCGATATCTCAATTATAATTTTTTTTAAAGCTTAAATTCGAAACGTTAAATCTCGACCGTCTTATGAGAGTCCAAAAAGAGGGTGAGACTATTATTGACAAAGGTGTATAGGAGTAAGCACAGTATAGTGAACCAATATTTTGACAGAATTTCACTCCGATCAAAACTCTCCAAAAAAAAATCCAAAAATCTTCCTTCCCCACGAAGGAATTTCAAGAATCGACAAACCTAGGGATCATCAAAGCGTAAAATTGCTAACTTTTTTGGGGTTTTTCGATTTTTCTCTGTGGGGGGTTTTAGTGTATGTGAAAAATTATGGAGGATTATAGCTATGGGAGCAGCGATGATGATGAATGGGACAATCAACAGTGCAATAATGACGATGAAGACGATGATGATGGTGAATTTCTTGATGGGTTTACGGAAATTGAACAAGAGAGAAACGGAATCTCTGGAAAGGGTCCTTCATGCAAGGTAGTATGATAAAAGTAAAATTTTTACGGGTTTAAACGAATTCAGTAAGCTTTATATTTCGAAACCGATAAAGGATTTTGAGAAATTAACCTATAAAGTTTAAATCTTCGATACACCCCTTGTAACCCTTTTCATGCAAATGCTTAATTTTATTGTTTTCGAAAAAAAAGGTGTCTCTTTTGAGACTTGATTAGGTTTTCCTTCATATTTTGTTCTGGTTTTGGTTGTAGTTCTTTCATACACAAAATATATGCTTCGTATCAGAAATGTCAGTTTCTAATACATTAGAACTCTAGAATGACTGTTTAATACTGTTTCAGTTGAAAGATTGGTACTAGTAGATTTTATGCATGTTCAGTGATTAAATATTGGGTAAGACACTGGATGGTGTAGTGATTTGTCTCGCTATCCGTTCAGACTAGGAGTCGTAGTATTGCTAATGTAGTTTCTTGCCTTCGATTTCTGTTGTTTCTCGTAAGTATATTTTGTTATACTTTCACTTCCGTTGTTTGTTTTGGACTGTTTTTTCTTGAGCTGAGGGTCTGCAGGAAGCAGCCTCTCTACCTCTTAAGGTAAAGGTAAGGGCGGCGTACAAGTACCCTCCCTAGACCTCACTTTACGGGACTATGATGGGTATGTTGTTGTATACTGGATGGTGTTTTCTTTAACAAAAAAAGAGTTTTAATGATTTTAAATATTTTGATATTATGCTAGAAATTCTTTAAATGAGATTAGCTTCTGGCTAGCAGCGTAACTTTTTGAGTTTCTGCCACATACAATCATTTTCTAAGTCCTGTGAAGCAATGAATACCCTGTGCCAAGTGAGTGCATGAGGCACAGTACATGATATATAATTACTTATCAGGGAAAGTATAGGAAGGAAAAAATCACCCTGAATTGTGAAGTTGTCTGCTATTTTCATTTTTATGATTTATGAATTTCTTCAGTTCTTCATGCCTACTGTTGGGTTTTGTAGGTAATCAGGAAAGAGACTCTTTTAGCTGCACAGGTGAGCAACTTTTCCCAAAATTTTGACTTTTCCATATGGATATATGTTAACTGACATGAGAAATAATGGTATTTAACTTGCAGAAAGAAGACTTGCAAAGAGTGATGGACTTGCTATCTCTGAAGGAACATCATGCTCGAAGCTTGCTTATTCATTACCGATGGGAAGTTGACAAGGTCTTTGCGGTTCTTGTTGAGAGAGGGACAGAAATGTTATATGCTGAAGCGGGTGTGACACTGGAAGGGAAAGAGGAACATACTTCCACTCTGTCGACATCTGAAGTGACGTGTCAAATTTGCTTCGAAGATGCCCCTGTTGAGAAGACCACTGTAATGGACTGCAACCATATATTTTGCAATGAATGTGAGCATCTCCCATCCCTTCCCTGAGCCTCTATCTCTGTACGAGTAAAATGTTTCTCTTATCTCTTATCCCCATTTAATCATTATACTAGTGACATGTCACTTTTGACACATGATCTGGAGTTTGTTGTCCCAACAGTTGAAGTCTCTGTTTGTATGCCTCACATAAGTGGGAAAGCTGTTGGGATCCTTTTCGTAACTACCTAACTTCGAAATACTGATGATTTCACTACATCTTTAATGGCATCAATAGCATTTAGAATCTTTTTCTGTAGCAAACCTATGTCTTTGTTAATTTTCTTTAATGTCAAAGTGATTAGTGCAGCTTGAAAAGTTGATGAGCTAGATTCACTTTTTGTATTTATTGTTGGTGCTTTCTCTTTTCTGGTCACTCGAACAAACGATGGTGTAGGCTTAAGGTTGCCAATAATTGTTCTATGCAGGTTGGACAACTCATTTCATTGTAAAAATAAATGAGGGTCAGAGTAAACAAGTAACTTGCATGGCCCAAAAGTGCAATGTGATCTGTGATGAAGGAAAGATTAGGGATCTCGTCACTGCAAGAGATCCTGCTTTAGCAGAGAAATTTGATCGTTTTCTGTTAGAGTCATATATTGATGATAACAAGAGGGTTAAATGGTGCCCTAGTGTTCCTCATTGTGGAAATGCAATTCGTATTGAGGATGATGATTACTGCTGTGAAGTTGAATGTGCATGTGGTGTACAGTTCTGTTTTAATTGTTTATCAGAAGCGCACTCACCTTGTTCATGTCTGATGTGGAAACTTTGGATGAAGAAGTGCAAGAACGATGGGAAGACAGTAACGTGGATAAGTGAAAATGCCAAACATTGCCCAAACTGTCACAATGCCGTGGAGAAGAATGGGGGATGCAACCTTGTAAGATGTAGATGTGGACAGCCGTTTTGGTGAGACTTTATCCATGTCTGCAGTCTTTATTTTTTTTCAAATTTTCTAATTTATATGTTCTATTCTTATTCCATTTATTTGCTATACCATTTTCATTTTATATATATTTTTCTATTGAAGTCTTTTAACAATATATTCTGTTCCTTCTCTTTTCTTTGGTCTCCCGGGAGTTTTCTTGGGGTGGGGGTGGGGGGTGATTAGTCTTGTGATGCATGAATTGCATATGATGCAAACAAGGACTTCCAAGGAGTAGAGATTGATGACTTTTAAAGCAGGAAACTGTAAAATAAAAGAAAGAGGGGGAAAGGAGAGCAAATGCTAAGAGAGTTGAACAGATAAAACGGATAATCCGTCCTTATTCCAAGAATGAAAACTTGACCAAGAATTAGAAGGACAAAGAGAAGCAGCAATATTTGTGGTTGTAGTATAAGCGGGCAAAGGAAAAGGAAGCATAACCTCAGTTGTTAAGAGCGGGAAGAGAAAGAGAAAAAGAGCATTTTCAAGGTTATAGAAGTTAAGATCCTAAGGTTATCCATCCCTTGCTAGAGATGTAGCTAGTTATTCTTTGAGTGTAGGGTAACAGTTAAATACACATTTCTCCTTTTTCTTACCTACAAGCTCAAAGTATGGCATAGTAGTTTCTCCTTTTTTTTCCTTGCACGTATTGGTTAATTTATTGAAAACATGTTGGCCAAGCCAAATTATCCCAGTACTTTCTCTTTCTCCATCACTTATATTTGTGTATGCAATTTTATTTTATACTTTGTAGTTGGTTGTGCGGTGGAGCTACTGGCTTAGACCACACATGGAGTAGCATTCGAGGTCACACTTGTGGCATTTATAAGGAAGGGGAAGAGGATAAGTCGACGACTGTCAGAAATGATCTCTTGCGCTATACTCATTATTATGAGCGCTATATGGTTCATCGTGATTCGTTGGAGGCTGAAGCAAACATGAAGCAAAAACTAAAGTTTGAAGTGTTGAAACTCGAAGCAAGGGAATTGCTATCAAAGGACTTCAGCTGGGTAGAAAATGGATGTAATAGACTCCTTGAATTGAGGCGAATTCTCTCCTGTTCCTATCCAGTTTCATTTTACGTTTTTGATCAGACGCTGTTCAAGGATGAAATGACACAAAAAGATAGGGAAATAAAGAAGAACCTTTTTGAAAACCTGCAGCAGCAACTTGAAATAAACGTTGAGAGACTTTCGATGTTCTTGGAAGAACCATTTGCTAAATATCCTGAAGATAAACTTTTGGAGACTAGAACGAAGATCATCACTCTCTCCGTACTAACAGACAACCTCTGCAAAGAGTTGTAAGTGTGCATCACATCTAATAAACTAGCTATGCATTATTTATATTTGCGTTAGGTTCTTCAAGTACATTGATATGTTAAAGAAGTCATCTACAGAAGGTCCTTTATATAACAATTCAGTTTCAAGGGAAACGAAACTCATGCTTTTCTAAACGAGTATCAACCATAATGCCCTTTGGTTAGAATCACAAGAAAGGCAAAAACAGTGATCTTTACTTGTGTTCTGTAGAAACTGACTGATCTGGATATTGCTAATGTGTCTACCAAGTGAGGCTTCATTCCTGGATTTTTTGTTTTTGCAGGTACGATTGCATTGACAACGATTTACTGCTTCCTCTACAGCAGGCGAATCATACCATAGCTCATTATAGATCCGAGGGAGTGGCGAAAGCATCAGAACTTCCTAATTGACATTCCACCAACACTAGGCATGTGAGCACTCTCAATCAGAGGCAAGAAAAGATGCACATTCCTTTTCTCATGAGCTGATCTACAATTTTATGCTAGAGGGTTTGATTACTACAGCATCTAATATTCTTTTGCTACACTTGATATGAATTTAGTCTAGATTCTTAACTACATATAGTTTGAGTTGAAGACAATGTATGAACATTGGTTTTCGTTTGGCCATATCATATCATATATTATTATAAGTGGGAAGATTCAAACTGCAAAGTTGAATTATCATTTTGTCCCTCTACAGTTAATAAATGAGTACATTGATATTGCTTTTAATCGTAATCATAAATTTCATAGTGGAAGAATTTGATATATGCAAAGTCATTCATCACTTTAATGTAGAAATCATATAGCTTTTAATTTTAGCTTTTAATTGTGATCATAAATCTCATAATGAAAGAGTTTGAAAAGTTATGATATGAAAAGTCATTCATCACTTTAAGGTAGAAATCAATTTAAAGGGTCATTTCTTAATACTATTTAACTTACGGAAGTTCACAATCAGAAATTGAATTACAGGAATTGCACAATTCAACATGACAAGATAAAGAGAGTTAGAAGTTGCAAGTGAAAATAATCGAAAAAATGTTGAAAATTGGTAATCAAGAAGAAAAATAGCAACAGAAAAAACGAGTGTAAATTTAATATTATCAAACAATGAACAATTTTATGTTGATATGCTGAGACGTTATCTCTAACAATAATAATATTTTTCTATGAGGACTTTCTTTGCAACATCCTCAACTTTTCGTTCTTGCTTTCTTTATCCATTATAGAAATTTTCTTTCTTGAAGCATTTAGAAGTATATGGGTGTTGAACTTGAAGCATAAATATCAATTTAAGGCATATGTAGAAATTCAACATGAAGAGTTCGCACAACTTACGTCATCACCTTGATACGATAAGCTCTTGGCTTATATTCCTTCTGTTTCAATATATGTGATGTAGTTTAATTAGATACGAAATTTTAAAAATATGAAAAAATTAGTGAAAACAAAACATATAGATGATACTCTTTAATGAAAAATTGAATATAAAACACAACACCACAAAATAACAAATAAATATATAGATTGGATTTCACAAACTAAAGCATATAGGTTGCTATGAAAGAATATAAATAGCCATTAATATTAACAAAAGAAAACTAAATTACTCTTATTAAATATGTCTTTTTATGCCATAGAAAAATATTTTTATAGTAAATGTTTGTTTATAGATTTAATTTGCATATTAACACATTTATATCGCAAGTAGTTAAATAATGTCAATTAACATTACCAAGTACCAACAATAAAAGAAAAAAAAAGAAAATATTGGATAATTAATTACCTATAAAAAGATTGTACACTATAATTTTTTTTTTATGATATAACAAAATAATTTCTTATTAATTGATCAAATTAGACAATTTTTTTTGCAATTAGGTGGATTGGACTATACTCATCTTGATCCAAGTCCATTTTTCCTTTTTGATATATCGCTTTATAATTTATATTCAATAATATCTTTAATCTATCTAAATTTAACTAAATCAATTTTCCAAAAAAATAAGATATTATTTTAGTTCCAAATTTCTCCGTCCTAATAGTAATAAACGCTTCAAAATGTTAGATATTATATAAAAAAAATAATATATTATCCAATACTCATAATTTAAATAAACAATTAAATTAAAGACAAATAACGGAAATCACATACATTTGAGGCAAAATTATCATTTGTTATTTATAAGTTTATAATATTACAGAAATTTCGTAAATTGATACAATAATAAAAGCTCTGATGCGTGATATATTAATTATTAAGTATGGTACAACAATATGATGTACATTTTATACCTGATACAATAATATAATGCGCGAGATATATTAATCGAATGCACAAAAATGAGATATTTTGTAGATTTATAAAACTAATAGGGATAATGGTAATAAGATAATTAAATGTGAGATTTCTATCATTTTCTAAATAAAATGCCTACAAACTAACTCGTACACTATAATATTAAAAAAAAATTCGTTTAAATTTGACTCAACCCGACTTTTTTTTTTTCCAATAAAATTAAAAGAAGTTGAATAAGAAAAGGTTTGGACTATTATATTATTACATTTTTTCCTTAGAAAAAGGGAGTCTACAACTTTTCAAAGCTGTAAAACTGTTGTTACAAGTAAAATAGGAAATCTGAAATTGAGCTTCAGAGAAGAGCAAAAATGGCGAAATCGAGTGCGGATGATGAGGAGTTGAGGAGAGCTTGTGAAGCAGCGTTAGAAAGTACTAAGCAGAAGATCGTGATGTCAATCAGAGTTGCTAAGAGTCGTGGGATCTGGGCGAAAACTGGAAAACTGGGTCGTAGTCATACTGCTAAGCCAAGAGTTATCGCCATTTCAAGTATGTAACCTATGTAGATTTAGTTTTGAATAGATAGTTTATTTTTAGTTATTTGATGAAATGTAGAGGAAAGTTAAGTTGAGTGATTGTGTTGTTTATATGCTGCGTGATCTGTTTTAATTTGATGAATGATTTGAGTTTGGAAATGAGTTTAGTAAGAGTTTAGCTAGCTTAGGTGTGTTTAGGGATGTATGATAAAATTGGAACAATATAGAGAAAGGTACTGTGTGCGTGAAGGCGTTAGGTAGCTTAGGGAAGTTAGACTTGTTGTGATGGTAAATTGTTTTAGAGGAAGGGGAAGAGTAATCATGAGTTTGCGGAGTTTGAGTCAATGAGGAAACAAAAGTCTGAAATGACACTTTTGAGTCCTGCTAGGCGGTTTTGGGGTTGTTCGGTTTTTAATTGAAAAAGAAAAAGAAATTAGACTTGTTGTGATGGTAAATTGTTTTTAGAGGAAGGGGAAGAGTAATCATGAGTTTGCGGAGTTTGAGTCAATGAGGAAACAAAAGTCTGAAATGACACTTTTGACTCCTGCTAGGCGGTTTTGGGGTTGTTCGGTTTTTAATTGAAAAAGAAAAAGAAATTAGACTTGTTGTGATGGTAAATTGTTTTTAGAGGAAGGGGAAGAGTAATCATGAGGATGTGGAGTTTGAGTCAATGAGGAAACAAAAGTCTGAAATGACACTTTTGACTCCTGCTAGGCGGTTTTGGGGTTGTTCGGTTTTTAATTGAAAAAGAAAAAGAAATTAGACTTGTTGTGATGGTAAATTGTTTTTAGAGGAAGGGGAAGAGTAATCATGAGGATGTGGAGTTTGAGTCAATGAGGAAACAAAAGTCTGAAATGACACTTTTGACTCCTGCTAGGCGGTTTTGGGGTTGTTCGGTTTTTAATTGAAAAAGAAAAAGAAATTAGACTTGTTGTGATGGTAAATTGTTTTTAGAGGAAGGGGAAGAGTAATCATGAGGATGTGGAGTTTGAGTCAATGAGGAAACAAAAGTCTGAAATGACACTTTTGACTCCTGCTAGGCGGTTTTGGGGTTGTTCGGTTTTTAATTGAAAAAGAAAAAGAAATTAGACTTGTTGTGATGGTAAATTGTTTTAGAGGAAGGGGAAGAGTAATCATGAGGTTGCGGAGTTTGAGTCAATGAGGAAACAAAAGTCTTAAATGACATTTTTGACTCCTGCTAGGCGGTTTTGGGGTTGTTCGGTTTTTAATTGAAAAAGAAAAAGAAAAAGGAATGTGCTTTGGTGTTTGAATTGCGGATTACTGAGGGAGGAACGTTGAAAGGACTGTTTAGTTCCTATGGGGACTTGTGGGGGAGAAGTAAGAACAAAAAAGAAAAAGGAGAAACCTGTGAGGTTAGGATTTCTAGCTACAAAGAGAGCAAAGTCCCCTTTTTGGCACTTGGGTAGGAGGATTTGGAAGGTAGGTTTTTTACCATGTTAGAAAAAAAAAGATGAAATAAAAATAAGGAGACCTTCTTGAGCTCATTTCTTGTGGGAAAAGCAACTATTTGGCTTTTGGTTGAAGGGTTTACCATATTAATGAAAAAGGAAAGGATCAACTATTGTTGTACTAATTTGTCTTGCCAAAAAGAATTGAGCAAAGTCTGAGTACAAAGCGCCATTTAATGGAAGTAACATATGCCATTCTGGTAAGAGTAAGCTAACTAATGATGCCAATATGAGCTTATAGTTGGTGCTAGATATCTTCATTTTTAATCATAATTCTTCTAGTATGTCCACACAGCTACACTCTCAAAGTATTTGTGAAATTAGGTATTAGGCCTAACTCACACCCCAAAAGCTAGCTCAAAGGGAGGAGAATTGCCTAAACCTTATAAGGAGTTCACCCATCTCATTAACCACCGATGTGGGACTTTTAGGTCTTAGGCCTAACTCATACCCCAAAAACCAGCTCAAAGGGAGGAGGATTGCCCAAACCTTATAAGGAGTCCACCCATTCCATTAACCACTGATGTGGGACTTTTGTCATTCTTTAACAATATTTAGTCTAGGTCCTTCTCTGCTTGAACCCTTTTGACTCGAGGGTTTATCTAAACCTCCATCCTTGCATCAACTCCATCGAGTCTTGTCAATCAGTACGGTTTCATTCACAAATTACATACACCATGACACCTTGGATGTACCACATCAAGTCATCCATCACCAAGGCCAATAGAAACGGGCTAAAAGACAATTCCTGATGCAACTCCATCATGAATGGGAAGTGCTTCGGCCTTTGAGTCTCCTCGTCTCCTCCCCATTGCCTTACCTTGGTCTTGGTTCCATCTTACATGTCCTTAGTTGCCCTAGTATAAGCCACATGTACACCTCTAGCCTCCAAGATCTCCATAGAATCTCCTTAGGACTTTGTCATAAGCATTCTCTAGATCAATGAACACAATATATAAGTCCCTCTTCCTCTCTTTATACTGCCCCACCAGTCTCCTCACAAGGTGGATTACTTCTGTAATAGATTGCCCCAGCATGAATCCGAACTAATTCTCAGAAAAGTTGGCCCCAACACCACCTTCTGAAAAACAAGAAGGATTAAGGGAAAAATGAGTCGTTAGTAAATTTATTATCAATAAATGGAAACATGCCATGGATTTTTACTATGGGCCAGAGTACTGGTTGGTAGGAACCACATTGTCCAAAAGAGGGGTGAAAACCTTACACTATGTTTGAAGGTACAGAAAGTGGAATAATCAGTGCAGTGGAATCCCAAAAAAAGGAAAAATGAAGGAAGAAAAGGCCATTGGATACCCAAATATCTTCAGGAGTTGTACGAAAGGAGAATTGTATCTCTTTCACATTCTCTCCGGCCATTCCAAACAATTTGAAAGAAATGATCACTTCCCAACTTAGGGAATTAAGTGTAAAGTTTTATTTAATTTAATTACTCTTTATGGTAAGAGGTTGTTCATGAAAGATGAGCTTATTTTGACAAACACCTTCAGAGTTCTGGAGTAACGGTCTAATTGAGTGAGAAGCTCTTCCTTTATCCAAGATTTTTGACGTAAATATTGTCAGTGAAGTCCTCTAATAATTGTGCCATTTTAACAAATAATGTTCACCTCACAAAATGGAACTGGGTTGTATGTACTTTCAGTTTTTCCTTTTCTTTTTAAATTGGCTCAGAGTTGGTCATTCTGGTTGTTCCCTCTATCATGATGCATGGTTTGTGCAGCAAAAGCAAAAGGTCAACGAACTAAAGCTTTTCTCCATGTGTTAAAATATTCCACTGGAGGAGTTCTTGAGGTAAATACTTCTGATTTATTCTCTTTACTAATTTTTTTCCTTCTGGTCAGACACTAATCTTAGAACTTATAACCAGATAATAGTGTAGTTGTCCACCCACGTGAATACGAACCTTTGACTTCATTATGGGTTATCAAAAGGACAAAAATGAAGCTATGACTTCAGTGTTACGAAAATGCTCATAATCTAACATGACAGTTTCTGTACTCAACCTTTATAATGTGCATGATGAAGCTACAATGATATATAATACTGGTCAGAAGTATTTATGTTACTGAATTGTCATAGACATAACCAATCTTATGGAAGGCAAAACTGAAGCATAACCAAGATGCTTGGTGGTAGCCAAGGTTGAACATTACTCCTGATGCTTTATTTTCAGGCAATCAGTTCCTTGTTTTTATCTTTGGACTTTGAAGTTACTACTAATTGGGGAAGGGGGTAACTCAGTCTTGTCAAGAATAGTCACCCTAATTTGTAGCAGATGATTAGCTAAATTTTCCCTTCCATCTCGTTTTACTCCTGTTCTTCCATCATTTTCTTTACTGTAAACATATATAATTAGTTACAAGAAATTTTGAGAAGTAGCTACTTGACACCCTGAGCAATTTGCTTTCTGAACATTGTTTGAGCACCTTACCTAGTGCATTCACATTTTAAAACATTCCAAAAGAACCAAATCGGATCTCCCAAAATCAACATATTAGACTAGCGAGTTCCATTTAAAGCAAATTCGGGTCGAAATGTCATGTTTTCGCTAATAATTCTGTTCTGCTCTCACATGTAGCCTGCAAAATTATACAAGCTTAAGCATCTATCGAAGGTGGAGGTTGTAACTAATGATCCAAGTGGTTGTACATTTATGCTGGTAATTCTACTGAAGTACTGTATTGTCCTTACTCCTATACTAGAGATATATGGATCTTATTCTGAAGGATTTTTTCATGAAGGGATTTGATAATCTCAGAAGTCAAAGTGTCGCTCCTCCTCAGTGGACAATGCGTAATGTTGATGATAGGTTTATTTCAATTTTTTTTGCCTATTTATCTGAATTCTTATGCCAACATGATTTTTTCCCCTTTTGTCGATGAACTTTTTCCTTGATTGTTGTAGGAACCGTGTATTGCTTTGCATTTTGAACATCTGTAAAGATGTTTTGGGTCGTCTCCCCAAGGTTGTTGGCATTGATGTGGTGGAGATGGCTCTTTGGGCAAAGGTGCATATAATAGTTCTGCAACTTGCTTTGAAATTCATAACAGCACATCTGTAGGCCGCGTCTCTGTAAAGTGTTGCTTCATTCTGTTTCTTATTCAAGATGAATTTTTCTGCCCTTGAGCTTGCATCATCATCATGATAATGCAAAAAGTCATGAGAATTAAATTGTTCACCTACATCTCCTCTTTTCTTTAGTTAAATTGTCTTTGAAAAAGGATATGGTCTATTTTTTGTGTATAGACAAACAATAATTTTATTAATGTGGAAATACTTCCAAACACAAGCTGTGTACCAAATTCCTTTCAATTAATATGGGAATACTCACACATAACAAAAAGTAGAGAACCTACACAAAACTTTGGTTCTCTACAGAAGATACCAATCATCTGTTATGAAAGGGACCTCATGGTTGCACCAAAACTAGAAAAACCTTGGAAGAGCATAACTTTTCAGAGAAAAAAGGCCCTTCGAGAAGACTTTATACACACTGCTCAGTGAACACGTGCTTTCGTTAATTCGGAATACATATTCGTTTGCGTCTAGTTGCTTTTATATATTTCTTTGGAGGGTCTATGAATATAGATTCCCCAGCTCATAGGAACTAAAATGAAATTTGGTGCTTTATGCAATTCTAATCTATATAAATCTATTTGTAGGAAAATACTCCAACATTTACCAAGCAACATACTAATCTCCAAGATGGGCCTGTCAGTGCTGCTGTGGAAGAACGTGAGATGAAAGTAACTGTTGAAAGGGAACTTGTGTCTCAAGCGGAGGAAGAAGACATGGAGGCTCTTTTAGGCACGTATGTGACCTCTTTTTCTCTCTTGTTTTGACATTTGATTATCTCATCTTTGGCTCGAAATGTAAGCTGCTTATGTCTGCATTAACAAACCATCCTTTGGCACAATTGTGAGAGCAATAGCATAATAATGGCTAAATGTCTCCTACAGTAATGATATGGTGCTTTAGGACTGTTAACAACTGTAAGAATGGCCTATTTCATGCGGACTCGGTATAAGAAGTGTTTTAGAGAGTGAAAAGCATAAAAAGAAGGTTTGTTGGAGGCTTAAGCAATAATGTAGAAGCTAAGGGTATGCCCCTTCAATTGAAGTGTGCAACTCAAAGAAAATACAAATTTCTTTGTACCCCCCTAAAAAGAAGAAAAAACTTAAAACCAAATCCAGATATTACGTAAAAATAAACTAGTACGTATAATTAGTTAATGCCAAGTTTGATCCCTAAACTGGGACTGAAGACACTGACAAGTCATTGAGAACCCGTGCTGGTTATCTGTGTTGGAGAACACCAAGCAGTAGATAGCAGCAGTGATAGACCTTACCTTTTTTTTCCATTGTTAGTTGTTCTCTAGTTCGAGGTTTACTAGTTAGTTTAATTGTAGTTGTTCTTCGTTTCCAAGTCCCTGATTTATCTGGGTAACATTTTGGTTCCTTGTCCTGATTGTGTTTTTCCAACTTCCTACAGTTATGTAATGGGAATTGGTGAAGCTGAGGCATTCTCAGAGCGGTTAAAGCGAGAGGTTCAAGCTCTGGAAGCTGCAAATGTGCATGCCATTTTGGAGAACGAGCCATTAATTGATGAGGTGACTGGTCAATATTTTTGTAAAAAGTTCCTATTATTTTGATACCTGTGTTAGAGGAGCTTTTGGTTATATTTTTTTCCATGATCTGCTGCTGATGTTGTTTTTGGAACAACCAATAGCCTTCTACTTGAATAGGCTATGCAGCTCTTGCATTGTTAAGCTTTTTTTGTGCCAATTGTAGTTAACACCAAACTTTGTCTGTCCCCTCATATTCAGCTTTTCTTCCAAATCCTCCAATTTTCTATATGCATATTCGTAGATAGAACTTCGCATAGGAGCGGGGGTTTTACCCTTGTGCGCATCCAAAGGGTAGCGGCTGCGGGTTTCCCTTTGTCATCAAAAAAAATAAATTCGTGGATATACATTATTGCCTTCTCAGATTAGGGGAGAATGTTTTTGCCTTTGAAATAATTGTCCTGCAGGTCTTGCAAGGGCTTGAAGCAGCCACCAGCTGTGTTGAAGATATGGATGAATGGTTGGGCATCTTCAACTTAAAGCTAAGACACATGAGAGAAGACATTGAATCGGTAGGAATCTCGGCATTTCACTTTTGTAGTTTATTATCTAGTATTAGCAGTAAGGAGATATGTTTTGCCTTACTCAGTCCGCTGGTTTTGTATGTGTATTTTATTATAATGTGATCTGCCTATGCCTGCTCTTTACTTGTGAATATCTTGAATGTGAAAATTAGTTTTGTGTCCTAGTCGTTGGAGCATCTATCTGATATGTAGTTTTTCTTTCCACTACAATGACCAATGGATAAACCTAGATAATATCATTTCTTTCCTGACATGAACCAAATTTGGTTATCTAGAAGTCTGATCTGTCTTTATATATGCTTCCAGGGAAAAAGGATGATAGTTCTATATTTGCATGGTTATAGTTGCTGTAAGACTGAGTTTGTTACATAACATATGCACAATTCGAATATTGAATTGCATTAGAATTTTGACAGCCTATTATTAGAATGCATTTCCTTTGCTAGTGCACTGCTAATCCTTTCTCTATGCAGATAGAGAGCCGCAACAACAAGCTGGAAATGCAGTCAGTTAACAACAAAGCATTGATTGAGGAACTTGATAAGCTTCTTGAGAGATTGCGTATACCCTCTGAGGTCTCTCTCTCTATCTGTCTGTATCTGAGCTTGTTAATGGACACTCAGAAATAAACTAATGTTTTTACTTGATCATTCTTGTTTTGTAGTATGCAGCATCTTTAACTGGCGGTTCATTTGATGAGGCAAGAATGCTTCAAAACATTGAGGCATGCGAGTGGTTAACTAATGCTTTACTTGGTCTTGAAGCTCCTAATTTGGATCCTGGCTATGCAAACATGAGAGCTGTATGTCCACTTGCTCGTTTCTTTCTTTCTGATTCTTTTAGTTATTTCTTCATCAGTGCTGTGCTTCATCATGTAGGGTAGAAAATTTTAATATAGGTGGTAGAAAATTTTAATATAGGTGATCATACATATTTGAAGCATAGCACAATTTTTTGCCTGATCAGATCTTGGATAACTGTTGTTTCTCAGTTGATTGGGGAAATAAAAAATGGTTGAATTATTGCAAATACATGGTACTTGCTGTATCATGTGATGTGACTGGCCTTGATGAGCCTTGGCTTTATAAATGGATGGGGAACTCGTCCTTTCTCTTTTATTCTACCACCTAATTCTTATTGATAAGCTTCTTGTTTGTTCTTTGGGGGCTTATGATCTATTACTTTATATGGATGATAAGTATATAAATTGTATTATTACATCTTATGTGCTTGTTTTCCAATTGAAGTGAAACCAATTAATCCTGCCTTGCAGATAAACTATTTCTCATTGGCAGTGGATGTTTCTCTAATTTGCGTGTGTAAGTGTGAACTCACTTTAACTTGTGAAAATATTTTTGAATCTCTTGTAGGTAAAGGAGAAACGAGCAGAGCTTGACAAGTTAAAAACGACGTTTGTTCGAAGAGCATCTGAGTTCTTGAGAAACTATTTTACCAGTTTGGTGGATTTTATGATAAGTGATAAGAGTTATTTTTCTCAGGTATTCTTCCGCTGGCACTTCTACTTTTTACTCAATTGTCATCTTTCTTTTGTAAATAGTTACTATAGACAGCTGATAACATGAATTAAACAGCGAGGGCAATTGAAGAGGCCCGACCATGCTGATCTGAGATACAAGTGCAGGACATATGCTCGTCTTTTGCAACATCTGAAGGTCAGACTGATACAATTTCTTGGTTAACTTTCTATTATTTATTTTAGTAGTTTCTTATGTCTTTTTTGCTATCCTTTATTTACAGAGTCTTGACAAGAATTGCTTGGGCTCCTTAAGAAAAGCTTATTGTACATCCCTTAATTTGCTTTTGCGCCGGGAGGTCAGAAAAGTTATTGATATCAATCCAATTGTCTTTTCATGTCTTTCAATAACTACTTTTATTTCCTTCTTCTTGCTGAGTAGGTTGCTTAGATTCCGTTATATGTAACCACATCGTATGTGCACTTCTAAACTATTTGAATATCTGTTTTCTTCATGTCAAACCTTCAGTCCTTTGCATCAAAGAGCTGCCTAGTTAACCTGCTTTTGGACAAGTTTAATCTACTTGTAACCTACGTTCATAGCTAGACAGTTCTTGGGATATATTGTAAAAGAGGTGCAGACTTCTCTAAAAATGAGACTGAAGTGCAGGCTGTTCACTATAAGCAATAAAAAGCTGTATATAAAATGAAGTGGCAGCAGTAGAAAACCAGATAGAAGAAAATGAGAAGATGGGAAGAGGGGAATCCAAATTCCAACTCTTTTCAAGGGATCAATACAACACTAGCCACTCAAAGACATTGATTTATAATTAGACTCAGAACTTTTAGTATACATACAAACTGGATGTGCAAGGAAAAATGAATAGGACTCTGGGAGATCAATTTTGGAGAAAAGAATTACTTCACGTACAAGTAGCTTGGAGGCCTAGTCTAGAGGACTTCGACCAAGTTTACTTGATGCAAGAAAATCTCAGCACTTGGGAATTAAAGGCAACTGGACTGCAATCCTCTTATAAAGGTCCTGAAATAAACTGAACTAGCTAAGTTCTAGAATACTTAGACCTATGAACACACTTAAAAGGATAAAGCAATTATCAGCTGCCTTCTCACTCAAAAGAGACATAGATCAAAACAGCTACCAAAGACATTATTTGGTGGACCAAACAATGTTCTTGCATGTTCTGTGGTCATAGGCTTTACAGTTGGCTAGCTGGCCCAGACACCAAAAGAATCTTCATATTGGGCAGCCAGAAGTCCAGAACTTAGAGTGTGCATTTTGCCAACAGTTTTCTTCTTTTCTGCCTGTGAGAAGAAATTAAGGGTGAAGCAGGGTTAATCATCTAAGAGTGACCTAACTAGTAAAGATTGAAAAACATATTTGCATTATCATTGATGGCTGTCTATTTTATTTTTTTTCATTTGTGTGTATCTCTGGATGCCCTTGCTACGAGTCTCATAGAAATTTCAGTTAACCTATAAGAAAAAGCTGAACCATACTCCCTGCTCTATTCAGCAAGACAATACACTCCCACTCAGACACACATTGAACTCAATGCCAAATTGCAATTTTCGATGTTCGAAAAAAAGGAGAAAAGAAGAATTACTAAATGTATAGCTTGATTGTTTCCCTCAAGTTGTTAGGGTTTACAAATAATGTTTACAGATGTTTTAGAATAGGAAAGAATCATATTTACAGGCATAATATCATCCCAATGATAAGTACTCGACTACTTGTCCACATTGATATAATGATATGCATATTAGTTTCTAACCTACAACTTCAATTGCGAGATATTCACAAGTATCTTGACAATCCTATTCAAGTTGAAAAAGACATATCGTAGGCTGCAACTCCTTGTTTGTTGCAAATATAATCAATCTTTAAACTCTAGCTGGTTTTGTAAGCATATCTGTTAACTAGTGGAGATTTTAATGAGTAAGTAGCAGATCTCTCCTTATTCTGTGAGGAGAGTAAATAGTGAATGTAAGAGGGGGATAATGAGGAGAGTAATACATCAATTGGTGGCTGATATTTATGTGTTAGTAGAGACTAGTTGATTCATAATTCCCCTTAAAAAAATCATCCTAGTTGATTCCTAAATGTTGTGTACAATCAAAACACAGTTGGAATGAGAGAAACTGAGATATGCAAGATGAAATTGCTCAAAGGAGAATGTATTGAGAATTGAATCTTGTAAGCCATCTTGGCTAATAGATGTATGTGGTTTGCATTGCTTCTTCTGTTGGTTTTTATCTGCATTGGTGTACCTCCTAATATTTTGTATGTTCTGATGTAATATTCCTATTTATTTACCATGCCTTGTGATTCTCCTTGGACCAAACTTCAGAGTTGAAAATGGAAAAAGTATAGGGATCATAATATATTCTTAGTGAAGAACAGTTCGAGTTTGAAGTAATGATTCCTTAAGTATGCCATACTTTGCAGGCTCGTGAGTTCGCAAATGAGCTTCGTGCCAGTACAAAGGCGTCAAGAAATCCAACTGTATGGCTTGAAGGTTCGGTTGGTTCGAATCAAAATATGAATAGTGCAGACACTTCAACAGTTTCGGATGCATATGCGAAAATGCTGACAATATTTATCCCTCTACTTGTGGATGAGGTGCTCCTCTACTTCTTCTCTCTCTGGAATATATTTTATATAATGGGTTAATGTTGCTCTTCATAAAACTTAATTGGTTAATGTTGCTTTCACTCCTCATATCAAGTTTTTTGTTTCTTTTTTCTAAATGCAGAGTTCTTTCTTTGCTCACTTTATGTGCTTTGAAGTTCCTGCACTCGTTCCACCAGGAGGTCTTGCTAATGGCAATAAAAGTGCTCATGATGAGGATGATGCAAACTATGATGATTTGGGTATTATGGATATTGATGAAACTGACAACAAAGCTGGTACTGCTTTGTCCTTTTTCCTTCCCTTGCCTAGCCTGATTAATGGTCAATTAAGGCTACTTTTCACATCTTGCAGGTAAAAACACTGGTGAGCTAGAGGCACTGAACGAATCACTTCATGATTTACTTGATGGAATACAAGTAATGACACATTTCATTCTTACAATATCCTTGTTATTTGATTATAATCACAATAATGTGTTAACTTGAAGTGAAAATATGGCCCTACGGGAATCAAGCTGGCTTCTGTTAGTATTAGATTGAGATGCTAAATAAAATACAGATCTTAGTTGTAGGTGTGTTTAAAGTTGGTGATTCTTCTTCTGTGAGCTATGTGATCTACATGATCAATGTTCACACCTTCATGCTTGATTGTTTATCTGGTACAATTTGTAGTGTTATCAACGAATTCCTGCTATAACTGTACTCATCCCGGTAGAGTTCAAACTTTTACTAAGACAGAAGTCGGAACCAGAACACTGGTTTTGCATTGTTCTGCAGACAGCTTCATAATATTTCATTTCTGTAATCAAAATGCCTATTAACCTCAGCTGTTATGTACAAATTGGTGGATCTTTATGATGCACCACCGTTGCTAGTTGTGTTCTGTAGAACCAACCCTTGATAAGGGATTCATTGCTTTCTGGAAATATTTTATTTTTCCTTGTCATGAGGAGCTAGTGCTGGATGTTTTCAAGCAAGTTTTACCTATCTCTATGGTTCTTATAGCTTAGTTTCTCTTTTGCGGATCAAATTTCTTTGTAGTTTCGGAGTTTTGTTGTCTCAATATTCTGTTCGAACATCTGAAAAAACTCTCTTCTTTTCACGTGTAGGAAGACTTCTATGCGGTAGTGGATTGGGCATACAAGATTGATCCTTTGCGCTGCATATCAATGCATGGAATTACAGAACGTTATATTTCAGGTCAGAAGGCTGATGCTGCAGGATTTGTGCGCATCTTGCTTGATGACTTGGAATCTAGAATTTCAATGCAGTTCAGTCGGGTGAGTTCTTGTCATAATATATGCTTTTGGAACTCATAAATGATGATGTTTACTTTCTTTTCTGTTTGTTTCAATTGCAGTTTGTTGACGAAGCATGTCATCAAATTGAAAGAAATGAGCGAAATGTTCGGCAGTTGGGAGTCTTGTCATATATACCAAGGTGGAATGAGTTTCATATGCCTTTAGTTTTGTATACTTGCCTTAACTGTTGGAACGGGTTTTCTGTCAAATATGTAGTTAAATGGTTCAACTTGTGGGATCTGAATAGTGCTTGACATACTTGGGGTCGTTTGGTAGAGTGTATAAAAGTAATGCTAAATATAGTGTATTAGCAATACTGTCATTAGTAATTTTTGCATTAGTTATACTTGCATTAGTTGTACATACATTATTTCTTATGCATTGTTTGGTTTGGTGTATTAAAATTAACATGTATTGTACAAAAATATCCTTCACATTATGGTGAAAAAGATGAAAAAGTGTTTTTGAGGGGTGTTTGTATCTTTTAAGTGCTAATGCATGCATTAAATCCCTTTGCATTACTAATACCTAGAAATCCATGGTATTAGTAATGCACTCTCCAATACACAATAGAGTGTATTAGTTATACATAGCATGAAAAAGGGTACCAAACAAGGTACTACTAATACACAGTTAGCAAGCATTATTTTTGTTAATATACTCTATCAAACGATTCCTTGGGGTGTAAAGTTATTGATTAAGCATGTAAATTTGGTGTCAGGAGGATTTGCTTAACTAGTGGCATTGCAGTTACAGCTTTTGTCTTCTTTCTTTAATCTTACCCTCCTAGTTTATGTGGTCTGATATTCTGATCAGTAGTGCATTTAGACATGCTAGAATATAGGCGCTTATATCACATTTTCTTTACTGAAGAATTGACCTTCATTAACACTGAGAATGGCATGGGTTTGTTTCTTGGGAACATTCTTTCCCCCAGTTTGAAAAAGAGAGTGATTTCTCAATTTTCATACTGTAATTGTTACTACCAAGAAAATTACTGCTTTTGCTTGAAGAAATCAATTGCTCCAACTTTTTAACTTACAGTTTGCTCAGCTGTTTTTATTTCTATTATTAACCCAATAAATTTCTTTTCAGTTAGACAGTGCCAGTTTTAAATTATTAACCCACTCATATGCTTTCACACTCGTTCCATCTCTGTATTACCTCTGTTATGATTAATTAGCTTCTTTTTTACCTTTTGCTGTGTGCTTCCTCTAACAACTTTTCAATTGAAGAAATCTGTAGCTACTGGGCATCTTATTGTAATTGTACTTCAAAATCTGATTTGCTACTTATTTTCCCTTCGGACTGCTGCAAATTGATCTTTTTGTCTTGAATAATCAGCTATTTTATTTGGTATTGTAGATTTGCCACGCTTGCAACCCGTATGGAGCAGTATATCCAAGGACAATCAAGGGATTTGGTTGACCAGGCGTACGCTAAGTTTGTGAGTGTTTTTATCTCTGACGCGTTTCTTAATAAACGAGTGTGAAGAACTATTAATATGTGAAATTACGACTGCTAAAGATTTTAAAATGGCTCAATATTGATTGGTTTTGTTTTCCTTTTTTGTTTTCTTGGTGTTAGTATAGCAGTTGATAATTCTATTATTTGCTCTTTTGATATTCTATAACTCACATCATGCAAAAGTGGATATAGAGGGAAAAAGCAAAATAAAAATTAGGAAATACCTATACAATTCTTTTCTCCTCTCTGTGTGATGATTTTAATACACTTTGTTGTCGTCAGATAATACTTTTCTCCTTATGTAATGTTGTGGCGTGGCTGTTTCTGACATTGTTTGGCAGGTCACTACAATGTTCCTTACTTTGGATAAAATTGCTAAAGCAGACCCAAAATATGAAGACATTATGCTTTTAGAAAACTATGCAGCATTCCAGAATAGGTATTGTTCTAATGTTACTTCCAGAGCTCTATAACATATTCTATTCCGTCAAATCAGTTTGAGTGCTGATGGGAAGCAGTTGTGCAGTCTTTATGACCTGGCTAATATGGTGCCAACATTAGCAAAATTCTATCATGAAGCCAGTGAATCTTATGAACAAGCTTGCACACGCCATATCAATGTGATTATATTCTATGTAAGCTTCCCTATATCTTGCTTCTTTATTTTGTAATGGTTTCTTTGTTGCTTTTATTGTTACTAGTACTTCTTAAGGTCCAAATCTTTCTGATGATATACCTTTAAAACCTGTACTTCCGACAGCAATTTGAGCGACTTTTTCAGTTTGTTCGAAGAATCGAGGATTTGATGTACACAATCCCGCCTGAAGAGGTTAGGTTATATTTTTTTTTTCATCTAAGCTTCTCCTCTGTTACAGCATTTATTGTCGGCTCTCCTCTTAAGGATATCTTAATTTTCCTTGTATGAGGACAATATTGCTTGTTAATTAGTTTCCTGCTTTGTTATTAAGTTGATGCAAATTTGAACCACTACATGACATTAAATTACTAACACTGGAATAAAGTTGTAATCTCTTTGGCAGATGGAACTTTAGGTTTGCATTACCGACATTTTAAGTTGACACTGAGCAAAAATTTGGTTCCCTTATTTGTAGCTCAGTTGTTCCCTTTCCTCTTTTTGAAGTAACAAAAAATTGTTTTGTCCCATAATTTGTACTTGCTTGAGGTTTCTGTCAACTTAAATGCAAATGTTTCTTATTTGACTGCTTCAATAGATCATCAGCTGCTAATGATCTATGTCATTTTAAATATTTTAGATTCCCTTCCAACTTGGGCTGTCAAAGATGGATCTTCGGAAGGTGGTAAAATCCAGTTTATCTGGGGTAAGTCTGTCAATGTCCTCAATTGATCTTCTATTTTTTTTAAACCTAAAAATGTCTTACATTTCTGGGTCTGATAAATATTCAAACTTTGCTTCTTTAGGCGGATAAGTCCATCAGTGCAATGTATAAGAGATTGCAGAAAAACTTGACCTCAGAGGAGTTGCTGCCTTCATTATGGGATAAATGCAAGGTATATCTAGCAAAATAGGGTATTGAAAGTAATCACTTGAAAATCTCAATAAGAAATAAATTATACGTTGCCTAGTCGGACCACGTTGTAAAACTGTTGAGACAATTCCGGGAAATTCTGTGGCCATTGCCTTGTCCAAGTTCTCTTATTAAAGAACTCAGTCCTCGCTATGTGATGAGATGGACAGTGAACTGGACAATGGATAGAATAGCGCCATTTTGAGTTGCTTTAAAATTTCTTTGTGCCTAGACTTTTGTTGGTCCCTTCGAATATTGATCTCATCTTCCCTTGGTTCATTTTTCGTATAGCAAATTTACCTACAACATTCATATTCTTGCAGAAAGAGTTCTTGGACAAGTACGAAAGTTTTGCTCAGCTTGTAGCCAAGATATACCCCAGCGAGAACGTCCCATCTGTTTCAGAAATGCGCGATCTTTTGGCAGCCATGTAAAGAAGCTTTTTGTGAGTTCGATTCTAGTTTTAGTTGTTAGGAAAAGTGTGTTGTAGAGTATGTCTTCTGTTGTCTATTTGTTTTCTGTAGAGCATTTGCCTGTATCGTCCTCGCGCCTTTTTTGTTTTCTTTTAAAGCTATTGTATGAGTTGTCTAAGTTCTTATTTTCAAGTGTAACTGTGGAGGAAGAAGTTTTTATGTTACTACATATCAATTCATCTGTTAGTTATTAAAGAAGTGTTTTCACTAGTTATGCCTTGAAATATTTTGTTGTTTTTTGAATTCCTACCTACAAATATAGGGTTATGTAGATAGGCATGTCATAGTCCATGGTTATTAACAAAGATCGTGGTGGAGTAACAAGTATATTTTGGGTTTGAGTTTTGAATATGGAATCACGAAAATGTTTTATTCTTCAATGTGAGACTTGTCTATGTGAATTCGAATTAATCGAGCTTCAAAACAGATATGCAACACTGCTTTGTTTGTTTGATTGTGATGGGGTGCTGACTACTACTCCATCCGCTATTCAGATTCGAGTCTTGGGTATTGACTATCAAGTCATTTTTTGATAGGGAGTGGTTTATTCTTCAAAGTAAGATATTTGGGTGTGAATTTAGATTAATCGGGCCTCAAAACGGATATTGAACACAAGTATATTTTATTGCGGTGGAATGTGAAGTAGTCTTTCATCCTTAATCAGATATCTCAGATTCGAGTCTTGAGTGTTAAATCATCTTTGAATGATGGAGGAGTGTTTTATTCTTCAAAGTAAGATTTTTTTATGCGAATTTAAATTAATCGAACCTCAAAATGAATATCGGCAAAAGAAACAAAGTCATAGTTCACAGATGGAAATGCAATGATTAGTGCCTCTTGTGTTTCACCTTAATAGGCAATTGTAGAATTTTCTAACTCCTCACCTGGCAGCTCATGTATGGTTTGGAGATTCGAAAAAAATATTTATTCACCCACGATATTTATTGACATGCGATATTATATATTTACTTTATTGCAATTTATATGAAAGTGTTTGATATTTGGCATGGAGTTATAAAATTAAGAAAGATTTATTATAATTATGGTCTAATATGAGTCATTAATATTTGTATTACTTTATTAAAAATATAGTGAAAAATTTTAAGTAGTGAAAAATTTAAAGTTAATTGCTACAAAATATAGAATAATATCATTCTTTTGTGAAATAATTCAGAATGTGAAAGGTACTGGTAGTGATAAAAGATGGTTCAAATTTGGTAAAATAAAAAAGTTATAATTATTTTTACCTTTTTTGAGGATTTGTAATGATGTATTCCACTTGGAAAATTTCTTGAAAAAGAAATAATTGCTTGGTTAATTAAACAATGTACTCTATGTGTCAAAAATATAGCATAGAAATTAAAATTGTAGAAGGATAATATAATAGGATAAATCTAGTGATAAAATAATATTCTTTTCATTTTATTTTATATGAGATATTTAATATAAAATTTAAAAATATATTGCAGTAGATGAGACTGTTCATTCCTTAATCAGAGGTGTCTAAGTTCAATCTCTTTTTTGTAGGAATTAGGAAGCGTTTCCTCCTAAATGGAGCCCTATGCAGCGGAAATATAAAATAACCGGGATCCAATACGCATACTATGTACATAACGAAAAACACAAAAAAAATGTAGTTATGACTTATTAACGCGGTTAAAAAATTGTCATTCTGCATATATCGAGCATCGAATAAAAAACTAAAAGAAAAAAACGCTTGTATTCATTGATAGAAGAAAAGATTCAAATGTATGTAGTTGTGAATTACGATTGCAGTTAAAAAATTATCTCACTTCATAACTCATAAGTTAAAACCCTAGCAAACCAAGAAAATTAGCTCGCTCGATTACGCCTTTTAAAATTGAAATGAACGATTCAAAAATAAACCGTTATATAAATTTCTGACTCTAGAACTATCGATATATTTATCTAATATCTTATCACCCCTTCATTTCCATTCCTATATTATTATTATAAATTTCATAATATTTAAAAATTAAAAAAAAAACATTCTTTCTTTTTCCCCTCCTTCCATATTCCCTACAAAACCTCTCATCCACTCTCTCAAAATTCATTAATTTTCTTTTCCATCTTTTCTTCTCATATTTTAAACATAAAAAAAAAATCTCTTTCTTTTTCTTTTATGGTGGAAAAAACAACTAGAATGTCAAATACAACAAACAAAATAAATCCATAATCCACCACAATTTCCAAAAAAAAAAAAAATTAAAAAAAAATCCCTTTCATCTTATAAACATGTCATCTACTACGAATAACGACGATGAATTTAACGTTCAAAAAAGTAAATTTTCGGAGTATGATCGTGTTAGTTGTGAAAATTCTCCTATGAATATGTCACCATGGAACCAAAGTTGTAATTTAAATGCTACAAATGATGATGATAACGATGATGTTACGAAAAATAATCGTAAAATTTGTTTAATTGGTTCACTTGTACGTGAAGAAGGACATATTTATTCTTTAGCTACGAAAAATGATCTTCTTTATACCGGATCTGATAGCAAAAATATACGTGTATGGAAAGATATGAAGGAATTTTCAGCTTTTAAATCAAATAGTGGACTTGTTAAAGCTATTATTATTTCAGGAGATAAAATATTTACCGGTCATCAAGATGGAAAAGTTCGTGTTTGGAAGGTACTGTTGAATTATGTGATCATCTCGTTTAAATTTCAAACATATATACTATTTCTTTTTTAAAAAAATAGTAATACTATTATTTGTTTGATTATGTTATATTTCAACATGTTTCTTGATCATGTGTTGGTTTATTTTAGAAAAAAAGGACAAATATACCCTTTAACTATCGTAAATGGTATGCAGATAACCTCCGTCATATTTTACGGACATTGATGCTCTTGCCGTCCAAAAACTAGACCATATATACCTTTTATACTAACGAACATACACATCTCATAATCTTATCCACCTATCCGACATCGGATCGATGGATGAGATTGTGCCACGTGTCTCTATTTGGACTTCCGTTAGAGTTAAGGGCATATACACTCTAGTTTTTGGATTGTAGGGATAACAATGTCCCTAAAGCATTACGAAGGATATCTGCATATCATTTGCGATTGTTCGGGAGTATATTTGTCTTTTTTACCTTTATTTTATTTTTTTATGGGAAAAAGCATGTGAAAAATTGTTTTGATAATGGATGGCGGTGAGAATTGTACCAGGACAACCTCTTGTCTTGTAATGAGTTGGAGTTCAATTGAAACCCCCTCTTCGAAAAATTATACCGTGTTAATAGAGTAGAAATAATTGAAGTTTTGTTTGTATATATAACTTTTTTTCTTAATTTATGTGTTAGTATTTGTTTGTACATAGGTCTTTATTAATCATTTGTTATTTGTATGACTATAAATGTATCTGGTTAAGAATAAAATGAGAATTCAAATTGTTTTTAAATATGAAAAGGTAATATTTCACATAAACTGAAACAGAGAAAATCTATAAAAAAATTTGAAACTTTTTGTTATAAGAAAGTCTAGACTATTTTGATCAAGGGTTGCTCGCCTTTTGTTCCTACATGCGTGAACGTGTTTAAGTTTCCCTGTATGTGGTTCTCGTCCATCCTTTCTGAGGCGCTTTTTGTGACTCGGCATGAGATAAAAAAGGCGGAACTTCCTAAATGTTTTTGCATTTTCTCAAATTCATACTTTTTATAAACTCGTATGACCAGCTCATCTAAAAGTTACGAGACTTTATATCTGAACAGGTGCAACCTAACAATCCTAGTAGTTTCAAGCCTGCTGGAACTCTACCAACATTCTTTGACATTTTCAAGGCTTCAATTAGGCCAAGCAATTACTTCATGTCAGCAAAACACAACAAAGCTTCAATTTGGATCAAACATTGGGATGCAATATCTTGTTTAAGCATGGATCATAATCATGGCCTATTGTACTCTGCATCATGGGACAGAACATTCAAAGTATGGAGAGCAGACAGTTCAAAATGTCTCGAATCAGTCAAAGCACACGAAGACGCTGTTAATTCAGTCGTAGCTAGTGCTGATGGCGTTGTCTATACCGGTTCAGCTGATGGTACTGTCAAGATATGGCAAAGAGAGTTCACACCTAAGACGATACGACATGTTTTGGTTCACACACTTTTGAATCAGGAGTGTGCTGTGACTGCGTTAGCCGTTAACAAGTCTGGTTCTGTTGTGTACTGTGGTTCATCTGATGGTGTTGTGAACTTTTGGGAAAAAGAGAAGAAGAGTTGGACACATGGTGGTGTACTAAAAGGTCATAAGTTGGCTGTGTTGTGTCTTGAATCAGCTGGTAATCTTGTGTTTAGTGGATCAGCAGATAAGAACATTTGTGTTTGGAGAAAAGAAGGTTGTGTTCATACATGTTTGTCTATGTTGACAGGACACAATGGACCTGTCAAATGTTTGGCTGTTGAACAAGATAAAGAATCAACAACAAGTGATAAAAAATGGGTACTTTATAGTGGGAGTCTTGATAAGTCTGTCAAAGTTTGGAGTGTTTCTGAAATGGCACCAATTATGCACAATGGAGAGGTTCAATAGATGTTGTAATTTGTCTATGTTGCTTGGGGTGCGTGTCGGGGTCTGCAAAAGTAGTGCGGCATTGAAAGTGAAGAGTCTGAGCAACTTAGGTATGTTTGAAAAAGTGTTTGATGTGTGTTGTGTGTTGTGTTTTTCATACACTCTTTTGGAAAGAGAGAAGATTTGTTGGGGGTTATGGAAAAATGTAAAATTGTAAGATATGTAACAATTAAATGGTGTGTAAATTTGTTGGCCATTGGTTTCTTATATTATATAAGTATATAATTTTTTTGGTATGTAATGTTCTTTTTCACATGTTGAACAAGGGGTAGTACAAGAATATTCACCTGTTGTCCATGGAGTACGCCTTTTACGCTCCGACGAATGTTTGTGTTAGTCTGTCTCGAGAGGTTTGGGTTCTGACGAACGTTAGTGTTAGTCTTTGTTTCGAAAAATATAACTAGTTTTGAGTTTGATTCAAGAAAGAATCGTTGTGGTAGTTTGACGTCTAGCATAGAAATAGTTTTACTGATGAATCGTTTAAATGAGGATTAGTACAGGAATATTCACCTAGTGTCAATTGAATACGCCTTTCAACCTGATTTTCCGCTCTGACTCACTTTCTATGAACGAACCTTGTAGAGCAACCCTATTAGGTTTTTTGAGGGATTGGTTTCTAACCAATGTTTGTAATACTCTTTGTTTTGAAAAATATAACTAGTTTTGAGTTCGATTCAAGAAAGAAGAAGAATTGTTATACAGTTTGACATCTAGTATAGAAATAGTTTTAGTGATGAATCGTCTAAATGAACGAGAACAAAGCAGAATAGATAAAGAAATTACATATATTATGAAATGAAAGGTACAAACTTGTATTATTATGCGATAGAAAGGAGGGGTTAATCGATCAACTTGAACTGGTTGATTCTAACGATCGATAACATATGCATCAACAACCATAGAGGTTGGCACTAAGGCGCGGAGCAACGAGAACATCCAATGGCGTTGCTTTAGGTATAGTCAACCCCGGGCTCTCGGTCAAGTCAATAGGTTGATCGTCAATAGGCTTAGTAAACTCAAAAGCATGAAGAATACGCGCCAATGTCAAATGAAGAACTTGTAGAGCCAAAGACGCACCAGGACAAGATCGTCTACCAGAACCAAAGGGAATGAGCTCGAAATCTTTACCTTTCACATCAACGTTACTCGTCAAGAATCTATCTGGATTGAAACAATTAGGGTTTTCCCAAATTCTTGGATCTCTTTGTATTTTCCACACATTTACTATTAATCTAGTACCAGGGGTAATTTTATAGCCACTAATTTCACAATTATCCATTGCTTCTCTTGGTCCTAATAATGGACCAGCAGGGTATAAACGTAACGTTTCTTTAATAATAGCTTGAATATAAATTAAATTATTTATGTCTGATTCATCAATTTGTCTATTTTTTCCAATATGATTATCAATTTCTTCTTGTGCTTTTCTTAATATTTTAGGATTATTTAGTAGTAATGAAATGGCCCATGTTAGTGTCCCTGCTGTTGTGTCACTCCCTCCAAGAATAAGTGCCTACACAAAAAAAAAACATGTAAATATCAGGCGCGGATTCTCGAAAACTCAGTAACTTTTGTATGAATAAAAATATCGTTGAGAACCATGCTCTTGTTCTCGTGACAGAAAGATAAAACCTACGTAAGCTTTGTTGCTCCCTTCGGTGAGCAAGGAGAGTTAAATTCGTCATATATATAAATTTTACACATCGTATCGATCTAAAGGTAACTATACATTTACAACTACGTCACACAGATATAACGATATATGTGTTAAAAAAGGGTAAAGGTCAAAATTGCCCCTTAACTATTAAAAATTAGGACTATTATACCCTTTATGTTTTGATTTTAGTCCAAAGAACTCCTAAAATTGGCAACTTGACAATAAGTAATATAGCATTACAACAACTATATACTATACTAATAGTGATTTTTTTTAAAAAAATGTTTTAAAATTTGAATTACGTAGATAAAATACTTTGAACGATACATATACCACGTTAGTCTCTTGATAAATATATCACGTATAATTAAAATTAGACTTTTTTGAACTCGAGAACATACCAGGCAAGTAGACTTGATACTTGTATCAGCATCATATGGAAAATTAGAGAGTCTACCTTCTTCTTCTAGTGATAACATAACATCGATAAAATCTTGTACCGCGGAATCAGTAGTACTCTTTGCTTCAATACTTGTACATTTTCGTTTTTCTCGATGTTCTTTTAACCATCCTTCGAGTATAAAATCAAGCTCTTTAGCTGTTTTTTTCATGGCTTTTTCATGTCCATTTATATCCAAAAAACCTAAAATTGGAAATGCATCTGATGGTACAAAAATTCCAATTAAATGAAAAAATTGATTTATTGCTTTTTGACATCTTCTAGCTTCATCATCGTTATCACACGTTGCTCCGGCGCCAAAATAACGTTTTCCGGCTACCATTCTAACGATAACGTTTAGGGTTAAGTCCTCGAACCACCTTTTGAGCTCTACCAGTATTGGTCTGCGAGTTTAAAGGTGTTAAAGTTAGGTCGTGATATAATAAAAAGTACAAAATTTGAATGTTATATCATAATGACCATCTATTTGTTAATTTTGACTTAACTAAGTTTACCTGTCAGAATTGTTATCGACCCATAATTTGTATAACGCTTGGATCCCCATATCCACTTCGGACACTTGAACATACTTGAGGGTATCAAGTCTTCGATTTGATAAAAGTTCAAACATTGCAATTTTTCTCATCTCGCGCCAAAAAGGGCTATAAGGTGCGAACCCGAAAACCGCATAACCATAGCCCATATGTTTTGCAGCCACAGTTGTGGGCCGGCTGGCTAAGGCCTTGTCATTCAAAGTAAAACATTCTTTAGCCATTTCCCAACTACTAACCACAAAGGCTCGGCGAGTGCCGAGCCTTAGATTAAATGCTGGCCCATAATTATCGGCCATGGCACCGAGCGTTCGATATAGAAGTTGATCTGTGCCGCCTAATAAGGGGAGATGGCCGATTATGGGCCAGGCACCAGCTGGCTCGGGTGCTTGTTTCGAAGTAGAGCAGTTTTTATTTTTTTTGAAAATAAAATATAAGAAAATAAGTACTCCAATGAGTGGTATATAGGAAGAGGTATCCATAATTTGGATTGAATATTTTGTGAAATGAAAGAAATTTAAGTTAATTATAAGGGAAATTTTGAATCAATTTATAGGTTTATTTTAACAACTTTATTTAGTTATATAGCATGAAGCATTCTCTTAAAACTTAATGGCATGGTGCATGTTTTAGTCTTTTAATTTTCATTGACTTAATAGAGTATTTGTTTACCATATGTCACGTTGATGACTTTGTTATTTAGAATATATATATATATATTAGGTTTAGAAACTACTTTTAAACTTCAAGTTGTTTGAGTGTGTATATATATTAGGGAATGCTTTATCATAATATGAAATTTTTCGGCATAAATTTAGAAGTAATTGGGCTCTAATATGGATATTCGACATTGATTGAGAAATGAGTTTTTTAAAAAAAAAAGTATTTGTGAGTAAGACTAGTTTTTACCTATACATTCATATACCGTAGTGTCGCTTTAAGTATAATATTTGTTTTGATTGTTATTTAAAGTTTACTATATTGTATTGTTAAACTCATTGTTATGTAACAATAATGAAAATTGTCAGTTTATATAATATCCAATTTGATGTGATCAGGTCGTAATCTTATTTACTTTACCTTATCTCGCCTTGCAAATATTATTATATAATATTTCTTTTTTACTTTTTATCCTACTTCCTATTTTATTTTATAATAATTCTACATCATATCCTATTTTAATGAAACCATAATTCCAAAAGGTATAACAATGACTGGTACAATGTATAATCTATCTAAACGTTACGTCCATCAAATAAATATACTATAATACAATATGAAATAGTAAGTAATAACCATCCAAATAAAGGCGTACGTAGTCTTTCAACTACGAATTAATTTGAATCTATAACTTCCAACATAAATACACACTCTCTCTCTCTCATATGTATATAATAATCTGTTAAATCCTAATAAATATTAGATCTACGCTCATAATATTAACGTCATAATGATATCAATGCTAAAGATCTTAAAAGTTGAATCTATTATAATTAAAAAAAAAATCTTGAATTCACTTGTATCTATACAAGCTATTAGTAACATAATAACATCACGTGGTAGCCGACAATAAGGTCAAAAGTTCAAAATAATCCACATCCGAGATCATTCTCGTAAAATACACCCGAAAAGTCGTTACCCCTACCCCCCACCCCCACCTCCACCAACCTCCCTTTTTCTTTCAAAATCTAAATTTAAAAGCCCACCAAACCAAATCAACCAAACATTGGCCCAAAAGAGAAAGTGAATGAAAAAGCCCATATTAAGCCCAAAAAAAACACCTGAAAGACAAAAACACACACAAAAAACTTTGCCTTGAGATCTCCTCTACTGATCCAAACAAGGAAGAAGAAGAAGAAGAAGATGACGGTTTTCCACTTCTTCAACTGTGCAATCCTTACATTCGGACCTCATGCTGTCTATTACTCAGCAACCCCTTTGTAAGTTTTTTGCTAAAAACTTAGTTTTTTCAATGATATTTTATCTACAATTTGGTCTTTTTTTTTGTTTTCAATTCCCATGTTTTTGATTTTGGGGTTTCATGTTAAGCAATTTAATGACCTGTATTAACTTTTGTATGGTTTTCTGGCTTCTGGGTATGCATTGTATTTAGTATTTCTTGCTTCTATGAGTTGATTTGATTTTTTTTTCAAGAATCGATTTTGATCTCCTTATATGAAATTTTGGTGTTTTTTTTCCATTCCCATGTTTTTGATTGGGTGATTTTGTTTGGGGTCTCATGTTTTGTGTTTATAGGCAATTTAATGAACTCTTGTATGATTTACTGGTGTATTGAATTTAGTATTTTTTAATTATAGGAGTTAATGTTTAAGTATAAGTCAAATTATTAGATGTTATCTTTTATAGGTTATGATTAAACATTGTTATTGGTTATGAGTTAAAATTAATTGTGAGCAGCTGTTATCGATTCTTAAGTGTTTTATCATGATATCTGAAGTTTTAAGTTTATTTTTAGTCTGATGTTTAGTGTTAATTGGCAATTTAATGATCTGTGTTGACTCTTATTTGATTTTCTGGTTACTGGGTATGCATTGAATTTTTAGTACTCCCTCTTGTTTCGATTTGTTTGTTTGGTTTGGACTTCGTGCGAAATTTAAGAAAGTAAAGTCGGTTTTTGAATCTTGTGGTTTTAAACTAATAGATACGTAGAATGTATCAAAATGTCCTTTAATCGTGTGGTCTTGAATATGTCACGTGGAGACTTACAATTAAAGAGTTGCCAAAAAGAGAGAATAGACATTCCTTTTTTGAAACGGAGGGAGTATCTTTTAGTTCTAGGAGTTAATGTTAAGCAGTGAGAAGATTTTTTGATTGATAGTATTAGTCAAATTATTCAAAAGATGTTGTCTTTATAGGTTATGATTAAAACATTGTTATTAGTTATGGCTTAAAATTCATTCTTTTACTTTAATCATGAGCCCCTGTTATCAATTCTTAGGTGTTTTATCATGATATCTGAAGTTTCAAGTGTATTTTTTTTTATCAGGGTAGGATGCAGGGCTTTGGGTGGGGGTTCCTTGGAACCCAGTAAATTTTTACGTAGGTTCAGAAATTCAGTATCTTTATTGAAAAATTTATGTTGGAAACCCGTTAACAAATTAGCCTCTTGGTCCAGTGGTAGAATTGAAACCGGCTTATGCTTTGATGCCCTCCTTATCGAGGGTTCAAATCCCTTTGGGCACTAATCATAACTTTAGATGTCAGGAACCCATAACTTTTAAATCCATATCCACCTCTACTTTTTATCATGCTTAAGTAGCAAAAGTTTGTGCAAAAAAATGATGTATTTATTTGTTAAGTGCATGAGCTAGGTAAGGTTTTTCAATACTATGATTTTGTCTGTTATGAATGATTTTTTTTTTTTGAAAAGGCAAGTAGTATTGATAACAAATCTAGCACAAAGAAAGTACAGTAAATATATCAGAAAAAGTCAACCATGGCTATCTACACTAAAGATTCTATGAATCGTAACAGTGTATCTGCATCATTACTAAGTCCATTTTACACCAAACAGAGACCAAAAGAATACAGTAAGACTTGATTTTCCTGATTTAGTTCCTCTGTCCATGGAAGCATCTTCTATTTCTCTCCTCCCAAATGCTCCATCATATTGCAGCAGGTGTAGAATTCCAGTGTCTCCTCAAAATATTTAGGCAATCCTTTTCTATTCCAGCACAGGAGAGTCTGTTGTGAATGATATCGTGGTGGATCAGCTTTATTTTGTTCTAATAGTTCAAGCAGGTGACTGTAGCCATCGGTTTATCTGATTAATGTTTGGTCAAGCTTATAAATATACACACACATCTATGTTGCCTGGTTTCTTTAGAAATGTTTACAGGTGCGTGTGGGATTCTCCAAAAGTAAAGCATTTTTGGAGAATCCAACACGGGCGCGACAACATTTTTGGAGAGTCCAAGCAAACATAGATCTACAGATATACTTATGCTGCTAGGCTTGTTTAATCTTCTTCCCTATATTATCTTGTTTAGACTTAAATATCTGAAACTGATACTTGATAAAATTATATTTCCTCATTTGTTTTCTTGTTATGGATTCAAAAGTTAGTCAAATTGGACTGTTGTTATGTATAATATAATTCTCTGTCCTCCTTGAGTGAGTTGTTCTAGTATGTTCCTTTTTCTATTTAATCTATGATTTTAGAATCAAGTCAATCTAATCATTTGTGACACATTCCATGACATGGAAGGGAGGTCTCTATAAACCAATACCGTATTTTTAACAGAAGTTTTCTGTTTTTTAAGGAAATTTGAACAGAAGTTGAAACTATGATGTTTTTATGCAGGTCTGAGTATGACACACTGTGGACTTCAATAAAATCTGCGGTTGTTTACCTTTTTACCGCACTAGTTAAGGTAACTGATTATGCCATTAGTCCATGACCATTGATCAAACTAGTTTTACTTGATGGAATTAGCTTTTCCCAATAAAAATATGAAGAAAAAGAAGCTGAGAGATGAATTAAGTTTTACCTCCGTATACCAATTTAACCAGAAAAAATGCCTAAGAATATAAACTTAATTTCCTGGTTGTTACTTTTGTTAGTTTTATTCCTTAATATATCCCATCGTGCTCATTTAGATTCTTTTCCTTTTCAGCTAGTTTGTCTAGCAACATTTCTTAATGTATCTGAAAGTGAAAGCGACAATTTTGATCCATATCAGGTATTTCATTATCCCTCTTCTAATATGTTTCTTTTATCATAGTGACCATCATGGTCACTATCATCTTATTTTTGGCATTTTAGCTGTTGTTTTGCTGTCAAGGACGGGTTTTTTTTTGAAACTGCTCTCGTACAATCATAATTGAATTTAACTGTCTTTAGAGTTTAGACGACACATCTTTCAAGGTTTGGTGAAGTGTAGGTTTGCAGTATAGACTGAGCTTGAAGTACTTTTGAATCTTCTTTTTCTTAAACCATCCTTTTCCCAACCATTTGATTTTATCCATGTAGGATCTACCAGTCTCTCCTCTTTTTTTTTTTGATTCCTTCAAAGACCAGATATATGTCCTGTCGAGCAATCACTTGAAAACCCCTCAGAGTTGGATGACATGAGAAACTGGTACTTGGTGAGAAACACTCAACTGGAACCCACAAAGCTACCCATTCCAATTCTCTTTTCGTTGCTTCAACATGAAAGGAGGAATGTTTGTTTTGGTTTCCTTGCCTAGGAATTGAATCTGCGCTGATCACAATGATAAACCAAAACAAAGAGGAACTCAAAGCATTAAGGCTGATTCTGTTGAAACTAATGAGAGGACAATGTTTTTACATTGTACCATTTTACAAAAATTCGGCTCAATGATGAATCAAATGGTCAATGTGTGTTTTTTTCATGTGGTCCATACACTAATAACTTTTCAATGGAGGTTGATCTTTGGTGTAATTTCTTGATGTATAGAAAAAAAAAATTCAAACTTTTTTGCAATTTAATATGGTTTTGCGTTAGTATATTATTAAGAGCAAAATTTGCTAATAGCTGATCATAAGCTGCTCCTTCCCTTTTTATAGGAATTGTTGAAGGCTTTATTTGGCTTTATCGAAGTTGCAGGCCTATATTTTGCATTGACACAGTTGACCCACAGAAATATTTCCCAGAATCATAAGTTTCAAGCTGTTGGACTAGGTGAGTATGATTTATTTCTTCCTGAAATAACATGCCTTGGTCAAATTTTGATTACTGGGTTAGTAAACCTATTTAGCATGACAAGTCAGTTGGAAATCCAGCAATTGAGAATTAGTTGTTTCAAAATGCTGGCAGACATAATTTGGCGAATACCTGTTTTAATTGGTTCACTGGATAAGGTAAAAGAGTATTTATAAAATGGAAGGCAGATGATAATGGGGTATCATCGCCTGAAGTAACACTTTAACTGTGCTAACTTTCGATAACCGTTTGCGTGCTTGAAGCTTTTGGCTATATGAGAAGATAGTATGTTATTAAGTTATGGTCAGTATCAGTGGCGGATCCAGAATTTTTTTAGTAATGGGTGCTAAATTATTTGTAATTTGAAGTTGGTACTAAAATGGGTGTTCAATTTACATATTCATACAAATTCCTAGGTTATTTTTATAATAATACTGTTGTTGTCTAAGTTACCATTTTCAAAAAACATAATACTGTTGTTGTCTCCCAAATGTAATGGGTGCTCAAGCACCCATACACTTGAATGTGCATCCACCACTGGCCAGTATGACTACCTAAATCATGAACTATACTTTGTTCCAACTTCCAAGACATGAGTTGTTTAACCTGAGACCATGGGAAAACGAGTATCTTGTCTTGTACCATTGTTAGGATTACAATGCCCACCTAACAGCTTTCCTACATGTTTTGCCAGTGAGACAGAAAACCATGTCATGATTGTTTAGCAAAGTTGTGAATTGTGAATTGAACTGAGTTGCTACCAAATATATTCGACTTAATAGAAATTGGATTACTGTCTTTCTCATTGACAGCACTTCTTGTGAAAGTTTGTTAAAGCACAAACTTGAATAGGTAAAGTCATGTTGCCTCATTTCAAATATTATTAAAGGTGCAGGCATTAGTGGTCAAAAGAGTCGTACGATTGAGAATGAGAGTTCCAATGGCAGTATTTGCAGCTTAAGAAGTGGAGACATGGCAATAGTATTTTCTCGTTTGTTGGACATAATTCTTAGTTGCATCATGGTGATCTTATTGTGGTACACTGATTCTCATAAAAATGAAATTCTAGATGAGAGACATAGATCTTCCAACATTGTGACCCTTTAAAATATTTTTGTGAAGTTAAACCAAGGAGTAGCAATTGAAACAAATGTACATATCAAAAAGAAAAAGAAAGAATAGTTTCCTTTGAAATTGCTGCAACTTTCTTGCTTCTAACGTCATTGTTTTTGTATTCACAGGGTGGGCTTTTGCTGATTCTGTTCTGCATAGACTGGTACCTCTTTGGTTTGGTGCTAGAGGATTGGAGTTTACATGGGACTACATCTTGCAAGGCCTAGAAGCAAATGCAAATTTGGTAGAATTTTATTCTTCATGGTCAATTTATTAGCTTTTGCAGTGTAGCACCTCCTTCCCCTCAAAATGCCCAACCCTGTTATCCCATCTCCCACACCCAAAAGAAAAGAAGGAAGAGGGAAGAGAGAACATCACCGTTATTTAGTATAACGTATTACTATGCAGCATGGAGTTGAGATGAAGACTTTTTGACCAACATTTGGTCTTATTTCTTTGTTCAGGTTTTCAGTATATCACTAGCAGCATTGGGTTCTCTTATGTGGCTTCGGAAAAACAAACCCAAGACTTTGATACCTATCATATATGCATGTGCTGGGATTGTGGCAACAATGCCAACCATAACCAGGTCTGTTTTTCTTATTATAGTAAATTAATCCAGAATGAATGCAAATATCAATTAGCTGCTTCACTGAGTGGAGAAGGGTAGAGGGGTAGGCCCATTGTCCCCGAGTTTGAAATGGTGTAGTCGGTTCTAAGGGGTGTGACCCACATAGGTCTCTCTAAAAAATTTGAAACAATTTAGTAGCTGTTTCACATGAATGAAGCAGTGTAACTTTTGGATTGTAATAGTAAATCCTTCTACTGCCCGAGCAGATGCTTTAGAAGTAGAAAAATTGTGTACAATAATAGTGGATATGGCCGGACACTAAGTTGCTTGGACTCTTCTCTTTTGGTGCCACACCAGTGTTGACACGATGGGTGTGGGAACCATACCGGATCTGGTCAACCAATTTTGGGCACTTTGACCAAAAACGATGGAGAAATTCGGGACTGATTAAAACTAAAGCTGAAGTGAAATTGAAGAAAATGGAATACCTTGTATATAGCAATTTATGTCAGTCCTTTTCCTTTTATCTTCGGGATTCTCCTCTTGATCAATATTTTCTCCTTAGAATATCTAGTAAGTTTTCCATAGAATGTCTCTCACGATTTAGACATTATTGTAACTTTAATTTTAAGTATTTGAATTGTTTTTAGCCGAATTCCCGCACCTGGATCCGTAACCCCGAATCTTAGAATGTGAATCATGAAGGATCTGATCTCTAGATCCGCACCCAAATCTGAGCTGCTTAGGCTGGGAATAAAGAAAATAACAATTATCAAAATGCATTCTGTACAGACCAAGTTAAAAAGAAGTCCATTTTGATCTACATTAGTTGTCTTTATAATAGAAACCAATTCTAGTGTAGGAAATTTCATGTTGTCTTTTCGAACCGTATAAACTTATTAATAGTCTCCAGTGTCTAGTAAGTGCTCCAGTGGCATATTTTTCAATTTTTATATCATATACGAAATTGTATCAATCTTTTTCGTCCCATTTAATTGATCCTCCTGTTTAACAGTCCAAATGGACCACCATCACATTTAGTTGCCCCCACTTTTGATAGTCCTTTCACCCTGTGTGGCCCTTTGCTCATAAATTGCAAAATTATGGCAATTTTAGTCTTAAAACATCAGAAATTGTCCAAGATATTTGTGGATAAACATTTTTTTATGCCCGAGAAACTAAAAAAGAAACTAAATGACATAAAGCCCCCAGGGTTAGCTCAGAGGCAAAGGTTGAGGACTTGTGTCTTGGGTCACAAGTTTGAGCCATGCGTCAAAGCAAACTAATTCCAATTGTTAAGTGGAGAAGGGTAGAAGGGTGGACCCATCATCCCGAGTTTCCAAGGTTGCGGTTGGTCCAAAGGGTTGGCTCCATACGGGTTTCTGAGTCACTAAAAATAAAAAATAACATAAAATGGGATGGACATGGGGTCAGTTTGCATTGCTAAGTTAGCAATTATTTGTCCAGTTCTAATTTGACATGAATATGTAAGCTGAGAACCTGATCCTGGAGCACTAACTTCTCTTTGAAGAAAATAATTGCTTCTATTTTAGTCGTCTTTTTCATGTCTGATTCAAAAAACAATCTTGCTAAGCTACTGCTGTGGTGTTTGCAGTTATCTGAGGCGAGGCTTGGGGTGGCACCTTCCAAAAGTAGTTGGCTTTGAGCTTTTCAGCTCATTGCTGATTGCTTTTATCAGTTGGCAATTGTTTGTTGCATGCCAGAGACCGTCTAACTGAGTTGATTACCCATTGGCTCTTCCTCATGGAAGTTTGCGTATGGTTCTTCAGCAATGAGTATGTTCTATCCGGTATTTGGACTAAAGCTTTTTATGTCCTCCTTTACCATTCACTCTGCAAGTCAGGCTTCATAACCTTAAAATATCTTACGAACAAATTTGACGTGGAGGGATTTCATTGGTTAGCAATTTTGACATGTACTGGTTTATGAAAGATTAGAATATATTGATGAATCATTTGGCGTTTACATGTCTGAATATTTATTACATTTCTGAGTTTCACCAATGATCCGGGAGTGTTCCTGCACAAAAGTGCTTTGTATTGATAGAGTTATTGATTCATTTTTCGCAACGTGTACTGTAGTTTTTTGTGGCTTGGATAGTTACAGCCTACGTGCGTTTGATTGACACAAATTCCATGAGATTATGTTTCAGTAATTTAGAAAGGCAGATTTGGGGATACTCCCCCCCTCCCCCCGAGCGAGGCCACGAGGCTTATGCCCCAGGCTCCCGGACATATGCCTAGAATGCACCCTACGCCCTACACGCGAAACTCGCCCCATGGTTCTTGTGTTCTTATGTTATTCGTGTGTAATTAGCCTTGTAAGTCCTCTTCATAAGTTAATAATATTATGGGTAATTTAAATATTCATGGGCCTTACGCCTCGTCTAGACCTATGTGAAACGCCTCCATCTCTCTTTTCTTTTTTGGGGTTACCCACCCGCTGTTTGGTACCCACATTGGAGCATGACTAGATTCGGATTCGCATCGGAAAGTCCAATATTGGAGGGTAAAGCGTTCCCTAACAAAGGCGACTCTATACCCAAAGAAACTCGAACACGAGATCTCTTGGTTAAGGATGAAGGAGTACTTACTACTCTACCACAACCATGTTGGTCTTCCACCTTTTAAACCCCTGATGTCCCATACGTACATATACGAGTAAACATTTGGAAAACATATATTGATTGTTAATTATCGTCAATGCATCTACAAAAATGTATATTCCCTTTGTCCCAGTTTATATGACTTACTTCCTTTTTTAGTAAATCTCAAAGAGAATGACACATTTCTAAAATCAAGTAACCGTTCAATTTTAAAAAGATCATTTTACCCTTAATGAAATGATTTATAGCCACATCAATATCTATCACTTATTTTAGACCACAATTTTTAAAAGTTCTCATTTTTTTCTTAAATTCTGTGTCAAGTCAAACTAACTCATATAAAATGGGGACAGAAGGAGTATAAAGTTTATAAATTTTTAAATCTCCCTACTTGTTTGTAAAATGATCCATTCATTTTGTTTGTTGTTTATATTGTGAGTAATGAGTTGAGAGCAATTTAAGGTTTACCTTTGTTTCCTCTATTATTCTGTGGTGAAATTTATTGTATGATTCATTACCATTGCCCTACTGACTCAATTCATACACTGCATTGACATAATTTGACCTCATACAACAACTATATCTCCCACAAAAAAAGTGAAAAAATCAATCTTCATTTCTTATATGATGAAAATTTCTTATCTTCAATAATTGTTTTTTGTGTTTAATATATAGTTCTTTTGTATATCATCTTCCTTAGGGGCAGCCTTGGGGGTTGGTTCTTCCGAGGCAGCTTGTTAGTCAGAAATTCCCCTTAAAAAATGCAGGTGTATCGATGTTTTCTCAGTTTGTTGCTGATCTCTGCTGTTCTGTTTTCTTCCTCTTGTGCACTCTCTGATCATGAAGCATCATTGCTTGCACGACGACAACTCTCAACACTTCCTGAGAATGGTAATTTACCTGATAACTATGAACTCGAGGTGAATGTAGAATATACATTTCCTAATTCTACGCTTAGACGTGCTTATATTGCGTTGAAGTCATGGAAAGAAGCTATATATTCTGACCCTTCTGAATTCACTAGCAATTGGAAAGGTCCAGATGTTTGTAACTATAAAGGCGTGTTCTGTTCGCCTGCTTTAGATGATCCTAATGTCACTGTTGTTGCTGGGATTGATATGAATCATGCAGATATAGCAGGTTATTTTCCTGTAGAATTAGGATTATTGACAGATGTAGCTTTGTTTCATCTAAATTCCAATAGATTTTGTGGAATTGTTCCTGAGAGTTTTTCGAAGCTTACGTTGATGCATGAGTTTGATGTTAGTAATAATCGTCTCGTTGGCCCTTTCCCTAAAGTTGTTCTGAACATGTCTAGTCTTAAGTACTTGGACTTAAGGTTTAACAACTTTGAAGGTGAGTTGCCTCCACAGTTGTTTGATAAAGATCTTTGATGCTTTGTTCTTGAATAATAATCGATTCGTGTCTACTATCCCTGAGACTCTTGGTAACTCTTCTGCTTCTGTCATTGTGTTTGCTAATAACAAGTTTCATGGTTGTATACCCAGTAGCATTGGGAAGATGTCGAATTTGGATGAGATTGTGTTTATGAACAATGATATCGGTGGATGTTTGCCCGTTGAAGTCGGGTTGTTGAAGAATGGTAAAGTGTTTAATGTTGCTGGGAATTTGCTTTCTGGGATATTGCCAAAGACACTTGATGGTCTTTCACATGTTGAGGAATTGGATATTTCACATAATACTTTAACAGGGTTTGTTCCGGAGAATCTATGTTCATCGTTGAGTTTGAAGAAGTTTGTGTTTTCGTTTAATTACTTTAATGGAGAGGCTAAAGGTTGTGAAGCGCGTTCAAGGAAAGATATGAGTTTAGATGATACGAATAATTGTTTGCCTGGTAGAGCGAAACAAAAGTCTCAAAAAGAATGTCAAGTTATTGTGAATAAGCCTGTTGATTGTAGTAAGGCTAAATGTGGAGGACCTTCAAGTAAGAAATGAAGTGCCACCGAAACCAGCACCAGTACCAAAACCTCGACCTAACCCTAAGTCACCACCCACCCCGAAGAAGGTTTCTCCTCCTCCTACACAAGCCGTTTCATCGCCCCCTCTAGTACATTCCCCACCACCACCCGTTCACTCCCCTCCACCACCTCTAGCACATTCTCCTCCTGTTTCCTCTCCACCACCTCTCGTCCACTCTCCACCACCACCACCACCACATTCTATCCAATCTCCACCGCCTCCTCTAGCACATTCTCCACCACCACCTGTCCACTCCCCTCCACCACCTCCGGTCCACTCCTCACTACCACCTCAAGTACATTCTCCACCACCACCCGTCCACTCCCCTCCACCACCTCCGGTCCACTCCCCACCGCCACCTCAAGTACATTCTCCACCACCACTCGTCCACTCCCCTCCGCCACCTCCGGTCCACTCCCCACCGCCACCTCAAGTACATTCTCCACCACCACCCGTCCACTCCCCTCCACCACCTCCGGTCCACTCCTCACCGCCACCTCAAGTGCATTCTCCACCACCACCCGTCCACTCCCCTCCACCCCCTCCGGTCCACTCCCCACCGCCACCTCAAGTACATTCTCCACCACCACCTGTCCACTCCCCTCCACCACCTCCGGTCCACTCCCCACCGCCACCTCAAGTACATTCTCCACCACCACCCGTCCACTCCCCTCCACCACCTCCGGTCCACTCCCCACCGCCACCTCAAGTACATTCTCCACCACCACCCGTTCACTCTCCTCCTCCACCACCCGTCCACTCTCCTCCTCCTGTTTCTTCTCCACCACCACCTATAGTACATTCTCCACCACCACTTGCCCACTCTCCTCCACCTCCGGTCCACTCACCACCACCAACTTTCGAACATGTTGTTCTTCCACCAAATATCGGTTCAATTTACGCATCGCCACCGCCACCAATCTTCCAAGGATATTAATTAAGCAATGAATGAAGCACGTAAAATATTAAATACATATAGAATTACATCATCATATCTCTTAATATAAGATTATTATTTAATATATGATGATGTTTTTCTTTCTTTAAACTCATACAATATAATCTTGGAAAAGAATTTGTATATGAAATTGTTGTAGGAGTACGTTTTTTTAATTTTAACTTTTTCTAATTAATTTCAATAGCAAAATTTAAACACACTCACTAGGCAATTTCAAACAAACTTCACATTATGATAATCCTTGAATTATTTTCAACATTTTATTCTAATTTTACTATAGTAGTGACATATTTTTCAATAATTAAGCATGTTGACAATTGCCTAGTAAGAATTAAGAAGCTACCTACCATCAAATAAAGTGAAGGGCAAGAATTTTTTTTATGTATAATAAGATATGTTTGACTCTAACTTTAATATGTATTAGTCTCTTGAATTAGTCGAATAAATTATTTCTAGAAAGTTTATCAATTTAAAAATTCTCTTTTACTGGAACAAAAAAAATTGATATTTTTTTCGATGAATTTAAATTTATTAAATCAGTAGATCTTTAAAAAATATATACAATTTGATTCGTCTTATTTTAAATATTAGATCTGCATAAGTCACTCGTCTTCATATCCGGTACATTGTGAACATGTAACGCGAACAAATATCCTAGCTATTTCATTATCATTTACAAAATTTATATATTATTCTTTGATATATATAATTTTTTTTATTTTAAGAATACGTACTAATATTAATATTAGTTTACTAAGTCGTGTGCTACATGACTTGATAGAGAAACTAGTTAATTAAATTGTTAAATTAAAGCTATAACCAGCTCCAACTTGTAATACTTTTATAAAAAAAAAAAATATAGCATATCTCAAAATCATTAAGCAAATTCTTCAAAAAAAAAAAAATAGAAAAATCCGTACAATATAGTTGAACTATTCAATTCATTCATATTTTATTTTTTTTAAAAAAAAGAGATGACTCATGACTGGCCATTTTTTTTATTATCGTCATATTCAGTATTATATTAAAGCTTAGTTAAATTTGAATTCGATTTAAAATGTCTCACAAAAATCACTCAAATTTTTAACAACAACACCAACTTTACCATTACATCGTGAAGACAAGTCGAATTCGAAACTTCTGACTAAAAATAAAAGAGTACTTTTATTTTGGTTTCCCTACTTTCTAGAATTCATATTGAAGCTCCGACTAAAGAGTGACGCTCCCAACAAGATTTTCTCCATGCTCAAGGTTTGAATTTGAAATCTTTGAAGTTGGATTGAAACATTCTCGTATTACACCATAACTCTTATTGATAATAAAAAAAATACTTATCATTTCATCACGACCTCTGGTTTGGTGACTCATGACTAGATGACTTCACTAGCATGGCATCTTTTTTGCAGTACGTGTGATTATTTTATTTTATTTTATTTTCTATTTTCACACGGTATTTAGTACTTGTCAAATGTCAATTGTCAACCTTGACATGGTAAAGAATTGGAAAAAAAATGTCATTTTTTTAAGGATGTTCACACACGTAAATACTGACAAATTGACTATACTACATACATCAAAAATTAAAACAAAATAAAGGTATCGTGTTTCTGACTTCCAATTTTATTTTTTTTTAACATAGGAAGTGTACTTAACATATTCAAAATTCAAACATTTTGACAATAAAAATTGAATTTTCTATGGTTTTTTTCAACAACAAAACCAACTACTTGTTGAAGAATTTCCATTTTCACAAGCCTTAAAGGCTAAAAATCCCACAACCCCACAAGCAATTCTTGAAAAAAAAAATCTCATTTTTTTGTCATCTTGACATGTTTTTAGTACTAATAGAAGCTTAGTGTTCTAATATCTCTATTCTTGACATAAAAATCTCAGCTTTTTGTCATCTTGACATGTTTTTAGTACTTATAGAAGCATAGTATTGTAATTTTTCTATTCTTGAAAAAAAAATCTCATTTTTTTGTCATTTTGACATGTTTTTAGTACTAATAGAAGCATAGTGTTGTAATTTTTCTATTCTTGAAAAAAAAAATCTCATTTTTTTGTCATCTTGACATGTTTTTAGTACTCAAAGTGTTGTAATTTCTCTATTCTTGAAAAAAAATCTCATTTTTTTTGTATCTTGATATGTTTTTAGTACTCATAGTGTTGTAATTTCTCTATTCTTGAAAAAAAAAATACATTTTTTTGTATCTTGATATGTTTTTAGTACTCATAGTGTTATAATTTCTCTGTTCTTTGAAAAAAAAAATCTATCTTTTTGTCATTTTGATATGTTTTTAGTACTAATAGAAGGATAGTGTTCTAATTTCTCTATTCTTGAAAAAAAAATCTCACCTTTTTTATGATCTTGACATGTTTTTAGTACTAATAGAAGCATATAGTAGTTTAATTTCTTTAATCTATTCTTGAAGAGTTTCAATTAGCCTAAATCCCACAACCCCACCAAGCAATTCTTGAAATTTTTTTGCTCAAATTTTGTCCTTATGCCATGTTTTTAGTACTAGTAGAAGCATAGTGAAGATTTACTACTTATCTTTTTATACCCCTCAAGCAATTCTTGATTTTTTTTGCTCAATTTTGGTCCATATGACATAGTTTTTTTTAGTAATGGATATTGTTGTTATTTTTCTTGATCCTTAAGTACATATCTTGATATATTGATACTCCTTCTGAATCTACTGACTTTGGATCCTGAATTCGCCTGTTTGAACAATTGAAATGCCATTTTCGAGGAAAACATTTTCATTGTTTTTAAGTTCTTCTGCTTCTACTTCACCTTCTCATGAGTCTCCTAAGACTTCTGGAGGTGGAGGAGGAAAGCGGCTTACTCGTTTACGTAAATTGAGACATGTTGGTGATGATGAGATTGATTTGCAGCATAATGATTTTGGTTCTCAATCTATGCCTGTTTCCCCTGATTCCTATAAGAATTCAGGATCATCAGGGTCTCAATCAACTCAGATTAAACAGCGTTGTCGTTGGTCTAAATCCGTCGAGCCTCATCCTTTGCCATTACCTGAGTTCAATTCTGTGCCAAAACAAAGTACTAGTGATGCTAATTTGCCTACCAGAGTACTCCAAGGGGATGCTTCAAATCCTGCTGTTATAAGGTCTGTTGTTGTAATTTCTTGATCACTATTTTTGCTTTTGATGAGGAAATGTTTACAATTTTGATCATTTGTTAACTGTCTGTATCCTAACTTAGCTAATACGTGTTAGATAATGAAACATATCAATAAGTAGTTACGTGTTTGGATAGAAGTGTTGTTGGAACTGATGGTATTTAATTGATGGTTTTGATAAATAAGTATATATACAATGATAAAGACGAACGACATTAATAGAATGAAGCTGAGTTAGTTGTTCTGTCTTGAAGATGGTATTTCGGGGATTACAAAAGATATTTGAGATAAAATAAAAGTGATTATAAGCTAAAATGTCATAAGTTGGAGGTGACCAACTAATGAGTTTCGACTGATTTTCATTAATAAGTACTTGGCTCGTAAGTGTGTCTGGTGCTTACTAAGCCTACACAAACACCTCTAAATGTTGTATGTCCTTCTCATTCCACTCAAACCAGTTCTTTTGTTTGTTTCCTGTACTTTTATAATGTCTGTTATTGGTAAGAAAACTGAGCTGTTTTCGGTGTTTAGAGGACGATCATGTGTTAACAAGTTTTTCACCAGCATCAATATTCTTTATCATTCGTCCTCTTTTATATGGACTTGGAATTAGCTACGTGAAACTCCGATTGATAGAATTGAAAAGCTTCTTTTTCCTTTTTTTTCACTTTATCCTTGCTATGTCCAGAAGGCGTGTTATAGGTAATAGGTTGATGTTTAAATCTGTTCATGCACCAAATTTTCATATTGAAGGATGTTGATGGAAAGTAACTGGTCTACCTGTTTCAAAGGCATTGGTTTGGTGTTTCCTGTCGAACCGATTAATAGAATTCTTGATCCCTTGTGCCTGACCTCTCTTGGAAGAACAATTTATCAGAAATGATAAAAAAAAACTCCTCATGGATACGCAAAAACTAAAGGAATATGTTGATAACTCCTACTTAGTTTAATAGGAAATCATGGAGGCAGCAGATTTTGTGTTTAGATAGGAGTACTTTACGTAGAGATGATGATTAACAATATGTCAAAACTCAAATATATTGTGTGTTGCAGGGATCCTTCTCATCAAACTCCAGTGGAGATGGCAAATCCTGTGCATAAAAGATCATCTACTCCAACTTATCGTCGTCGACGTTTCAGTCAGGATCAGAATTCTAAAAGTGTTGAAGAGAACTTCAGGCTTAATGTCCCTGCTAGAAGTGCTCCAGGCAGTGGTTTTACAAGTCCGAATCTTAGCCCGATAAGATATAGCACAGTAGACCTTTTCCATCCTACATTTCATCAGGCATCACCACCTACAGCCACTTCTTCGGATAGATGGGTAGGTTATTCTGCCCAACTTTTGACAGCAAGGGTTACACAAAGTGCTGATCATTCTCCCCTTAGTAGCCCAGCTCGACAAAATCTAGTAAACAAAACTTTGAATCACCAAAATGTTGCTGTGCATTCACATCACAAATCACTCCCGGAAAGTCCTGTGGATTGGCCTGAAGGCAATAATGTGCACCCTCTACCACTTCCTCCCGGAGTTTCACAACAGCCACAGTTACCCACCACTCAAAACAATACGGATAAACCAGATACACCATATGTAAAAGGCCAATGGCAAAAGGGGAAACTTTTAGGTCGTGGTACTTATGGAAGTGTATATGAAGCTACTAACCGGTAAGTATTAAAGTTAGCATTTTGGGAGTTCCTACTTTAGCTGTCGATGTAACGCTTCATTTCTTCTCTTATAGTGAAACCGGTGCTTTGTGTGCCATGAAAGAAGTTGATCTCAATCCAGATGATCCTAAATCTGCCGAATGTATAAAGCAGCTAGAACAGGTTAGTCCTAATGTCCTGCTTATAGGATACAAGAACAGCTATTAAGTGTTTTTCATCAGTTTAAGCTATGAGATAGATTATGAAGAAACATATTTAGTTATTCTTTTTATTGTCTTAGGAAATACGAGTTCTCCGACAGTTGAAGCACCAAAATATTGTTCAATATTACGGCAGTGAAATAGTAAGAACATCTTTCTTTCGAACAATTCTATACCAACAATATGAACATCTCTTTTCAAACATTTTGATGGATTAAGTGCTGTTGGATGTTCAGATGAAAGATAGTTTTTGCATATATCTGGAATATGTTCATCCAGGATCAATTAATAAGTTTGTCCGGGATCATGGTGGAGCTATGACAGAGTCAATAGTTCGAAACTTTACGAGACATATAGTATCAGGCCTGGCTTACTTGCACAGTACTAAGACGATACACAGGTAAATTGCCTGTTTTAACGAAGGTGGTAATGTTAGTTGATTTAATGATCCATTTACAGGCTACTAAAGTCTATATATCGACGATTCAATTTGACTGAAATGAATGCTTTATCTGGTTGGCTAATATGACTCTCAACTCTTCTGGCTTGATGTTTCGCTTAATAGGGACATAAAGGGGGCAAATTTGCTTGTCGATGCATCAGGAATCGTCAAGCTTGCAGACTTTGGATTAGCAAAACATGTATGCTCGGAAAGTTCTAAAGCTTAATAGAATATTCTAATCTCTTTCATTACGTTTTTGTAACGTTTTTGAGTTCTCTTGCATACTATTCCGTGTAGTATGAAATGAGTTATATGTTTCAGCTATTAAGGTTGCCAATTTTGAACGCCATCCTATTTATGCTGCTTTCCCTTTCTCCAGCATTAATCGTTTTGGATGAGGTATAGTTGCTCCTGGGAGACCAGATCCTTTAGGAAATGTAAAAAAAGCAAAAACCTTTTTCTACTCCAAAGTAAAGCAAGCACACGTGATAGAGTAATCTTGGCATGGCTCGATGATCACGAAGTACTGCATCTCCTTCCTTTCCCTTATGACAGAAGTGAACTGTAAAAGGGGGGAAACTAAGATGTGTGACTGAATACGTGACTTGATGCAATCGTTCAATTCTGTTGTCCTCGGCCAATTTCATTTCTCGTGTAGACTTTAAAATGAACTTCATACTTGATACAGCACTCTACTTACAAAATTGAACGATTGCATCAAATAACGTATGGATATACTTTACTTGATAAAGCAATCATCTAGCATTACTGCAGTAATATGATTATGCTTCCCTTTTTTCAGCTGTCGAGTCATGCAACTGAGCTATCGCTAAAAGGGAGTCCACACTGGATGGCTCCAGAGGTATTCGGGAGCTACTTTCCAATACTAGCGAGCTGGTTTCTTTTGCTTGTTGTTAAGGTTTTCTTTTTTTCGTCTCATGCAGGTAATGCAGGCTATGTTACGGAAAGATGCCAATCCAGAACTTGCCTGTGCTATTGATATATGGAGTCTAGGTTGTACTGTAATTGAAATGTTTACTGGACAGCCCCCTTGGAGTGGATTAGACGGGGTAAGCCGTGTTAGTAAACTTCGAGCCCATCATGTTGCTACATACTAGCATATGCCTAAGAAGCTATGTTTCTCGGACTCTCCAAAAATGCTACGTAATTCACTATTTTTGATGGATCCGACATGCAACCCATAGTGTTTTTGAAGAGTTCGAGAAGCATAGCTGAGAAGGAACAAGCAAGACAAAATCATGGCCGATATTTTTTGTGATTCCGAATGTGGTGTGTAAACCATCGCGTATTTCATTTTTTAGGTGAAAGCTATGTTCAGTGCACTAAACAAATCACCACCTGTACCAGAAACGTTGTCTTCGGAAGGAAAGGATTTCCTCCGATGCTGCTTTCAGAGGAAACCTGCAGATAGACCAACAGCTTTGATGCTACTTGAGCATCCTTTCTTAAGTAATACTAATTCGCGTGAAAATAGTGCTACTGTTTCAGGTTCCTCAGAAGATTTTTCGCGGATGAAATTGCATGTAAGTACTACAAGCTTACTAATGCTTAACATAATGCTATTAGATTCCTCTTCTGTTTCTGTTTCTGTTTCACTGTTCTGTTCTCGAGTTGTTTCAACTTTCCATTCATTACCTCTTTTACGACATTTTGCAGAGTCCAAAGGACATGACAAACCATATCATGGAATTGAATTCATCTAGGCAAACAAAATCTCCATATAACGGGTACTAGTGACTTATCGAGCCCTTCTCTTTGCTTTCGTAAATGTTTGGTTCATTTCAAGAGTACTCTTTAGTCAATGAAATCATCGATCGTTCCAATTGACCATTATGCTTATCTTACACAACAAAGGGAAACTTGTGTTCATGTTTCAGTGAAACAAGCCATCAATCACATTCTGTAACGTGCGATTATGGAGCAACTTCTCACCACTCTCCTCGTTCAACACTCGAAATACTTCCTTGTATTTCTTCACCAGAGCTGAACCCTAGTACATTTGCACCAGCCAAGTCCTCAAATAGTATTTTCTCTCCTTTGAACTGAAAATACAAGTGCTTATGTGATATTGTGATACTGTCTGCTCTGGGCTTAGATCCGCACGGAAGTGTGTAAGACCTGGTTACTTGTATACACAACATCTTGACGATGTGAAACTTCTTATCGTAAGTTGGAAGACCTGGTTACTTGTATACACAACATCTTTGACGATGTGAAACTTCTTATCGTAAGTTGGAGTGTCACACTTTTGTACATATTACATTAGTTAGAGACAAAAAGGGCACATAGTAGTTGCAGTATTGTATCCTGTGTACATTGACTACATTTTAAATTTTTTTTGTGAAATTGATGTTTTTTGAGCTATAAAAGGCTTTTATAGACTGGAAATAGATTTTTAATATTGCAACTTAGTAGAGATCTTTATTTAGTAGAGTCTTTGTTTTTTATTATTTCAATTTTTCGATCTAATAAAGTTGTCTTTGATTGATGCGAAACCAAAAGATACACTTGACTTGACGTGATATTGTCCACTTTAAGTCAAACAACATGACTTTTTTTTCCTCACGTCATGTTAAGAGTAGCTTTGAATTGTTTTAGCCGATATCAAAATGAATAATGCGATGAGATGAGTATGGAGATAGCAGAGTAATAATAAGTGTCTTTATGTATCTACGAGCCAAAATAATATATTTATTCGTAGCTTTGGAGACACATACACAAAAATAGAGCATATTAATTATATTATTATAATTATTATTATTATTATAAGCACCTTGGCCGGTATTAAATTTTGGTATCAATAAACATGTTTGCAATTATTCAAATTTGTAGAATTATTAATTCATTGAAAATTTTGGTCACGTAAAACAGAGGAAAATAATTTATTTATTAAAAAGACACACAAAATCAAACAAAATCAAAAACAAAAAAGCAGGCGATTGCTCTTGTTTGTTGGACTGAATCCATGTTATTCGAAGAGTGACGGAGATAGAGTTTTTATAAAAAAAAATTTTATCATCTATTATATATACATGTTAAATATAAAAATTGCAAAAAAAAAAATCCATATAACAAGTCAAACTAATTAGTATTGCAAAAAAAAAAATCCATAAGTACTCTAGAAACAAAATGAAGGGAAAATATTTACCTTTCCCTTTATGTTTTTATCTCAACTTTCGTTTAATTTAGACTCGTATCAGATATGTAAAAAAAATATTTACATAATTTAACTTCAAAAGCTAACTCTGAATTTAAGTGAAGATCGTCCTGGACCATTAAAGGGGATAATCAAACCGCCCATTGAAAACGAAATTCTGACATCCTCGTACGTATCATAGACAACATAAGTCATCAATGGGTCTAACTCTGATATCATACGAAGAAATAAACATTATTGAGTCTGACTCAACTTCAGAAGTATATATATATAAAAAAAATCAAATCACCAATTGAGAACACCGATATAAGAAAATTCTTACATGTATACCAGACATAAGTTATTTTTCTGAAGTACGTACGCAAACTCGAGACGTCTTGATCAATGAAGTCTAACAAAGAAAATACTCAATTCTTGACTAGATGCACCATCAGGATTAATCATATAAAATGCTTCTGAATCTTTTGATCCAACAACTCTATCAAATCTTGCCCTCATATAAGTTATTTCACCATCAACATTATTATTATTATTATTATTATCATGTAATAATATTGGACAAGGTAAAACTCCCGCGCCCATCGAAACACCTCTTAATAATTGCATAACATGTGCTTCATCATCACTCATATTTTTATTATTCCTTCTTATTGAATAACCAAATTTTCTTCCATTACAATACACACCCCATACAAATTCCTCCAACACTTTCTTTTTATGTGTTTTAGTTTCACTTTCTAATGCCAATCTTACTATATCTGATCCCATTTCCTTATGAAAAACCCCGGTAAGCATCGGTAGCTCGATGACGAAAATAGGAGGTCTATGAGGATCTTCTTGTATTGCTAGACTTACTCTACCTTTTTTGTAACCAAATAATGTGATGGTTGTGGCTTTATCTGTTAACATTGGTTTGTTTCTTGGACGTCCACCTAGTAATGCAACCATTTTGCAACCTGTTGTTAACATAGGAAGGAGTTTGAACATTTTAAGAATGCCACCACTTGTACTAGTAGATGATTTTCTTGATTTTTTAGGGTTGGTGTTAGAAGGACTAATCGTCGTCGTCGTTGTTGTTGTTGTTGTTGAATGATTCGTGGTACATTGGAGTAACGAGAGTAAAGGAGGGGTTTCGATTTGGTTGAAAGGGCTACTAGAGTATATAGAAGATGGTTTAGGGTTTTGGTTCTTGAATCGAAAGGCCATTCTTGTTGAACGAGAGGGAAATGAGAGAGAGAGATCAATGATTTTGATGTGTGTTTTGTTATTTATAAAGGAAAATAGGGTTGATGTGTTACGATACAGAAGAGATCAGCATGATCTGTACGTAAGAATGACATATACGAATCGAGAAATCGAGGAATGGTGGAATTCTTTTATATAAAGAAATATGTGAGGTTTGGAGAGAAAATGATATAAGAGAAGTTAGGAAAAGGCTTATTGTTGGAATTAGGTTGAAATGGGGATTTATTTGTTTTTTTCAAGTGGGGAATGAAAGACATGGCCACATTTTTTTAAAATTTTATTTAAAGATTTATTAATTTTAAAAAATATTATATCCAACAAAAATTGTAGAAATATTAATTAATTTGGTATAATTATAAAAGATTGATTTTATTATAAATTAAATATATATTAAAGATTATTAATAATGATGATCGTCGGTATGTATTGATTATTGTGAGCTGATAGAAATCGAAATTGTGATTGATTGATGTGAGCTAGAAATAGGGATTATAGAGTGGTGTACTCTAGAATTGAGAGTTGTACGATTAAAAAAAAAACAAATTGAGATATGAATGATTAGATAATTTTATTAATGAAAAAATTGAAAATAAATATAGAACCTAAGTGGAAACAAATAATATAAACAAATAAAAGAAAAAAAGGGGGCTCTTCAACTTTCATGGACATATTCTTTGGATAAATTGTTCTTTTTTATTTTCTTATTACATATTCGATTTTGGATTAATATATTATTGGGTGTCTTTATATATCTTTTTTGCATAGTTTAATAATATTATTTGAAATTGCGAATAAACATATGTGATATTAATAAATAAAAATAATCTTTATTGATATTAAGATAATAATAATAATAATAACATATAATTCTTGTTACTATTATTGTTATATTAATGTCAATAATAACATATAATTCAGAATTCTTTTGGAATGACTCAGTTGGTTTAGAGGGTGATTATCTACATGGATGACTTGGTATTGATCTCCCTTAATGTCTTCTAAGTCGAGTTTTTCGCATGGGACTTGCTTAGTCCGACTTGCATTCCCTGTAAAATTATATACTATTGCATGGTGAAAGAGTTACTCAATACGCACGAAATGCTCACTATAAAATAGACATCATAATATAGTATCGCAATAACGAAATTTAAAAAAAATATATATTATTTTTAAAAGATTGAATGGAAGGAAACATCACAGTATAGTCTTCTCATTTCAATCAAATTCTATGTTTTTTTCATTTTACAAAAAGAATAAAGTACATGTACAAATAGTAAAGAAAACATTATTCATTAATAATTTTTAAAAATTAGGTTTAAAGGAGTATTACCACTATTTTTTATATTTTTATAGAAATAAAGTTACATAAAGTTTAAATAATTGTCATTCTACTGCTAATTAATACTAGGATTTTTTTATCTAAGATATTTAACACAAAACTAATGGTTTATCAAGGAAATATAAGGATTAAAAAGTGAAAAATCTTATTTATAATCTATCATAACCCTAAGTTGGTATAAACCAAATATTTCATGTAATAAAAATACTAATTAAAAATGATTTGGAAAGTGATAAGATAAGAATATATATATACATGTATATTATATGGTTGGACCCTCAAAAATTAATTTATTGAGTGCAAAAAAAAAAAAAAGAGATGAAAAAAGGTATTTTCTTTTTTTCTTCTAAGTATGATATTTTGCATGTGCCATTCTGAATATCACATGGAATATCAACATCAATTTCCTTTATGCCTTTTTTATCTTACTTTATTTTTTTTCACTATTATTGGTTCAATTCATCCATCCCCAAAAGGCCAAAACTTTGCTTGTTATACCCCCTATTGTCAATTTGATACTTACTTTAATATTATATTTGACATTTTTATATATGTAAAGTGATCACCATCCTTTTCAACTCAATTGTAACAAGTATGGTATATAATTCTTTCATATCTCAAAACTAATGTAAGGGTGTATTTCGCTGTACGAAGCATCTTGTATTTGTATATGAAAAGGTATATTATATAAATGTATTTTTTAAATCAGTCCCATCTGGTATTATTGTTTTTCAACTTTGGATGCATGTGTATAAAAAGGTCGTTAAACTTGTATAGAGTTTAAAAGGTAGACACACACATCATACTTGGCGTCTTATGTGGCAGACCACTCCCTACACGACATCTTACACGGTATCCTGTATGTATTTACCATGTAGAACGTGTGTGCATATTTGTTCGACCTTTGATAAGTTTAAGTTTCTATCAATTATGCATATTCAGAGTTGAATTTGCGATCTATAAATTAGGCTACATAAATTTGCATTTTAACTTGACTTCATTTGGCATTTAACGTCCTCCAACTTTGAATGTCCATAAGTATGCACTTAAACTTGTATATAGAGTTGAACAAGTAGACACACACATCTTACTTGACATCCTACGTGACAAATCACACCCCTACATGACATCTTACGTGACGTCCTATGTATATTTTTCACATAAGATATGTGTGTCTATTTCTTCAAACGTAAATATATTTATTTATTTGAGCATATTCAAAGTTAAAAAAATATAGATACCAGATAAGCTCAAGTTAATATAGAGAAAGAGAGAGATCGAAGAAAATATGTAACATTTTCCCCACAAATCTTAAAATCATTTTGCTATCACATTAATATGTGTCCCTTTTATAGTTGGTCCATTACATGTTTATATACACACATCATGTCAAAATGGACACCATTAAAATTGATTCTTTTATTGGTAACTCAAGCAAAAGTTAAGTAATATTTATTTTATATATATTTTGACAATGTGGCCACAAATTCTTTAGTGTAATGGATCGCAATATAATTATGGACAAACACTGGCCTACTCCCTTATCATATATCACATGGAGAGATTGAAAAGAAAAAAAAAGTTGGTGGTCATGTCCATGAAATCAAACCACTTTTGACGTCGACCGAATCAGAATTTGAAGTTTATACATTTAAAATTTTAATTTTATTAATTTTAAATGTATGTTAGATAAATTCTTTAAGATAAATACAGAGTTTAGACAAAAACTATTGAATTTTCTATCGAATTTGTTTTCAACAATATAATCGACTAAATTTTAGGTGTGGAAGACATATTATCTAGACATTGGTTAGGCGTACACACATGGTTTTGAAGCACATGACATGACATGGCAAATCGGACAGAGTTAGAATTTTGTTCGTAAGTTCGGTATGATTTAGTAATTTTAGTTCAAATTTTATATTTGCATTTAAAGGTTCACTTTAAATTAAATGTATAAATAAATTATTTAGAATTTGTAAGCTGTCTTTTCTAGAGCTCTAAATTTATAAACTTAAAAATCTAATTTTCTTATGCGTGACAAGTTGTCGCAACATACTAGCTAGGCTAAAAACCTTGTATGTTGCCGCGACATACTAGCTAGGTTAAAAACCTGCATTTTCCCTTTAAAATTAAAGGTAAGAAGATAAGTTTGTTTGTAGAACTGTCAAAAATGGTCAGTCCAAGCCTCATGGGCCAAGGAATTTGAAGGGTTAGGGCGAATCAATTCTTTATTTTGAAGGACCTGAAAGTGTTCAACCCAACCCAACCCTAGAAGGGTCGAGGACCCACCCTTCTTTTTCCATTTTTTTTCTTTTCAAACTTACAATTCTATAACATCAAGAAAATGAGAAGATTTTCAACTCAAATATGGCAAACAATGGTGTTTGTTTCGATAACACTAGTAAAAAAATTAGTGTAATTAGCATGTATCTCGCATACTAGATACGCGAGCGAGATAAGAGAGTGACAAGCAAGATGGGAGGGAGGCGAGCACGCGAGATTTATCTATGCAACCTAGATACACGCGAATTTACTTAGATAGAGTGTTTCTAGAACATATTAACCTAATTCTGAGTCCATGTGTTTCGAGATACTTGTCTTTGGACGTACTAAAATCTAGTATGATTCATAATACAACATAACTCAGGGGCGGTTGATTATCCTGACCTGGGGTTGGAGCCAACGAGGAAGGTGAATTCCATAGATCCGTTTGGGAAATGGAATGAGTAGGGCTCACTCTGTTTACTTCCTCCTTTAATAAGATCGGGATGAGGGTATATAAATAATTAGATTATATATAGTGAAATTATCATAAGTTACCACCCTTCAATAAAAAATTTCGGCACACAGACCGACCCGGTCTAGCCCCAATCAAGCCTCAAGAGGCTTATACAGATTGACCTTATAGCCTTAATTTTAAATGAGCTTGAAAAATCGTATCTTAACCCTACCCAGTAGCGGGTTGAGTTGGGCCAGCCCCATTAACTAAGCCTACTTTGACGACTATATTTATTTGGTTTCAAGTGAAATATTTTTGTTGAATATCAATTATATGAAGTAATCATCTTTTTATTGTGATAATATTTTTTTTTAAATCGATAAATCACACCAAATTGATAAAATAAATAGAAAAAGAAAAGACTAACAATTATATGATCCACCAAATTTTCCATTGTAAAGCTGACATGTCTGACCATTCATATAATTGTTGTAATAATGGGTCCAGTGTTACATTTAACTGATCTTTACTTTAATTTGATTGAGATGAAATTTGAGCACTTAGTTCCAAAGGAACTCTAACTAATTACTTTGTATCTTTTAGAATGATTGTTGAGCCCCCCCCCCAACCCCACCCCACCCCACTCCACTCCACATTTAACGCACGTAGACTGATTTCATAAAATATCTGTCATTTTAAAGATAAAAATATGAATGAATAAGCAAGTATGATTCATTAATCAATAACAATTCATGTAAAAAGTACTATCAAGTTGTCATGTATTATTGGGTCGATATAAAAAGTACATATTTTTGACGGACATTAGAAAAATCACAAAAGATACTTCTTTGTCTACTTCAGTTATTTGGTACGTTCTTTATTTCAATTTATATGATATTCTTTTGTGTGAAATTTGTATCATGTGAGTTTAGATTTGCATTTTTTAAATATATTAAATTTTTCTAATTCAATTGAGTTTGAAAGTTGATTAAATTAAATCTCGATAATTAACGGACACACAAAAATATTTGATATTTCACAAGAGAAAATGATAGCATGGGATTAGGACAACAATTTAGTTTTTTCATGTTTTTGTTTAAACAAATTTTAGATGAATATAAAGTGATTTTCAACTTTCTAATTGTGGTTAGTTGCTAATGTAATTAAATACGATCAAACCTCTGTATAACGATGTTATTTTTAAAAATATTTTTTTGATTGTTATTATAACAAGATATTAGTATACAAAACATATAACATAACATATCATTAAAATCGATGTTGAAAAAAATTATATCGTTATAATGAAATAATATTATAAAGAGATCTGATTATATCGTAAAATATAGTTGGTTGTATCAAATTGGTAATCGGGCTGAAAGTAGCAGGCTTGTTGGAAGCAAAATAATTGGGCTTCTTATTTTTACGGCCCAACATAAATGTCAATTTAGAGCAAGCCCAATTAACCACATCTTAGGTCTAATCCGATAAGGAAACCGACTTGTTTCGAGGAAAATTAACCTAAATAGTCGTTCATCAAAATAAAAAATTGACATAATATGTGTATAAAATTAGTATATGATATATGTGTGTATGTATATTGTCTAGCAATGGTAAATAATTTTGGTCAAACGGGCAAATGTGTAACCTACCCTATTTTAAACAGTTAAATCCTTCTATCTTTTTAAGAACTTGAAATCGAAGAAGAAAACTAGAATAATGAGTTGGAGGAAACGTTGATACATCGCGTGACATTAGGCATGAATTATTTGGGGAAGTTGAGCGTGAATTGGGGAGAAGAAGAATAATGTATCTGAGAATATGAGAGAGGGTGAGGAAAATTTGAATTTTTATTATTTTTTCGAATGATAGAAAATTTTCAGGAATATGGTTAAAAATAATGTATAGTTAGGTTATTTTTCCTTTTAAAAAGGCCATTCAAATATATACATTCGCCGAAATTCATTTGTGATACTGCTACCGTTGCTTCTCTATTTTTTTTCCTACGTGCGCTAGGAAATTGAAGACTCGTTACTTATTTGTGATTAATTTTAGTTGAAAAAACTTGAAGAACACCATCATTAAATGTTATTAACCTTGTTTTGTAAAAGAAAATAAAGTGAGTCTTTTTATTTTCTAAAAGTTTGAATTGAATTTAATAATTTAAAATTATTATAATTGGTATTATAAGACTGTACATTAAATTTGAAGCATATTTTATAATTAAAACATAGCTAAAATGATATGGTTAGAATAATATAATAATAATACTAATAAATTATATTCCTTTTAATCATGTTTTCCATTTGTCCTAACCATAACCAATGAAGTATTAACACCTTATTATATTACAATCATAATATAATAAGCCATTAAATGTTTATATTATCCTTTTAATATAGGACATACATAATAGGGGATAATGAATCACTTTATATTATCCTTTTAATATTGTTGACTTTGTCACTAAAAATATTTAATTAGTGAATACACAATGATTATAATTGAAATTAGTTAATTAAAGATGACAAAAGGGACATCTCATTTATTAATTTATTATTACAAAAAAAAAAAAAAAGAGAGTTGAATGAAACTTTACTTTGTTGTGATTACAATGTTATAAGTAAATAGATTCTCCAGAGAATTTGGATATCCAATTAAGGATTAAGATAGTTAAGAAAGTCATGATTAATTAAGTGGTTACAATTTGTTCAAATAGCTATTTTTGTTGATTCATTTTGTTAATATAAAATAATAGGGTAAGTGAAAAATATACCATATATAATATGATATATTCTAGATAACATTTATTCTTTTATCATTTCTTTATTAAATAGACAAATGATATAAATATAATAGACTAGAAATGCAAGATACCAAGTCAAACTATCCTATGATGTTTTGAAAAACAATTCAAAAAATAAGTATTTAGTGTCGAGGATAAAATATATAAATAAAATATATTTTTTAATATATAAAAAATGAAAAAGTAAAAATGAAAATCTAATTTTAAGAATAAGTGACAAATAAAAGCGAATAAAAAAAGTATTTGATAGGTAGGAAAATTTCCATGTATAATATTTTTTTGATTTTTTCAAAAGGAAAATAAGTGGCATCTTACTTATTATTTTGTACGAAGGTATGTAAAAAATACTATCTTTGTCTCTATTTATTTTTTAAATATTTTCTTATTTGATTTTTTTTTTACTTGTCATTTTTAACAGTGAGTCAATGACTTCAAAAATCATGATTAGTAAATATATTTGGAGTGAGTTAATAATTTAGAAATACATGGTGAGTGAATATATATGGGACTCCATCAATTAATATGGTTAAAACAGTAGATTCATCACACTAATTATTTAATTAGAATATGTGTTACGTCAAAATTTGACAAGTAAAAAAAATAAGAAAGTATTACCCCAAAGCATTTGCATATGATCTTTAAAAATACAAAGAGAGGGGGTGGGGTGGGGGTGAATATCGTGAGGTGTGTTATAAAGAGAACACGACTAATATAAATTGCCATTTGTTGAATTCTTTTTCTATTTTTACTAGAAAAATCATTTTATTCATTTATAAAAGAAAAACTTATTAACACATTAAATAACAAAAAGAAAACATTACATAACATTCAAAGATAACGATTACAAAATAACACAATCAAAGCACAAAAAATAATGAATAGTAACATAAAATCGAAGGACAAGAAATTGCGTTTCTATCTATACTTGTGGTCTGGGGAGGATTAAATCTGACTTTTAAAACTTATCCTAAGGTGAAACTTTACTCCAATCAAACTTAAGGGGTAAAATCACAATTTACCAAAGATTCAAGAACAGCAAAAAAGAAAAAACATTTCCTGTTTTGCCACTTGTATCAACAAACAACAAACTGGCAAAACTTCAATCCATCTGTCTTTAATCCACAAAGTTCCAAATATAGAAAAGTAAAAATTAATTTTTTTTTCCAAATCCCATAAAAAAAGATTCAATTTTGTGTAATAATTTGTGTAGTTTGTCCTCAAAAAAAGTCAAGAGGAATATGCTGTACATGTTCCGTGAAAAAAAAGGTTTCTTGCAGACATCCTCACATAATAAATGTTGCTGAGTCGGTTCCTTAATCCAAACATATATTTATATTCCATATTTAAGCAGACCCAAGTTGCTGTTTTTGCTGTCTGTCTTTCTATTTCTGTATTGGCTTTTGTTTCTTAAATTCAGGTACCATTTTCTTCCTGTTTCTATTTGTAGAATTATGGGCATGTAGCAGTTTATATTGATGTTATTGTTTTGGTTGTTTGGTTGTTTGATTGTTCTTTCCTGTTTCATAAGTTGGAACATTGTAATGTGGAAGTTATATGTTTTTTCAGGGAACCCTAGTTAGTTTTGGATTAAGGATCTTTGAATTTGATTTGGGTGTGGCTTAATAAAGAAAATTGGGGGTTGGATTTGCTTTGAATATCTTTCTTTTTCAGTAAAGTTTGAATCTTTATAATGGGGGTGCTAAATTTTTCTTGTAAGTTATTAGTGGGTTGGTTATCTTTAGGAATAGTTTAATTAATGTGATCTTTGGTGCACCCAAGGATGTGGCATAGTGGTCAATGAGGTTTAGAACCATGAGGTTTTGTGTCCAGTTTCCGGTTTAGAGAAAAGATACTAGGTGATTTTTTCCATCCGTCTGAGCTTCAGTTGATAGAGTTATTTGGGAGTTGGTGGGAGGTAGAGGTTTAGGGTGGGAATTAGTTGAAGTGTGCGTAAGCTAGCCGGGACACTATGGTTGTGAAAAAAAAGGTGATCTTTGGTAGTGCAGCAAATCATTTTTTGGGGGGCAGGGTTAAGGTTATGGTTTATGGAGTAGTTTCTTTTGTTAGTTCATGGAGTACTTTGGTCCTCGTCGAATAATTTGCATTTCTAATGTTTTGAAAAAAGAGCAATACAAAATTTTTAAACCTGTTAGTTTATTTTTGTTGTTAAGTTTACGTTAAGGTTCAGGTGGGAAGGGTAAGTTAAGACTTTAGAGTGCTTCTAATTTTAGAGGAACTGTTATGCCTTAACAGACAAGTTAGTTACCAGTATTGTAATAATTAGAATGGACATGGTAGAGCATGGACATGGTAGAGCTAAACATATAGAGAATTGTTATCACTTTATCCTTCGGGGTGGCCCAATGGTTTGGTCTTGGGATTTCCATGTTGGAGGTCTCAAGTTTGAAACCCCTTGCCAGTGAAAGCAAGGGGTTTGCCTTTGGGGTCGATTTGTCGCACAGGGCCTGCGTAGTGTGATTTACCTGTGCGCCTCCAAAGGCCCTTGTTATAGAAAGAGAGAATTCTTATCACTTTGATGCTACTATTATTGTGATGTGAGCGGTTCAAATTGGTTGAATCTTTCTCAATAAACCTGGCTGAGTATAGCATTTTGTGGTAGATAATATTTTCTTCTCTCTCCTCCCCCCTCCCCCTCCCTCCTTTTCTTGTGACTAATTGATTCGAAATATGGACAATGTATGAATATTGTAAGCTCAATGCATGTTTAGTTGATTATTTGGATTTAAATCCAACATTCAAATATAGTTCTCTGTTTTGCAGTTGTCTCTTGGGATCTAGAATTAATCAGCTATAACTCTTATCACGTAAAGTGGCGTGAAGCCAAGGCTGCTTAATGGGGATCGATAAGCAGCCGAGTGGTATTCTTGATACTCTGAAAATGGAGACAGTCAGGACAATATTTCCCTCGTATCGCTACCCCCACGAGCATTCACGTCATTTTGTGATTGCTGTGGTTGTGGGATGCTTGTTTTTCATATCATCAGATAACATGCACTCACTTATTCAGAAATTCGATATCAAATGGTGGTCTATGTATGCTTGTTTGCTAGGATTCTTTTACTTCTTTTCGTCTCCATTTATTGGGAAAACAATTAAACCAAGTTACTCAAATTTCAGTCGCTGGTAAGTCATCTATTTCTATTTATGTCGTAGTAACTCATTAATCAGTAAAATCTAGCTAACAACAGAAATTCTGTTTTGCAGGTATATTGCCTGGATATTAGTGGCAGCTTTATACCACCTTCCAAGTTTTCAATCAATGGGAGTAGATTTAAGGATGAACCTCTCTTTGTTTCTGACGTTATACGTATCATCCATTTTGTTTCTTCTTGTTTTCCATGTGATATTTATCGGGCTTTGGTATCTTGGACTTGTTGCTCGTGTGGCAGGAAGGAGGCCTGAGATTATGAAAGTCTTTCAAAATTGTGTTGTAAGTTTTGAGAATGCATTTTAACCTCTAACGTAAGGTTACTCTGGTCCTTATCTTATTGCTTCATCATCTCTTAGGTCATAAGTATAGCCTGCTGTGTTTTCTATAGCCACTGTGGGAACCTCGCTATAGTAAGGGAGAAGACATTCGACTGGAGGAATTCTATATGGTTTTCCTTGTGGAATAAGGGAGAGGGAAATGCATGGCTTGTGAAATTCATCCGCATGACGGAATTTAAAGATCAAGTTTGCAAATCTTGGTTTGCTCCAGTTGGGTCTGCTAGTGATTACCCATTCTTGTCCAAATGGGTCATCTATGGAGAGGTATTATCTCTCACAATATAAGGGTTTTCATACTTCTCATCTGAGAGACCTTGAGGACCTTATGCTGCAATTTTCTTTTAACATTTGAATTTCACCTTTCCAGTTGACTTGCGGCGGCTCATGCGCAGAATCATCAGATGAAATTTCTCCAATTTATTCATTGTGGGCCACTTTTATTGGCCTATATATGGCAAATTTCGTTGTGGAAAGGTCATCTGGGTGAGTAGTTCAATTTTTCTTTCACATGTTAGAGCTTGTTTTCTCTTTCCCTGTTAAGTTGGATGTGGACAACTCTATATAAGGGGATTCAGATCTGAATATAAACCATGTTAAGAGTCTTATTCTGGAAAATATCCTCACCGTTTGTGCTAGAATAACTTAGGTTATAGATTCCATGCTGGATTAATATGCTGTCAAAATCTACCTACTAGTCAATTAGCTAATGTTCCAAAATGGATGAAAGGATTAAGCTTGCCAGCCACCAGGGTTATATGCTCCCCGCAATGGGTTGCCGTGCTTATGCAAACGTGCAACCGGCGTATCTCCATAACACAATTTATTAATTCCTGGCTAATCATCATATTCTTATGCTTTAAATATTATACCTGGTTGGTGCTATATAAACGTATTAATGCTTAATATGGGCAATTTGGTTAGATTATGAGTATAAATTTTTTAGTTATAAACTTTAGCTGGCCTGCATAGATGAGATTGTTAGCACAATTGGTCTTATGTGATATTTCAAGGTCTGATTTTTTTGTTTTAATGTGTACTTATTGACAGATGGGCTCTATCACGCCCTTTATCACTCAAGGAGTTTGAGAAATTGAAGAAAAAGCAGATGAAACCAGAGTTTTTGGATATGGTTCCTTGGTATTCAGGGTATGTTCTTCACCTGTGTCTCTTTCTGACCCTTTTGAAACCACTGGCAACGCAGATCCTTGGGGAAGAAAGTTGATTAAATTTCCTGATATAACATCATTATTTACCGCAATTACAGGACATCTGCTGACTTGTTCAAGACAGTGTTTGACCTTCTGGTCTCTGTAACTGTATTTGTTGGGCGTTTTGACATGCGCATGATGCAGGTACATTATGATGCTCTGGCTTCATGCTAAAGTATTCAGCTTTCAGTGTGATATTTCTCCTTGTAAAGAATTACTCCCTCAGTTTCAATTTGTTTGTCTTTACTGGACTTGCACGGAGTTTAGAAAAATAAAGAATACCTTTGAATCTTGTGATCTTAAACTAAGATGTGTTAATGTACCAAAATGTCATTTGAATCTTGTGGTCTTAAATATGCCATGTAAGATGTTGGGTGTTAAGAGTTACAAAATGTAGAAAGTGACATCTTTTTTGAAGCAGACTAACAAACAAAATATTAAAAAAAGGGGCATAAGATACTTGATTGTGTTGTAAGAACCTTGACTTTTTAAAGGATAAAGGATATGTGTCTCCTCCTACTTTCAGCAAAGCATTCTCTTACACTTCCAGAGAATGATACATATTGGCAGAGTTCAAAGCGGATTTTATACTTTCTTAAAATGAAATTTGCAGTGGGAAGTGTAGATAATTATCCCTAAATTGTATATTCGCCTAAGAGGATACAAGTAGGTTCACCTTAACATCCTCATCTTTCCCATTGTCAGGCTGCTATGAGCAAGATTGAAGACGGAGCTAAGCAGGACGATCTTTTGTATGATCAGTTTAGTGAAGAGGATGGTATCTGGTTTGATTTCATGGCCGATACTGGTGATGGCGGAAATTCCTCCTACACTGTGGCACGCCTTCTTGCTCAACCTTCAATCCGCGCCCAAAATAATGATTCCAAGCTTACACTGCCACGTGGACGCCTGCTTCTTATTGGGGGTGACCTTGCGTAAGCTCAGAGTTTTTCTTATAACATTAGGGATTTATGCACTTCAGATGAGCAATTCCATGGAATTTTTTTGCATTTTTGCTCATAATAGCACCATCTTATGAGTTAAAGCAGACTTATTATCGAACAGTAAAATGCTTACTTCCCATATCATTTGGCTGCGTATAATGTGATCTTTCTTAGATATCTTTTTAATATCTAGGATTAGAATATTGTGTATTGCTGCGGTTTACACATATTCTTCTTCAACTGGTACCTTAATTTACTTCTGTTATTCACTTATTCTGTCTGCTTACCAAGTTCATGAAAGAGTTCTCATGCGTTGAATAGAGTTAAATTCAGACTGAAAAATAATAGTTCAAGCTGGTGATTTGAGATACATATATATATCTCTGTGTGTGTGTCTCGATATGGTGTGCTTTCTTATGTATCCTAAAGCTGATGGCCGGCGTGGTAGATTTATGCTAAACTGTTGATTCATCTTCAATTTTGATGACTTCTGTGGTAATGATTAAGTGCTCTGTTGTCTTTGATGATGTTACACAAAGTAAATGATCATTATCATGTGCCTGCAAATTGCCAGTCAAAATTGTTGAATCAGTTCATTTCTTATCTTTAAACCAAAATATAAGAAGGTACACTTTGCGTGTGCAACAAATATTTTATATACCTAGAATGGATTAATGAAATTACATTAACATGTCAATATTTGATGCTTGAAAATTATTGGTGAAGAGGACCTTGCAGTGCGACCGTTTCAAAAACTTATTGTGAAGAAATGTCTGAAAATAAGTAGGCGTCACTTGCCATCCTCAATGCTAACACCAAGCCTGGGTCTACCTTTTGTATATAATTAGTGTGAAATGCAATTTATTTTCCTCTGCATTGAATGCATAGATGTGTTGTGTAATCATGTTTCTGGGATGTTCCCAAGCAGGACTTTTCTCTCTGTAACATCAGTTCTTTGGCGTCCAAATTGACCCTAGACATTGTTCTTCTTTAAATTTCGGTTAGAACATGGAATAGTGTTCAAACTGTGTTAACTGATACTCATTTTTGGCTTTCTTGTAGGTATCCGAACCCATCAGCATTTACATATGAGAAGCGTCTTTTTCGTCCCTTTGAATATGCTCTTCAGCCTCCAATCTGGTATAAGGAAGACCATATTGCCGTTAAGAAGCCCGAATTACCTTCCGGCGTGACTGAACTCAAGCAGTATGTTGGACCTCAGTGTTTTGTCATCCCTGGAAATCATGGTTAGTCTAGTTTCTAAGCCTGTGGCTTGTACGCTTGTCTTTCAGTGGAGCAGATAGCTCATGTAAGATTTTATTTGTTGCTTAGTCGAAGTCATTTTTGTGTACTTGTGCAGACTGGTTTGATGGACTTCAGACTTTCATGAGGTACATTTGTCACAAGAGCTGGTTGGGTGGGTGGTTTATGCCTCAAAAGAAGAGCTATTTTGCCTTGCAGCTTCCTAAAGGGTGGTGGATATTTGGTCTTGATCTTGCTCTACATTCTGATATTGATATATACCAGTTCAAGTTCTTCTCAGAATTAATAAGGGACAAGGTATCTTTTTTATACTTTCTAGCCACAGTTGTCACATTGCATTTTATGGAGTCACCTATATTGCTGTATATGCCAAAATTTGTCCGACTTTTTCAAGTGTAGTTCTACTTAACTGGACATTACATTTTTGTATAGATGTGGGCTGTTATGCAAAACATCCTGGATCGCTATGGTAAAATGGTAAATGATAATAATGATTTAAACAAAAGGTTCGTATGGTCTAAGTTACTCTTCACTTTCGATGCACACACCTACATGGATTCTCCAAAAATACTGTACTTTTGGGGAATCCGACACGCACCCGCTGTCATTTATGAAGAGCCCGAGCAATATAGCTTATGGTAGATAATGGTTTTCACATTGCTAAACTGAGCAATGATAGATGGGTAATTATGGATTCCATATAGACAGTTTTCTTCTGTTTTTGCAGCAACACATTTATGAGTTATATCAGTTTGATTTGTTTCTCAGCCAAGGTCTTGTTATGTCTTTGTTATTCAGGTTTTCCTTAGCTTTCAATTTAGGGGTGGGCATTCGGTATTTCGGTTCGGTTCGGGTTTTTTTTCGGTTTTTTCGATTTTTGTAAATTGTGTACCGAATACCGAACCGAAATATTTCGGTTCGGTTCGGTTTTTGTTAATTCGGTTCGGTTTTTTATTTCGGTTTTTTAATGGGCCTGTTTAGTGGGCTTTTTAAACTTAACAATTTTTTCAATTTTTTGTTTGATTTTTCAACTTAATGGGCTTTGATTTTTCAACTTAATGGGCTTTGATATTTCAACTTAGGGTTTCTTATTTTTTAAAAAAAGATTATTTAATATTAATAATTATTAAATATAATATAATTTATAAATTATAATTTAATATTTCGGTTTAAACCGAAATACCGAATTCCAAAGTAACATGTACCGAAAACCGAACCGAAATGCCGAAAATACAAAAAATTAAACCGAATACCGAACCGAAAACCGAAATACCGAAACCGAAATTCTGAAAAATTTCGGTTCGGTTCGGTGTTTCGGTTTTCCGGTTTTTATGCCCACCCCTAGCTTTCATATGTGATTGATGTCCGGAGGAAGTGATCAAATTTTTTCGTTCAACTTTCTTGGAATGTAAATATGTTAAAAAAGTGACCAAGTCTCTTACTATTTCATGCTATCCTTTTTTGTCACATCTTTGCTTAGATCTGAGTTCCCCTGGCATTTGCATTCTGTCTGGTAGAGGAAAAAGGGAAGGACTGGAGAGGGTAAAAGTTGAAGGTGAAATGGAAGTTTTAAGTATAAGGTGGATACGAGTAATATTTGGCTAAGCTTTTGGGAGGCCAAAGTCCCTTTTTTTTAAAAACATGAGGTGTTTGGCCGAGCGGAGAAAATAAGTGCTTTTGGGGAGTAGCATAAGTTGTTTTTCAAAAGCTAAAAATGCAGATTTTTCCCGAATTACTATTGAGAAAATACACTTAGAAACACTTTTTAAAAGCTTGTCCAATCACTAAATGCTGCTCAAAAGTGCTTTTCAAAATTAAATAACCAAACACAAACTGCTTCTCACCAAAATACTTTTTGAAAAAACACTTCTCAATATATGCTGATTTTAGAAGCTTGGCCAAACAGACTTGATATGGTTCTTAAGAAGAAAGGACTTAATCAAGGAAGAAGAGAAGTGGAGCAAATTGATGCCCCTCAATATAAGCGTGTCATTCTTGCACTTATTTGTTGATGGTAAGAAGTAAATGGAAAATTATATCACTGTTTTTTTTTTCCAGTAAAAACTGTTAATAAGACTGTCTACATTAACTTGGAAGTTTCAGTTCAAACTTCATTTACGTTATTTTCTGTTCTTATTTAAAAATATTCAAGCTTTTAGTTAAAATTTGAGAAGAGCATAGTGATCGTATTGGATAAGGAGAGAACTAATGATCCATCGATTTGGCGTTTACAGAATTAGTATGATTCTATAATATTCATTTAGATAGCTGCAGGTGCTTATGGGTTTGTCAAGCCTTGTTGCGTTCTTATAAATTTGTGCATTTACCATGTTTTCTTTTACCACCCCCCACCCCCACAAACCAACCAATCCCCCTATAGAGTTGAAAACTTTAAGCCTTGATTAACGGATTTCAGGTGGGCGAGAATGATTCTGTGATCATTATGACACATGAACCTAATTGGCTTCTCGATTGGTACTTCGATCAAGTTACTGGAAAGAATGTCACGTACTTGATACGTGACCACTTAAACGGGAGATGTAGACTTCGAATTGCTGGGGATGTGCATCATTATATGCGCCATAAGTTTGTTGAATCGAAATCGGATGAACAGGTTTATGTCCAGCACTTACTTGTTAATGGTTGTGGGGGTGCTTTTTTGCATCCGACACATGTCTTCAAGAATTTCAACAGTTTATATGGAACAACTTATGAGTGCAAAAATCCTTACCCAACTTTTGAAGACTCAAGTAGGGTACGTAATAGATCTCCTTTATTTTATATAGACAGACTAGTTAGTGCTATAAATAAGGCCTGTAATATGCTATAACTTTTTTGCAGATTGCTTTGGGAAATATATTGAAATTTAGGAAGAAAAATTGGCAGTTTGATTTTATTGGTGGAATCATATACTTCATGTTGGCCTTTTCTATGTTCCCCCAGGTAACTTTCTATTTGATTTTCGATCTGTTTCTTTTAAAGATTACTTTAGGTATCATTATCCGCACTGTCCCTCATGGTAACCCAGTTAGGGCTGTTTGATAAAACTAATATATGACATCTTAAGTTGAAGTTGTATCTCAAAATAACTTACCAGAATACATAAATAAACACTCAAACTTGGTCTCAGTGGACAAGTAAACACTCCAACTTTGAGAGTGCACAACTAGACACCTCAACTTAGTCTTTACTGACAACTAAACACTCCAATTTGTCCCAACCGTGTCTTGTGGACACTGGATGCAGATGTGTCATATAAGCTTTTCAGGTGTCTTGATGATCCTTTGGTAATTAGTTGGAGTTTTCAAGTGACATAGAGGAGAGAGTTTGAGATGTCTAGATATGTATACTCAAAGTTGGAGTGCTTACTTGCCCGTAGTGAATTTGAGTTGTATTTTTCTGTATTATGCCAATAATTATATCTCTTAGTTTTATATTAGGGAAATGTTGTGTGGCAATATCTGATCATTATCATTGAAATATCAGTTATTTCCTTCTACGTATTGTAAACTTATCGATCTTATAATGTATTAGGCATTTATTTTCGATTGTGTTGTTTGACGTTATGATACATTATTTTAACAATCATTAATTATCCATCTGTGTACAAAATCACTGTTCATTAAGAGTTAAACTTATTGAGTTTTTTTTTTTTTATGAGTTCAAGTTTAGTTTAAAATGCTTACTTTTAACTATGACCTTATGATTTTTTTCTTTTATTTGTTTATTATTGTTGTTGGTCCAATGTATAAATTTACAGATTGATGATTTTCAGTTGTGTTTTTATTGCTTCCAACGTTCAAGTGCCTTTATGCATCAATTGATCTATTATTTTGTTCTCAAGTACATCAAATGTGTGATTATGTATATATAATGTTCAGTTTAGACGTTTCATCTAACAGATTTCTCTAAATGTTTTATTTCCCATTTGCTTCTAGTGTCGGCTTGATCACATTTTCAAGGATGATACATTTTCGGGTCACATGGGAACCTTCTTCGACACAGTGTGGGGCTTATTTATGTATATATTTGGACGCTCATATGTCTCCTTGACCGGTGCAGTGCTGCTATTAATAATTGCAATATCCTTTGTGCCATCCAAGGTGCCTTGGAAAAAGAAAGTGGTAATTGGGATTCTTCATGTGTCTGCACACCTAGCTGCAGCTGTGATTCTTATGCTCTTGCTCGAATTAGGCATTGAGACATGTATTCGCCATAAACTACTTGCAACTTCTGGTGAGATTTTGCATTTTGTTTCTATTTTGTGATCGTCTTTGAGTGTGTTTTTCCATGTCCGGTTGGTCAAATTTTCGTTACCCGAAATGTTTTTAGCACCGATTTCTTTGTTTCATGTTTTTGCATCTATCTATTTCCTTTGCTAACTACTGAATGCTGCAATCCAGGTTATCATACTTTATATGAATGGTACAAATCAGTGGAGAGTGAACATTTTCCAGACCCAACGGGTCTTAAGGAACGAATTGAACACTGGACATTTGGCCTTTATCCGGCATGTATTAAATATCTCATGTCTGCTTTTGATGTTCCTGAGGTAAGAATTCTGCCCGACGAGAGTATTGCTTTGTGACGACTCAAATCGTTTAATTATATCTTATGCATGTTTTTAGGTAATGGCAGTTACTAGGAATACTATCTGCAAGAATGGGATGGATTCACTATCTCGAGGGGGTGCTGTAATTTATTATGCATCCGTCTTCCTTTATTTTTGGGTCTTTTCAACTCCGGTGGTTTCTTTGGTATTCGGAAGCTACCTATACATTTGCATTAACTGGCTTCATATACATTTCGACGAAGCCTTTTCATCACTTCGTATTGCTAACTACAAGTCATTTACACGGTTTCATATCAACAACAAAGGCGATCTTGAAGTTTTTACCCTTGCAGTTGATAAGGTATTTTGTCGCTTCTCCCCTGTGATACTAAAGGTCAAGTGCATCATCGAAAGTTGGACTCGAGCTGTTTACATTCCTCTAATAATATCTCTCAATTTGTAGGTTCCGAAAGAGTGGAAACTAGATCCTAAATGGGACGGAGAGTCAAAACATCCGCAGGATCCAAGTTACCTTCAGAAATTCCCGAGCAAATGGAGAGCGTCTTCCCCTAATCAAGATCCTGTAGATACTGTTCGGATTATCGATCAATTTGTGATTGAAAAGACTGAAAAACATGATTCAGAATTAGCAAACGGGTCAGTTAATCAATAACTCATTTGATTACAAGACTCTTCTACTGTCAGTTTTGTACATATAGGATTTTAGAATTTAGATGGTAAATGATATCATAACCTTTTTCAAAACAAAATCGAATATGTGAAGAGCTGTGACAGATGTTCATTTGAAATCTTATACATAGGTTGAAATTTTTCATCTTTGCTTTGCTTCATTAGCCATTTCAGATCAAATATATACAGTACTGTATACTACTACGCGAAATGGACTAATGTTCATCTTTGCTTTTCGTCATTAGACACTTCACATCATATATATAATATATATATGTATATATACAGTACTGTATATTACGCGAAATGGTCTAATGTTTCTCATTTCATCAGTAAAAGTAGTATTAGTTGCTTTTAGATGCTGGGAAGATGAGAAAAACCAGCGTTGCATGACTTAGTTGGAACATGTTCAACTTGAATTAAACGCTACGTTGAAGAGTTAGCATCTTGCACATTGTAAAAGTTCTCCGCGGTGTTTTAAGGAATGAATTCTATCTATGTTTTGGTATTGGACAATCCTCTCCTCGCATGAGCTAAAACTTTTGATAAGTTAGCCTAATGTCACGGACTTTGCAAAATTTGACTGGCAAAGTGGCGGGACATGACACTAAGGTCCATTTTTGGGAAGGGAAGTGTTAAAAGGCGCCCCTCGATTAGTGGAACATCTTTAACTCTTGGTTTATCGTCTTTTGATCGCGTTGCTAATACTTAAATAAGTGAAGTAGTCGTCGTCTGTTAGGTTGCATATTATTTGAGAAAAACACTCAAATGTATTTGATTTCCTGTATGATGCATATGTGAATGACAAATATAAATGTTCTATAACTAAATGTAACAAAAAAATAGCTACTCAAAATTTGATAATAATTGAGTCTTTTCATTTACAAGATTGATAAATAGGGGCATGATATCTTACGATCTCGATTCGTTCTTTTTTCTCTCATAGATGTCAAACTTCATTCAACTTCGAATTCTATCATGGTCCATTATCGAAACACTTTGTCGATTAATTTCTGACCGCGCTGAATCTCCATCTATCAAATATGTTTTATGTGGTATCACTATATATTTTTAGTATATAGTTAGTCTTTTGTAAGAAATGTCTCATATTTTGTTCCTTTGAGCTTTTTTTGCACTTCATCCCAATTTTCTATTTGTTGGGATAAAGGGCCATTATGAATCTTAACTTGACCACTTTTGAGTTCTCTTTGAGGTAGTCCCAAGAACTCTTGAACATCAGCTAGTTTCTGCAACGACGGGTAAAATATATATAAAAGATTGTAATTTGTCGTTGTTAAGATGATCGATCTTATGTCATATAAAATGGAACAGAGAGGATACGAAAGCCTTACGGTGCGATTTTGAACAATGTCTTCATAGTAAAGTAGAATGTGTCTAGTGCTCTTAAAACATTCCAAAGCTCTATTACCCTTCCTTTGTGCATTCCTCAAATTTGGTATAAGTAATGACATATTCACCATTGGCTTGTATTTAGCCAATACTTTAGCCTGAAACATGTTTTAAAATGTGAAGTTAATGACACGACGAATCGCGATTTCGTAAGACACTTCTAGGGTTTTCATGAGAAATGTTTTCCTCGAAAATGTTTTCATGCAAATCACTAAGCTCCCACCATCCACAGGGTCTAGAAGGGCTCTACTGTACGTGACTATTTCTACTCACGTGGCAACAACTTTATCAGTTACGTCATCATTTCCTTTTTACTAGAAAACGACTTTTTATTGAAGCATGTTTCCTTCCATCATATCAAACACATTGTAAATCGATGTAGCTTTGATCCTTTCATAAACGTTGGCTCATCCGTGTCAACCCTCGAAAAATGCATATTTGACACCATACACACGACAATATTTTTGAAGAGTCAGAGAACGGGAGAAGGAGGGGACGGAAGGCCTTACCTCATACGGAGAATGTGTATGCGATTTATGTGTTCCATTCAACGGTTTAGCATCTTTATCGTACGAGTTAGCGAGCAACGAGATCAACCTGCGTAGCAGATTTCTTCTAAACAGAAATATTGCAGATACACCTCTTCTGTTGAAGTAATCCACAATCTCCTCATGATACTCCAAAGCTCCCTTCAAGTTCATACACATCAACAAGTTGAAAACATCGAAAAAATCGTCAACTAATGCACCTCTAAACGAAGAAAATACGATTAAAAACAGAGTTAATCAGCGAGATTTGTGAACCTAATCATGTCTTTATGTCTAACGGACTGGTGATCTGCTTATACGAACTTGATCAATCCTCCCTTCTTAAGCTAACTTTCAGAGTTGAATTAGACCTAAGGTTCATTTAACGGAAAAAGTTGAATTTGAGACTACGATATGAACATCTTTTACCATCCGAGAAAGGCTAATGTAGTGGTTGATGACGTTAAACTCGATGAAACAGAGGAGGGTAATTTGATAACTATATATATATATATATCACTAGAATCTCAGCAAAAGCAAAAAACGCTAGCTGGGGTGATTTTTTCCATCTGCCCTAGTTTTGGTGGACTAATAATAACATAGTCGAAGTATGCACAAACTGTATTATCGAAGACGAAACATCATCAATTGAAATAGGATTAGTACTAATTACCTGATTAAGCATCCACTTAAATCCAATTGCAGCTGTACATTCATTCTTTGATGAACTACTAATCCAATCAAGATTAAAGACATTATCCATAATTTCCAATATTACTGAAGCATTGGTCCTCCTTGATTTTGCACCAAAAATTTCTCCATTAGAACTCACATTCATATGGCTATTTAACAATGTCTCAAACCATCCACTCCCTGATCTCTGCATCGATAAAATCGCGAAAAATCGAACAGGATTGCAAGCACATTCCTCCCTACAATTCAATTAAAAAAACATGTCATTTAGTCCAATTCAATCCATCTAACTCTATACTAAAACCTCTCCTCTTCCGACTCTTCAAAACTATTGTCGCACCCGTGTCAGATCCTTCAGAATCGAGACTAATCAACATTTTGAAGAGTCCGAACAATATATCCTAAAACCATAAGGAGGAACAATCTATGTTGCTCAGATTTCTTCAAAAATGTCAAACATGGTACGAATCGATATTTTGAAGAGTCCGAGCAACGCAATGCTAAAACCATAAAGAGGATTAATCTATGTCGTTCAGACTCTTCAAAAAAGATCAAACATGGTACGAATCGATATTTTCTGCTCAGATTCTTCAAAAATGTCAAACATGGCGCGAATCGATATTTTGAAGAGTCTGAACAACGTAAGCCTAAAACTAGGAGAATAATCTATGTTGTTCAGACTCTTCAAAAATGTCATATGGAATACGTGTCGGATCTTTCAAAAGTAGTACAGTATTTTTTCGAAGGATCTGACGTAAGTAATGTAACGATATTTTTGAAGAGTCTGATCAGTATATATATATATATTTAGAAGTACCTGGAAAAAGTTTGAGGCTTTGGAAAATGCAAGTAATGAATATCTTCTTCTTGAAAAATAGGATAATGACAATTATGTCTATTAATCACATGAATACTTAGTGATTTAGCTTGTAAAAAATAATTACTTGTTTGATTTATACACATTGATAATATATAAATTCCACAAAGCACAGCAAATACTAAAAGAACCAATCTCAAAGATTGTTTAGGTGATTTAATCACAAATAAATCCTGAAAATCACAAAAAAAAAAAAAAAACGAGAATCATACACAAGTTATTTAAGTACTTAAAATTAAATCAAACAATATAATTAATAAAAATTAGATTAAGAAACTAACCTGAGGTTTCCATATTTTAGGAATCTCCATATGAAATGAAAGAATAATTTATTTATTTATTTTTAAAAAAAAAATTTGGTTGAATATTTGTTCATCTACCTTGTAAGAGTTTTTAGAGGAAAATAAGGAGAAAGAAATGGTCAATTGAAATCTTGAAATTAAAATTCAACATATGTAATAAGGTACTATAATATAAAATAAAAATGATGATTTTTAATTAATATTTGTAAAAAAATATTTCAAACTGACAAAGATCAGTTTCAATAGTATATATAAATGATATATAATATTATGAATTTTATAATATGGAATCTTAAATATTGTTGTCTCTATCATGTTTTTTATTTTATTTCTTTAATCTATTAATTTTCTTGTTATTATCAAAATTCAAAAGATTGCAACTTTTTTTTTTCAAAGGTGACAAAGAAAAACTTGTCGGTTATGACAATAAGATGTGACAAAAAGACAAAAAAAGAATAAAAAAAGTTTTGAGGTAATTAAATCAGACGCCGAGTTAGAATTTTTATAATTAAAAAAATTTAAAATATGAAAAAATATATACAAATTAGCTAGAGAGGGTTTAATACATATTATATATGTATTGAAAAAAGTTAATTATGTATAAATAATATAATTTTTTATCAAAAAAAATTCAGATGAAATTTCTATAAAAAAAATTATTTATTTTTTGTTTGATGATCAATAAATTTATTTTTCTTAGAAAAATAAGTATTTTTGAAGTTGCATTTTTTCAATCCTACCTAACCCCACTCCACGTTCTCAGTTTTGTCTTAAATTTATATAATATTTAGAAATTTTAGGATAATAATTTTTATTTGTATACCAAACGCATATATGAAAAAAAATAAAATCACTACCTAAATATTTTTCTCCATCTAAACACGTCTTAATTAATAAATAATTTAATTATATTCCTACTTAGTTTCGAAAATAATAATTGCAAATTGAGATTTATTTTTTCTTTTTAGATTTTCGGTTTGTATTTTTTAGATGGTGGGTTCTGCATTTAAGTTTTTTTAAATTTGGATTTCTAATTGAATATTGAATTTGGTGCTTCAATTTTTTAAAAGAAGAAAAAGCAACCCAAAATAATAAAAAATAAATTAAAAATATTCAAATCGATTAATTCGAAATTAAATGCAGTACAAACTTATTTGGACCACCTTAGTTGTGTATTAATTTTTACCTGAAAAAATCAGCACTATTAATTAATACTTTGTTTGGTGGCTAATTTAAACCTAACATAAAATTTAGCATGTTTCTTTTTTTAATTTTAATTGATATCTGATATTCATATTTGTATTAAAATTTGATGAATTGAATTTATTAATTACAACGCTCCCAAGGAGATATTTTTCTTCCTCAGGGACTCTAATCGAAAATCTACAATTAAGAGCAAAGAAATCACAATCATCTCATCTCATCGCAAATAATTTAAGCTCAACATAGTTTTGGTTAGTAATTTACTTTCTAGCACTAGTGATATATTCGGGGTTCGTCTGGTGTAAGGAATAAAAATAAAACAGTAATGAGATAAAAATTTTGTATCTTGTTCGATTTTCATGTTTGAGATAACTTATTCTACCATTTATATTATAGTGATGTAACCAGTTATCTCATGATAGCTAATCTCATAATAATTAATCGTGAGATAGCTTGTTCTTGACCAAACGACGTATGATGTTATACAAGAATCAATATTTAGTAGGATTTTATTTTTAAAAAAAGGTAGGATTTTTTTTTTTGCAATTAAAATTTGTGAATCCAAATATGCATGTTATGATACATTTTCTTTGTGACTATATACATTTAAAAATAATAGAAATAATTAAATTAAATTAAATTGTGTCAATATTAAATATAATTTTTTTAAAAAAAATCAATTTTCTTAAAAATTAATAGAACTGTCGGTGACATATAGACATTATGAAATCAACTAACACAAAAAAAAAAAAAGATACACAAAAAGAGAAGAAAAATAATGCATAAGTTTTTTTTTAATTATTTTTTTATAGATAAGTGCTCATGCTGTCATGCACAAAATTAAAGGGATATTGACACAACAAACCATGTGAAAAGAACATTTTTTTCTAATATAACGCGTTTATATATATATATATATAGTCATAGTCATACCTAATACTTTATGATAATGTATTTTGAAGGTTAATTTTTAGGGTTTAAACTTTAAGATATTGTGTTTTGAATTTAACTTTTAAGTTAAAAATGTCGAGATATTATGTTACACGCTAAGTTTAGTTTTTCAATTCAAAATTCATAAAAAAAAAATTAAAAAAATCAAAATTCATAACGATTTAATTATTTTTTCGATGTAAACTTCAAAATTTCAATTTTAGTATCGTAAAGTTCAAATTTTATAATTATTGTGTAATTTCAACAATTAAAAAGCATACAAAAAGCCAATATTTCACCAATATCTTAAGTACAACATATATGCATAACAAACTTGTGGATATAAAATGTTTCATTAGATATCACAGATACAATGAATTTGAACATAATATAAATACATATATTTCAAAAAAAAAAAAATCAACTAGTATACTTAATTTAAGGCTAAAATTTAAATGGTGTAAAGCAATTTAGAGCTCGATTATATCCTGATAAGAAAGCGGGTGTGGATCGAATATGGTCGTTTGTGTGTCCGTTGAATCCGGATAATGATGACCCGAGGGTTAATTCGGTAGCGAAAGGTGCACCAGGTTTAATGAGCCTGAAATATCGTAGAGTCTTGATTTTTGGGGCGGAAAAAGATATTTTGAAGGATAGAAGGGCGGGCCTATTATGAAGCGTTGGGCCGGAGCGGGGCTCTCAAAAGTCCAAAGATTTGATGAAGAATTTGGCCCATTTCTTCAATAGGGAAAGGACTCATTTTCTTTAAATTTTAATTTTTTTTTTCTAATGGATTTATGAAGTATAATGTTTTTTTTCCATATATGTAATATTCTTTAGTTTATGTTTGGATAACTTGAATTTTTTTTAATTTTTTTTTGGTATTATTTTAGCACAATCTTCTTTTACAAATGTCTTAAATATGTTATTTTCTACCTCAAATAGAAACAATTCAAAAATTAAAAAAAGAGGATATAAGTTATAACCTAAGATCTAATATTAATTATGCTAATGGTTCATATTTCATTCATTCTCATTTTAATCAATCTTATATATTTGTAAGAATTGATTCATTTTATTAGAACTAAAGGGTCTTTATTAAAAAAAAAATAGTTATAAACAATAATCGTTCTTTTAGACACCTAAAAACATGACTTAATAGTCAATATAGTGATGACCGATTAAGAATGAGATATTAAATTTGAATTTTAGTGAAAAATTAAAAATAGTTCTATTTATTCAAACACTGCTGATAGGCAAGAATTATATATTTATAACTTACCTGAAAAATATTACTATAAATCATAATCAACTACTAACAGTATTTCAAATAAACACTATGAGATTATATTTTAACTCATTTTATTTACAAGTTGATATATATTTTTTTTCACTTGTCATATTTTATTTTTATTTTGATCAATACTTTTGTCACCATACAAAAGTCGAGGTCACGATGGACAGACACTCATATAACTTCAAAATGTATGTCAGGCAAAAATATAACACATACGAGATTTTCATCACAATCGATATGGAAAAAAAAAAAGCATCTATTACATTTTTAGATTCCGAAAGAAATCTCAAGTCTTCGAAAGGAAACTAAAGGCGATATTAAATGGAGAACAATGACGATTTCGAATGCAGGATCATACACAACTTCAAAAGAGAAAAACCGCTAAATTTAATTATTCGCTACGAAGATCACTCGGACTAGAATATGTATCAAAATGATAACATAATGTATTTTATAAAAAAATTTATAATTTATAATATTTTTTCGTATAATTCTCTAATATATAGATTCGAAAATTAGTCAAATTGATTAGCGCAAAACAAAAAGGGTGGGTGTGAGTGACTACAAAACTTGGGAGGAGTTGTAAAAAGTTCATTGGGACTCTTGAAAATTTTCAATCTGCTCATCAAGTAAAGCAAAAACTTACCATAAAATGCAGAAATTGAAGCTGATACGATCACTCTATCGTTCTGTATATCGCAGATCTTCAGCTTTCTCAGTTTCTACCGCCGCAGCTGCCGCCGTCAACCACCACTTCCATCGGGACCTTCATTTTTCAGCTTCTCCTAGAACCCCTTTTCGTGGTACTACCATTTTCATCTGTTTTTCTTATATTTAGTTTGGTTTTGCTTATATTCACATGTTCTTAGACATACCCAATTTGAAAGATTGTATTTTTCAGCTTCTCCTAGAACCCCTTTTCGTGTTACTTGCATTTTTACATGTTTTTCGTATATTTACTGCATATATTCCCATGTTTTTGGACATACCCAATTTGAAAGACCGTGTTTTTATTCTGCTCTAATTGGAAATGTCTTGTTATTTGACAAGTTAGAGTTTATAGTCTGAATGGATTTTGAGGATTTATATAGTAGCTGATCAGACTTGTTTGAGATTGAGACATGTCCAAATGGATGTTGAGGATTCGTACTAGTGGTGGAATCAAGACTTGTTCTGATTGCAGCAGGCATATTCTTGCCTACTACGAGTGCTAATTGAGCTTATAAAGAAGGTAGCTTTTACTAGTTTCTAAGGCAAATGAATTTCTGACAATGGTATTGTCCCACTGCAAAAACCTCAAATGAATTTCGGAGGATGACACTGTCCCACTGCAAAAACATTAGTCTTGGTAGTGTAGTGAGCATGGTTTTGGTAAATGTTTCATTTTACTCACCCTGTCATCGGTATGGGCATGTGTAAATGTACTAATGCTGGCTCCTTGGTTGGATTCTGGAGAACAATCGAACATTACTTAGATTGAGGGCTAAAACAAACTATTTAGGATTTTAATTGAGTAGAAAGGTCCTCAATCATTACGTTTTCCAACAAACTATTTAGGATTTTAATTGAGTAGAAAGGTCCTCAATGATTACGTTTTCCTTAACAAGTTCTGTATCTGCTAATCATGAAGCAGCTTAATGATCATATGTGGAGGTAGATGGTACTGCTTTTAATTTTTTTGGTCTTACTTCAATAATGCGAAACTAAATGGATTTTTCTACACTCTAGAATTGCGACATCCTTTGACAAAGGCAATAGGAAGCACACGTTCTTTTAGTGAGGATGTGACCGACATGCCTGACATAGAAGATTTGGAGATCAAACGAGCTTTTAAGGACTTGATGGCTGCAAGCTGGGATGAGCTCCCAAATGCAGTTGTTGGTGATGCAGAGAATGCATTGACAAAAAGTACTGATGACAAAGCTGGTCAGGAAGCCTTGATTAATGTTTTCCGTGCAGCAGAGGCAGTGGAGGAGTTCACAGGAATTCTCACATCTCTGAAAATGGAGATGGATGACGCGATTGGTTTAAGTGGTGAGGTAAGTGGAGTTTAAAACTAGGGACTTCGTTCATATTTTCTCAAAATCTTGCTGTTAGATTATTTATATTGTTGCAGAATGTGAAGCCTATGTCAAAAGAATTCTCTGAAGCATTCCAAACAATACTTCAACGTTACAACACTTACTTAAGTGCTTTTGGGTTAGAAGAGGTATACTTGAAGAAGAAAGTGGAGATGGAACTAGGGACAAAGATGATACACTTGAAAATGAGATGCAGTGGCCTTGATTCCGAATGGGGAAAGGTACAATCTACATTTCAGCAAAGTTGGTTCCACATATTTCATTTTTTCTATGAATAGGTTATGATTTCATCACAAGCAATACCTGCAACCCAAATTACTTTTCTCTTGTATTAGGGCATTAAAGTGGCAGAGGGAGAGGAGAGGACACTCTGAGTAATTTAAGAAAGTCAAATAATTCTTCTAAATTTGTGGTCAAGTAATCCTTTTCATTTACCTTTTGGTTTGTTTCAAAAAATTGATAGTCAAACTTTTATTCTGTATTAGCCTTTTATGATTCATCCTCTGTGCCTTCAAATTATGTTCTGCGTATGAAGTTACTGTCCAATAATTAGTTTAGAAACCTCTGCCAACTTGAGATTATATTTTGATAGAGTGGGGTTCAGTTTCTTCTGGAAAATTAATTTCTCTATTGTTCTTACGCTTAGTCTATTGACCATTCATTTTTCAAAACCTTCCAAATTTGTGTTGCATTTCACTATTCTAACTAGTTCTGCAATTCCTGAACCCTGGCCAAAAACTTATTTTTATCAGATTATAACTTTTTTTATGTAGAATACATTAAGTATTTTGTTGTGATACAAAATTTACCATTCTGATGGAAATAAACTAATTGAAGGGGAGCCTAGGAGCAATGGTAAAGTTGTTTCCGTGTGACCAATAGGTCACGGGTTTGAGCTGTGGAAGTTCTCATTAATGCTTGCAGTAGGGTAGGGTATCTACATTACATCCCTTGGTGTGCGGTCCATCCTGGCGCCTTGCATGAACGTGGAATGCTTTTTCCACCGGATTACCCTTTTTAAATGGAAATAAACTAATGTGGTTGTAAATTTTGATTTTATTCACTTTCTTGCAATAGATGTTTCAAATACAAACTTCCATCATACGTCCTTGAGTACCACTAATGAAAATGTTTCTACAAAATACAATATACGATATGGGATCTCTTAAAGATATTACTGTTAAGAGTCCCACATCAGTAGGTTTAGGAAATTTGGTTGCTTTTTATGGTCTTGAACAATTCTCATCTTTTGAACGCTTTTGGGATTAAGTTAGGCCCAATGTCCACTTTTTTTGTCATGGTATCAGCGTGCCCATCCCAATTCATTGTTTTACCCATCTTAGGCCTCCATTTTATATTGGTAACGCTCCAGATGTTTAGTCCTGGTCACGCGTCTCATATCAGTGCGTTTTAGGAAGTCGGTCTCTTTATATGGTATTGGGTAATCCTCATCTCTTAAGCTAGCCTTTTGGTTTGAGTTATGTGCAATGTCTATTTCGTTATCAATTACTTTTTATGAGGATTTGTTCTCATAGTGATTTCTGGCTTTCTTACTCCAGGTTACAGTACTTGGGACTTCAGGACTGGCTGGTTCCTATGTTGAGCAAAGAGCATAAGCCTTCAATGATGGCTGAAAAGTCAGAAGTGTTTTCGCCTTCAAGTCACTTACGTAACATTTTCCTGGAAAAAGAAAAGGAAGTTTTAGATAATACAGGATGATATTGATGTGATCCGTTAAATTGCACTCTTCTTTCGCAAGTTTTATAATGTGATAGCAGCAATATGTAGTTGATACTAATCCTAATAACTTCTTCAAGGAGACAGTTTCCTGAGTATTCAGAATGAGAGTGTTTTATGTCAATTGATTCCGGTTTACTGATGAATTTGGCGCTGTGATTTAATTTTTCTTGATTGATTATTGGACATGACACTGTGTGGTAGTAGTCAGTTCACTTTTATCTCTTTTGTGTTCACTTGAACAAACTGATTGTAGCCATTATTGAAGAACATAGTTCATGCTTCATACATAAAACATACGATCAAGCATCCTTATGCTATGGAAAATGTAAAATTGCTTCACAGAATAGAGGTAATTGCTTTGAAATGCTAACTGTCAGTGCATCTTAACCATACTAGCACTCTTACGCCATGACCAAGAATCAGATGGTGATTTTGGCAAAGGTGGAAGTAACAAGGCTTTTCGGTATAGACCAAATGGCCATCCTTCACAGTCAGATAATTCTTGAATAACAGAATGCCTCCTGAGATCTTGGAAGTCAATACTGTCTAAGCTTGATGATCGAGAAAAGACCGTCTTAGCTGTGACAAATGCCTCAAAGCTTGTAGCACTGGAGCAGGGAGAAAGACGACTAGCAACAGAGTAAAAATCTTCCCTTTCTTCTGTTTCTTGATCTTCATTGTCCTCCTCTTTTTGTCTGAGTCTTGCAGAGATGAATAAGTCTCCTGTTGTCGGAGAGAAAGCCCAGGTAAACTTGTCAGTTGTGATGGCTGTCTTTCTTCTGCATTTCAACTCCATGTATTGACTTATCACTGCTGATATAAATACCTGCTGATAAAACCGCGAAACAGTTTTCAGAAAAATATGAGAAAATCAGCAGTTAATAGCATTGAACTTGGTAGAATTACATGGCTTTAACTGAGTACTTCATCATCGTAGTCACAACTCGGATCATCTTCTTCTGGACTTGAATGTGATCTTTTCCTGAAAGAATGGCAGTTTGCAAAAGCATCCTTGACAGTTGACACAAGTAATTTGAATCTCTTAGAATGATTTGGTGACTCTTGATTAAGACAAAAGCCCATGTTTTTTTAGAAGTGTTACTGATATTTCTTGATGAGAGTTTGCAGGTTCAAAGTTCCGCAATGTTAGTCATCGATCTTCTGATTTCCCATTTGAAACTTCTGCTTGAAAGTGGCTTTTTCTATCTTGAAAATATGAGGCTTTTAATCTTTTTAAGGTGAAGACTTGAGCAAAAGGAACCTGTAAGGTATTTTCTGAAGCTAAAGCAATGGACTTCTGAATTTCTTGTTGCATACAAGTAAACTTGGTGTTTCTTATTCATGAGCAAGATGCTAAATTTGTGGTGAATTGCTTTCACTTTAGCCTTAAGTTAAGGGTAGAAAAGATGACATTGTACCAAATAATGACCACTTGCAGTAGCAGGTCCTTTTTATATTTCTTGACTTGAAGATGATACACAAGACTATAAAGTGACTTTGAGCAAAAATGTTGGTTTGGTTAAAAGTCAATATGGCCTTTTCTTTTCCATCCCAGAATGGCCACTTTTGATAACTTCCCCCTACAGAGGAGTAAAAGAGTTGAGGGTAACGCGTGAAAATCTGAAGAGAGCTAAAAAGCGTTGTTTAAAGAGTAAAAGCTAATAAAATAGTATAGTAACCAAGGGGAAAAAAAGACAAAACAAATTTTGTATTTCCTTCTTTTTTTTTTTTTTGTCTTGTCATTTCAATTTCCAACAAATTAGCAAAAATATTATAGAGAATAGTGTCTCCAACACAGTTACAATTACAAGTGAACATCTATGGGAAGCCTAGAATTACCATTGATCAGTAAGCGGACTTTAAGAGAGCAAGATCCACAAGGAAGCACAACAGATGTTGGCAACGATTTAGACGTTAGCAAAGATACCATTTCCCCGTCTCTTGATATTGAACAACCTGTTTGTGCCAATTCAAACGAATCGATGAAATAGTAGTCACCACATCTACAAGGATACGAAAGCTCTATAATATCACCAGAATCTTGAACTGTAAGGTCATCTAAGCTGACATCTTCAGATATTGCTGCATCCTGTCTTAAAGTTAGCAATTCAGCGTCATAAAGTGCACGTGACCTGGGGTTGCCAATGGTTTCCCAGGCTCTCTGTATATCCAAAAATTTGTTCTCTGTTAGAGATTCAGAACTGGATGTTTCTGATGCATTTTGTTGCTTGTCTGGATGAAAACAAAGTATGGCTGAACGATAGGCTTTACGGACTTCTTCCAAATTTGCATCTTCTTTCACACCTAGGATCTCATAGTGGGTTTTATGAAATAAGTTGCTACTTGAAATCATGGCTCCCTATATCAAGAAAATCTTAACTTCAAATACACACCAAGAAGAAAAACAAAATTACGAGTGGATCGATCTTGAATACAATTCAGTTCCTTTCTTTCATTTTTCTCCTGGACAAGTATCAAGATGTGCTTACAAAAGACTTCATTAACAAAGTTCAAAAGAATATAACAAAAAGAAGTCTATTCTTCTGCAATTTGGGATCATTCCTCTTATTGAGCTGCAGGACCTTGAATTTTACTTTATCTCTGTCATTCTTCAATATGACCTATTACTCAACTCGCTCCTAACCACAATCCCGAATTACCCCCCCCCCCCCACCCACACAAAAACAAAGAAAAGGAGAGGAAGAGAGAGGCAATAAGCTTAGAAACTGAAAGAAGCATGATTATCAAACCCGTTCTCTAAGTTACAATGGAACCCCTTCACTTGTGGCCTGCTTAAACAGAAAACTATCAAAATGCACCGATGAAATGCAAGCAAGGTACAGAAAAATGAAGCACCAAGCAACATAGATGTTGCAAATCAGATTGGGAGTGGTTAATGGCAGACATCAGAAACAGTTGTCTTGCATATAGCCCTGCAGAAGTAAATGTTCTGTCTTAACTGTACATCTTAAAATACTAGACTTAATTTCTTGTAAGTACAATTTCTGCATGTGAAGTAATGGATCTAGAGAAGGACTCAACAATCATGGAAAATAGATCCAGAAAGAGATCAACAGAGCTGTGCAGAATATAGATTCCTGATCATTTCAAAGCTTGACTTCCTTAACTCTTAGAATAAACTAGAGTGGCATGAATTGCTGTGGCAACTCCTTTGCTTCCATCATCCTAGAGAGTTAACTGTCAATACTGCCATTCAGTGACAAAACTAATGGCACCTAGTTCGATCCTCTAAAGATGCAAAAGTAGAGACTATCGGCCCCTGGTTTACACAAGATTATAGGTTCACATAGATCTTCTTCCTCCTACAACGTTGCCAGCAGCCAATGATGGATTAGCCTCCCAATCAAGGAGTCAACTTCTTTTGCCAGTAGAATTCCAATCTGACCACCTCAGTTTACAACCACATAGTCAACAGAACACATCCCATTTCTTTTCACTTAGCAGGGAATCTTTCTCTGCTTATAATTTGCATTTGTTAGTGTCTGGACTTCAGTATGTCCATGGATCTAAGAGCAATAGATCTAGTTTCACTACTGTGACCGAGAGACATTTTCACCCCCCCTAAGTTTAATATTTAAGCTAAAATGGCGTCCCTCAACAACGTCAAAGAGAAGAAACAACATATGCCCAATAGGATAGAGTCAACAAAACTTAATCTACATCCTTACCCGAGCAACCATATAATCCGTAAAATTGCTACATTTAGTGGTTGATTAGCAAGCACTAATGCTCATATCTAAGACCTAGCCAGAAATTTCCCAAAGCCTATCACTCTAGGCACCTGAGAACACTTACAGGGAAATAGTCAGGTATCAATTGGAGAAAGGTCAGCAGCAGCAATTTGCTACCACTTTACTGTCAACTTATGTTTTTTATTCTCAGTGTTTGTAAAGTAATTGCCAACTTGTGGAAAATGTGATAACGACACATCACAAAAAAAGGAAGATAAGCAGAGGGGATCGACTGGCTCTCCCATCTAAGTCTGAAGGTGATCACACCAGTCACTGAACAAGACTCGAGCATAAATATTTCTAACAGCTGCGTATGATAGGTAGTGATACTCGTCATCATAAATAAATTATGGAAGTTGAGCCAAGCAACACACTAGTCAAACAAGGCAACATATAATACATGTATTCACATACTTCTCTTATTCTAATTTTGTATCGAGTAAAACCGGTTAAGTCATAATCTTCTTTTAGCAATTTCATCAAACACATAGAGGGCATAGATTTTACTAAAAATTTCTCCTTTACCAACTAAGCCTTAACTTACCTCAAAGCTTTAGCTCAAAACTACTTCTCCCAGTTCTCCAAAGTATTCAACAACACATAATCTACAAATACCAATCTGGACTTTATTATCATTATATTATATATATACATATCCATACAAGTCCCAAAATAAACCCATTTAGGCTAACAATTTGATTCTACAACTCATACTCATAATAAATTCCATACTTCTCAACCAATTCATAGCCTAAAGCTTCTTCTTTACCAACTCAACAATGGTGAAAATTGATTAGCTCAATCCCCTAACTAAAAAAAAAAGTGTTTGTAGCTTGAGAATTCACCCAATAATACCCATTTTATCATTATAATTGAACAAAAAAATAACAAAAATCAAGAAATTACCTTGCTGAAAAGACTTAGAAATTTTCTTCTTTAAAGATTGAATCTTTGAAAAAAATAGTAGAACAATATTCTGCAATTTTTTGCCGCTTATTTGCCGTTTTCTTCGTATAACTTGTGTTTGATAATTCATACCTATTAGGCTGGTCGGGTCTAATTTTCACGTGTCTCGATTTCAAATCTTAAATTGTCGAAAAAAATAATTCATGATTTTAAATTGTGATTTTATTTTAATTGATATATAAATTGGCTTAACATTTTATGTAAAAATATTTATATGTATATTATTTTAAATTTTATAAAACAAGCCCATAATATTCATATAATGTGAAAATGATTATAAAAGAATAATTATTTATTATTATTAGTTAGTGATTTTTTTAAGGGCAACGTTCACGTATAGCAAACAAAAAATTCATTTTTGTACGCTATAGCAAACTTTGCATAATTGCGCTCCATAGCAAACATAAAACTGTATAATTTGCTATACATATACAATTGTATAATTCGCTGACCTAAATTGTATAATTCGCTACAATTGTATAATTTGTTTTGCATACAGTTGAATCGAATTAAAATGTATGTATATTGCATAATTATAAGTGTATAGCAAGAAGATATATGTTTTTCTCGCTTTATACAAAAACACAAACACAATATATACACTTCTGTTGTATAAAGCTAGAGAAAATTGTATTTCACTGCAATTGTATAATTCGCAATGTATAATTCGTTGGCCTTTTTCTCTGCAATATTTGAAGTAAAATGTTTGTAAATTGTATAATTAAGTGTATGACACGAATATATACATTTTTGCATGTGTATGTACAATTTTCTCTCGCTTTATACAAAACAGAAACAAAATTATACACTTCTGTGTATAAAGCGAGAGAGGCGAGCGAGATTTTTGGGAGAGAGACGCTGACCAATTTTAGCTAATGTTTGCTATGGAACACAATTAAATCAAACCCTAGCTATTCAATTTAATTTAGGTTATTAGTTTGCTATTATATATAACTTTCCCTTTTTTTAATAATCGATACAAGTTGTGGTGCATTATTGAAACTATTTCATCCTTTAACTAGAGGTTCAAATTAGACTCTTAGGTATAGAAATTTTTTTTGTTAGGAGTGTTACTTTCAAATGGGTATTGTAGTAACATATTAAAATTCGCAAGTAAAAAATTTGACGAGAGTAGAATATACGTAAATTTTATCTAGTCCGCTACTTCACTTCACAGAGGTAGAAAGGCGATTTAAGTGCAACAAATCGTCAGAGGCAGAATCAGAATTTTCAATAAGGGAGTCCAAAATTCGTAGAAACAAATAGCCGAATGGTGGTTCAACATCTACTATATATGCATATAAACTTATTTTAAACTATGGATAAATAATATAATTTTCCGCCCCTTCATACAAGGTAGCTCCACCCCTGCAAATCGTGATACTACCCTACCTTCTATTCTTCTACACCACACTCTTCCACCTCGAGTCATGTCCTCAATTACGTAAAATTGTATCATATCCTGTTTGGTCACCTCTTTCCGATACTTCTTCAACTTACCTTTTATCTTTCCTCGTGTCTTTTATACACAACTTCGACTCCTCTGTCAATTCTTCCTTCGTTAGAGTGTGCGCGTCTATATATCTCATCTTCACATATCTACTTTATTCCGAATATCTTCATTTCTAAATCTTGCTTAGTCAATCTTAATATCCTACATTAGTATATCTACATAATGAAGGTTCCATTACCAAAATTAGACACCTCTTACCGTTGACTAAAAAGAGCAAGGTGAAGTGAAAATGAAGAAGAAAGTGGTATTGGTAACCGGCGCTTCCGGTTACCTCGGTGGACGTCTCTGCCGTGAGTTATTCAACGCCGGCCACCATGTTAAAGCCTTCGTCCGCCGTACAAGCGACCTTTCTTCTCTACCTCCACCAACTGACGGCGGAAGTAGCGGCGGAACCCTAGAGCTTGTGTTCGGAGATGTTACCGATTATCAATCACTCCTCCAGGCTTGCTCCGGTTGCCAAATAATTTTTCATGCTGCTGCATTAGTCGAGCCATGGCTTCCAGATCCATCTAGATTCATCTCCGTAAGTACAATAATCCTTTCGCTTAAAGGAAAACACTGTGATAGCATCCGTTCACTTTTATTTGTCATATTTACTCCAATTAATTTATATTCAGAGCTAAATTGAGTTAGATTAATTCGTGTTTTAAATTTTAAATTTAGATGTTGGAGAACTATATGGAAAATATAGTATGTTTCCATCCTTCTTCTTATATTACTTAAATGATATATGATGAAAAATTACGTCTTCAAATATTGGTCGAAGTCTATATAGTTGAACGGTTGTGAATCGAAACGTGACAAGTAAAAGTGAACGAAGAGATTTTGAGTGTTAAAAAGAAACGGTTGGGGAAGTTTTTTTTAAATAATTTTGAGTATTGTATTAATTGATGGTGGAACGATAGGCTATAAGGATAGCCTTTTTGTGGTATTTTTGAGTATTAAATGATATTGGATACTTTAGTACTCTAGTGATAGAGTATAGTGTTTATTGAATTAAATGATGAGGAGAAAGATTTGGAAAATTAAAAAAGGATAAATATATCTTGAACTATTACAAATCATACGCCAATACCCTCCAATTTTAAGAAGACGACCAATTCTAGGTGATTTCATCCCATCTGTTATAGCCTTGATGGACAAAGTTATCTGATACCTATTGTTAGTGGGAGGTGGTAGGTATCTCGTGGATTTAATCGCGGCATCTTGCCCGGACACAAGGTTGTCAAAAAAAGAAATTCCAATTTTCTGCTAAATGAAATGTTCTCTTTGTTTCTGCTTTTAAGTAATTATATCTGCTTTGGACTTGATGTTGTTTCCACTGCATTGTAGGTCAATGTTGGAGGCTTGAAGAATGTGTTGCAAGCTTATAAAGAAACTGGAACTATAGAGAAAATTGTTTACACATCATCGTTTTTTGCCTTGGGATCAACCGATGGATATGTTGCTGATGAAACTCAGGTATGAAAGCTAATTGTGACTGTGTTACAGATGTAAAATGAATAAATGTATTCCCTCTTTTACAATATAAGCTTTAGATGAGACGGTTCATGTGTCGTAGCAAGCAAATATCTTGTGTTTGGGTTACTGATAAACTAATATAAGTCCAAGAAAAAGCGTTAGACCCGGACGGTAGTAGGCAAGCTACATACCTAAACTTTATAAATTTTCTCATGTTTTTGAAGTTTGAGCTTTTTATATATGAGGCAATTCACAAAATACATACCTAAAATAAGTAAACGTTCTCATGTTTTGACAGTTTGAGTTTTAGATGAGGCAATTCAAACAATTTAAATGACATATTTAATATGTTTAGATGGGCTTTTGTCGTAGAAGTTTGATTAAATATTATCAAATTCAGATTCATTCTGGGAAATTCTTCTGTACGGAGTATGAGAAATCAAAAGCTTTTGCTGATAAGGTTGCATTAGATGCTGCGTCTGAAGGAATGCCAATAGTGCCTGTTTATCCAGGAGTCATTTATGGTCCCGGGAAGGTCACGGCTGGAAATGTCGTTGCCCGTATGGTACATATTTCAACCTTCTTCCTCCTTTTATGGCTGAAAGTGTTATTGCCTGTATGGTAAATCGTTTTAATGTTATGGATTTGGTCATAGCTGCATTGGCAATGCTCTTGTAGTTCGATTAAAATCTATTACATGTTCTATCATTTCATGCATAATGACTTCTTTTTCCGAAGACTAAAGGATGTTCAATGATGCCAAAATTATCATTCTATAAGAGGGTTGGTTTATAAGTTTTTTGCTTTCCCTAGAATTAACAAATAATCATTTTCTTTTAACTACTCTGGCTGTAAGTGAACGAAAGAAGAGAAATAATCAAAAAACGGCTAAAATTAAGTTGCCACAATCAAAAAATTGAGGGACTCTGTGTCTCACCTTGCCTTTCGATACATTACCTGTTGATGCAAGATAGAGAAAATAGTGCTTAAGGTCAATGCTCAGCTTTCAACCGTAGGATTTTAACAATTTTATTAATTAGTTTCGGTAATATAATTTGTCAAACACAAGAAATTTATGTGGTATTGAGTTTAAACATATTTCTTTTTTCAGCTAATTGAACGCTTTAATGGGCGTTTACCTGGTTACATTGGCCAAGCAAATGACAGGTTTTCTTTTAGCCATGTTGATGATGTGGTTGATGGGCATATTGCAGCTATGGACAAAGGCAAACCTGGCAAAAGATATCTTCTAACAGGGGAGAATGCGTCCTTTAAGGAGGTTTTCGACATAGCTGCCATGGTCACTCAGACAAAGAGACCTTCGTTTGGTATCCCCCTACTTATTATTGAAGCTTATGGCTGGATATCAGTTCTTTTCTCCAAATTTACCGGAAAGCTTCCTCTAATCAGTCCTCCGGTAAGCAACAGATTGATACTTCAAGATTTTATTTGTTATACTGTTTTTTCTTAGGGGAGTATGCCTTAAGTTGTTTGAGAATCAAGACCAAATATTGTTAGCAAAAGAGTGAATTTGTTTATTGCGGCAATATCAGAATGATAGATACATAGGGCTTAGCTTTCTTTTCTATTTTTCTTTAAGGTTCCGGCCAAATTAATTCTTGAAATTCAAGTTTGAATGGCTGCATTGTTGCTCGTCTCCACTCCACCTTCTTAAATTGCTACAGATCTGTTACTCTGATGTGGATAGCAGTTCCTTCACATTTGGCTCTAAAGCGTGACAAATTGTTTCCTTAAGCATATATCTAGTAGACCTTTTTCATTTTTGTAGCTTATAGTTTGGGAGTATTACTTATTGAAAAAAGTACAGGACTAATATCATGTATCTGATTTATATGTATGACAACCATCATTATGTTGCATATTTCTGATTCCTTATTTCTCAAACTAAACTCACTACTTCAGGACTCTGTATTTGCATAACTAAGGCAGTACATGTGTCTCTTTGCTCGGTCTTCCTTTTCAAAACGTTTACGACTCAACAAGCTGCTTAAAGATGTAGTATTTGCTGCACCAAACTAAAATAGACAATGATGCTTGCAGTTAGTACATAAGCAGGGCAAATTTTTTCACCCGTCACAAAAACAGATGATGAATTTGAAGGCTTTTTACATATTCAATGCGTTGTAGTTTTGGCTGACCTACATTTCTTTCTTTTACCTCCCCACTTCCCCTTTTTATACCTGTTAGCTTTCGTTAGAACTTGATTCTTATCGTCTCTTTATACATCAACTTGAACAGACTGTTTGCGTGCTTAGACATCAGTGGGCTTATTCATGTAATAAGGCAAAGTCAGAACTGGATTACCACCCAAGAACCTTGAAAGAAGGTCTGTCCGAGGTGCTTCCCTGGTTAAAGAACTTGGGAATGATCAAGTACTGACATGTAATATTTTTCGAGAATGTATGGTGTTTCAGTACTGTGTACATTACACTTATGATGACTGTGATCACACATTGTTTAATAACCAGTGTTGATCACATTTTGTCGAGCTACTGTTCTGGTGCTAAAACCAGGTTTTCCGCCTCATAGATCCTTGTATATGTGTACCTTGAAGATTTCATCTTAATTGAAGTATTATCAATATGAATTCGGGCCGGATAAGTCTGTTATGGTGGTGGGCTTCCTACTGAAACCTTTTCATTTCCAGGGCTAAAGCTCGAACCTCTAATTGAGGGTTGAAGGGATCATTTCAGTCGTCCCAGCACATCTCACGATCATTACAAGTGTCGTACTGCTTCTGTTATTTGACAGGTAAAAACCTTACTCGAAATTTTACATGTTTGGTACATGTTGCTAGCCAACTTAACTTAATTGTATACAGATTTTGTAGACTGATTGTGGACAGCATAAAACTCAAATTTGAACTGCATTAATGCAGAAATATACTCTAGAGCTGGACTGCTAGAATATAAACATTGTGATAGTACAAAACAAGAAGAACAAAAAATTGATACTATAGTTATGAATTGGCAAAGATTTGTCACTCCTAAAGAGAAGTGTCATACATATGATAAATCACCTTGCTACTACCATCAAGGGGTGTGGTGGAATGTTGTAGGCTTGGACATGTTCACCCTTTAACCAGGGATCTCGTGTTCGAACTTTGGTGATGACGCTTATCCTTTAATGTGCGTTACGTGAAATTGGACTAATTGGGCCATGACTAGTAAATGCAGATATCAGATGGTTATATTATAAGAGAAAATTTTAGAGTTTCCTATCATAGAGAAATATACACTTAGATATGTGTATTATTGCCATCAGATATTCTAAAATAGGGAGAAAAGGCGAGTGAGATTTTATTATGTATCTCAGATACATGTGAATCACACTATATACACATTATACATATTATACATGTCTCTGGTGTGATTCACATGTACCTGGGATACTAGATATATAGGAATGTGGCGAGTACGATGCGAGGGAGGCGACCGAGATTTGTTATGTATACCGGATACATGCGAATCCACTTGGATAAAATGTATCTGGAACAAATATGACCTCATGTATCTGAGATATATGTATCTGGACCTATTTGAACGTATCGGGAAGCACCAAAAACTGATAAGATACGTAATATTGCAAACTAGAGTCTATCTAAGTAATTAGCTCCTAAGTTTCCCATTATACACCTTGCTACTACCATCAAGAGGTGTGGTTACATGTCCGGATGTCTCAAGTTCGAACTTAGGCGATGACCTTATCGTTTAACTTGCCCTACACGGTGAGAAATCGGAGTAGTCGGATCATTACGAGTGGATACCAGATACAAGATAGCTGTGCTGACATGCTACTTCCCTTTCGAATTGGTCAACATTGGGACCAAATTTTCTTTCTTGTGGCTGCAAAGCTTGAAGTGAAATTGTTCCAGAACAAGAATTGCCTTGAGTTTGTTTGGTTTTATCCTTAAAAACCAAAGACACAAAAGTCTCTATTTCTTCTTGTGTCAACTTCTTAATGTGGAAGTATCAATGAACAGCTGTTTTGTGTTTTTTGTCTCACCCTTTTGTCTCTTAGAATTTGGAATACCTTTAGGCTTTAATTGTTACTATTGACAACTCTTTGATTTGTGTTTCCATATCCATCCATTGAAGCTAGAAAATTGACACATCATATGTATTTTTTCATAAATTAATGAATTGTTAACATTTTAAAATCATTTAATTATTCATGTGTTATGTTAAATTTGTATCGTTGCATCATATTTTAGGATGTGATGTTTCGAAAGTAGTCTAAATATTGGATGAGTTTTAAAGTTGTCTACACATTTGAATTGATAAACTTAATATATGGTTTAGCAAAGTGAATCAGAATCATCTATAGAGATTAAAAGATGATATTATACAACAATAAAATATTTGGTGTAATTTCATAAGTAGGATATAAAACAGATCGAACGTAGTATACCGACTCTATCCCTATCTTAATGATGTAGAGGCATCGTTTTTCCATTAAAAGATGATATTCTCTGAAAAAATAATACTGCAAGTAGTATTTTTTTTTAATGACAAGGGAAACCCCAATCTCTGTCCCTTGGGTGTGCGCAACGTAAACTCTCGCTTCTATATAAGCTCACAAACCACATAAGAGAGGTAACCCAAACCAGATAAGCATGGTGTGATGAGCTCGACACTTTCGAGGGCAAAGAGGTTTCAAACTTGAGATCTCCATCATGGAAGTCCCAATCTCAAACCACTAGGCAATCCCGAAGGGTGTGAATTTTTTTATATATTTGTCTAAGCTTTAGTTAGATAAAGTTATTCGATATTCGTGCCGATTGGAGATGATAAATATCTTGTAAAATTAATCGAGATACATACAAACTGATCCGAACACAAACATACTTTTTACTTTGTGGTTGTAGATTGATGGAGAAACATGGTTTGGGGTGGGGTGGGGGGCACTGAAAGAGAGAATGTGAGAAGCAAACATTGGATAAAACAAAGATCCTTTGTGGGGAAAAGTTTTTTTCTTCTTTCCACACTAAAAGCCACTTGAAAATTTCATGTTTTTTTTTTAAAAAAAAGTTTAAAATATGATGGAGTGATTGGTGGTAGAGAAAGTGATAGGAAAAGATTTTTAAAAAATGAATTAAAAAAAGGGCAACTTTCACATATAGCAAATAAAAAATTCATATTTGTATGCTGTAGCAAACTTTGCATAATTGCGCTCCATAGCAAACATAAAACTGTATAATTTGCTATACATATACAATTGTATAATTCGCTGGCTTAAATTGTATAATTCGCTGTCTTATTTCGCTGCAATTGTATAATTTGTTTTGCATACAGTTGAATCGAATTAAAATGTATGTATATTGCATAATTATAAGTGTATAGCAAGAAGATATATATTTTTCTCGCTTTATACAAAAACAGAAACACAATATATACACTTCTGTTGTATAAAGCTAGAGAAAATTGTATTTCACTGCAATTGTATAATTCGTTGGCCTTTTTCTCTGCAATATTTGAAGTAAAATGTTTGTAAATTGTATAACTAAGTGTATAACACGAAGATATATACATTTTTGCATGTGTATATACAATTTTCTCTCGCTTTATACAAAACAGAAACAGAATTATACACTTCTGTGTATAAAGCGAGAGAGGCGAGCGAGATTTTTGGGAGAGAGACGCTGGCAAATTTTAGCTTATGTTTGCTATAGAGCACAATTAAATCAAACCCTAGCTATTCCATTTAATTTAGGTTATTAGTTTGCTATTATATACAATTTTTCCTTAAAAAAAACTAAAACTCAAATTTAAAGAGAAGTGCTAAATTTATCTTTAAACTATGCGAAACGTTCAGATTTTTACGATTGTTTTTTTAAAAAAATCAATCTTTAATTAGAAGACATAAGCCTCTTTTGAATATAAAGAGTAAAAATACATTTTAATAACTACTAGAATATATTTGACTTTAATTATTAACCAGGATAAATTCATTTTGTTTTACCTAATTCAAAAAATAAATTTGACCCAATATTCTTATGTAAGCAAGCAACATAGTATTAAGACAAAATAAAATGTTTATATATTTCCTTTCTTTCTTGACCACCTCCTCAATTTTTTTTTTATATATATTTTTTTTTCATTTCTTATCTTTAGCTTTATCAATAAGATATATTTTTGAATTATTAAATATTTTTCTAGTGGAAAAGATGAAATGTCCATCCAAATAATGCCACTATGATTGTGAAATATTCATGACTTTTTAACTAAATACCCAAAATTATAATGTGCTTTTAACATGGTCTTAAAAAAGGACCACTTATTTTTGTCATTGCCTAACCCCAAATAAAAAGGCAATAACAACAAATAAAGAAAATGATGGAACCATTTTAATTTGGAAAATTAGTGGACTGAGATATTTGACTAAGCTTATAAACTGATGAAATCGTATTATTGCGTGTAAAGAATGTAATATATTTGGTTTATTTATATTTATTCGTTAAAAGAAATTATGGACCTTTTGAATTGATAATAATCTCAACGTAAATTAAACTAATTTTTGATAAATAAAAGAAAAAAATTGTTTCTTTAAGAGTAACATATATTACAAAGTACATTATATTGAATAACATGTTCATCTCAAATCAATGAAGGCAAGAAACATATTTTTTTTTATAAATAATTTTACCTCACACATATATATATTGATTTAATATAAATATTCAGTCAGAATCGAAAAGTATTAGAAGATGGAAACGTTTGACTTTATCTAAATCGAACTTTTTGAAGTTACATAAACCTACCAAATTCTCATCAATTAAAAAAAAATCATTTTTTTATGTCTATAATTTCTTTGTTATGCATTTTTCAACTAAATATAATAAATCAAGAGTCTAAATAAATTATACTTTATATTTATTATGATTTTTCTTAGTGATCATGAAATAAATTTAAACGACACTTATTTTGAGACGAAAAAAATTGATACAATATATTTTAACGTGATCTTAAAAAGGACCACTTACTAGTACACGTGTGTGGTCCTTGCCTAACTCCAAACAAAAAATAGTACTAATTTTCGATCAATCGATTATTAGTTTTTGAAATATTGCAATTTAAATATATAATTACTTATTTATACAATTACTTTCAACACTTAATACTTATCAGCTATTTTTGATCGATGACTTATTATCAATTTTGGAATCTCACAATTTAAACATGTAATGACTTATTTATATAATCAATCTCGATACTTATATTAAAAAATAATAATCATTTTCTTCATTATGTTTCTTTGTTTGTTATGCAATTTTCAACTAAATTAGTAAAACAAAGAAACAAGTCAAATAAAATACTTCTAAAAGTCATACATTGGAAGACATTTTATTTTTGTCTAGGAACATTAAATACTTTAGATCAATGAAACATATTCATCTATATAAATTTGAGATTAACTAATAAATTATTTTAACCAGATGTCTCAGGTCTAAGTCTTTCTGGATACAAAATCGCGTTTTATAGGGAGCATATTGGACATTCCAACTTGTATTTGAATTTAGTCTGACTTTAATATGAAACAAAAAAAAGAATTAACAAATTATTATTTTTTTGTCTCGACTAATAGTTTTGATTCAATTGTAGTATACTACATTAGATAAAAATTACCTTTATTTTATCGAACTTAACGAATGATATATTTAAATCTACGAGATAGTATAAAGGTCTATTCAAACTCAAAATTGGTTGTTAAGAAAACTTGTTACATTAGACTACATCAATTAAAGTTTTCACCAACTTAAATGAAAAATGAAAAAAAAAAAAGTTGGTAAACTTCTAATTACAAACAACTTTTTTCTTTAATTGTGTTGTTAATTAAATTAAATACTCTTTATATGCTACAAACATATAGATTGGTCAAAGTATTAAATTTAGTGGGTTAACCGATGCTAGAGACAGGAGAGAATATGTGATACCTACTCTGTATAGAGAGGTCATACATATTAAGTCGATCTCGAAGATTATACCAGAGTGATAAGTCTTTTTTCTTTATATATATAGAGAGGTCAGATATATAACATCGACTTTTAAGGTTGTGACAGAATGATAAATTTCTTTTTTTTTATTAAATTTTTTTGTATTTGAGCCTTGAGTGTAGTGTTATCTTTGAAAGTAAATAGATTTACCCTAAAAGCATATGACAAAAAAAAATTAAATTCATTAAACTCAAAAATAAATATCGAACACCGAACGAGAACTCCTTACACCCGAAAACACCTTTTTCCAAGTCATTTGCGTGTACAACAAGGGTATAAAGACAATGAAATTTCCATGTCTAAGTAGGAAGAAATTAAAATAGTCTAATAATTGTTTGATCAAATAAAAGATTCTTCTTGGTAATTAGGGTGCAATACATTTAACTTTTTCCATTAATTATCTTATTATTCGATTAATTTAAATTTGCATTTAACTATTAAAAGAATAAAACAGTCTTCAATAGGATGTTTTCTATTTTCAAATTTCAAATTCAACACTCGTGTTTAAGGGTGAAGAAGCATAAACCATTTAGCCTGAACAGTTAATAATCACTTGATATAAAAATTACTGAATTCAATCACTTATTATATGTCGTTTCTCTTTAAATCAATTTTATTAATGTATTTATTAAATTAAATCAACGATCGATTTCTAGATTTCGTCTAATAGATGTATGGGCAAATCATTTGAGTATTATGAAATGGAATCTAAAACTAGATACCCATAATTTAGTGTACTTTATATTATATTTTGTATATATCACCTATAGATTTTTGTAAAAAAGTTAGAAAACCTTGGACTTTGTTCTGTCAGTGTTCTTTCCCAAAAAACTAAATTTTTTAACTACTTATATGAAAAAGCCCCCCCACCCCACCCAACCACCATATCAGAGCCACCAGTCCATCACATGTCAATTATATTCTGGATTAGTTTACACGTAACTTAATTAATTTTATAAAATTTATATATATATATATATATATATATATATATATATATATCGATTAGTTTTATGTGATATTTATTATTCTTTATTAACATAAATATCGAATAATTTTGAAAGAAAAAAAAAACTCATTCTTCTCATATCCTTTTATCTTTCATTTTTTGTCCCTTCATAAGACATTTTAGTGTACAAGCAAGAACCTCCTCTCCTTCACCAACCCTCAATAACAAATATCCTCCTCTCTCTTTTTGTTTTTTTAAAAAAATTATTTTAGGTATGAAATAATTTACGCACACCTTAATTGATTGTACGTAATATTTATCAAATTTCATCAGCATAAATATTGAATAACTCTGATCCACCAATAATAAAGACACATTCTTCTCATATCCTTATCTTCTTCTTTTGTCCCTTCATACAAAGAAGAGTAGTTTGAGAAACACCTCCTATTAAATCTTACTAGCATATTTATTATCTTTCATCAACATAAATATCGAATAACTCTGCTTCACCAATAATAAAGACACATTCTTCTCATATTCTTATCTTCTTCTTTTTTTATCTTTTTGTCCCTTCATATAAAGAATACCAATTAAGGGGTCGTTTGATTGAAAACAAGTTACCTCAGTATAAGTTCTCCAGGGGTTAGCTATCCTGGGATAACTTATCCCACCATGTATATGAGATAACTTATCTCATCACTATGATATAAATGGTGGGATAAGTTATTTCAAACCTGACAGCCAAACAAGATAAAAGAAAATCTTCTATCCCATTACTATTATTTTTAATCACTCACGCCAAACGAGCCCTAGGAGTATAGTTTTTTTTAAGACACACCCCATATAAGATCTTACTAGCAAATTTATATTGCATTACCCCTATAAACACATATCCATATTGTTGTGCGGAATTTGAGATAATACGAGAAAATATAAACGCGAAAAATAAGACAACAGATTTACGTGGTTCACCAACAAATTGGCTACGTCCACGGGAAGAGAGGGAGCAGTTTTATTATGGAGAGGCAAAAACAGAATTACAGAATAGGGTTTCCCATAGCGTCTATATATAGTGCTAAGCTACGCCCTAACAGGCTTGGGCCCAACATACAGAATCAACAGAAAATTAAGGGCCCAATACAACAACATTGTATACCGTCGGCCCGGGGGCGTCTCCGCCCCCCCGGACCCCCAGGCCAGGGGGCGCGTCGCCCCCCTGGACCCCCCGACTCGCTGACCGGGCAGCGAGACCCCCGTCCTTTCTGTTTGTAGCGGGTCCGATTCAAGGCATTCAACAAATCTCCACCTTGACTTGAATTCTCCGAACAGATTCTTCAGACGCACTATGATAGTGCCAAGCCTCCCCCTCTTCCTCAGAGTTGCCCCGCAGGGCAATTAACAGCTTCTGATGTTGAGCAAGTCCAAACAGTGTTGAAACTTGCTCTGTGGAACCGGCTTTGTGAACATATCAGCAGGATTATCAGCAGTTCCTACTTTCTTCACCTTGATTCTCTTCTCACTTCTTAGAAAATGATACCTTACGTCAATATGCTTGGTTCTCTCATGATGGACTTGATCCTTGGCTAGACAAATTGCGCTCAAACTGTCACAATACACCGTAGCCTGATCATGATGCAGACCAAGATCACTAACCAGCCCTTTCAACCAAATCCCTTCTTTTGCAGCCTCTGTCAAGGCCATGTACTCCGCTTCCGTAGTAGACAAAGTCACTGTAGGTTGCAAAGTTGCCTTCCAACTGACGACAGATCCTCCAAGGGTAAACACATAGCCAGTCATCGATCTTCTTGTGTCAACATCTCCAGCATAGTCTGAATCAGAATAGCCAGTAACCAAGCACTGAGTATCACCTCCATAAATGAGACCAACGTCAGATGTACCTCTAAGGTACCGGAAAATTCTCTTCACAGCCTGCCAATGTTCTCTCCCTGGTTGTCCCATGAATCTGCTCACTACACTGACTGCATGTGCTAAATCTGGCCTTGTACAGACCATAGCATACATCAAACTTCCTACGGCACTGGCATAAGGGACTCGTGACATATACTCCTTCTCTTCTTCTGACTGTGGAGCGAACATGGCAGTGAGATGGATATTGGCAGCACTGGGGGTATCAATGGGCTTAGATGAAGACATGCCAAACCTCGCCAAGACCTTCTGAATGTAGCTTCTCTGTGACAAGAAAAGTTTCCTTCTCTCTCTGTCTCTAATGATCTCCATCCCTAAAATCTTCCGAGCGGCTCCCAGATCCTTCATCTCAAACTCAGCACTAAGTAAACCCTTCAGCTTCTGAATGTCATACTTCTTCTTTGCAGCTATCAACATATCATCTACATAAAGCACCAGATAGATGAATGAATCATCATTGAGCCTATTGTAGTAGACACAACAATCATATGAGCTCCGAGTATAGCCCAACTTCACCATATAGCTGTCAAACCTTTTATACCACTGCCTTGGAGACTGCTTAAGTCCATATAAGGACTTCTTCAACTTGCAGACGTGATTTTCCTTCCCTGGAACTTGGAAACCATCCGGCTGAGTCATGTATATCTCTTCCTCCAACTCTCCATGTAGAAACGCTGTCTTCACATCAAGTTGTTCAAGCTCCAGATTCTGATGTGCAACTATCGCTAGTAACACTCGGATGGAAGTATGTCTGACCACTGGTGAGAAGATCTCATTATAGTCCACTCCCTCTCTTTGGTTGAAACCTCTGGCAACAACCCTGGCTTTATACTTGACTCCTTCTGCTGGTGATATCCCTTCCTTCTTCTTGAAAACCCATTTGCAAGTAATAATCTTTCTCCCCGAAGGCTGTATGACCAGATCCCATGTCTGATTCTTGTGTAGGGACTCCATCTCATCTCCCATAGCGGCAAACCATTTTTCAGAATCAGAACTTAAAATGGCTTCTTTGTAAGTAGACGGCTCAGATGTATCTACCTCTTCAGCAACCTGCAGTGCATAACCCACCATGTCCTCAAAACCATACCTCGTAGGTGGCCGAACTCCAACCCTCCTTGGCCGATCTTGAGCTATACTCTGATGGATATCTGATGGCATAGATTCTGGAATATCAGTTTCAGTCTGTGGCTCTTGATCCTCCTCTTCAGGTTCCTTTAAATCGCTCTCGTTCTGAATGACTTGAAACTCCACCTGTTTGTCAAGACTCCCAGTTTCTGACGTAGTTGTAGGCTTCACAATGGTTCTAAGCAGAGGACTTTCATCAAAGACAACGTTCCTGCTCATAATAACCCTCTTTTCTGCTGGAGACCAGATTCTGAAACCTTTCACTCCATCTCCGTAGCCCACAAATACTCCCTTTTTAGCTCTTGGTTCTAACTTACCTTCACTGACGTGATAGTAAGCCGTACAACCAAAAGCTTTCAGATTTGAATAATCAGCAGCTTTTCCAGACCACATCTCCATAGGTGTCTTGCACTGTATACCTGTATGTGGTCCGCGGTTAATCAAGTAGCAAGCTGTACTAACCGCTTCTGCCCAGAATCTTCTATCTAGCCCAGCATTAGAGAGCATGCACCTTGCTCTCTCCAGAAGTGTTTGATTCATCCGCTCAGCTACACCGTTCTGCTGTGGTGTATTTCTGACTGTGCGATGTCGAGCAATCCCTTCATCCTTACAGAATTGATCAAATTCAGACCAACAGAATTCCAGCCCATTATCAGTTCGCAACCTCTTGATCTTCTTCCCTGTTTGATTTTCCATCAAAATTTTCCACTCCTTGAACTTCTGGAAGGCTTCACTTTTATGCTTCATCATGTACACCCAAGTCATCCTTGAGTAGTCATCAATAATGGACACAAAAAATCTGCAGCCTCCCAAAGACTCAACACGGCATGGACCCCAGCAATCAGAATGGATATAATCAAGTGTGCCTTTTGTTCTATGAATGGCCTTTGGAAACTTGTTGCGATGTAGTTTTCCAAAAACACAATGTTCACAAAACTCTAGGCTCTTAACCTTATGACCAGCAAGTAAATCCTCCTTTGACAGAATTTGCATCCCTCTTTCACCCATATGACCAAGTCTTATGTGCCATAACTTAGTCATATCCTTCTGGTGAAATTCTGACGATGCAACATGGGCTGAACCTGTAACCGTGGAACCTTGTAGAAAATACAAAGTACCACGCATGACACCTTTCAGAATCAAATTTGAACCCTTCCAGACCCGCAAGACTCCATCTTTTCCCGACCAGCTGAATCCCTTGCTGTCCAAAAGACTGAGAGATATCAGATTTTTCGTCATCAATGGAACGTGCCTGACCTCGTTCAATGTGCAGAAGCTACCGTCATGTGTCCTTATCTTGATCGAGCCTGTCCCAACCACCTTGCAGACAGAACTGTTGGCCATCGAGATGCTGCCTCCGTCTACCTGCTCATAAGTCGTGAACCACTCTCTCCTAGGACAGATGTGATAGGATGCCCCAGAATCAAGAACCCACACATCTGAATGATGAGTGTGCTCATCCGCAACTAGGGCAATATCTTCTTCAGAATTGGTGTCTTCTTCAGCAACAGCAGCAGACACTGATTGTTTTTCCGATTGCTTCTTCTTCTTCGGACAATCAAATTTCCAATGTCCCTTCTCCTTGCAGTAATTACAAACATCATCCGGCTTTGCACCCTTCGACATCGGCTTATTTTTCTTTCCGCCGTTTTTCCTTCCCTTTCTGCTACTGGTGAACAGACCGGAAGGCTGTATGTCCGTACTTGTGCCGTTAGCCTTATGCCGTAATTCCCTGCTATGAAGGGCTGATCTGACTTCTTCCAGTGACACAGTATCTTTCCCAACAATGAACGATTGAACAAAATTCTCAAACGACATTGGGAGAGATACTAACAGAATCAGGGCAGCATCTTCATCCTCGATCTTCACATCGATATTACGCAATTCTAATAACAAAGTATTCAATTGCTCTAAGTGTTCCCTGAGTTGTGTACCTTCAGCCATTCGTAAACCGAATAGACGTTGTTTCAGAAGCAGCTTGTTGGTTAGAGATTTTGTCATGTACAAACTCTCCAGCTTCAACCACAGACCAGCAGCAGTCTCTTCATCCGAGACCTCCGTGATGACGTCATCCGCGAGACACAGCATGATCGTCGAGTGCGCCTTTTCCTCCAGAATCGCCATCTCAGGAGTAACGACGGCGTTCTTGTCTTTCGACAACGGCGCCCAGAAGCCTTGCTGTTTCAACAAGGCCCGCATCTTGATCTGCCATAAACTGAAACTGTTCCTCCCTGTGAATTTGTCGATTTTCACGTTCAAAGCAGACATCTCGAATTCTCCAAGAACACCGATTAACCGAGAGGCTCTGATACCAATTTGTTGTGCGGAATTTGAGATAATACGAGAAAATATAAACGCGAAAAATAAGACAACAGATTTACGTGGTTCACCAACAAATTGGCTACGTCCACGGGAAGAGAGGGAGCAGTTTTATTATGGAGAGGCAAAAACAGAATTACAGAATAGGGTTTCCCATAGCGTCTATATATAGTGCTAAGCTACGCCCTAACAGGCTTGGGCCCAACATACAGAATCAACAGAAAATTAAGGGCCCAATACAACAACATTGTATACCGTCGGCCCGGGGGCGTCTCCGCCCCCCCGGACCCCCAGGCCAGGGGGCGCGTCGCCCCCCTGGACCCCCCGACTCGCTGACCGGGCAGCGAGACCCCCGTCCTTTCTGTTTGTAGCGGGTCCGATTCAAGGCATTCAACACATATGGACAACCAACAACAACACCAAAACATCATGAGAACAAATCAAGAAAGTGATCATCATCATCATCAAAGCTGTTCATCTAATTCATCATCTCCTTCACATGAATTCTCATTCACAATCTCATTTCAACAAACAAATCAAACCCCACCACTTCCTTCTTCTTCTTCTTCAACTACAACTTCATCATCATCATTTGCTATAGATTTATCTCCTGCTGATGATATCTTCTTCCATGGACACTTACTTCCTCTTCACCTTCTTTCTCATTTCCCTATTTCCTCCCCTAGATCTTCCACTAACTCCCTTGATGGCTTCACACTTCCCAAGAAAAATCATGACTTTTTTCATCAACAACATAATAAAGTATTAGATGATGATACTTCTTGTTGTGATGCTAAGGCAAAATCAAAGTCTTTTTCACTATTTGGGATACCAAAATGGAGAGTACTTAAAGACCAAAACAAAGAAAGATCATCAAAACAATATAGCAAGAAGATGAGTCAAGTTGTTAAGAGGTATATCAAAATGGTAAGGCCATTTTTGTCATTTAGAAATAAAAAGATTAATATGCAATTTCATTCTTTTTCTGGGAATTTATTAAAACAAAATAATAATAATAAAAATAATAAATGGGAATATTCATCAGCACCAGCTTCAATAAGAACATCACCTACAAATAGTGGTTTACTTGTAGCAAAACCAACAGGAGGAGATTATAGTAATTTTACTAATTCTTCAAGTGATAGCACTATGGAAGAATTGCAATCTGCTATACAAGCTGCAATTGCTCATTGTAAAAAATCTATTTCAATGGAAGATTAATTCAAATGAGTACTACTTGGGTTTTTTTCGTGTAACGGATTTTAACATGTGATAGCAGGTTAGTTATTATCATTCACGTACCAAGTAATATGTATTTAATTAGGAAATTTGCTTGTAATTACTTTAAATGATCTGATTGTATAAATATTTTTTACATCATCGTAGATGGGATATGTGTAAGTATTTTTGCAATATGATATTTGATATATGGATGATGCATGTTGAGTTATTGCTACATAGATTTTTCATTTGAATTTTTTTTTTTTTGTATATTACAAAATTAGTGTCTTGATTGATTTTTTATTTATCTTCAACACTTTGCTAAAAGGTCAATCATATTAGGTTATGCAAAGAATATAATTAATTAGTCTCCATTGACTTAATTAAAATCTTGAATTTCTTCCTCTTTAATTTGAGTATTTATTTAATTAATTTTCAATATGGAGTAATACCATACCATCTAGATAATGATGCAAAAGATAAGTGCCTATTAGTCCAAATATTTTTGATAATTAAGTAGTCACTTGAATGATCAAAATTGGATTTATTTTTGTATTTTAATATTTTTTAATAAAAATTCTAACTCTATCATTGAATATACGAGTTGAGGGCAATATTCTTCTTAAAGTGGTACCAAGAAAAAATATATTGTTCTTTCAGTCTTATTATTGTTTATGAGTCATCATGTTCACACACACGTATGACAAGAAGCCAATTTAATTAAAATTTGTTTTTGTTTTTTTTGAGGTCAAACTTTGATAGGGAAGTGATTTGGACTTCTTAATAATGATTTAAATAATTAAGTTGATAAGAAAGTGATTTGAGCTTCTTAAATATAATGATGAAAATTAATTACTTTAATCGATCTTTATATCATATATCATCAATGTTATTTAATATGTTATAGCAAAATTATTTGTAATCGACGATAATTCTATCAAACGACTTATTTGTTATTAACTTTTTAAGTAATTTGATATTGGAAATTATAATTCGTGCAGAATGAATTTATCGCTGGTAATTGACATATTCAAAATAGTGATGCTCACTTCACCTTCAAATTTTGAATGCGCTTCTGATTAGAAAATGTTATATTTAATTTGAGACTTTTCAGAGCAAAACTATATTTAATCAGGTCTATTAGCTGACAATTGATGTGTAACATTATTCATGTAGCTTTTTCTATGTGTGTTCATGCAGAACTCAAACTCATTAAATTTTTTGGTTGCGAGTTTGAAATATATTTAAATTTTTACCGAAATTATTATAACAGACTTTTTACCTCTACACTATTTAATAGTATTTTAAATGTATATATATATATATATTCACATAGACACATTATTATTTATAATGAAATATATGAATATATAGCTACATTTAAAATACACATATACATTTAAAATACACGAAAACACATAAAAATTTTCGATAGACTGATTAGTTAGGGTGGGTCTGATGATTAGATGTCTACGAATTTGTATTTGTATATAAAAAGTACAAATAATTCATGTACTGATTTGAATATTTGGGTCCAATAATTTCACATCCCAATAAGGCAACAACTAGAACACTATTCAATATACACCACATATTTTATATATTCTAATTTAATTAGGATAAAATTTAGAGCATTATATTTCAATTCAATCAAAATAAGATTTTAAAAATAAAATAAGAAAGGTTTAAAAAAATATTTTGATTGAGTTAGTGCTCAATTGACAAAGTCACGAGCAGAAAGTCTAATAAACAATCTGAGCTAAGTATAAGAATTTTGGATTATATCGATCACATATATCTGAAATTTGAATAAAATAATCGAGCTTCAGTCATATAGTATTTCAGACTTTGTATATCTAAAGTTATTTTCAAATAGGTAGATTTACGAATATTTTCGCATTACTAATATAACTTAAATGGTGATACTCAAATTTGGTAGGGATATACGTTGTGTAATATGGCCCAATTTGAGAAAGACATAGTTTTCTTAATTAGCCCAAAAGTCTTCTTCATACTAGTATTAGTATATGTTTTGAAGTCTACTTCTAGTATCTACATATATAGGAGCAAAATAATTAACGATAATTATATATAATAGCAAACTAATAACTTAAAATAAACGGAGTAGCTATTGTTTGATTTAATTGTGTTCCATAGCAAACGTTTGTCAATCGCCTCTCTCTCAAAACTCTCGCTCGCCACTCTCCCATTCTTGCTTGCCATTCTCCCTCTGCTCGCCGATATCACTTTATACAACAAAAGTGTATAAATTGTGTTTCCATTTTGTACAAAGTTTTGAGAGAAAATTGTATATACACATGCAAAAATATATCTCTTCGTGCTATACACTTAATTATACGATTTACAAACATTTTACTTCGATTCAATTGTATACAAATGCAAATTTTATACAAATATTGCAACGAAAAAGGCCCGCGAATTATACAATTGCAGTGAAATATAATTTTCTCTCGTTTTATATAACAGAAGTGTATAAATTGTGTTTCTGTTTTTGTATAAAGCGAGAGAAAAACATATATTTTCTTCTTATACACTTATAATTATACAATATACAAATATTTTACTTAAATTCAATTGTATGCAAAATAAATTTTATACACATATTGCAGCGAAATAGACCAGCGAATTATACAATTGCGCATTATACAATTGCAGTGAATTAGGCCAACTAATTATATAATTATAGCGAAATAGGCCAGCGAATTATACAATTTAGGCTAGCGAATCATACAATTGTATATGTATAGCGAGGCCAGTAAATTATACAATTTAGGCCAGCGAATTATACAGTTATATATGTATAGCAAATTATACAGTTATATGTTTGCTATGGAGCGCAATTATGCAAACTTTGCTACAGCATACAAATATGAATTTTTTGTTTGTTATATGTGAAAGTTGTCAAATAATTATATAATTAAATTTTGTAAATATCCTTTAGTAAAATTTCATTAAAATTAAAAAAATAATTTTTGAAATGCTGATTTTACCTGCAATTAATATTGAAGAATTACATTAATAATAAATAAGTTAAAAGAATGGTAACTATGAAAATAATCTATTTGATTACACTTTCATTTAGTCGAGAATTCATAAAAAATAGTTTCTTTATCTCACAAATTAAAGATAAATTATACATTTATACTGAATATATTATTTATGTTATTCATGTAATGATAAGTGATATTAACTATTAAAAAAAGGAGAAATGTAAACGTAATATATGTTGTATCACAATTTTCTTTTATTTGATGTTACGAACCCAAACCATCGAAACGAAATGAAGATCTCTAAAATTATTCAAAAAAATAAAGTATAATAAATATGGAAGTTAACTTAATAGATGACAATTTGAGTTCTGTGTTATAGTACCAACTAAATTAAATTCAGAATTACTAAAAAAACAAAAACAAAAATTAATATGAAATAATTCTAACACCTAAATTCTTTTGAGCAAATTCAACAAGATTATTAAATTCATTTTCATCAATATATCCATTACCATTAGCATCTACAACTTTTATGCCATTCCTCCCTTTTAATCTTCCAAACCAACCTCCGCCATTCGTTCTTACAGCTTCACGTAGTTCTTCTGTACTTATTTTTCCGTCTTTATCTGTATCGAACCTCTTTATCCATTTCTTGAACTCTTGCAAACTCATCTCAATTTTACCATCACTCGCGATATTTCTTCTATAAGTACTCTTCAACGCCATTTTTAATCGAATGACAAGAACTTAATTATTTGAATAAATGTGTAATTGTTGATGAATGTCTTTTTAATTAAGGGAGAACTTAATTATTTGAATAAATGTGTAATTGTTGATGAATATGTTTTTAATTAAGGGAGATGATATAATTTATAGTAGTAGTGTTATGGTATAGTAGTAATATTAAATTAATTAGGGGGACGTATTGTTTATTTATATATATTATATTAAATTAACTATAACCGAAAGTTAATAAGAATATAACTTTTTGTAACAATTTAATAGTGCTTAATTAGTTGGATATTAGTGAAAGGTTCCTTGCCTAAAAGTACTAGTAATATACAATTAATTAGGTTAATTAAATCTTTTGGCTTCAAATTTAAACGGCTGTTGTGAATGGGATCTAAGGATTTGTCATTAAGATAATAAATAGGTGGTGATTAATTTTATCATTTTAAGCTTCTTAATGAGATAATAACATGTTGAAAAGATAAAATGCTTTAGGATCAAATACAATCATTATTAATCTTTTACAAAAAATAAAAAAAAAGAAATAAAGAATCACATACTTAATTTGTAAAAAGGAATCAAGCACACAAATGAAGGGGACTATTAAAAATACGACTAAATAAATAAATAAATAAATTTCAAAATCTTTGCTAATTATATACAACACGAATCTGAAATAACTCGGATAATCTATTTTTTCTTTTAAAAAATTATATATAATAGAAATTTTCATTTTGTAAGTTTTAGATCATGGATTGCCCATGTGGATCGACCCGATCCAATCCATAATGTTATCTGTAAAAAAAAGAGATAAGTCTTAATTTAAAAATAGGGACGAGACCAGTTACTCTGTAGTTTGGCTTGGAACAATTCTTCAAAGAAAAAGATTTCATCGATTTTCCGTTGCAAAATATAAGGTACACAATTCGTCGACTTCTTTTTATAGACCCTACATATTTGAATTTTGATATGTTATATTAACTTTGGCTTGGAACAATTCTTCAAAAAAACAGGATTTCGTCGATTTTTCGCTGTAGAACATAAGATATAATAATTCATCGACTTCTTTCTATAGATCCTACACATTTGAATTTTGATACGTTATATTAAAGTTTAAACCACTATTTTATTGATTTTTCACTCCTGGAGTCCACTTTGGAACGCCGACTAAATTTGTATCGCTCACTGCTCGAAACCTTTGATTAAAGGTGAAGCACTCCTATCAGTGTACCACAACCCATATTGATATTTATTCGGTTATTGTTACGAAGACAAACGATAGAGAAAGTAGAAAAGATCTCCAACATTATTTCAAAAAATAAACATGAATATATTATAATATAAACATGGAGGTTAAGTTAACGTACACAAATGAATTGAGTTATTTGTTAATAGTAATAACTCAATTCAATTTCGATTCAGAATTACAAAAAAATAAAAAATAAAAATTAATATGAAATAATTCTAACACCTAAATTCTTTTGTGCAAATTCAACAAGATTGTCAAATTCATTTTCATCAATATATCCATTACCATTAGCATCTACACCTTTTATCCCATGCCTCCCTTTTAATCTACTAAACCAACCATCAACGTTCGCTCTTACAGCTTCACGTAATTCTTCTTTACTTATTTTCCCGTCTTTATCTGTATCAAATATCTTTATCCATTTCTTGAATTCTTGTAAACTCATCTCGAGTTTACCATCACTCACGACGTTTCTTCTATAAGTATTTTTCAATGCCATTTTTAATTGAATGACAAGAAATTGATTTGTTGAATAAATGTGTTGTTGTTGATGAATGTCTTTAAGAGAGATGGTTTAATTTATAGGAGTAGTATGCTATTGTAGTAATTAAATTAATTAGTGGATGTATGTACATTAATTCGAATAAAAATTAATTATTGGTCGCAAAAAAGTGTAAAAGGGCAGACCAAAAGCCATAATTATGGATTATCTATCTAATTAATTATTGTATATTAAAGACTAAATAATTGTACATATATACTTTGCATGGTTGCTTTATTTTATTTAATAGGCAAATAATCGGATAATATCGGCTTGCCTCCTCTTTATACGCGTACTTAATAATTTCATGTTTTTTTTTTTAATCTTCTCACTTTTACGCGCTTTAATCGCGTGGAATCACGAAGTGTGCAACATAAGACAAAATATATGTAAAATTACAAAATAAAATAAATCTGTGGGGATAATAAGTCCTTAGTTTAGTTACTGTGTGTATTTGAAATTTTTGACATAGTTTTGGAAAATACTTATATCTTATCCTTTATGAAAAATATTATAATTAAGCTAATAAAAATGCGTTTGTTTTATTGTATTATTAAGTGAAATAATTAAGTGCATAAATCATGATTATACAATTCAAGAGTGGCTCAAACATATTAGTGGCCTAAAACAAAAATTAAACGGGGCTTTAAATTTGAATTGTTAATAATTTTTATATAATTGATTTCTTCTAGTTTTCAAGTGATAATATAATCATTCTTATTTTAAATTGTTTTTCATGAGATATAATAATTCAAATATGTCAAATTTCTTCTAATATTTTCTTTATTTTTCATGAAAAATCAACTTTTTATTACAAATAATATTCAATATTTATTAAAAAATAATAACATATAACCTATTATTATTAAAAATGAGACTCCTTTAAAGGCCTAAAACACATGTCTTTTTTTTAATACTGTCGAACCACTCGTTATTCATATGATATTAAAGCGGACATATATCCAAACATGTATTCAAGTCTTGTCACCACTTTTAATCAAAAATGAATTTTAAGTACTTGGCTTATATCACACATGAAAAGTGTGTTTAAAATATAATCTAATAAATAAGAAAATATAACTTTTCTCACAAATTATATTATTTATATAATAGTGCTTTAGTTGGATGGATGTACTATATACATATTATATAATTATAATAGTGAAAGGTTCCCTACCTAAAAAAGTACTTGTAATATAATAGTAAAAGGTTAAATCTTGACTTAAGCTTAAGGTTAATTAATCAATAATTGTTATACAAAAATGTCCAATAATTATTATACAAAAATGTCCAATAATTATTATAAAATATCTAAAAGCAACACAAATTTATTCTTTAGACATGTAATCGACAATTTGGTGGATCTTTGATTTCTATTTTGGAGTAGCAATAAATTATTATTTTAATATTATATAATAAAAAATGAGAGGAATCCTATAAATATACACAACAAACACATTTTGCCGTCTTTTTTTAAGAGATACACATAAATTTAAAAAGATAAAAAATTATTTTAGGATTAAATTTTATCGTCACCTTTTTTAAATAAAATAAATAAATAATAATTTCACACACTTTAATTTATATAAGGAATCAAGCTCACACAAATGGAGGACACTATTAAAAATATAACTAAAATAAATTATTTTTCAACTTTTAAACTGTTGAATCCTGCTCCTTTTACGATTAATAGATAATTTGAGTATTTTATTTTATATTTTTTAGAAAATATTCATCTATGCCTACAAGTACTTTTAAGAGTCTTGTTTTGATAAGTAAAATTGTAAATGTATCTATTATCAATATACTTAAAAAAGAAAAAATGCATAACTATTCTTAATTAATGCTCGAAATCTCATAGACATGTTTATACTATATTAATATTAAGATCCTATTACCCCTGAACTTATTTTATAAATAATTTCTACTTTTTTTCACCCCCAAACAATGTTTGAAATCTCAGAGACGCACTTATACTATAATAAGGTCCTATTGTCCCTGAACTTATTTTATAAATAATATTTTACTCATTTTTGGCCTACGTGACACTATTTTCTGGGCTCAACGTGTGCTAACAATATTTTTAAACTATTTGGTTGATAGTGTCACGTAGACCGAAAAGGGTTAGCATATTATTGATAAAATAAGTTTAGGGGATAATATGACTTTAATATAGTATAAATCTGTCTCTGAAACTCGGACATAGATTGAGGGTACTTATGCATTTTGTCCATACTAAATTACAAATCTGAATATAAGTACATGCATGGCCATTTACACTACGATAAAAATGACCATCAACGATATTTAATTCTTAATTGCCGCTAAATATGTATTTTTAGCGACAATTGTCACTCTTTGTATTTGTCCCTAAAGCCTTTAGCGACATTGGTTCTAACGGCACTTAACTAATGCCGGTAAGACTTTATCACTTTTTATTAGTGTCAATATTTAATGCCGCTAAAAATTATTTTTGTTGTAGTATTAATCGGTTAAATACATAACTGATCAAATTTTTTTAGAGAAGTGTACGTAAATGCATAAGCAATTCTTTGTGGTTGTAGCTGGGGGCGGAGCTAGAAAGTCACACTATTATTTATAGATCTTTTTTATACTAGCTAATGAATTCGAGATCTCTGATTCAGAATGAAACACTTTTATTAATGCATCACCAATTCATGTTGATATTTTATTCCGTTATTGTTACGAAGACAAACGATAGAGAAAGTAGAGAAGATCTCTAACATTATTTCAAAAAATAAACATGAATATATAATACACAGATGAATTGAGTTATTTGTTAGTAGTAACAACTCAATTCGATTTTGATTCAAAATTACACAATAAATAAATAAATTAATTAATATGATACAATTCTAACACCTAAATTCTTTTGTGCAAATTCAACAAGATTATTGAATTCATTTTCATCAATATATCCATTACCATTAGCATCTACACCTTTTATGCCATGCCTCCCTTTTAATCTTCTAAACCAACCTCCGCCATTCGTTCTTACAGCTTCACGCAGTTCTTCTTTACTTATTTTCCCGTCTTTATCTGTATCGAATATCTTCATCCATTTCTTGAATTCTTGCAAACTCATCTCAAGTTTACCATCGCTTGCAACGTTTCTTCTATAAGTATTTTTCAATGCCATTTTTAATCGAACGACAAGAAATTGATTTGTTGAATAAATGTGTTGTTGTTGATGAATGTGTTTAAGAGAGAGGATTTAATTTATAGAAGTAGTAGTATGCTATAGTAGTAATTAAATTAATTAGTGGACATATTAAAATCGAAAGCTAGTGCATGTATGTACATTAAATTCGAATAAGAATCAACAAAAATTAATTATGGTCGCAAAAAGTAAAGCCATAATTTGTACATATATACACTTCAATTATCGCATAATATCTTTTGTTTGGTTGCATTAGTTTAATTGTACAATAATCATACAATATATTCTTATGATTCTTCGATCTTGATGTTTTTGGAGGGTACTTAAAACAATTATCGTTATTATTAAGCTAATACAAGCAAGTTATTTTTATCAAATTAAACTTTTAAACGAAATAATCATATTCACGGGTAAGGGTGTACATGACCAGGTTGGTTTAAGTTTTCCAAATATCAAATCAAATCATTTGTGTCAGATTTTTGAATTTATAAGCCAAATCAAACCAATAAAACTCGGATTTTTCAACTTCGGGATTTTTCGGATTTTTGGGTTTTTTCGATAAAGCAAACATATAATTTACTTGTATTTCAAATATTTCTTTAGTCTTACCAAAATACAACTATCTAAGTTATTTCTCAAGAAAATAACAAAAAATATGATATGATTAATGACACTAAAATATCCAACAAAAAATAATAATAAAATCGAATAAAACAAATATTACAAATTAACAAGTCATAATGAAATTGATCATAATTTAAAGTACTAAATCATGCTAAAATAAGTTTAGTAAGTATTAGTTACATGACTAAATATTAAAGAAAGTAAAATTAGATCATGTATTTTAATTGTCTAAATCTATGTAAAACTAAAAAAATAAATATTCAATATTATTGTCATTCGTGATGTTGAATTGATTTTCTTTTTGCATTAATATTAATTTGATTTTTATTTAAACTTTATTATAGTTATCAACATGTATCGACTATAATCTTTATTAGATCATTAAGAAGTCTAACTTCCAAACATAAAATAAATATAATAAAAGATAAAAACTATGAAAAAAGTATAAGAGATATTTAAAAATTATATCAAAGTAATAAAATTTTAAAATTACATATATAATGTCGGGTCGATTTGATCTCGGATCGATTTTTTTAGTTGAAACCAAACTAACCCAAATATAGTCAAATTTTTTTTCCAACACCAAACTAAATCAAATCAAACCACTTTAATCAGATTATTCGATTCGATTTTATACACCAGTATTCACAGGTATAATTACCTAATATCAAAGAAAACAGAAGTCCTAACATATATTCGAGTCTTGTCACCTATTTTTATCATAAATAATTTTTAAGTGCTTATAATATATCACACATTTTAAAAATATTATTCCCTGCCAAAAAGTACTCTCTTTAGGTTAAAATATACAATTAATTAAATTAATGAAATCTTTTGGATTCAAAATTTAACGGCACTTGTGAATTGGATCTAAAAATTTGTCTGTAAAAGACTAAACAATTGTAAATATACTTCCATTATCTAACTGATATAATATATTCTTTAATTTGCATGGTTGCTTTAGATTAATTTATCAAGAATAATTATTTATCAAATACAAGTTACAATTATAATAAGTGACCAATAATATAATAATATCTATAAAAAGCAGTGTCACCCTTTTCTCTATGCATGTACTCGAGGTTTTAACCAAAATAAGCTATTATATAAAGTCATTCACCAAAATAATATGTTTTTTTAAAATTTTACAAAACTAGTATAAACGTATTCCATAGTAACGTTTTAGAATATATTTTATTTTTTAAAAGTTGATGGTGTCAGATTGATATACGTTACTCACAGTAACGTTTTACTCCTAAAACGTTACTCACAGTAACGTTTTAGGAGTAAAACGTTATTGAAAATAACGTTTTAAAAGTAAAACGTTACTTACATCAACGTATATCAACCTAATGCTGTTAGTTTTTTAAAAATAAAATATACCCTAAAACGTTACCATGAAATACGTTTATACTAGTTTTGTAAAATTTTAGAAAAATATATTACTTTGGTAAATTGTTTTATATAATGACTTAGTTTGGTTAAAAATTCCATGTACTCAAACAATAAAAAAATTAGTGAGACTAACTCACTATTTCTTTTGAATTGATTAATAAAAAGAGGGAACTAAATATAATTAAGTTAATAAATATATGATAATTTTATATTTTAAGCCTTTTAATGAGATAAATACATAGTTTAACATGATATTAAAATGAAAAGATGAAAGCTTTAGAATCAAATCTCATCATCACCTTCTATTTTTGTAGAAAAAATCCAAACAAACAAATAAACGAGATTATAAAAAATATAACAAAAATAAATAAATTTTTTTTAACGTAATTGATAGAGATGTTATCAGGTGAGCAAGAGGCCATAGGTTTGAGCTATAAATAAATAGTTTATTACACAAATATATGATAACGCACGAATACAATAGATCCCTATAGTCAAAAGCAAAGCCAAAATTTCAGTTTTATGATTCTGGATTTTATACTAATGATTAAGTGGTAGTAAGTGGATTTTAAAGTTAATATTTTTGCATATATATATTTATTAAATTTATATACTATTAAAAAAATATAAGACTCGACCAAACAAATTCAAATGCAGGCTTAGTGAAAACCCTTCATAGGATACTTTTGATATTTTATACTTCTTTCAATTCTAATTTATGTGACGATATTTTACTAAATATTAAGATTATAAAAAAAAAAATTTATAAAACAAATTATGTACCATCTAAAACAAATCATAAGTATATGTGACTATAAATTATTTCGTAAATTTTTTTAAAATAAAGTTATTTGAAATAAATAAAATATGATAGTCTTTTTTAGATAAACCGACAAAAAAAAAACTTAACACATAAATAATTGATTTGATATATCCAACCACATGATACAACACCACAAGTACTATATTTCCTTGTTAGGCATTATCACCACACATACAACATAGTATATATTTAGTAAAAATAAATAACAAGATTTTTATAATTCTTAAATAACTCTAACACCTAAGTTCCTTTGAGCAAATTCAACAAGATTTTTGAATTCCTTCTCATCAATAAATCCATCACCATTAGAATCTCCAACTCTCATGCCATGGCTTCCCTTTATCTTGCTCAACCAACCGCCGCCATTCGTTCTTACAGCTTCACGTAGTTCTTCTTTGCTTATTTTTCCATCTTTGTCTGTATCGAATTTCTTTATCCATTTCTTGAATTCTTGTAAACTCATTTCAAGTTTTCCATCACTTGAAATGTATCTTCTATAAGTATTCTTCAATGCCATAATTTCTTGTTAGTATTAGTTATAACAAGTTGAATATGACTTGCTTAATATTGGAAACAAATGATACTTACTATTTTAATTTGCTTTGGATGAATGAAATGTCTAGATGAGGCACTCTTATTTATACTATAACTAGTATGATAATTTATAATCATGTTGAAATTTTCTTGGAAAGTTCTAAGAACATTTTGAATATAGAATCGTTTGATTGAAAGTTGAAACAAGAATCTGCCGTTGGTATTAGACTAAGAAATTTCTTTGTTTATAGGATAAAGTTCGATTAGACTCGAAGTTTAAGAAAAAAAACTTATGTCACGTATATCAAAATTCAAAAGTATGTTAATATTTATGATCTAATGAATTTTTATAACTAGTATTACAACATCCTATTAAAAGATAATATATCCAAGTTTAAAAAAACAATATTTTTAAAAAAATAAAATTATTGTTTAAAATAACTACGTGTGACAATAAACTTATGTTAGTTAAAGGTATAGTTAAACTATTATATAGACTCAATTAAAAGTATGCATAAAAATTAATACCAAAAAAAATACTATATAGTACGGGGTATATATTATCCTTTAAGTGGTACTTGCTTTATTTTTGCATGAATTGTTTATATACACAAACTCTGAATCTGGACAGGATAACTATGGGACCATAAATAGATGATTCGATTAATTTTAATAATTTTAATTTTAATTTTATATTTATTTTAAAATTTATTAAATATATATTAATTATTTAGTAGAAGTTAGTAACGTAAAAGAATCAAAATATTAACGTAAAATTTTAAATTTTAATTTCGTCTCTGATGATTTAAGGTCACCTCATAGCCTCCAGTTGTCAATGTTCTCTTCTGGATTAAGAGAAGTGTATTCAAACCGACTTCCTTTGTTAGGTATCACAAAAGAAGGAATATTTTATTTTATTTTATTTTTGTCTAAAATGAAGGCTGATAATTTGATTTAATTAATTATTCTCTCTAAATATATGTATTTATTGGTTAAGAGTAATTTTAATTAGGATGAGTTTACACATACGTCTGTCCTTTGACAAAAAAAACTATATTCTAAAGTTAATTAATGCATTATATGTCTTAATTAATAGTATTTCACTTATCCTTAGGTGTTACTAGTTCGGATATTTAAGTTATATATCTGTTGATAAAAATAGGTTATCGATTATTTGGGAAAGTCTTATTTATCCTCTTAAAAGTTCTATTATTATGTCAAAAGCAAATAATATCATCGAAGATAAATCTTGTATTTAAGCTCTCATCATTTATGATTTCAACTAGTCATGACAAATGACCAGATTGGATCAAATATGGATGGATTGAAAATAGATCAACATAAAATAGGTAATAATTTGATCTGCTCATATTCATATGAGTAAATTAAAAGAGGAATGTTGATATACCGTGAACTTACAGTGCTTTCAATTTTAATGTATTAAACTTAGAGTTTTGCTTGAGCCGCATAGAGTGTTTTGCTAGAATCTTGCGGGAAATAGGTTTTGGATAAGTTGGTTTTAGAAGTCACTATAAGAAACGGGATCTATTGCGGCAATATTTAGCGGTGATCCTATTTGTTGCTACAAAAGTTATATATACAGTGGCGACAAATGAATGTATCGCAGTACATACACATTTAGTGGCGAGTTATGTTAATTTGCCGCTAATAGGCGTTTCTAATTCTCAATTATTTCACAAAATGTGAATTATATTTAGGTAAGTCCTCAGATGGTATTTTTTTCCTAATCTTACCTCTACTTCCTTAACCAATTCATAAATTTGTAGAGGTTTGAAGTGTTTTGAAGTTTTAAGGCAAAAGGTTCTCGAAAATCTACAGAAATCAGAAGTTGCTCGAAGGTTTTAAGAAGAAAGGTCTGAAATTTGACAATCACTGCAAAGATTTTGATGTTTTAGAAGTTTTGAAGTTGTTCAAAGGCTTGTAAGGTACCACTCATGTTAAGCCTCTATTTATTTTTAATATTTTTTTAATTCTCAATCTTTACTGTCGTTTTTGAGTTATCTCTTTCTCTGGGTTTATTCTTTCAATAATCTCAATTTGGTGAACTATAACACATGAAAATCAGCAAAATGGGGAGTTTACATATTCTGGGGCTCATTTGACCTCTAAAATGGATCGTTTTGGTCGTGGTTACCAACCAATTCAATAGATAACGTCTTAACGAACTTTCATGTAAATTTTGGCAAAAATGATCTAGGAATTCTGCATCACCAAAAAAGATGGTGGACTATAGCACACGAGAATCGATAAAATCGGGATTTTACCTGCTCATGCGCTCGTTTGACATTGAAAATTGGTACTCTTGATTGTAGTGACCAACCAATTCTATAGATAAGGTCTTTACAAATGTCCATGTAAATTTTTTAGCAAAAATGATCTCGGAATTTCAGATCACCAAAAAATATAGATATTATAGCACACAAAAATTGGTAAAATGGAGGATTTAACTGCTTCAGGCCTCGTTTACCTTTAAAATGGGTTGTTTTGATCCTGGTGACCAACCGACTCCATAGATAAGGTTCTAACAATCGTCCATGTAATTTTTGACAAAATGATGTCGAAATTCTAGAGCACACAAAAATTGATAAAACTAGCGTTTGCCTGCTCTGCAGCTCATTTGACCTTTAAAATGGGTCGTTTTGTACATGTTGTTTAACCGGCTCCATATATAAGGTCTGAACGGACGTTCATTTAAATTTTTGACAAAAATGATCTAGGAATTTCGAATAATCAAAAAAAAATGGTGGACTATAGCATATAAAATTAGCAAAACGGGGGTTTTACCTGCTCCGGGATTGTTTGACCTTGTAAATGGGTTGTTTTTGCCGAGGTGACCAACTGGCTCCATAGATATTATCTTAACGGATGTCTATGTAAGTTTTTGGAAAAGATGAACTCGGAAGTCCGGATCACCAAAAACAATGTTGGATATTAGCACACGAAAATTGACAAAATGGGGGGGTATATATGCTTTGGGGCTCGTTTGACCTTGAAAATAGTTTATTTTGACCGTGGTGACCAATCGGCTCCATATTTAAGGTTTTAACGAACGTCCATGTAATTTTTTGGCAAAATGATCTCGAAATTTTGAATCACCAAAAAAGATGGTGGACTATCGTGCACACGAAAATTAGCAAAATGTATGGTTTAAGGTCTAGTGGATGGGTTCTCTAACTTGTACCACCACCATAATAACACTACTATGTTTTTCTTGGTTGCATTGTTAATTATATCCTAATTTATATCAAATTATATATATATATATATATATATATATATATATATATATATATATATATATTCAAACAATTTAAAATAATTAGTTTTATAAATTTTGAAAAAAAAAATATAAAGTTTGCGTTATTTTGAATAGTTTTATCATTTCTTATAATATTTAGATAATATATATATTTTACACAATTATGTATATAATTAATATATTTTATGTTTATTTAAAAAATCATCTCAAAAAAGTTTTAATTTTAGTAAGTATTCTATTAAAATTAGTCAAGTTTAAATTATGGTTATATTTTTGAATCACTAGTATATGAGTACATTACTTATTTTATTTTTGTTGAAATTAAGAAGCTTGTTAATTAATTGATATTTATTCATCTTATTTAAAGTTAAAATTCTCTAAATTACATTTAATTAGACTATTTCTTAAATGGAAAAATTACATAAATTAGTACATTTTAATAAATAATTACTGATTTTAGCAATACTTTTTATTTATTACCATTTATAACAATGCTATGTCAAATCTACAATATGAATTAAAAGTGAATTATGTATGCAATATATATGAATTATAATTGTTTTTTGAAATATATTATGTTTGTTTGTTAAAAATTTGACATATTGTATTATAAGTGTATTAAAATGTGCGATAAATGTATTATCCATTATTAAAATTTGTATTATATATGAATAATAAATTGTTATTTGTAATATGTATTAAACTTGTATTAAAAATGAATTAAAAGTGATCAAGTGAAAAAAAGATATTATTGCTATAAATGGTAAATATTTTTTTATTTTAGTATATTTATGTAAGTTTCCCTTCTTAAATTCCAAGACATAACCCATTTCCCCTAAACTCATTAAAGGACCAAAGTTTGGGCCCTTTTGTAGCTTAGCCCACCCAATTCTTTCCTCCAAATACAATAAGCAGCCCACCAATAAGTTCTTATTTTGCTATCTTGAAGAAATTGTCCATTTTATCATTTTTGCTAGAAATTATTGCATATTAAAGGACCTCTTTTGTTGTGGTTTTGCAAGTGTTTGAATAAATCTTCGCGTATTCTTATATGTTCTCTCTCGTTAATTCATTTATTCTGTCCCATGTTTTGCCTTTTTCTTTTTATGGCCTTGACCGAGTCCCTCGGGATCCCTCGTTTCCTCTTGCATACGTTAAGTGATCCGTGAAGGCTCAATTTTCCCCGTCGATTCAGCCATCTCGACAACTTTAGGAAGTAGCTGGACAGGTTGATGGCAGTAGTATATTCCAGCCTCAAAAAGGGCCAAAACGCGTTGATATACTGTCTGTATACGCAGGTATACAGTCTTGATATACCTCATACACGTGTAAAATTACGGAAAATACAGGTTTAAGTGCGGTAATACATAATAAAAATGAAATACAGGTTCCCAAAAGTCCAAAACGGAGTGGATATACGTCATATACAGCAGTATACATCAAATGTATACCCCAATTTTCTTTTCAGGAAAAATGGGCCAAAGCCCCCCACTCAAGGTTGCTGCTGAATTGGGCCCTAAAGCCCTGCTTTTCTAAGTGGCCCAAAAGCCCAATCTCTCTTTTCTTTCCCTCTTTGTTACTGGTCATTGTATTATTTAACATTTTGGTTTAACTTAATAAATTTCTCCAAAGATAATCATTTCTCTTTTATTCTCAAAAATAAAAAAATAATATATATATATATATATATATATATATATATATATATATTGTTTAGCTTTATTTTTTACTAGTAGTCTTGTCAACATTTTGGATTATTTTTTTTCTCTAAAATCCACCTTAGTTTATTGCCAATTGAAATAACTAATTAGAAAAAAAAATAAGAATAAGTAAATAATTTTTTTAAAAAAATAAATATATATAAACAAACAAAAAAATGAACTTCACTGGGTCAATATTTGAAAATTATTTCAAAAGGTCATTTAGTCAAATCGCCGGTCAACCACGAGTTAGCGGGCATTCCGAGGGCCTAACACCTTCTCAGAATGTACATTTGAACTTCAAACCCTTTTCAACAGATTTTATCTGTTTTAAATCTTTTGAAAAAATAATTTTAAGTTTTTTTTTTTTTTTGATTTTACTATAGGAGTTGGTCCGCCTCAAGATATATCCCTCTTATTAAATAATATATAACTTGTAATAACGTATCCAAGAATAATGAAAAATCTAGAATTTTTGTTGCAGAGAAATCTTTCGATTCGGAATAAGATTTATTTCGCCTCTAATATATGAATTTCTATATTTCCCCCCTTATAATTATTGCTACAAATTTTAAGGTAATTGAGTTGAGTTTTATTCCAGTTTTAAAGGTATCCCATGGTTGGTTGGTGTGTTTTTACTATCAAACAATAAGAAACGATAACATCGTATAGTCAAGTCAAATGTTATATATATCTATATATATATATATATATATATATTGTCCAATACGATATAATATATTATATAATGATACGTAATCTTCCAAACAAGTTGTACATAAACTTAGTACACAAGATTATGTTACATAAGACCAAATTTAATTCATCTACGAAGGGATACGAAAGGTCTCGAGTATTCGAGCCAGAGAACCTTTTGGTAGGGAGCGCGATTATTTTACATCCCTACTAGTTCTTCACAACTCGAATTCGGACTAGTCAGATCAGTAGATTTTATACGTAATGTTTTAGGAAATTAAAAAGAAAAACAATTACATATATAGACAAAATTTACACTTAATTATACAAGTGTAAAACCCCATTTGGTAGCAAAGTCAACAAGCACACCCATCTCATCATCAACTATAAGGCCATCATTATTTTTATCAGCATGTTGCATTGCTTGATGAGCTCTCAAACCACAAAACCATAACCCTAAATCTCTGAAAGCATCCTTCACTTCTTGCTTGTTCAATTTTCCATCGCCTGATTTATCGTATTTTTTTAAAAGACTCTTTAGTTTATCCTCAGACAGCAGTTTTTCGAGGTTCTTGAATGTTTGCATGTCGTTTGATATTGTGATTGCTGATGTAATGTAACGTTTTGTTTTGAGAATGAATTGTGTTTCAATATAATTTCTAGGGGTATTTATAGTGTTTTTAAAAAATGATGAATTAATAATGTTCAATAATATAGTGAAGTGTGTTGTTTTCAAGAATTAGATTCTTGATTTTAAATAGAGTAAAGGATTTTTCTTTATCTATGGATAATAATAGAATATAATCTAGTTCTTCTTGTCTCAACCCTCGAGTAACTTTTAACTTACGAGTTATAATAAACTATATATTATTATTATTATATAATATATAATATATAATATATATAAAAGAGAAGGGAGAATAACATTTTTGGTATCTGAGGTTATTGATAATTTCTAATTATTTTATGGTAAGAGAGATAGAGAATTTAATATTATAATTTAGCAAAATATATATATGATGTAATTACTAGTTACTAGTAATGAAAGAAAGATATTAAAAGTAATATTCGTATACTTCGTATCGAAGTTTAATATCTGAACAATGATGCACTAAAGCTTTCGATATGTATATCGCATAGGTTTGATTATAAAAATATATTATACGCAATTTTATTTTATATTTCAATCAAAAACTATTCTAAGACTTAAAAAAATCGTAATTCGTTATACTATATCATTAAAAAAAAAAGTGGAATAAGAATCCTACAACAGTTGAAAATTTGAAATGATGAAAAAATTGTTAAATTATTTTTGACGCAGGCTACTAATCGTCATTTTTATGACGTCAATTTAATTAAATTTAAATTGTGTATGATGACAAGAAATCGTTGCAATAAATCTACTATAAAATATAATTAGAAAACTTATATAAATATATTATAATAAAAAAATATTTATCATTTATAATAATAATATTTTTTTTACTTGATTACTTTTAATTCATTTATAATACAAGTTTAATACATATTACAAAAAACAATTTATTATTCACATATAATACAAATTTTAATGATGCATAATACATTTATCACACATTTTTATACATTTATAATATAATATGACAATTTTTTACCAAACAAACATGATATATTTCAAAAAATAATTATAATTCATATATATTGCATACATAATTCACTTGTAATACATATTACAGATTAAACAAAGCATTGTTATAAATAGTAGTAAACAAAAAGTATCGCTAAAATCAGTAATTATTTTTTAAAATGTATTAATTTATATAATTTTTTCAATATAAAACACGACTTCTTAATTTACTGCAATATTTTTTTTCCATATTTGCTTTTGTTATATTTTATGTATATCGAAAATATTGAAATAATATATAATCAGATCTTTATTTTTAAAAAATAAAAGTAAAAGGTAGAGGTAAAATTGTATATTGAATCACTCAAAATTTCACTTATACAATATAATGAATATGTTTTAAAAAAATAAAATTCTATGATATTTCTTTTTTTCATTATTTTGTGTCTTGATTTTTTTTTATTAATTTAATATTATATCTATCAGTTTCAACTTTTGAAGATTCTCATCAATAATATTTGAACGAATATATGAATAAATTATTTTGATCTTTTGATAAGGCAGGGAGCTAAAGTGCCTATTGTGGATATATTCCTTTATTGACAAGCCTATATATATATATAATATTTTTTTATGATATAAGCTTCACATGCATTTTATATTATTTTATTAGGTTAAATGTATTATTTTTATTCAATACCTTATGGCCTTTATTTTCTTAAAAAAAGATGACATTGAATCTCGAGATGGTTTGGGTGATAGGTATATCTCACTTATAAATATTTGAATGTTTTGAATTATTGTAGAGAAAATTATTTTATTAGACATACCTGCGTATCATAATATTATTACATTTTATCTTTAATTAAGAGTTTTCTATTATATATTAAGTAAAATATATCTAGATTTTTATATATTTTACAATCAGATTCACTAAAATAGGAAGAGACACGAGTGAAATGGGGAAGGAGGCAAGTGAAATAGTCATTTATCCTAGATACATGTAAATTACACCAAATACATAAGTAGCTGGTGTGATTCACATGCGTCTGGGATACCATATTCATCGGAAAGTGACGAGCGAGATAGGAGGGAGTATCTGGTGTGATTCACATGCACGTGGGATACCACATACATAGGAAAGTGGTGAGTGAGATAGGAGGGAGTTGGACGAAATTTTTTATGCATTCCAAACACATACAAATCCACTTAGATATGATGTATCTAAAATAACGTTTAAATTTTTAGATCGTGACGTTAACAAAATAAAAATGAATATTACATAACTACATGTATTGCCGCTTTATGACTTTTCAACTCATAAACATGAGCTTTTTTTACTACTTCATGCGGTAGGAAAAACCGATCTTATGACTTTTCAACTTATAAATATGAAATTACTTTTGCGGAAAATAAAGGCGCACGAAAAAAATATTAAGTCGCGCCAGGTAGGGGTCGAACCTACGACTTTCTGCTTAGGAAACAGACGCTCTATCCACTGAGCTACAGGCGCTTCATACAAATGTTAGTGTATTGTAAAAATATAACTTAACATACGAGTATGGAATAATGAACTTATTTTTTTATTTTTCTTGGTACTAGTATTTTTTGTAAGAAAAATATTGAAATAAGAATTTTTTTACATCAATTTTTATATTTTAATTCTTGGAAGCTAGAAAAGTGATTACTAAAAAATTGTAAACTGTTATGGTGATTAATTTATTACTTTATCAATAGTCATCTAATTGTGTGTTTGTATATATAATTAGAGAATTTTATTCATGATTCGTACTTCTTAGATGTCGATATTACGAAGTTTATGATGTTTTTTCCAACATTAAAAGCTAAATATATATATATATATATACGACTTTATTCTCTTGTAGGGCACGAGTATCTCCGCCCCTAAATGGGAGGCCCTCACCCTAGGTGGCCGAGAACTCCGATTCATAAAGAGGATTCAAAATTCCTTACACGACAGATTCCTCTCTTTTGCGGGATAGGACACATTTCGTTCCATCATAACCATGTTTTAAAACTCGATCCAGGTCTCAAACTACATGCTTGTTGATTATAAAATAATCACAATTTATAAATGAATTCATAATTATAATAAAAACAATACACTCTGCTCTTTCGTAACTCTTAAAATTTATTAGGACCACAAAACTTTTGATTTTCTTCGTATTATCAAACACACTAACTTTTATATTGTACCTCTACATAATTTAAGAATTTTTTAAATTTTTTTACTATTTTCCAAAATAGTCATATTACCCTTTGGATTATTATCTCATGAGTCATGACCACCCATAAAATATTTTAACTAAATAGTAAATAATTCTTTTTTAATTTTAATCGAAATTTGAGTTTTGAATATTAAAATAAAACCTTTTAATATAAATTCGAATGAGTCAGACTCTAAAACAGAAAAAACAAAAAATCACCTTACATAATTAGTGTAATATTTAGAGCCACTAATTATATTTATCTAACTGTTAACGGTTTAGAATTCTTATCAGAAAAAAAAATAAAAAATAAAAAACAGAGATTTATTATTTTTGTTTATATTGAAGAAAACAGAAAGACAAAAACTGAAAAGAAAATAAAAAATTCACAAACAAAAGAGAAAGAAGAAAAAGACAAAGGCGAGCTGATAAACTCGCTTTTTTTCTTTTCTTATTCTTCTTTTTCATATCCTCATTTTTTAATCCAAATTTATTTATTTTATTTATTTGATTCATTCATAAAATCATTAAAAATTTATCTCAAAATTTTGTAATTTATTATTTTATATAGGTAATCTCTACGCCATTTTTTTTTTAAAAAAACAATTCTTTCAAGATCTAATTTGTGTTTTTAATGGTTTTGCAGTTAATTTTGGACAAAAAAAATTTATACTTTTCAATTACTTTTATATATATTTTTTGGAGGATATTGAAATAGCTTTCTGGTATGTTCTTTTTTTTAATTCTGTTTTTCTTCTTGTTTTTAATTTTTAAATTTTTTAATTTCAACAGTTTTTAATCAAATTGCTGGGGAGGGGGGGATCCAGGAATTGGGAGTTATTAATATGTTTCGAATTCGTATTTTAGGTTCGAGTTGTGAAAATAGCTTCGTGGAGAAATGTTGAATAAGGGAGATTATAAGTTATAATTAATTGTCCCATTGTGGTTTGGTTATTTTTTTTTGGATCTCGGGTATGGTGAGAGCTTAATGTATCGAGTCGGATGCTTTTTCGCAAGTTTTATCTGATTTATGATTATGAAAGTTGTAATTTATTGATCTCATGAGCATGTGATTTTATGAAGGGTAAACTTACGTATAATATATCCTTGTGGTTTGATTATTTTGAATTTTGTATATAACGGGAGTTTATCGTACCGGCTTGTATTTTGCGTGTTTTATGTTCCGTTATGTGCTTTATGATATGAAACTTAAAATTTTTTAATATCATAAACGTGCAATTTTATGAAGGGTAAGGTTGTGTATAATGTACTTTTGTGGTTTGATTTATTTCTCGGATTTCATGCGTAGCGAAAGCTTAGTGCATCATGCTACCTATTTATTTATCTTAATTATGTTGCGTTATGTGATTTATGATATGAAACTTGTAATTTACTAATCCCATAAACTTGCAATTTTATGAAGGATAAGACTGTGTACAATACATTCTTGTAATAATCAATTTCTGATTTTACGCATAGTGAAAGCTTAGTGTATCGAGCGGTCCTTTTACGTGTTTTATGTTACATTTATGTGTTTTATGATATGGAACTTGTGATCATTTTGTTCATTTTCATGTTCTTTCATTGGGCGGAGCTAGAGTTTTGCCTACGAATTCGATTGAATCCTGTTAACTCAACATGTATATATAATGCCTACGAATTCGATAGAATCGTGTTAACTTAACATGTATATATAAATCATTAAGAACCTAGTAAGTTGCGTCTTTTTCTAACATTCAGAACCCATAAAACTCAAATTCCGGTTCTTACTTTGAACCACATTCTTCACTTTTAAGCTATGCCATTCTGAATTCCTAACTTCTTCTATGATTCATTTGTTTTCAAGGTCTTCACTTTGGTTATCCTTATTTTCTTGACTGGAAAATGGAAGATGTTAAAGATCTGAAGCTACACGCCTCGGAGTCCTCTCCGGGGGAGGATCGATCACACAGTGCGATTCAAACCAGCCAAGATGCAGATGAAAAACCAAACTCCGAGAATCAACAACTAAACGTGGATGCTTCGGAGCATGTAGAAGAGGCTACTAAAAGCTCGTCGTTGGAGAAGAGAGAGACTCATCCAACAGGAGCTACTATGGTTAATCAGGACAACTCGTCTCAACCTGTACATAGTCCTAAGCCATCGGAGCCTCCTATCGATACAAATGGTTCCAAAGAGGAAGAGCATATTCAATCTAATAGTAGTACCAAAAGTGCTGATGATTCGTGTTCTACTTCCCACGTCAAAGAGACGAAACCTGTAAATACTACTCGTGTAGAGTCATCGGATAACATTGACAAGTCTCCCACTCTCAGAATCAAGATTCCAGGGCCTACAGCTCAGTCTAAGCAGCCTGAGAATGTTGATGCAAACAGAGTTAACATCGATACAGCAGCACCTATCCAGTCTGTGAAACAGGCAGTTTCAAAGTTTGGAGGGATTGTCGACTGGAAGGCTCATCGAAAACAGACAGTCGAGGTATTCTCTCCAACGCCTCAACTCTCTAAAATAGAGTTAATGGTCAAAAACACACCTACAATATCTCAATTTTTCGAGTTCCATACCTGAACTATCACCAAAACACACCTTAGCTATCAGTTGTTTCCTTTTGCTAATTGAAATATAACCATCGTTCAGGTAGGAAAAGGGAACAATAGATAGTTGACGTGCATTTAGATAAAGAGGTTGGTAATAGTTCAGATAGGAAACTCGCACGCCTGATAGTAAACTCAAAAGATGGAATTTTTGACTCTTCACTCTCTAAAATAAGCACTTTTATCTTCTCGAAAGCTTGGCCTTACAGGGTCTTTCATGTTATTTTCTTGACTTGAAAAGTTCGTTTTTTCTTCTTCTTTGGTTGTGCAGAGACGGAATCTTATCGAGCAAGAACTAACAAAAGTGCAAGAGGAGATCCCATTGTATAAGAAACAATGTCAGGATGCAGAAGATGCAAAAGTGCTAGTTTTGAAAGAACTAGATAGCACTAAGAGACTCATAGAAGAGTTGAAGCTTAATCTAGAGAGAGCACAAACAGAAGAGCAACAAGCAAGACAGGATTCGGAACTTGCCACGCTCAGGGTCGAAGAGATGGAGCGGGGTATTGCTGATGACTCTAGTATTGCAGCTAAAGCACAGCTTGAAGTTGCCAGAGCTAGGCTTGAAGCTGCAGTGTCAGAGCTAAAATCTGTTAACTCCGAATTAGATGTTCTCCGTAAGGATTATGATTTATTGATATCCGAAAAAGATGTTGCTGTGGAAAAAGCAGAAGAAGCTGTTTCGGTATCAAATAAAGTTGAGAAGACAGTTGAGGATTTGACAATTGAGCTCATTACTTCAAAGGATGCTTTGGAGGCTGCACATGCTGCACATCTAGAAGCCGAGGAACATAGAGTCGGAGTAGCTATGGCAAGAGAGCAAGATACTCTAAACTGGGAGAACGAACTGAAGGAGGCGGAAGAAGAGCTTGAGAGGCTAAACCAGCAAATAATGTCTGCAAAGGATCATAAAGCAAAATTAGATACTGCTTCATCTTTGTTACAAGATCTCAACATTGAGTTAGCTGCTTATATGGAATCAAAGTTGAAACAGGAGGCTGATGAAGAAGGGAACATGAAAGGCGAGAAATTAGAGATGGATAAAAGAAGTCATCATGACATACAAGGAGTTGTGGCATCAGCTAAGAAGGAACTCGAAGAAGTGAAACTCAATATTGAGAAAGCAACAGCTGAAGTAGAATGCCTGAAAGTAGCAGCAGTTGCATTAAAGGCAGAATTGGAAAAGGAAAAATCAGAACTAGCTTCCATACAACAGAGAGAAGGAATGGCAGCGATTGCCGTTACATCTCTTGAAGCTGAGTTGAACCGAACAAAGTCAGAGATTTCCCTTTTGCTGATAAAGGAAAAAGAAGCAAGAGAAAAGATGGTGGATCTACCGAAGCAACTGCATGAGGCTGCACAAGAGGCTGATCGTGCAAAGTTACTTGCTCAAACAGTTCGGGAAGAGCTGAGCAAGGCAAAGGAAGAGGCGGAGCAAGCAAAGGCAGCAACTAGCACCTTGGAAAGTAGACTGCTTGCAGTGAAAAAAGAGATAGAGGCTGCAAAAGCTTCAGAGAAATTGGCCATAGCAGCTATCAGTGCTCTACAAGAGAGCGAATCTACTGAAAGCACAATGGATGAGACAACTGGTGTAACACTTTCTTTAGAGGAGTATTATGAACTCAGCAAGCAGGCCTTTGAGGCAGAGAAACAAGCTAATACCAGAGTGTCTGCTGCTATGTCCAAAATAGAAGTAGCCAAGGAATCAGAGTTGAGTAGTCTTAACAAGCTCGAGGAGGTTAATGTTGCGATGACTGAAAAGAAGGAAGCACTAGAAATCGCACTGCAAAAGGCCGAGAAAGCCAAAGAAGGAAAATTGGCAGCAGAGCAAGAGCTGAGGAAATGGAGAGCGGAGCATGAGAAAAGACGGAAATCTGGTAAATCTGTTACCCCGGTAAATAAAACAATGAGCTCAAAAATGAGCTCTGAGGAGAATAAAGAATCAAAAGCTTCTGAAGATGCAGTACCTCATCAAACCTCAAATCCAAAAGAAAATGTACAAACAAAGAGTGAAACCGATTCATCTCAGGAAGTGAAGGTCACAAAGAAAAAGAAGAAGTCCTTCTTCCCCCGCGTCTTAATGTTTCTGGGCAGAAAGAAAGCACAGGCCAAGGCAAGATGATGATCTCTGCTCCATTTTTCTTGGTTTGAGAAGGGTAAATTCTCGTAGAATATTTATGTATATGCTAAGTTGTTTTTTGTACAGTACTAAAGTAATTCTCACTTTCTGGATGGCAGATTTTAGAGGGCAATAAGTTTTTCATAGGTTTGGCTCTGTCAGTAAGCCTTTGCCTATTAAAGTTGTTGACGGCTTCAAATGTGTACTCCTGCTAGTTCTGCATAAAAGCTAGCAGCAATTCAAACCTTTGGCCTCGTGAAGATATGACTTTCCTTGTGTTTCATGTTCGTATGGGTTATATAATGCAACAACACATCAATTTTTCCTTTCACTTGGCTTACCATTTCAAAGCTAATTGCTTCACAATCCTAGTTCTATGTTCTTTATTATCCTAATACTTTTGCTTGTTTGTAATAGTTTCATTCATTTTATTGCATATAGTCTGATAAATTGTTGTAACGAATCGAGTATTTTCTTTAGAAGATAATCTTTGTAATTTAATGTATTTATGCTGAACCTAACTTTCTGTGGTGTTAAAATCATTCTAAGATCTCCTAGCCTTCAATCTTTCTATGTTGAAACCATATGATAAAAACTCATTGTTACATATGCAATGCCTATTATTTACCTCAAATGAACATAATCTGTGTTACTTCTTCTGGTATAAACCAGTAGAAGTTTATCTCGCGCACAATAGGTGATGGCAAATCATGCTAGTTTTACCTCTCAGTCCATTTCTCATGTGCGCGAGCTTAATCCCTTTTAGTAGATCTTTACAAGACCTATAAAGGATGAGTCCTTTTGAGATACTATTCACAGAAAAACTGATATTTCCCATATATGTTTTCCTGTACATTTACCATTACATGGTGAAGGTCAGAGAGGATAAAAGTGAAACTCAAAAAACATATGAGAAATGTTGACTGTTTATTCCCCTTATATACACACAAGCAATTTCTGCTTCTTGTCCTCAGTAGAAAGGACATGCAAAGGGGACTCCAAATTCAGCTGTTCCTCTTTTGGTTGTCCTACTTTGTTGTGTCTTGCAAGTCTACACGACCTGTCGTTAAAGAAAAACACAGGAAGAATCAGCAGCTTTTAGCCAAGGAAGCTGAGAAACTTGTATAGAACAGAAGTAACATCATATGGTTTAGCAGCATTCATCGATATCTCATGGTTCGATTTTCAACTAGTGCATGTTTAGTCATGTAAAGTTATCATACCAAATAATGATACTAACGATGGAGGAGGTTTTGATCCATTTGAACTCGCGTCTATCCCTGCATGATGAAGTAGTGCCTTTGAAATTAGCAGTATATCAACAATGTATAGACAGTGTTACTCATGGAAAAACTTTACATTAGTGGCAAAAAGGGTCTAGAAATCTAAGTATGAGAATAATTTGACTACTTTCTTCAACCTTGGAAGATTTTTTCATGACGAGCAAATCTGATGCTGATTCTAACACTACATATGAACCTAAACGCTCTGATACCATGAGAAAAATAGGTTGGAGAGAAAATCAACAAAGTTTGAGAACGTGTTCAAGCAATGTCTTTCCGATCCTTGTGAACCGTAGAGATAACAATGACTTATTCACAACAATTCCAAAGGATAGCACACCTGAAGTTCCAGCTGATTTAAGGATGTCTGATTTCTTGTAAGTATATCCAATAAAATTGGCATCTTTTGATGTTAACATCTGCACGTTCGAATCGACATGTTAGGAACCAGTCCAAAAAATACTATATAGGGAGTTAACATCTGCACGTTGGAATCGTCATGTTGATACAGTTAGACCTCTTTCTAACAATCATCTTCAATGACAACATTTCACTTTTGTTTGGAGACTTTCATATTATGTTACTATATTGTGTGTTATCGATAACTACTTCTTGACAAACAATATCGTTATAGAGAGGCTTAACTGTACTTGCACTATAACATTGAGTTTTCGTTTTTTTTATGGGACGGAGTCAAGTAATGCATAGTAAACTTGTAACCATTACCTTTCGCCAGGGTCCTACTCTTGGTGTTGTCGATTGTGTACCTTCTACCTATAAGTGAAACAAAGTTAGCATATGTAAAGGAAAAAAGAGGTAAGGAAAATCTCACATGAACTACTTGAATTAATGTGGAGAACAGAAGGATTATGGAAGTGAAATGCAGGAGAATGATGACTTTATAAGAAGTCGAAAGGGAGATATCTGTTTATACTGCTCGGAAATAGCCATGATTCAACAGATCAAGTTCATAAATGATGAATTAGTAGAATTGCAGGTTCAAGTTACAAAAGTAACGAAAAGGTGGTTGGTATCTTCATGATTTTCGAAAATGTCACTCTCATCATGTGGAAAAAGGATGACTTCTAACTGGTCTCACTGTCACGAACTGTAATTTACAACGACTACACCCTCCCTAGAAAGTAAAATGAATACAGTAAGGGTTCGATAAGCAAGAATACTCACTTCAGGGAACTTCTCAAAATTCTGAGTGTCTAATTCTCCAGTAACAATGGGTTTGTAGGCAGCTTCCATTTCGTATAGTGCATCCCATTTAGTTCCTTCGAACCAAGGATGAGCCTAGAAACATATTCACACATTCAGAGGAAGAAAACCACAAAAATAGAGACGTCGTGACAGCATACTAACTTGTACCAGAACTTTGAAAAAAGGAACATATTCCATTTTTAATTTGTCTGAAGACGGTTTTTTCACAGTTAGTTGATTGGTTCATCTGTTTCGCCGTTATTTACCTTTATTTCTTCCACTCCTCTAGTCCCCAACCTTGATTCAACATCACACAACAAACGACATATCAGATCCTTAGCCTCATCTGATACTTTTGGTTCTTCCGGGAACTTCAAGCATGCTCTCCAATTGATAATCTGATACATATAAAGAAAGATGAAGGATACTTGTAAATGCTAACAGGATGCTGAGCACAAGTTTGAAACTCATTCCTCTTGCCACCGAACAGATCTTCAATGAATGCAGAAGATCATTCTAGAGTCGTCATGTGTGGAAGGAACTATCTTATGTTTACCATCAAATAAACATTGAAGTACCTTTCGACATGTGAGTCTTGGATCTTCTGAGCAGAAGGGAGGATATCCTACGAGCATCTCGTACAAGATTGCTCCCAATGACCACCAATCACACTCCATTCCATATCCTTTTTTCAACAAAACCTCTGGTGCCATGTAATCAAGAGTACCTACAGTAGAATACGCCTACAGAAGAGTTCCGCTGATAAGTTAACTCAATCATGGCATACTCAATCCACAACATGGAGTACAAGTACATACCAGGGCACGACGATTTCGTTTCCATTCTTGTAATTGTTCTTTTGGCATTAACCATGGAGCTCTATCACTGTCAGCAGTCTCAGTTAAAGACTTTTGACTTGTCAAATCTTCATCTTCCAACAGCGATGAATATTTACTTTCCAGTGGTTTACATAAACCAAAATCAGAAAGCTTTAAATGTCCATTTTTGTCCAGTATAAGGTTATCAGGTTTAATATCCCTGAAAACAGAATAATTGTAGACGACTAAGCCTGCAAATTTTCGCGTACATGTAACAACAGAAATGATAATGTCAATTGATGCATTGTGCAGATACCTGTGTACATAATTGTGCTGATGAATAGAGTGAATAGCTAATATACTTTCTGCCATATAGAACTGCGCGACGTCTTCAGAAAGAATGTCTTCTCTCATGAGTAAGGTCATAATGTCACCACCAGGTAAATATTCCATGATAAGGTATAAGAAATCTGAATCTTGGAAAGAATAGAAGAGTTTCACGATGCAACGACTATCTACCTCCACGAGCAAATTCCTCTCGGATCTAACATGCTCAACCTGAAAGAATCAGATGAAGTTTTTATGTATATCAGCAACACTTGGATTGATGATCAGAAATTTCTTCATCAACATTTACCTGTCCTCGACTAAGCATCTCTGATTTCTTCAACTTCTTCATGGCAAAAACATCACCAGTACTTTTAAATCGACACAGTCTGACCTGTGTTAACAAATTGACACCATGAAAACATGTATTACGGAAAACAGTTGTATGAAATGGAGTTGTAAAAAGACAATGTATGTACCTCTCCGAATGCGCCTTTACCAATGACTGTTAACAGTTCAAAGTCATCAATTCCAACTTTATGCCTCTGTAATCTCATAAACTCAGTCTCCCTCTTCTCCAAATTCCTCAGCATCTTCTCTTGCTCATCATCCGGTATCTGTGCTTCTTGTGCCTTCCTCTGCAACGTTCTTCGCCTGAAACACACAACCATAACAAGAAAACAACTAAAAAGACAAAAACACAAACTACACATATTGCATAAATACAAACAACTACGTCTCAGTCCCAAACAAACTAGCTATATGAATCTTCATTGACGAAGTCAAAGTACTACAACAACAACATAGGCCGTATAATCCCACAAGTGAAGTCTCCTCATAGACAAGATAGAGAGGTTGTTTCAGATAGACTCCCGGCTTTAAAAAGGCATTTTCAAACAGTTTGAAAAAGGAGAAAACAGATACCAGAGCAGTAACATCAACGAAATAATACAAAACAGAAAGCAGTACACAACAGACAAAATAAAGAACAGTAACAACAATGAAATAAGTACAACAAGTTTTCTACATTGCCAACATATATAAATCTAATCAATTCACAATCTGACGTTAGAAAAAGAACCTTTCTTTGCGATCCTGCAAGCCTTGCAGATAATTCTTGTAATGATTCTCAATTATCTTCTTAGCAGCAGCTGATTTTTGTCGAGTTACCGGTGATGAAACAGAGAACTCTGGCTCTAATGAATTGAACACTTGATCAGCTCCTTCCATTTGATCCAAACTAAAACTTCCCAGATCCCAAAATCGAATAAAAAACAAAAGAATATACAAAGGGTGTCTTGTTAAACAACAAAAAAAGATAAAAAGATTCAAGATTTGAAGTCAGTTGATTTATAGTAACAGTAAATTCAGTTAACAAAAGACTCTATTTGTCTGTTTCTTAGTATATAACATAAAAAGTAAAATGAAAGAAGATGAGAATCTTGAAAGTTCATGAAGTTGGAAGCAAATTGAAGTTAAAAAAAAGAAGAGAAAATTGGTGTTTGTCAGTGTCAACAGAGCCTGCTAAATCTTGACAGTTTTGGTTGGCTGTCAACTGGCAATTGTACAGATGAATTAGCTGTATTGGCATATGAGATTTGCTGAGAATGGAGTGATAGTGACTCCAATAATCATCAGTGACAAATCAAGATTTTTGTTGTCAGTGGCGGAATCAAGATTTTTATCACGAATAATTCAAAAAAGAAATACTATCTCTGTCTCATTTCATGTAACATTTTTCGTTTTTCGAAAGTCAAACTGTTCAATTTTAACCGAATATTTACGTATGGAATCTTCAATTTTTTTTAAATGAATTTGTAAATTACGTAAAGAATACTATAACTCACAATAATTGATAATTCAAAATGTTAAAAAAATTTATGAAAAATATACTAAAAAATAGACTTATTTAAATCTCAAAATGTAAAAAAATGTCATACAAAATGAAATGAAGAAAATATATATTATATGTGCATAGAAATATAAATTTGACCTAAGATAAAATGTAATTTTTCGACGAAGAGAGTTTATGAACCTAGTGATGTAACCACATGTAGTAAAGGGTGATCCACCAGATACTGAATTTTCAACTAATGGTGTTTGAAATTAAAAGATTACTAATACTCTTAATTAATGGTTGACTTTGATTAAAAAGGCAAATAGGTAAAAGTGTATGTTAATGTTTTAATTCAAGGACCAACTTAATAGGATTATAATAAATTGGATTACAACATTTATAATACCACTCACAAATAGCAAGTTGTACATTTTTAATAGTGGAAGTAATTATGGAATAATTAAGCAATTAAGTTCAAGTTCTAATTAATAATTTATTGTTTTAACTTCTAAATAAGGGCTACAAGTATTACACCCCAACGAGATATAATTACTTTCTTCGTTTATTTTTACTTATTATTATTCGTATTTCAATAATAAAATCGCAATTTTTTATTAATATAATAATAATTATCAAAATTTAGTAGTATTTTTTTTTGAATAATTTGTAGTATGCACATCTAAAGAATAATTACGGTGAAAATAGTAATACATTTTTCTGATGGGCAACTTTCACATATAGCAAATAAAAAATTTATATTTGTATGCTATTGCAAACTTTGCATAATTGCGCTCCATAGCAAACATAAAACTGTATAATTTGCTATACATATACAATTGTATAATTCGCTGGCCTATTTCGCTGCAATTGTATAATTTGTTTTGCATACAGTTAAATCGAATTAAAATGTATGTATATTGCATAATTATAAGTGTATAACAAGTAGATATATGTTTTTCTCGCTTTATACAAAAACAGAAACACAATATATACACTTCTGTTATATAAAGCTAGAGAAAATTGTATTTCACTGCAATTGTATAATTCGTTGGCCTTTTTCTCTGCAATATTTGAAGTAAAATGTTTGTAAATTGTATAATTAAGTGTATAACACGAAGATATACATTTTTGCATGTGTATATACAATTTTCTCTCGCTTTATACAAAATAAAAACAGAATTATACACTTCTGTGTATAAAGCGAGCGAGACTGGAGAGTGGCGAGCGAGATTTTTGGGAGAGAAACGCTGACAAATTTTAGCTAATGCTTGCTATGGAGCACAATTAAATCAAACCCTAGTTATTTCATTTAATTTAGGTTATTAGTTTGCTATTATATACAATTTTTCCTCTCTGAATGGTGTCAAAACGGGTCGGGTCGGGCCGCCGCCATTTTCAAGTTTTTTCTGCAACTTGAATGTTTCGACTGTCTTAAGTTGAAGCTTTTCCCTATAAATCAATGGCGTTTCAACTCAAAACCCGACCCGAACCCGTTTATCTGCCTTCATCATCTTCCCTTGTTTTTTGAATTGACAGAACTGAACTTTCTACGGTAAGTAGTTTTTTTTTTCAATCAGAAACAATGGAAAACGTAAAGCTTCACGAAGAAGAAGGTTCAGCAATTGTAGCTCTTGGCTCTTTGTTAAAGCTTACTGAAGTTCATCTTTCGTTAGCACTCTTTGCACCCTTTTTTAAAATTTTCAATGTCTAAAATTAGCTTATTAGGGCAAGTGAATGTTCAAACTTTTTTTTTTATGCAGAGATTATTCGCAAGAAGGGAAGGTTTTGTTGGAATCTGCGGTAAGCTTAGCTGCCCCTTTTGATTGTTTCAACTGGGTATGTGCATAGTAGAGCTAGAAGCCAAAAAAAATTGAATTTTTATAACGCGCGTTGTAGTTTAAATTGGCTTCCATAATGAAGGGGATAAAGTGTATTCATTGACTATGTTGCTCGGACTCTCCAAAAATGTTGCTGCGCCCGTGTAGGATCCTCCAATATGTACTCATTTGGAGGATTCAACACGTACAACGTGGCATATTTGAAGAGTCGGAGCAACATAGTTCATAGATAAGAACTAGTTTGGAATTTGAAGCTTAGTTAATGCAGACACTACATATCATAATGGAAATATGTATATGTGTGTGTATGTATATATACTCTCACTCTCACGGGGCTTTGGTTGGACAGAAAAGGTTGTACAATATGGGATGTGTGGTTATATGACCAAGTCACAAGTTCCGAACATGACCTTTGAAACAAGGTTTTCACGTAATTGATGTAGGATAGAGAGAAGTATGTCCATTACAACACGGAGTTTCAAAGATGAAATACTGATTTTTTGGACATCAAAGTTATATAGCACACATGGACATGCCCCTCCTCTAGCTCTCTGACTGTTGAACCAAGTCTTTATTTAGGTGGAGAAGGGTAGAGCGGTACGTCCTTTACTAACTGAGTTTCAAAGCTGAAATGCCGAGTTTTGGGACATCAAGATTAGTGCACACAACTCACTAGCACACACACTCTCCGACTCTTTAGGTTGTAGCTTGATTTTGTTTATGGATTATGCATCTCTATAACCTTTATTTATTTATTTGTGCAGAACACTGATGTCTACAAAAGTAATGCATCCCCACTAAATGGTAAGTACTACGTTGTATCATAAGCTAATTTCTAGTTACTTATTACATTTGATATTTGGGTTACCGGGGAAACACTGGAAAATTAGGAGTAAACTATCTTGTACTTTATATAGTTAATATGCAGTTCTCTTTTAGTCTTGGCAGATTTTGGCTCTTTACTGGAAGATTTGGAGCTTGCCAGACAAATGAATGAAATGGGCCTTCCTGTTTCATTCCACACTAAAAAGGAGGTATCCAGTTTTCTAGTATAACTTGTTTGATTTTCATATGTTGTTTTTTATAAAGTTCTAGCTCCAAGTAGTATACCTCTATAAATCATTCCCATAAATAATTGTGCCACGCTTTAAGGTGCTTTGTTTTGGTATCTTGATGCATTCCTAAGTTTGCTCATATTCTGTCTCTGGCTCTCTGCATAATTTCTATTTCATTGTCTTCTGAAAAACATAGGAAAGTTACAGGTTCTGTTTTCGAGTACTGTCCCAGGTTTTTTAGATAGTGAGACTGATTTTTCGATGGTACTGTTTTTTCAATTGAGAGGTAGTCTTTTTAAAAGGTTGCAACCTGAAGTACAAATAGTACAACTGTAAGTCAGGTCCTAAATTGATTAATAGAACAGGGGTAGGAAATATTCACTCATGGTATGTTGACTGAAATCCTTATTTCTTTCAAGCTCCTGTAACAGATCTTCATTAAATGATTCAATTTTATGTTCAAACTTTTCAATGAAACTCATTCCTATTACCAAAAAGAATGTTGAAAAAATACCCAAGGTGTAGCGTACTGGTCAATGAAGTGGATTGATATCTGTGAGCTTTCAGGTTCAAATCCTAGCAGGAGGAAAAATCACTCGGTGATTTCTTTTCATTTATTCAAGCCTTGCTAGGCAAAGTTACCTGGTACTTGTGTTGGTGGCAGGGGTGACACGACAGTGTTAAAAAAAAGACATGCGCCTTAGACCCCTAAATTTAAGGGGCCTCATTTCTAATAGTAATAGGTTATAAGTTATTATTTCTTAATAAATATAGAATATATTGGTAGAAAAAGCAAACTTTTTATGAAAAATATAGAAATTATTAGAAGAAATTTGATTATGAAAAATAATTTAAAATAAGAATGGTTGTATTATCAATTGAAAACTAGAAGAAAACAACTATATAAAAATTATTAACAATTCAAGTTTAAGTCCCCGTTTAATTTTTGCTTTAGGCCATTAATATGTTTGAGTCGCTCCTGGTTGATGGGAGATAGCGGGTACACCTGGAATTTGTTGAGATGTGAGCATGTTGGCCTAGACACTATGGTTAATAAAAAATAAAATCTGTCCAATGAAAGCATGGATTCTAGAAATCTGATTTCCTAGACTATGTTGCTGTTTTGCACTAATGTATGGGGTGTAACTTCTTTCCTGTATCTCTTTCTCTATTCCAGCAGAAGAGAAATCGAACAGTTAAGGGAAAAAGAAAGGATGGAAAGAAGAAGATTCTTTCGTCGTGCGAGAATACCCAGGATGAAGTGCTAACTTCAATACAAGAGCTGAAGGAAGAATTTGAGCCTAATGGTACTCTGCATGGCAACTCAAACAAGGATTCTTCCTACTTGTCACTTCTTGGACAAAGGGAATTCTCATCCTTCTATACTGGGGATGGTGATTATCATCGTCTTAATGGTGGAGAGGAAGGTTTGAACAATTTGAGTGCTGGTAGTGCTCACACATCCCTTGAATGCATTGATTGCAATCAGCAATCGGGTCTTAGTCTGGATAATACAAAGGATAATGTCTCTATATGTGAAAAAGTTCAAGTGGAAAAAGATGTTGGAGTAATGGTTGGCTCGAGTGTGGAATGTGGAAACCATGCAGAAAGCTGTCCAAAAAATAGCAATGTTGACAGTAGATGTATCAGTGGAGAGGCATCAAATGGTCATTGTGAGGGAAATCCCTTAAATGGAGAGCAGATGGAGTATGCCTGTATGGAATGTTCTTTATCTGCAGAGCAAGTGGAGTCTATTGCTACACAATCGGCTGAACATTGCACAGAAGATGGGCTACTCTTCGATGTTGTCGGTGAAGAATTAAATAGTTGTAAAGCAACTAATAATAATTGTGAAGGAACTACTAATGATTGGAGATTTTATTGGGACAATGATTACCAAAGGAACTACTTTTATAACATTGTGACTATGCAATGTACTTGGGATCCACCTCCAGGAATGGACGACCTGATATTTACTAATTTTACCACCAAACAACCAGAAACAGCACTTGAGATGGTGGAGTTGGATGATGCAGATTTAAAAGAATCTAATGATCTGCAAACTTCTGCAAGTCTACCGTCTGAGCTTGATATTGCAGATGGAATTATAGAGGATGATGTATTGTTGGACAGACAGCTCGATGAATTAGAAGGAGCGGGACAATTTGCTGACAATTTGTGTACTCTTAGCTCTACAAAACAGAAAAAGAGAGTCAGAAAAACTAAAGCCAAATGGAAGTTGCCAACCGAAGCTCAAGGTTTGTGAACTGGAGTGTTCCTTCTCTTGCCTTACATTTATATGCTTTAATTTACCTTGCATATTTTTTTTGAAGGTAACATTTTTTGTATAGCTATTTGCTGCATAAAAGCTGCAGTGTCCATAATTACAAGGGAATATAGGGAGATACTAAGCTATAACCTGCTTACAGAGATCCTAGAACATCAAAAGAAGATTCCAGCTCTTCCATATATTCATGTTTACACCAAAAATAGAAAAGGGCTAGGCACTTCTAATATTACCTGACATTAACTTGTCAATTCTCCATCTTGGATGTGTATGAAGATTGGTGTAATCAAATATGAATTGTTGGTAAGCATGCTCATGAGTTCTGAGCCTGATTTAATAGTAACTAGTAACCCTGTGTGATTCTGGACTTGGTCGTGCCATACCGTGTTCTTCCTGAGTGCAGCTGAGAACCTTCTAGAAGTAACTATTAGTTTATCGCTGGATCCCTGTTTTAAGTCTTTCTTTCCAACAGTGTTGTCAACTAGAGGGCTATATTTTGTCAGGTTGAACTTAACAATTGTAAAATTTGATAACTAGCATATACTTCTCCTGAGAATTTCTGCTGATTGTAGCCTAAGTTTAGAATCTCTTTCTTTAATGACTACGCTTGTAGCAAGAGTTGAAATCATTTTGATAAACTGTCTGAAACAAGAAAGTCTTTTTTCGGGATTGCTGGCTTTATTGAATAAACTACTTCAACATTGGTTACTTTGCGTCACTTCCATCTATATTTACATGTCTATTATCATTCTGTAACTCCTTATATGTGTCGGATCTATGAATGGTTCTAGCTAACTAAAGTTTGAAGATCCTATTATCCTTGGTTAATGAATTTTCATTTCTTTTCTTTTCTTTTCTTTCCTGGTCCATAGAGCTGGAATTCTGCAATACTAATGAAGAAATATCTCCCAGTTTGAACAAATATTGGTGTCAAAGGTATCTATTATTTAACAAATATGATGATGGTATAAAGATGGACGGAGAAGGATGGTTCTCAGTTACTCCAGAGGCCATAGCCAAGCATCATGCACTTCGCTGTGGTTCTGGTACTATAGTGGATCTCTTTACTGGAGTTGGTGGGAATTCAATTCAATTTGCTATGAGGTGAGTACAGCCGCGTTTCATTTCTGCTTTTGGTATGTGCTATATTAGTCCTTGGATTCTTGTGAATGCAAGTATGTCATCTCAATCCCATTGTTAATGTGCAAAGGTCAAAAATCCTTGGACCTCATATTGGATCTTGGCATCTTGTGCTTCGGGTCCTATAATTATTTTTGCTACACTTGCGTCCTTAGTTCCCTGTACACTACCTTTGAGGACTTCGTCTGCACATGAAGGATACTGCTCTGCTAATTGCTTTACATCTTCATTGTTGACATAATGGGATACTATTTGGCTTTACTATAGGAATATTTCTTTTTTTTTTATCAGTAAACGAAAAATATCTATAGAAAGTATTTATGCATCACTTGTTCAATGCTTTATTTATCCATCCTAGCATGGCTAAGTATGTGGATACGTTTTCTCAGTGACAGCACACTCAAATACCAGCTGTTATTGCAGGAGTAAGCATGTCATTGCAATCGATATTGATCCAAAGAGAATAGACTTAGCTCAATATAATGCTGCCATCTATGGAGTTCGTGACCAGATAGACTTTATTAGAGGTGATTCTTTTGTTTTGGCTCCTAATTTGAAGGTAACAAGTTTCTCTATTTTCAAAAGGTGAATAAATTATATATTTATAGCAGAAGTCTTCTTTCATTGTTCTTATGGATGCTTTGGCTGCTTCTTTCAAAGAAGGTTGAGAAATTCTTTGTTTAGCCATTGCAAGAGAGTGGTCTTTCACTTCGTGCTACTATTTTCTTCCTGATAAATAATTCAACAGTAGAATTCTTTTTCACAAATCCCTGCTGTCAGATTTAGTTTGTTCGTGTTTTCTGTGTGATAGTTTGTTTCAGCTTTGATGACACTCTTAGTTATTTTCTTTGATCGTGGAAATCGTATTCAAGTTTTGCCCTCTCTCTTTTCTTTTTCTCCTCTACCTACTTTCAAGATTTAAAATTGTCTTAGCTTTGCTTCAGGCGGATGTAGTCTTTATGTCACCACCTTGGGGGGGACCAGACTATTTGAAGGAAAGAACATTTGACATGAAAACCATGCTTAGGCCGCATGATGGGTATGCAATTAGTTTTTCCTCGAGACTTCTGCCTCGGTTCTTATATTTCTCAAACAGTACTTCTGACATTGTGCATCTCTTTGTCTATTACCACAGGAACTTCCTCTTCAGCATTGGCAGGGGAATCGCCTCCAAAGTTGTCATGTTCCTCCCAAGAAATGTCGATATCAATGAGTTGGCAGAACTGTCACTGTCCGCGAATCCACCATGGTCATTAGAGGTATTCATCCAGCATTCAAAACTGTTTAAAGTTACGAAGAGAATGGGTTTCACTGTGATTGACTCATACACTGTATTTTAACTCTGGTACTGCATATGTCTTCAGGTGGAGAAGAATTACTTAAATGGCAAATTGAAGGCCATTACAGCATACTTCTGTAAACCTTCCTGATAAGCTGTGGTTGCATAAATTTGGTAATCTCTTTTGCTACATCAGATTGATTTAGGAATAGCCGATTTTCTTGTTTTTTCATGTATATTAGCTCGTGGATCTGACGCCAAGATACATGTATCTAGTGTGATTCACATGTATTTGATATACATACGAATCTCGCTCGCCTATATCTCAATTTTGTGTATCTAGTAGCAAAAATACATGTATCTAAGTGTATGATACGTAGGAAACTCTTAATTAGTGGTAAGATAAGTAATATTTACGAATCTCCCTCGCCTATCTCTCTATTTTGTGTATCTAGTAGCAAAAATGCATGTATGTAAGTGTACGTAGGGAACTCTTAATCAGTGGTAAGATCAGTAATATTTACGAATCTTGCTCGCCTATCTCTCGATTTTGTAATATTGTCCACAATTTTTGTAATGTTCAAATGTTTCTTTCTTTTCTTATGGTGGGTTAAAGCAAAATAGCTATAGCATACCATGTCGTGCTCAATCGAATAATGATACGATTTGAAGAAACCGTAATAGCTCACTAGTGTTAGCCTGATGACATCGAAAACATATTAAAATTTTAATGAATTTTGTAACATCAACCTTTAAAAGAGTATAATGGAACAAATATGGGTTACAAGTTAATCTTGTTTAAGACCACCTTGTGATTGAGGAAGATGAAGATTAGTTCCTAAACGAGTAAGATTAACGTAATCTACTGGACCATGAGCCGATAATCCTGGAATAATTAATCCCACCATTCTAAAAATCATCTCAGACCAACTTTGTTTGTAATCATTTCCCTTAATCCAAGGGAGAATAAAACTCCTAATTAGCTCAAAAACACCGTTCAACACCTTTGGTAAAACCCATAGCAATGAGAAGTAATTCTTGTTTGGTTCCTCCTCCAAAACCTACAATTAGTAACAAAATTAAGACAATTTTTTTTAATATTAGCTGTTAAAATATGATCGAATTTTTTTTTTTATGTAGCTTCTGAATATCTAAAAACTAAATATATTGACGCTCGTACTCTAATCTCCACTAGTTATGAATAGTGAACATTCATACTCATTATCTTAAAATTTCTAGATTATAAGCATGACAAGTCCTTGCAAGAATAATGATGTAATTTACTGAAACTTCTGAATCGATCGTACTGTACAGATAGATTAGAAAGTTTACCTTGCCACAGTAGAGGCTGTTGTAGTACAAACATGATCCGAAATGCTTGAAGAATAGTGTTTTGTCATCATAGGGCAATCTTGGCACCATATCATTGCAATAAACATACCTATAATATTTCACATCAAATTTCTTCAATTTCTCCATCATGAATCTCCCAAATTGTTCATCTCCAACTCTTGGTTGGCCAAAAGTGTAAACTCCTTCCAATTTATCTAATAGCCATTCTTCTTCATGTAAAATTAATATTGATGCAAATAATATTGCTAATGCACCACCTAAACTATGTCCTGTTACTATAAACTTTGCTTTTTCATTTTTACTCAATATTTTCTTCAATTCTTCTCTTATTTTATAATATGCAAATTCTTTAGAATTACTATTATTTTGATCTTGGTTTATTTGTTTGGGCCATCCAATGGGCTTTTGTAACCCTAGGGCTTTCATAAAGCCTGCATGGATTTTACCAAGGCCTTCAAGTTCATACCATGATAAATCTATATCTGTGATCCATGCATTTGCATTAAATGGGCTTGTCCCTCTAAATGCTACCACAATTAAATTTGGATCTTCAATTTTGTCTTGAAACATTATGGCTTGAGTTGAATATTGTTCCTCATAAGCTACAAAAAAATAAAATAAAAAAAGTTAAATCGGGGTACGGGAAGGGGAAATAGGAAACGGGATTATCACAGGGGAGTTTAACCCCCTCACCGATAAGTTGAAAGATCAGGCAGTCAACCAACTCAACTACAAAAGAACAGTGAAAATCGAGTGTGTTTTTGAAGAAAATATTTACGTATACAATGTATATCATTATAGGCGGGAATAAAAAATTCGAACGAGGGATTAAAGAATGCATTGAACAAGTTATATATGTGCAAACTTTTTTAAAATGTATATATATTGTATATCTTTTTGTCGATGAAGGGAATTTAATTGAAGCTTTGATACGATATGTAATGATAGTATAAATTAATTTTTGACCATACATATATAATCTAATTTTGTATCCAAATTTAAGTTTACTATAGAAGAAAAACCAAACACTATTGTATTGGAAATAGAAATTAGTGTAAATCCAAAGAAGTGGGATATTTTTTAAAATAAAATCTTGATGTTCGTATCTCGATTAATTTTATGATATACTTAACAGTTTTCATCGACAAAAAATATCAAATACTTTTTTTTAATAAATAAGTGTTGATTAGGTCTTGACTCAAATATAAAGTTCAATGTTATTTTGAAATTAATATAAGAGGTTGGTGCTAATAGATCAAGGCGTACTTTTTGGATCACTCAATAAAATATAGCAATATTCATTGTATTAAATTAATTTATGATAGCTAATTGCACATACATCAAAGTTTTGATTTCTTAAATAACGCTAAAAGTTAAAAAAAATTAACACTAATTTTATTATTAATTAAATACAAGTAGTTACAACTAGATTTTAAAATTAATGTAATTAATGTACTTAGAGGACATCACTTCAAATCACCTAAAATGGAATCTATACTCTTAATTATATACTTCCTATATCCGGTATTGTTTGTCATGATTTTCTATTTTTAGAGTCAAATTATAAAAACTTTGACTAACATTTTTAAATGTATTTTTTCATCATATTATACTTAAAAAGTTGTAATTTACAGTACTTTTTATTTTAGAATATCTAATTTTTTTTATTTAATATATCGAATTAATATTTACGTCAAATTACTTTTCGATAAGCGCAACATGACAAACAATTCCGGACGAGGGAGTAATTAGTTTAAACTAATCACCTACCTAGATTACTAATTTTTTTCACCAACCAACATTTCATTTTGCGTTTACTCAGAAAAGTAAAATGTTGTTTATAATTATTTTCTATTTTTGAAATCTTCTTAATTAAGTTTGAAATAGAATACAAAAATACATCTAACACATATATAAAATTATTTTCATTATCAATAATTCAGTATATATAAGTAAAATCCTATTATAATTTGCACCTGAACGTAATTATTTGAACAAATCTAATCAATTCATGAAAAATAAGATTTGGTCATTTCACTTGAATTTAAATTAATTATTTTATTAGCTATATTCATTTTAATCTGTTCAAATTCAATTCTTTTCGCTACTATTAAAAAGATAAACATCGACTTACCGTTCCAGAAATTATACAACCCCAAGAAATGCATCTGCAGAAAAAAAAACAATTTATTGAATATTTTGTCAGTATTTTTTTTAATTTTTTTTTAAAAAAATATTATAAAGAATAATAATTTACCTGCCAATGCTTTTGAATTACTGTCTTATTTAGTGCTTCATTTTCATATGATAATTTAGCAGCCATAATTGACACGTGTCGATTATATCTTATGTCCCCAATTTTTATTTTCTTGTCTAATTCCACCCTTAAATCAAGATTTCCGATCATCGATTTGAATTTTTCCGATGACTTTTCCGGCCTTACCACTTTTCCTACAATCGTACGATGAGATATATTATTTATATACACTGACAGTATCAAGAATTTATAATAATAGTGAATATTAAATAATGAACATAAAGAAAAAAATAATTAATTTTGAAATCCACATCATGATATTTTTATTGTTCAACTTAATTTTCTTTCTTGGGTCGTGGTGAGATGGTTGGAATCCCTCTATGTATTTGTAATAAAAAATTTCAATATAAAAATTCAGATTTAATTAAATCACAATGCAAATATTAAATATCAGATTAAAAAAACTGAATTTTGTTTTGTAATATTTCAATGTGGTGAATTCTTTTATTCTTGTAGGATTATTGTGACATTTTTATTCAATTACGAAGCTTAATACTATACTCTATAATTTTGCCCTTAATTCTATCAAAATAATAATTAAAAAAAAGGGGTCTAGTTTTTAGATATTTCTTTTATTTATTTTTACTTATTCACTATTTTTAAAAATAAATTTTTATTTTTATTTATCAAAACATATAAAAATGATAATTATTTTCCCTCTTTTGCACTCAATAGAGTATTAATTATTTATTTCTCAAATCATTTTTCAAGACCTGATATTATACATTAATTACTAAGAATATTGTGATAAAATATGAATATTAACTATTAATTTTTAAGAAACGTAAAAATATTAAAATCGACAAGTAAAAATAAGTTTGACGGAATATTATCTTTAGCAAGTCAAAGAAAATTTATATTTTCAAACTTGTAAATGAGAATTAATGCATGTCTTGTTTAGGTACTATGCATGAACTATGCATTTTGATTTCATTTTACTTGCATGTATATAAACTCTAAAAAAAATCAATTTAATTTCCACCAGAAAAATTTTGAAAATACATCTTCTATTATAAAAATAAAATAAAAAAATTAAAATTGAGAAATCTTAAAATGGAAGTATTTTAATTATATTGATCAAACATAAAACAAAAAATTGGATTATTGTTTAGAAAAAAATTTCAAAAGTTTAACAGTTGATATGACATGCCACATCATCTTTCCAGCACCAAAAAATTGATTTTCCAACTAAAATATAGTTCATTTTTGGGGAAAATTGTATATATCAAGTGGCATTACTTAATAATATAGTTTAACTATGTTTTTCTTTTAACCCTAGGATGACCGTAACTGCTACGATTTCTGTCCTTCGAATGAAAATTGGGTAAATCTCATTTCATAATAGCCTATAAATTATATAGGAATATAAACGACACTAGATAAGCCCTATGTGACATACTCAATTTAGAAGGAATTGAAGAGAGATCGATCCATAACAGCTACGACCTTCGTCCTCAAATAAAAATTGGGTAAATCTCATTCCATAATAGCCTACAAATTATACAGGTATATAAACGGCACTAGGTAAGCCTTATGTGACATACTCAATTTAGAAGGAATTGAGGAGGGATCGATCCTGGATCATTTGTGTGGAATATAATCACCCTCCAAACCAACTGAACCATCTGGATGAACTAGTTTAACTAAGTTGATAAATCATCCAGCACTAAAAAAAAATATGAATTTCCAAAAGGACATTCATCGCCGAAAAGACTAAATTTATCCAAAAAATTTCACCTTTTTAAAATTTTTCAATAGTGATCATTTGATAGCTCAACTCTGAATAGCAATCGAAATAAAATTAAAGAGAGAATATATATATTATATATAACATGATAATTAAAGTCGAAATAATGTACATACCTTGAAATATATTGAGGAAAAGTTGAATAAAACCACCATTAAAAGAAGGATAATTCTGCAAAAGTTCCATAAAAGAACCTAAATTTTCCATAGGATTTTTGAACCAAAAGAACAATCTTTGCAACACAATGGAGATAAAAATGAGCCATCGTCGACGAAAACCTCGAATCGTCGATGCCACTCCGATCGATACATCGAAGAAATTTCTTTTATCTAAGTTACTAGAATAGAAAATACGAATAAAATCAAAGTAACTAGCTTCTTGTGCCTTTAATTCAAAGTAATCTTTACAAAATTCTTCATCATTATTGTTAGCCATAGAATATAGTTTGTTGTAACTTAGAAGAAATATATGTTATGAATAGTTCATGATGTTCTCATTTTGTCTATATTTATATATAAGTTGTATGGTCTTAAAAGGTGTGTTTGGTAGGAAGAAAAACGTTTTCGATTAAAACAAGTCATATATATAGTTATCTTATTTATTTTCTAGTGTTTTATAAATACGTAAAACAAAAAATTGTTCATTATAAATATTTGATTATAGTTAAGGAAAATTCTATGGTGATGATGATGATTGTGGCAGTGGCGGAGTCATATATAGTTAAGGGGTGTCGACCGACAACTCTTCATCGAAAAATTACATTGTGTAGCTAGAATAAAAATTATTTAATTTTTCTGTATATATATATATATTACATATTGACACTTCTTGACTTCTACACAATTTTATTTCTTAATATTTTGATACCCCGAAATAAAATTCTAGCTCCGCCACTTAATTGTGGAGTCAGAAGCGGAGACAACATATACATATTGGTACATGTAACATGATTTATCTGACTGATAAATATAAAACAATAGATCAGATGAAATGGTAACTTTAAAATATCATAGACAATAATTAGCATGGAAAATCATTCATGTATTTGTTTTCTCTATTTTCATTTAGGGAATTATTATTTTTAAAAATATTTTAATCAAGTAAATCTAAGAAAATTAAAAATTATTTTCTAAAAAACATTTTTCGTCATAACAAACACACCCTAATAGAGAGCTGAGATTTTCAATTAAGAAACACGGTTTACTAATTAATAATTCAATATATAAATAATCTAATCTCCACATATATATAATTTTTAAAATATATATATTATTGTCAATTGTCAAAGTTTGAGTTAACGTAAATAAATTCCAAGTACACGCCATGTCTTACTTTGTCTTTGGTTTAAAGATCCAAAGACCAATTAAAATGTTCAAATTATCAAAAATTATATTTAATAAGAAGTGTTTTCGGAAAAAAAAACTTTTAAAAATGACTTGTTTGCATGTATTTGGAAATTAATTTGTGCTTGGCCAAAATTTCAAAAAGGCTTCTGAAAAAAAAATTAAATTTTTGAAATTGTTTTTTATTATTATTCAAAAATAGTTTTTTTTTTCTGTTGACTTAACAAATAACTCTATATAATAGATATTTCTTTACAACTTTTTGAAAAGCTTACTATGATGATAATTCTTGATGTTTTTGAATAAAGTTTTTTGGATCGACATTTTAAAAATACAAATAAATATACCAAAGAAGAAAAGTAGATATAATATGCTAATATCAATTATGGCATTTGAAAGTTAACAATTTTTTTTAACTATTATTTTGTATATATTGATGAAAAATTGTAATTTAATATTATTATTGCAAGTTGTAGCTAGCTAGATTGACCACTTCATCAAGCTATGATGATTGGTAGAATTTCAAAGGAACTCAATTGTGTATAGTGTTCCTTCTTTAATTCTTTTACGGTGGTTGACGCGTTAATTGACAATTTTTTACTTCAATTTTATTATTATATATTTTTTCCATACTTATTTATATTATGATTAACTTAAACAAAACATCTAACGAAAAAAATTCATTTCAACCTTTACAAGATAAAAATAAAATTATGCATACATCATTCTGCTCAGATTTTATTTATAGAATAATACTAAATATATTATTATCGTTATATTTGGGATGGGGTTGTTAGTGTTGATTAACTCAATATGCTTTATTAGTTGTTAATTTGGTTGAAAAGGGTAACTTTTATCCATGTTTCTTTTTCATTTTCAATTTTCAAACTTTCATTAGAGACTTTCTAACTTCTAATTGTTAGGTACAATAACAAATTGATTTTTCTTATTGAATAAAAAATTCAAGATGGCTTTGGGGTTGTTAAATCGTACATGAGTTAATTGTAGACTAGTATTTTCAGATTTAATTAAAATGTATATATTTTATCATTGGAAACATCATGGCAATTACTAAGAAGTTAATTACTTGTAGTCATCATACCATCATTAAGAGATTTCGAATCGTAGCTATTATTTTTAACGAATTTTATCGTCGAATGTATCATGAATCTAAATTAATAAAGTTCAAAATAAATACCAAAGAAATAAAATCTATCGCTCTTCACTTTTAATTTCGTATTTGTGTTAGGATTTTCTAAAAGTAGATTATCACGTTACATATTAACATTCTTTAAGAACTCAAGCAATATAACTTTAAGATGGATATACTTATAGACAATATTGGATATTTGTCTTCGATTAAAATTACTCTATATATAAAGTTCAAAGAATAAAAAGAAAAAATAAATTAAAGTATTTATAATAGTAACTAGAAAAATATTCTTTTTTTTCTACGTTATATTGATATTCAATAGTGATAAAATTAAAATTCTAAACCTTGATTAAAATTGTCCACTAACATATATTCTTTCAAATTGTAATATTATTTTTCTATTCTTAGGCAATTTACAAATTATTTTCGATTCAAAAGAGGAATTTTGTTTGTAAAAAAGGAAAGAAAGCAAAAGGATAAATTAATATCTAACACTATGAAAAAACATAGACATTGAACTTAATTTGATTGAAATACTAGTTCATAAGATGAGAATTGTCTAAGATTATAGAAGAAAAATCATATTTAACGCACACATGTCCAAGAATGAATATCTATAGAGCCTATATGGTATGACATGGAATCGAACTTCAGATAAACTAAGAAATTGAAATAAATATGGGCTTTGATACCATAATTAAAAAAAGGAAAAATTACGTGGTTAAGTAAATTTATACTACTTGATTACTTGTCATAGCTATAGTTTGTTATAATTATCACTCGCAACTGACATTATACATTGATTACGCGGTTTGATTTTGAGTTTGTATAAATAGTCGCGTTTGTATATGTATAATTCGTCAAAATGTACAAATATATATGTATAATATACAATTATCTAACTGATATACATATACAATTCACCTCTCTCCCACTCGCTTCCCTCTCTAGCTCACCTCCCTAGCTCCTCTCTCTCCCAATCTCGCTTGCTATATATATATATATACAAATGCATATTATAATATACAATTATCTAATTGACATACATATATAATTCACCTCTCTCCACTCTCTGTCATCTCTCTTCTTTCCTCTCTATCCAAATCTCGCTTGTATATATACAAATACATATGTATAATATATAATTATCTAATCGATATGCATATACAATTCACCTCTCTCTCACTCTTTGTCCTCGCTCGTCACTCTCCTCTCTCTCCCAGTCTCGCTCGCCTCAAGCCTCCATATAATATGCAGTTACAAATTGTAATTATCAAATTATAGTTATGAAGAGTAATTAGGCTATTTTTGAGTGACTATATGTGAAAGTTCCTCAATATAAAATAAATGTTGAGCTTAACTTAAACTAAAATATAGCTGATAAGGTGAGGATTGTTCAAAATCACATAAGTATGACTATTTTGAAATTTAAACAGTGAGGGATCAAAGATAGCAAAAGAAAAATCTAAATTAAATATGATTTTGAACTTTGTCACACCTCAAAATGAACCAATGATTAATATAATTATTATTCTATAATATTCATTATTAATCAATTAATATATATATATATATATATATATATTTATTTATTTATTTATTTATTTATTTTTATTTTTTTTTAATTCTTAACAAATAATTTGGAGAATAAGTAATTAATATTAACAGTAAAATGTGGGGGAAAAGTTATTTTTTTAATAAAATAAATTCATTATTCATTTTTAGTTACTGTCATAAAAGAATGGAGAATTATCCATCTTCTATGATAAAAGAAAGAAACAAAGAAGACTTTATATAAATTAGGAAATTTATAAATGGAAGTATTTTATGGCTACATAGGATCAAACGTAAAGCAACAATCATTTGGTAGAGTTTTAAGCGATAATAGATATTCATAAATTGAATAATTATTCGAAAAAGAATTAAAAATTACAGATGATTTGACATGTCATATTATCTTATGTCAGTCTGCAATAAAAGAAGAAATAAAAAACATACTTCATAAATATTTTGAAATCTAAAAATGGAAAGCATTTATGGGTATATAGAATCAAATGCTAAGCAACATTTTTTTGGTAGAGTTTTAGGTGACAATAAACATTAGCAAATTAAATGATTGTTTGAAAAAAAAATTCAAAAATTTAACAAATGATATGGCATGTACCCAAAAAAAATTGAACTTAATTGAAATTTTTTTTAAAAATCATTTTACTAGTTATAGTTACTAGTAAAGTTCAACTTTTATTTATGATTTTAGAGTATTTTACCATGGTTGATAAAGACGCATTATAGTAGAGACAAATTTATAATTGAATTTATGAATTCATGAAAAATCACTAATTTTGATTCAAAATCTACATTTATTTATTAGGATCAAAGTTGTTGATGTCCGATTGTCATATTTATATTGAGAAGAATTTATCTTTACTTAATATTATACACTTTATTTATTCAAAATCTAATAAGCAATGAAATTATAATTCAAACCTATAAACTTAAAAATGTTAATGTATCCTTAAATTATAGCCTCTTTTTAAGATTTTGAACAATATATAGGATTTAGCTAGTTCATTGTGTTGGAATGTTAAATCTCTGTACTATGTTATTCGCGTTTTATGAATTGATTTTTGAAGTTGAGTTTGTCATTTAGTTCATTTTTTTTTTAACGTACGATTAAAAAAATATTTCAAGTTTTCAATTATGGTACGACAGAGATATCCACGTAGGATTAATCATTGGCCACGTAGACAAATGATCAAACGACATCGTTTCATGGTTCAAAATGTTTAAAAACAATATTATTATAAAAAAAACTACAATATCATAAAAGACCACCGCCAAAAATGTCAGTCATTCACATGGATTTATTGTGCATATTTTTTTATTCGTATTTCATGTCTGATATTTACGTTAGAATTTAATCAAATTTAATCTTATGTTTGATATTTACGTTAAAATTTAATTAAATTTAAATATGTATACTTTGTAACTCATTTTTTTACAACTTGATTTCTTTCATTCTCGAGAATTTTAAGCCGAGACATCTTATTAAGAGTAAAAAAAGATTAATAGTTCTTAGCTTGAAATCACTCCCTCCATGTTGGGTAAAATAATTGAGATTTTTTTGTGGATTTTAGTATAGAATTAATATTAAGTAAATCATATTTTTATTTACTCACTTATATTCTTAGTACAAATAATGGAAGTTGATTTACAATTTCTAGAACATGTGTGCATTATTTATAAAAAAAAATATGAGGAAAACAATCCATAGCTATTACTTTAGAAAAATAATATTACATCGATTCTAAAAAATCGCACGTAAAAATACATAATTTTGTAAAGAAATCATCATGAATACACTATTTTTTTTCAAAAACAAATAAAAATTAACCCTTTGAAAAAATTTAAATTATTTCTCAATTTTTGTGTGTTTTTTTAATTTGCGCAAAAATCATGCTAATCTTCTCTGCATTGTTTCAATTTTATCGAATGTCCCCGAAGGGACCATGGATTCACTATATAAAAACATGGTTATGAACTTTTATTACTCCTCTATAGTAGAGTACAACTTACATGGTATATATAAACTTTATAATTAACTATATATCATAAGAAGTGATTCTCTATATTATGTGTATTTGATATTTTCCTTTCTATTTTTACAACCCCACATGAATTTATACTAAAAACAAGAACTCATTATTCAATATTTTTCACTTAAACATGTAATCTATCTATCTATCTAGGGTTGAACACTTTGATGATAAGGGTAATTATAATTAGGTAAGTAATTCCCACTTAATGACATTGACATAGGCCTATTAATTTCAACTTTTTCAAGAGATTGAACTTGCTTCTTCAAGAATTTCATGTAATGAATTGCTTCATCTAACATTGATGCAGTGTCCATTTTTGTTCCACCTGGTACTAATCTTTGTAGTATCCTTATCTTTTCACTTATCCTTTCTCTCCTATGGCGCGCCGCCACGCTTTGAGGATCGCTTGATATCTTCACGTTCCTTCTCTTGGGCGCTTTTACTGGTTATTCAGAAATAATATCCACGTTAAACAACAAGAAAAAATAACTGATATTAATAACAAGATATGGTTAACAGCGAGAACGAAAAAGAGAAACAAGTCAACAAATATCTCGACTTTCACATCAAGGAAAAAAACTACTAGTAGAAATAGAAATTTGATGACGGTCAAATTTAATAGTTAAATAATAAAATCCGTTGATAAAAGATCATTCAATATCGTCATGTTTCTTCTCTAGGTGTTTTTATTAATCTGCCAAAAATAATATCCACGATAAATAACAAAAAAAAAATATCGATCAAAATATCAGTAATAATGACAACGAAAAAGAGAAATTAACTTAACATATATCTTGATTCACACATCGATAAAAAAACAAAACCACTACTTGAAAAACAAAATTAATGAGGGTCAAATTCAATAGTCAAACAACAAAATTTGTTGATAATTTCCAATAGCAAATTAGCAACACATTAAAAGATAAATTATTACGAGAACAGTGTCAATTATATGAGATCTTTTCATGAATTAGTATAAAAAATTTTAAAAAAATAAATTTTCAACGAATTTTCATACTAATTTTCGAAAAACTCTCTATTTAATTCACACTTTTCTGATAATATTAATTCATACCTATTTTCATTTTTTGATAGTGGTATGACTAGAAAGATACCATGAACTATCAAGCCACTAAGTACAAGTTGCACCCGAAGTCATTAGTCTGAAGGCACGTTTATTTGAGCGTTACTAAAATATATAGAGATACACATAAGGATACCAAAATTCTTACCAGATGATGGATCGATTTGAATTGGTTGCATCGCAGCTATTCTAAAAATCATCTCCCTCATAGCCACCATAGAATTTCGCTTCAATGTACGTGAAGGAAATGTACTCAAATGCGAGGCAGTGGATACTTGTTCTTTATAGTCACCTTTAACAGAAGTACTCCATTTTTCATTATCACGACTTGAATTTTCCAAGAAAGGGAGGGTTATTGTAGATTCTTGATGAACTATTTGAGGAGATCTAGAGTCATTGAATGGAATAGTAGAGGATGGCACATTGTTCAAGAATGTAGATGATGAATCATGATGATCGATAATTTCAAAGAAATTATTACAATCAGTATTATTGTTATTGTTATTGTTGCTGTTATTGCTTCGTCGCGAACTATAGTCCAACATTGGCATTTCATTCTCCATTTGCATCATAAGCATCATTTCCATTTGATCTTCACAAGGTGAAGATTTGAGCAAGTCGATATTATCCATATATATGACTTTTTCTTTTTTTTAGAGTAAAGAAGAAAAGAAAATTATTGATGTTTATTATTGAGAAAAGCAGAATGTACGCAGATTTAAAATTTAATTATAATTAAATCAAAGATCTAACTATACTACTATAGTCTATTTGATTTTTTTGGGAGAAGAAATATTGAGAGGGGAATAAAATAGTGATATATATTGGGAACAGACTACAATAAAGCTCATTGGGAAGGCTATATATAACAACTTGTAAGTACATTATAATTATTATTATTATTATTATTATCAATATTATTATATTAATTTTATCATATGCTTTTTTATATTATATACTGATGGAGCACTAGAAAAGTTGGTAAAACTTCTCTTTCCCCCTTTTTGGTTTTGTTTTTTCGCATTTGATATTTTCTCCGTCCATTTTTATTTCTTTATTTACATTAAAATAAAATATTTTAATTTTAATTTGTCGAATTTTAAAAATGATATCATTTTATTCTTATTTTACTTTTAGTTAATAAATAGAATTCATTTATTAATACTTAATATAGCTTTTAAAGAGATATTACTAATAGAAAATTAAAAATTAGCAATGAATAAAATTATACAGCTAAATATCAATCTCATTTAGCTATTGATTAGTAATAGATTATAAAAAATTCAACTAATTTGAAGCTTTTTGCCAACAAGTTAACTTAGAATTATAGACAAATCTTATTTTTTCGAGTAGATAATATATCAAGTTAATATAAATAAATAATTATCGACGAAGGAGAATAAATATCTTCTAAACTATACTCTAAAAATATATAGCGTAAAATCATTTTTGAATATGTAAGTCAGAGAACTTGACCTTTATAATATTCGAAGCATCTTTGACTAACTAAAAATAATTGGAAAAATACTCGACTCTTAAAGAAAAATTAATATTCCCCAAAGAGAAAGTTAAATATCACCAAAAAAGGGTAAGAGAAATGAAAATATTATTTTTTAAAAATATTTTTATAATAAGAAATATATAGGGATGGGTCAGATCTACACAAGTGCTTTTGATGCATTGAACGGTATAAATATTACTACCAAAATTAATCTACATTCATAGATCAATAATGCACCAGTCTTAAAGTTTATACATTTTAAGTTTTACGATTTTCGGCGTTTCAATTTATATGATTTTGTTCGAATAAAAATTAAATTAATTTTTATATAAGTTAAATTAAATTAATTTTTATATAAGTTATATTTTTCTTTCATATATAAAAAAAAGAGTAGTTTTGTGTACAAATATAACGTATAAGCAAAGATTTCACTATTAAAATATGATGTAGACAGTTTATTCTAAAACAAATATTAGTAACTGCTTTTACAATTTAATTAAATTCATCACCTGTAAATCTTACTAAATTAATCTTTTTGAGATTGCACTTCTTACATATTTTTAATTTTAAGCATTTGAATTGTCAGTAATTGTAGCTTATAATATTAAAAAAAATTAAGTATATTAATTTTACTTCTAAAAATATAAAAGAAAACTAACCTTTAAAATAAAACGACGATCATTTAAATTGAAACGAATTAGTATCACTTTATTCCGAGAGAAGTCAGAGAGATTTCATGTAGTCATGCTCACCCCATGAAAATATATTGGTAAATGAGTCAAACTTGATATTCTCAATTTAACGTAAATTATTAATTTATTTTTAAATTATCAATAATTTTTAAAATACTCATTATTTAGTTTACTAAATTTATATACACTCAGTAAGTAATCTCAAACTTTTTTTTAGGAGCATGGGGCTCTTAACAATAAATATAAAAGTTGAGAGCAGTATCAAGAATATATACTACTAAATACGAGGAGAATTTAAAGATGTATTTCACTCATATTGTAACATTATAGTGTATTTAAGTTTAATTAGTCAAGTAAAAAAATATTTTTAAGACTGTTAATAATTTAAGGATAAAACTAATAATCTACATCAAATTCGACTATGTTCTCGATATTTATATCATATTTTTATAATGATCTTACATTTTTTGGGAACGCATTTCGAGGAGGATTAGGTTCTGCCATGACTACTACTACCTCGTGTGTTTGTTTAACTTATGTGTAAAAATCGAATTGGATATGTGGACATATTAGAAAATTAAAAATATAGGTTAAAAATAATTTAAAATAAATTGATTATGATAATATTATACACAGAAGATTTGAAATCAAGACATTATGATTAGTGTGTCATATTACGAAAATTTATCTAACTTTGATCACACGAGTTGAAACATCAGATCGTAATAGGATAAGATCGAGTTTTGAAATAAGTTCAAAAGTTCAATCAATGAAAGAGTTCGAGATCTCTAATTGATGAACATTGTATAGATAAGATCTGATGCTAATACTGATTCAGACTTTAAAGACTTTTAGCGATTCATTTTCAAGAATCAAAGAAAGAAAAAAACTAACCTCATTTAGAAATTAACTACTTTCTTTAATAATCGTTAATTTTCACGTAACATATACCAAGACAATAAAATTCAAAAATAATAAAATATTACTATAATATATGAAACGGGTCTGATTTGGATAAAAAGAAGTCTGAATACACAGATTTTGTTGTTGGAACGTTGATTTTTTATTTTTATTTTAATATAATTATTTACTTTATATTATCACTATTATTGCAGTACCTTATCTTATCTTTCCCACAAACTTAACATTTAGTTCCCTTTTTTAATTTATTTATTATGAGTTCAAAATATGTATATTTTGAATCGTAATATTTTACCTTTTTATGTGTTATAATCGATTGACTTACACAAACTTAATTTGACTGAATTTTATGTAATTATTTCTTCGACGATTAATTTTATTGTAAATGTCATTTTGTGTAAGTTAATTAATGATGTCACGTAAATAAGAACAAACGATTTGCTATCAAAAAGTCACAAGTGGTCCTATTGTCTATCTTCTTTTTCCACATGATTTTCATGTCTTCAATTGTGAGCTACGGATTGAACCATTGACATATTAAAGCTCTTCAGTTAACATGTTCGTTTTGTTCACCTCAATTTGTGTCCTATTTGAAATTAAAAATAGGTGGAATTGATTTATAGCTTCGACGACTCTACCATCCAATCGATTGTTTTGTTTCGAGTTCGAGCTTCAGGTTCAGGGAAAATAAAGTCATAATATAGAGTAACATGTGATTATACATTTTAAGTAGTCATATTGTGTAAATATTTGGTATACTGATAGAGGCGGCTTAATAAAATTGATGGCTTAAAAAGCCAAATCATAAAATAAAGTTTTTAAGGATAAACTTTAAGTTAAAGCGATAACAAACATTGCAATTAAAGTAATAATACAATATAGTATAATAAGCTTGTCATCACTTCCAACATGATTTTTTCTACCCCGAGAAATTCGATCTCCAAACATAAAATTAAAGATAAAGAAATCTCAATCATCCCACTGTGTCGGTGTATATATATTGTCCTGCCTATCATTAGAGAATGCAGTACATCCTATATACATGCATTGACACACCATGTTAATATATTAGAAAGTGAAAGAATCAATCATAACACTTAGAACCACACGATCAGAGGCGGAATCAAAATTTGAACTTTATGAATTCTTAACGGGAGCAAAAAAATGTGTTAGTAACTGGATTCTGAATTTAAGTTTTTCGTACATTTATTGAATTTTTACAAATACAAATATTGAATTTGAACTAAAGCTACTAAGTCCGTCCTTGGAATCACTATAAATACATGCACTCTAGTTTTTGACTAAACACGAAGTTTTAGAAGGGAAAGAAAACTTTTAAATTTGTTGTCTTAAACTAAAGGTTACATAAATACTCGTGGACTTAAACATGTTATGTCATTCGTATAAGGTAATGTCATTAAGGGAAAAATGGAATGTAGAATCAAAAACCTACCAAGTATAGAAAAGTGATATTCTTTTTGTTTCGGACTAAAAAGAAAAGTAAGACTCATGTCGATATCTAGAGCACTAGTGGCTTCAACAAGAAACAGAACTGTAGTATCCATCAACAAGGCCCTGGAAAGTTACATATCCAAAAGAGAGGTGTGGTCTTCTCATAAGGGAAATTACAGGCACAAGATGATAAAAATGACATGAATTACTCCTCCGTTTCACTTTGTGTGTCTGGTTTTGACTTAACGTGGAGTTTAAGAAAGTAAAGAAAACTTGACGTGGTGTTCAAGACATATGTTACTACAGAGGATCCAATCTTATGGTAGTTGCAACAATGGGACTTTTTACAATATGTTTACCACTAGTTTCAACCCAACTCAAAGATCCATAAGCAAGATTATTATTATCTACTAGCAATGGACATTCTATCCTAAGCTTGTAGCATTGTTTTTCATACTTTTCTTTGAAAACCAACTTGTGTGGTGCAACACTAACTTTATATTCATCCATTGGGGTCAATTTTGAATACTTGTATCCGTTTAGTATCCGACTTGCTGCTGTTCCTATTGAAATAGCCAATGAAAGATGGATAGTTTAAGTCCAATGAAGGATTGGAACAGGAATGTGAGGAGGATCTTGTGATGGCTTTTATCTGTTGGGATGTGAAGTTTAGACCACAGAGGAGATTTTTATGTAGTCTTGTGGTGTAACGTCGTAGATAAGTCCGGGGTCCAGTGCCTTATTTGGATTGATATGGCCAGCTCCTATGGCTAAGGGAGTAGCAGCATTGTTGTCTCGCGAGTTAATTTTAGTAACCGGTAATTTCTGAGGCCATGAAGCTAATATCAAGGCTCCAGGAGCTATCAGGTCAGGTTTGAGGGTAAAAGGACAACTTTGTGATGGTCCCCTTGAGCTGTAGCTAGCAACTTTTGGTGCTGGTTTAGCACGAAGATGTGTTACTTGAAATTCGAGTCTTGCTTTAGGCGAAGGACTATCCTTGATGTACTCCAAAACTCTATCACCATCTTGAAAGTTCATACGAATTATATAAGCACAATACTACACAATTAGCCATATTGTTGAAAAATGAAATGGAAGTTGATATATTTTCTTGAACATAAGTTAGTTTACTTATATATAGAGAAGTGACAGGCCAAAGTACTCCCTTTATAACAACTTCTCAATCAGTTACCATACTTTATATATATATTGAACTTACAACTTGCAAGTCAAAGAAAGCTTCAATCTAAAAGGAACTGTCTTTGCCATTGCCTCATCTATCATGTCAAAGTTACTTTAGTTGCACATCCCTAAGTATACGTCACATTTTTCCTTTTTAATCTGTCGCAAAAAAATATCATACTCTATTGTGGCATAATATACTCTATCCAAATTCTTCAAAAAAGCTATGCATGTTTGAGGATTTGATAAATTGTGTCAATAGTTTTGGAAAGTTCAAGCAACATAAGTCATACTTCCTTATTTAGAAACACTTGTCGAAAGACCATCAGCTCGAGTGCATCAAATCTAAGCAAAAGAATAAGAATGCAATGAACAAAACTTAGTAGTCCACATTCAGAGTGTCAAATGAGCGGATTGGATTAATAACTCGCACAAATTTACTTGAGCTAAAATGAATTTGACTGAAATGAGCTAATAACTGGATTGGGTTAATGACCTGATTATCTGAGTCATGTTGTCATCTAGTTGTAGAAAATTGAAGGGATTATATATAAGAAAGGAGTGTATCCTGTATCCATCGTACGATAAAGCCATAGCCACTAAAACTAACTTCCAAATTCTATATGATGAAAATTATTAGTCATTCAAAGGTGCTCAACTGGTTTAAATATTGAAGGTGCTCAATCAATCTCTATCTTCATATGTTATTAGTCATTTTCAATATGAATATATAACGTTTTGGAGCACTGGTTGCTTGAGCACCTAGTAGCCACATTGTATGTCCTTCGTTGGTCATCAAAGTGTTAGATATGCATATATGTTATGCTTTATACAACTTGCTTGAGGGTTATATAGTCATCTTGTTTACTGTGATATACATCTTTATTTTAATCTGTATGAACAAAAGACAAATGTCTGAGCTGTCTTGTTTGGAATATTATTTGCCTCATTGTCAATTATTCAATCTTATATGTTTCATGCATCAATCAGCAAGTTTAAGTCTTTAACTAGTGGGGGAAAAAATGCATAATTTTACTTCACAATTATTCATTAGACAGTGTCTTAAATCAGTTCTGTTCTTACAGAGGTTCCACTCTTATGGTAGTGGCAACAATAGGACTTTTTACAACGTATTTACCGCTAGTTTCAACCCAACTCAATGAACCATAAACAAGATAATTATCTACTAACAATGGACCTTCTATCCTAAGCTTGTAGCTTTGTTTTTCATACTTCTCTTTGAAAACCAACTTGTCAGGTGTAACACTAACTGTATATTCACCCATTGGGGTCAATTTTGCTGTGTATGTTGACTGACCATCTCCAAGATTAGTCACTGTCCTGTTGAATACTTGTATCCGTTTCGGATCAGACTTGCTGCTGTTGAAGTTGAAATATCCAATGAAAGATGGATAGTTTAAGTCTAATGAAGGTTTGGAACATGAGTAAGAGGAGGATCTTGTGATGGATTTTATCTGTTTGGATGTGAAATCTAGACCACAGAGGAGATTTACGTAGTCTTCTGGTGTAGCATCGTAGATAAGTCCGGGGTCCAGTGCCTTATTTGGATTGATATGGCCAGCTCCCATGGCTAGGGGAGTAGCAGCATTGTTGTCTCTACCGATGTCTCGGATGGGGCCTTGTGTGTTGTCTAATGAATCGGCTGTGGTCATCATGGCCGAGCGGATGGCAGCAGGGCTCCATTTGGGGTGTACCCCTTTCAGAAGTGCTGCTACACCAGCAGCATGAGGACAAGACATCGATGTACCAGATATAATATTGAAGTAACTGAATAGGTCTCGAGAGTTGATTTGAGCTACTGATAATTTTTGAGGCCATGATGCTAATATCAAGGCGCCCGGAGCCATGAGGTCAGGTTTGAGAATAGAAGGACAGCTTCCTGATGGTCCCCTTGAGCTGTAGCTAGCAACTTTTGGTGCTGGTTTAGCACCAAGACGAGTCGCTTGAAATTCGAGTCTTGCTTTAGGCGAATGACTACTCTTGATGTACTTCAAAACTATATCACCATCTTGAAAGTTCAAAAATATAGCTGGAAATTCACTTTGGAGGTAGAATTCCAAGTCAGTAGTGTTTGTTATGAAGACACCACCCGAAACGTTTGAATTTCTTATATTGTACACTTGATCACTTATTGATCCATTCGCGTCATAGCAGACAGCGATTTTGTATGCATTTTTCTTCACTTCCTTATCCTCTAGGCATGAGTTGAGGAAAACGATGGAGCTGTCGCTTGAACTTGAATTCCCGGGGTATAGGGATAAACCTGTGACAGAAACTCCATTGCCTAGAGTTAGTGTCCCAAGGAAATCGCGGTCGACTGTGCCAGCAGCCATAGTGAGAACCCAAGGTGTTCCATTATGCAAACTCTCATTATCAGGCCCTTCATTTCCTGCTGAAGTGGAAACAAATATACCTTTCTCCATCGCAGCAAATGCAGCTATAGCTATCGGATCATCATACAGCTGACGACCATCTATGCCTAACGACAACGATATTACATCCACTCCATCCTCAATTGCCTGATCAATTGCAGCCAGAATATCAGATAACATAGAACCTTCATCCCACAAAGCCTTATACATTGCCACATGAGCCTTTGGTGCCATCCCTGCAGCAACACCAGTAGCATATCCAAAATAAGACGCAGACTCAACACGACTTCCTGCAGCTGTAGTAGACGTATGAGTTCCATGCCCCTCCGTATCACGTGCTGAATTCATCTCAATGGTAATATTCGGATTGCTAGCGATTAGTCCTTTGTTGAAGTAGCGCGCACCAATGAGCTTCTTGTTACACATAGAGGAATTAAACTGAGTTCCACTTTCACATTCACCTTTCCATCTTGATGGAACATCATTCATCCCATTATCATTATAACTTTTACTCTCTGGCCACACCCCTGTATCAACCAAACCAATTATAACATCTCTACCATAATCTGACTTAGGCCATGCACCAGAATTTGAACTCAAACCAAGGAATTGTGACGTATGAGTCGTATCGATTTTAACTGTCATATCCTTAGTTGAAGAAAGATAACCTTGACACCTCTTGATAACTTGTAGCTCAGAAAGACTAAGTCTTGCACTAAAACCATGAATAGCATTAGTGTAAGCATATACAAGGGAACCATGATTTGAGCTATCTGATATTGAAGCAAGAGTAGACAAATACCAACTATGATGACTAGAAAAGGCTATTGGCATGGCTGACAAATCCATATGGATGATATAAGTTTCTAACTTAGACATACTAAATGGAAATAAAATAGCAAGGAAACACAACCATAAGGCAATATAGTTAGCCATATTTTTTTGAAGAAATGAAATAGAAGTTGGGATTATATAGTTCTTGGTTTTACTTATATATAGAGTATTCTCAATCATATTTTGAAATTGCAACTTGCAAGTTATAAAATAAAGTTTGTAATAATTCCAAACTCTGATTCACTCTAAAAAGGAACTTTCTTTACCATTCATATATCATGTCAAAATTGCTTTAGTTTTACTCCTTCCATCCTTTTAAGTTATATGTCGTACTTTTCTTTTTAGTCTGTGCTTGAATAGTATCAAAACTCTTCGATACTCTAAAAGGTATATATATTTATGGGAGAAGTATTGATGGCACAAATTATTAGTTTTCTCCCCGAACCTTAAAAACACTCTTCTACTTTTAACTAACTAAACTTAGATACACACACCTCTGATCTGTCGTATGACGTAGTAAGTAGTGTCAAACTCTTTTACGAGCATAGTTGAAAACACCCTTAAACAGGGGTGGAGCCACCCTGTACGAAGGGGGTTCATCGGAGGAAAATTATATTATTTATACATGGTTAAAATAATTTTATACGTAGATATAGCAAATGTCGAACCCCCTTCGACTAATTCATGTTTCTATTTCGACAGATTTTGAACCCCCTTATTGAAAATCCTAGTTCTGCCTCTGCGGCCTTAAACTTGACGAAAATTTAGGGGTGTATTTTACTCGTTACAAGATCGAGGGTTGTTTAAGTTCACGTAAAGTGGTGTTTTTAACTATTAAGGTTGTTAATAGTTCGAGGAAGAAACTAATAATTTGCGGGTGTTTTCATCTCTTTAGATTTTATTGAAGATACAATACAGATGAAATTATTTATAACTATACAAATATGTAAAAGTCATTCTTTCTTTTTTAAACTACATGTTCAGTTAAATACTGTTGTTACATAAATTGAGACGACGAAATGATAAGGTTTAATTATGTTGTTTATGATTGATCATAAGAGTTAACATCTGTGTAATGATTTGAATAATCATTATAAATTTGTTTGCAACTAAATAATGGAGCCAAATATACATAAATGAGTATATCATGTATCCATCATAGGTAAAACCATAGCCACTAAAACTGACTTCCAAATTTCTATAGATAAAAAGTAGCAGTATTATATTCAGTGGTCCATAAACTTATGTGGATGATCTAGATGATAAAAAGGAGAACCAATCGGAAAAAATCGACTCAAAATTTTAACTTTATGAATTTCAAATTTTAGAACGTTTTACTCGTTAATGCGTTTGAAATTTAGTATTTGTAGGCATTTACTAGTTTTCTTAACTCATACGTAAGGTCTAGGCTAAGTTAATGTGCCTCCAGGAAATATTAGTTACGTGGTGAGTAAACGTTTTAATTTATATATCCTAATTTGGAGTCTGAATGTCAAACTTATTTAAAAATTGGCTTTCGATATAACATAACCTCAAAAGCTAGTTAGTTCTAACTCGTCAATATTTTATCCAATATGAAACTTCCCAACAAAATTAACTAACTTTCGATGTGAATTTAGACATTAAATCCTCAACTTTTTTTTTTAAAAAAAAATCACATTTAGTTAACCATTAAAAATATTATTTAATTCTTCAAATAATAAACAGGACATATTATTGGAATCAGTTTGGAGTACTTTATTTAGCTTAGCCAAACTAGCCTTTGTCCTTTAGCCAATTTATTGGACACATTTAACAAACTCTAATTCATCAACATATGTTCTCGTGGGATATTTGTGATCTCTTCGTTCGTAACAAAGAGGTTTAATTTTCGAATTCTAAGAATGAAAAATAATAATCTTATTAAGAACATCGTGCTTGAAATGGGCTTTACGAGTTACGATGTATGAATTTAAATTTAATCAGATTTCAATATGAATAATTTAAATATCGTATAAAAACAAAATTCCTATCATTTTCATGTTTTATTGTTTATTATTATTAAGTTCACATGTAGGGAAATGGAATGACATCATGATTCTTGTAATGGACAAAAAAATAATTATAGAATGAAGGGGAATTATGGCTCTAATTGTCTTAATAAGACCATACAAACTAATATAATTTTTTTTATAAATAGAAAAATAATTGGAGACCACATATGATTTTGATTTATGATAAATATAATTGTGAGTGACTTTTAATTGGCAAAAAAAAAAAAACATTAGGTACAACTACACTTTAATCTTTCAAAAAAGTTTCCACTAGTAACATGTATTTTTGTTATTTAAGACTTTAAGTCAATTTGTTATAAAAGCAGAAAACAAAAAAAAAAAAAAAAGTTTTTCCAACTTTTGGTAGTGATATTATTTTAGAAACTTCTTGGAGAAAAATTGGGTGTGAACATAGTAAAAGGAATATTATTGGGTTATGAGTCATTTCAATTGTTAATCATTATGATATAAGAAAAAAATTGCAAAATGTTAGTCACATGTATTATTTTTAAAAAAAATAAAAAAATAAATATATATATATAAAGAAAAACAAAGGAAAGTTTGACATGAATAGTGGATAACTAATCAGTAATGCGGCTCAATAAAATTGGTGGCCTGATTTTAATTTTAATGAAAGAAAAAAAAAAAATTTATAGCTTAATATTTTTTTGAAAGAAAAAATAACATATAAAGTTTGTTATAAATTTGAATTGGGTCTTATATTCTCTTTTTAACTATATATTTTAGGCTCGAGCGTCGAGAATTAAAAAGATCTTATTTGGGAGCACTCTTTGATTTAGTCGACTTTGTGTGTATCAAAATTAAAGTAACGAAGCAATTCAATATAGATATCAAACATTCACTTCCAAATTTTGGGGGCTTAAATCCCTTGCTTTAGTGGCTTGATCCTCTGGACTGCTTTGGTAACAATAATAATATATTCAGTGTAATTTTACAAAGTGAGGTTTGAAAAGGAAGTATTATACACGCCGTCTTATCAAAGACAAATTTCGTTCAAAAATAACAAATTTCATCTATAACTCAATATATAATTTTATATTTGAAAAAATACAATAAATATTATATATAAACTCATAATCTTAAGAATATAATGAGTTCGAAACTAAAGATCTATTAAATTGAATTCATAAAGCAAAAATTGAGAATCCACCCCTAGCATTACTCTTATAAAAGCAGAGAGGTTTGAATATTTTGTATGACAAGAAAAATATTTTTTTAAATGAGAATTTTTCACACAATATTATTAATATGAAATATCAATCTTTAATACTCAATATTTATAAAAAGTTTTTGTTGTTACACATCTATTTATCTATCTTTAACAAATGGAAGACATTCGAAAATTATTTTTCATTTATCAATCAAATATCAAAAACAACGAAAAAAATAATTTCCTAAAATTGACACATAACATGTGAACCTCGTCCCATCACTTAAAGCAAAGTGTGGTGATAATGTCTTTTCTTTTTCAAGAAATATCGTCAAATTGTTTATTCACGAGTTTTAAATTCTAAAATAGGTTATTAAATATAAAAACCAAGTTTCATATTCAACTTTTATATATATATAGTGGATTTTTTAATAAAATTACAAAATTTAAACAAAAGTTACTATATTTAATCAAACAGTGTATCACTTCAACTAAAACAAAAATAAAACACTACTCTCTACCCTAATCAAAGTCATTTCATTCTAACAATCAAATTTTGGGATTGCTAATTAATAAATTTTAGAACCAACCACAATTAATTTCCAATTTAGTTGTTGGTGATTGAATCCTTACCAACCTTTGTAAATAATTTCATCTTCCTAATAATGGAAGGAAAATGAAAAATAAGAACGGAAAAGGGTCAGAAATACTTTTAAATTATTCGAAATAGATCATTTATATTATTGATTATATTATGGGATCAAAAATACCCCTGTTTTTATTTCAAGAGACCACAAATACCCTCCAAATTAACTATCCAAATTTTTAGTGACGTGGCAAGCCACATAGGACTAATCACTCCACCTAATCGTTGCTAATTTGGATTCACTACAAAAGACTAAATGTTTAGTGACGATATTCTGGGCTTTTTTGGCGACTTGTGTCGCCGCTAAAGGTCTAGTTCTTTTGTAGTGAATCCTAGTTGGCAACACTTAGATAGAGGGATTAGTCCAACTTAGATTGCCACGTCACTAAAAAATTGGGGTGTTAACTCTTGAGGGTATTTATGATATTTTGGGATAACGGCGGGAGCGTTTTTTATTCCAAAATGTAACAGAGGGTATAAGTGATCTATTTCACATAGTTTAAGGATAATTTAACCCTTTAAATAAGAAAAAGTGCTAAACGCAAATAAATATGATGTTAACTCAGTAAGAAACTTTTGCAATAAAATATTTAAAGATACAACTCCCTCTTGTTTGGAAAGGAGTAGAATGTTGCCACAAACGAAGAGCTCTAATATCCATCGAGGCTTTAACGAAGAAATGCACAAGTGAAAAAAAAAACACAAACATAAAGTGTAGTACAGGACTAAACAAAGGAAAGAAGGATACAATAAAGTGAAACATCAATATTCAGTGTCGTTTACTAATATATCTTAGAGTCTTGATGACAACACTGAAACGCGGGATATAACAGGGCTTAAGCCGTTGTAAGTACGCCTTTGACAACACTGATGAATTTCAAGATAGAAAGACAAAAACAAAGCAGAAAATGACAAACAAAATGAGAACAACTCTTCAATATGTTGATTAGACAACCCGGGAGAATGTCAGGCAACTCTTAATAACTACAAGTTTAATTTCTTATTGCTTCAATTTTAGAAAAGAAGAGAAACTTAGGTTACATCTTCACTTCTACACTCTATTTCACATGCAGAGAGTCAAACAATCATTGTTTTGTAGGGTCTTTAATGTAGTTAGTAAATGAACATTAAGGCCTATGACATTTTCCATGGAAACAACACTAAAAAACACAATAAGTTGAGTGAGGGGTCCAAAAATGCACAATGTGTGGCCAACTCTAGCTGTCAAATAGTATCTCTAGTCACAAGCAAGCAAAACACATCTACCTGTTTTCCTTCTTTGTAGCATCCTTGGACACTATAGTAATCATTGGACCCCCACCCCCACCCCTCTCTAGCATCAACAAAAATCCCAACACATAAGCCAAATCATTAAAGCAAAACATTCATGGTGTTTGAATAGGCACGGCGAATAAGAAAGAAAGGCTTTCGGCACGTATTAAAAGTACTAGTTTTTATTACGTGTGTTGTATGTTAAATGATAAAATAGATATTGAAGTATATTGAAAAATACAAATTTCTAGCATAATGTATATTAATTTTATATAATGGATTTAGTATTTGTAAAGTAAAAATATAAATTAAGGTAGTTTTGTTACTATTTATATAATAGTTACTTTATATTAAATATGCATACATGTTTCTCTATGATATAAAAGAATAATATATTTCTTTAAAATGTTTTTTTTATAGAACATTTCACACAAGTTTTATAGTAGATTTGAGATATATTTGTCTACCTATAATAATTTGCACGTTTGTCTACATGAAAAAGATAATACTAAAGAAAAAAAACTCCTAATTACGTTCAAATGTAAATCAATTGAATTAGTATTATATGTTGTATTAAGTGGTTATTTGGTCTTTTCTCTTAGAGATATTGCTAGTGAAATTTATAGAAATAGTGAAAAATATGTACAAGTGTGATATTATGATTGATTGTAATGTAACTATTTATTTAAGGTCTTTTCACTTGTAATTCGATACATGTTTTATTATTTAATGATTAATTAAATGATTTATAATACTATAATTTAGTTTAACGGCAAAATTGAAATCTAATTTTACATTTTAAAGTTTTCTACTTTAGGCACGTGCAACCTCCATAACGATAAATATGAATTATTAAAATTCACATAATTTCTTTTAAACTTATGTTGAGTTACAACAAAAATATGAAAAGTAAAATGATAAATGTGTTATAGTGTATAGTTAACTCACAAGAAGAAACTCTTTATTTAATCATCCCCTTATTATAATTTCGATATATAAATTTTATATTTATTTTAAAAAACAAATAAAATAACAAAAACAAACATAAAGACACACTACCTTGTGATTAACTTCCTTAAAAAATTCTCTCGTCTTATAGAATAAAGTAAAAATATTGAAAGTAAATTAATAGTTATACATTTCATAAAGATAAAATGTTTCAACACTAATTAGCAAGAAGATGAAACTCTCCTAGTTACGACTCTTTATATTCTTTAATTTAATATTAAAATGAAGAAAAACTTTGATTCATATACTTATTTAAAATTCTAGAAATCCTAATTGACTCTCATACTTCCGCATTTTCTTTTTAATAAATAACTTACGAGTCAAAAAAAAAAAATTATTTAATTAATCAGAAAAAAAAAATAGAATAGATGATTTTTTCACTTTCTTGAGAACATAGTAAAAATCCATATCCATACAAAAAGGCAAAACATAAGGCACATCTCTTACTGCTATTTTCTCCTCATATCAAAATCAATTCCATCATTTCTTCACATGAAATACATAAAACTAGTAGAAGAGTGAAATGGTGATTTAATTATATACTACTAATGAGAGCTATGCTCTTTTAACAAAATTGAAAGACAATTACATATAACAACAACAAGAGCTACTCTACAAAACCTTAAGAGAGTGCAGAATTTGCACCACTAAATTTTATGTACATTCGCCACCATTTTCGAAATGAATGGTAGAGGAAACAAGGGGATTTTGAATATGACCTTTTAGACCACTTGGCCAGGCTCCAGGCTACTCATCATCGTCGATTTCTTTCTTAGGCAACAAAGATCGGTTGGTTTCAACAGTAGTTTCAAATCCACTGCTATCACCTGTCTCAGCTATGCGCTTATCCATTACCTTCTCTTTCATTTCATCATGATGTGAACGACCATTTTCTCTTACAGTTCTTCGCTCCTGTATGAATCACACAGTTAAGCAATGTATTATCATATAAGGATTGATAGATAATGTGTTATAGGTCATTCAATTACGTAACACTGGCTTCCATGGCAAAAGTTCCAACTAGTGTTTGGTTCATAATACTTAACTTAATATCAGATCATTGTATCAGATTTCTAAAATTCGTCTGTAAAACAATTCAATTTGATTTCAGTATCCAAATGACCGGTTACTCGATATATGGTTTAACAAGCATCATCCGGTAGAGGAGAGATGGGGCATGTATTGAACGCTCATTCCGAGAAAGCACATACATGAACCTTCATTACTTTACACTCTAAAGCAACCACAATTGCACCATAGTTTAGTACTTATTGAACTCGATTCACGTCATTCCATTTCCCAGAGGATATGTTTCTGAGGTTGCTTCTCTAGATAAATAAGAGAGAAGAAGTTGAGTTCTTTTATAAGACGGAGGTTTCCACACATCAAGTAAACACAGATATCACCAGACGCATGCTAAGCCATCATGGCTAGTAAAATATGATAGTTTATGGGCATGCAGTTCTAAATAGGACAAGCTCAAACTTACATCACGGAAGGGAAAATCATCAACCTCAAGCATGTGTATAACATGCCCCATCTTTGGCCTCTTCTGAGCATTGGGGTCTACACAGCGCAATGCTACCAAAAGGGCACGTTTCAATGCTCTTGAAGAAGGCTTTTCCCGCATCTTAGGATCCAAAACACCCTCGGAATTACGGTTAGAAACCATCGTCTTAAGCCAATCAACCAGATTGACCTGAAGGTTAGATCCACTACAAAAGTCAGAACTATACAAGACGTAATATTAAAGATGCTACTTAAAACAAGAAAGTTTAGGTAATTGGAACAAACCTCTCCAGGAGCACGGCTATAATCCACAGGATTCCTTCCAGAAATAATCTCCATTAGAAGAATTCCAAAACTATAAACATCACTTCTATCATTCAACATGCCAGTGCTAGCATATTCTGGAGCAACATAACTGATAAGAGAAATAAGAAGATTAGCAATTCAGTTTACATGGTTGCTTCAACATTAGAAACAACAGAAAATTCTAGTGGATTTGAGACATTTAGCACTAACCCAAACGTTCCCATAACCCGGGTAGTTATATAACTCCTCTCTGAGCCCAAAAGCTTAGCTAAACCAAAGTCAGATACTTTCGAATTCCACTGCTTATCAATCAAAATATTGCTCGACTTGATGTCACGGTGAACAACTTTGGGTTCGAGGCCCTCATGCAGATAGGTCAACCTGCATTCATTGTCAAGTTTTAGTTTTCCATTTAACAAAATTTAGATAACAATGACTGCCCAAAATTTAAAAAAATAGAAGTTTATACATTCCAATGAAACCAAGTTTATACCCTTTTGCTGTTCCAAGGATAATATTCATCCGAATCTCCCATGTAAGAGGACTGTATGGCCCTACATCTCCATGGAGCCACTGCTCTAAGTTCCCATTGTCCACATACTCATACACAAGCATCCTGAAAACAGCATTGAAATTATCTTGAGTAATCCAACACTAAAATCAGCATAATTATAGGTCTTAACAGCTCTACTAGACTACAAGTACACAAATGTAACAGCAATCGATCAAATCAAACTGCAGATGCTGAACGAAAATACCTGTGAGCTCCCTCAGCACAGTAACCAAGTAGCCTCACTAAATTCTTGTGCCGAACTCGACCAATTGCTTCTACTTCAACCTTAAATTCCCTCTCTGCCTGTCCCCTGAAAAGAATGTCACGTGAAACAAAATTAAAGAACAAAAAGGGACATGTTTCTCATCAAATAAACCTATAAGGCTATAACTACCCATCAAACTTCAGCTTGCATTCAACTAATTAAGGACCAAAATCTAGAGGGCAGATCTAGCCCTTCACAGCTAGTTCAACCAAACCCAATACTTTCAGCTCAGACCAATGACTGTACATTTGCAACAACAACATACACAATGTAATAACTCCACTCAAAATAAATGTCTCCAAAACAGAATCGCAAGAATAAGACGACAATAAAATAGCAAGATCCAAAGCAAATGAGACAACATGTAGCAATACACAATGCAAACTTTGTGAGGTAGTACGGCTGTTTCAGATAGACCGTGTACATTTACAAAGTTCTAAAATGTATACATAACACAATAAACAGCAGTCACTCAGAACTTAATGAATCTAAAGTTCAATTGGATGCATAACTATGGAACAACACACACAACATGAATATAATGGCATGCAGAAATTTATGCTAAAAACATGTTATATACCTAAACAACACAACATGTTAGCATCTATATATAAGCAATTGAACTATGCATACCCAATAAGCACAAAGAACAGAACTTTAATCAGTAACACAAACCAAACAATTTTAAGCTATGCATACACAATAAGCACAAAGAACAGAACTTTAATCAGCAACACAAACCAAACAATTTTAAAAGCCGCACCTGTTGTTAAGCAAATTCTTAACAGCAACATAACTATTATCTTCCATAACTCCGCGGTAAACAATGCCATAGCCACCCTCACCAATAACATTCTCATGAGCAAAAAAATTAGTAGCAACTTCAAGCTCCCTCAGAGTATACCAATGACCCCATCCTAAATGTGAAACCTCAGGTGCAGTAAGTCCACCTTGTTCACCCGAACGCACCTCCCCACTACCATGACCCGACCCACCACCCGATCCGACCCGATCAGGCTTAACCATATGTTCCTTCCCCATCTCAATTTGAATTCTTTGATACCCACCTGAGTTCTGGGTCGTTTCTTTTTCAGGTTCCGGTAACGGGTCTGCTACCAAAACCGAATTGGGGTTTTCCGGTAGAGTCCGAGATGGGTCAATTCGGATCTCTTTGATCTCCGCAGATATGTTTTTGATTTGGGGGTTACTCGAATTCCGCTTAGAAGTATACCAAAGTGAGATTAAGAAGAGAACAATTACAATTGCTGCTCCAACACAAATTCCAACAACAACCCACAAGTGTAAACCAAAAATTGATGTTTTCTTCGACATCTCATCATTCAAAAATGCTGACATTTTTTTTTTTCACTTCAACAATATGGGGTTAGCTGAAAATGAAAGACATGAAAAAAAAAAACAAAAAAAGAAGTATTTTTTTTTTTGAAGAGAAATGAAAGTACACTACGACAAAGCTTATTAATGAACAAATATGGTGAGATGAGATGATAGCTACTGTTACAGTGTACAGACAGCTGCCTGCAGAGCAGCTTAAGGAAGATGAAGCTTAGTGATTTTTTGGACCAAAACAGGGCAAGTGAGTGGTTAAGGGTTCGGGGGTATGGGGTGGGGGGTGGGGAAGGAGAAGCAGCTGTAATGATGGGACTGCTGAAAAGGAAGAAATTGTTTAAGCGTGCCAAATGAATGATATTATAGTCAAATTTGAAGAGATGAGATATCTATCTTGTTTTTATTTTCGGTTTTCAAGGGGTTCGGATCATTTTATTATACTCGATAAAAAAAGTTATCGTAATGGTAAGTATTTTTCACTTTTGATTTTAAATATCGATAGTTTGAGTTATTGAAGGAACAAGAGGGTAAGCATTCTTCTATTCCAATCTGAAGGTCGTGAGTTTGAGTGATCGAAGAAGCAAGATAAGTACGTATTCTTCGATTTCAATCTGAAGATCGTAAGTTTGGGTTACTGAAGAAACAAGATAGTCAGCATTCTTCAATTTCAATCTGGAGATCATGAGTTTAAGTCAGAAGAAAGATGGTAAGTATTCTTTATTTTCAAAATCTGAAGATAGTAAGTTTGAGTCATCAGGTATATGGTAATAAGAAAATAATGCTAAAAGATTTTATTTTTTAGTAACTTTATTTATAAAAATTCTAACTAATAAGAAAAAATTATCTTGTATTTTACTTATATTAAATTTTAACTTAACTTGCTTTATTGACCTGAGAAAATAATGCTAAAAGTTATTTTATTTATGAATTTTAAGTGTTAGTACCTTATACCCTCTTTTGGTCCAAAATAATGGTTTTTTTTAGTTTGGATGTATCTTTTAAGAAACTATTTATTTCTAGTATTATAGTTAACTTACTCCTAATTAGGAAAAAAAAAAGACAAATGAATAATTCTTGATGATGTATATAGGGGTAACACTAGAAGAACTAAGATTAATTTCTGTTTAAATTTTAAAATACTATTTATTTTGAAATAGAGAAAATACATATTTAATCGTTGAAAAAAGAGTTATACCATCAAAGTAATATTTATAATCAAACTATAAATTCAAGTCACCCGTCAAATTTATACGAATTAAAAAGAATCAAAATAGTACTTGAATTTGCACCATCAAATATTATGATAAATATTTCTTATTTTAATTAAAATCTTTAATTCATCATAAATGAGTTATCTTTGATAGCAGACATTGTACTTGACATCGATAATTGAGTTATCCTTAATTAAAATTTAATTGATGCTTTAATATCGATTTTAGACACCGAATAAAAAAAAAATTAATCAGACAAGAAGTCAAACTCAATTTGTTAAAATCAAAGCTAAGATATAAGTCAATGTAAGTATTAAATAGATGTACTTCAAAATGATTTAATTAACATATATAATGATTTAATTAACATATAGTAATTTGATCAGTTTAATTTAAAATTAAAGACTTAGCAAATTGAACATGTTACACTTTTATGAATCAAAAAAAGGAAACTTCCATTGATTCTTAATTAACTTGAATATTTAAATTATACCTTAGATTGATCTAATGATAGATCTAAATACTTCATCTATAGATTTAAATTGGAAGTGTTGGAGAATATTATAAGATTATAACCCCACTAATTAGCCATTAGCTCATTAATAAATCTTTCATTTAAATTCTAATTGATTGTGTTTATAATTAAATAACAGACATGTTAAATATCATAATATTATCTTTACAATTTTAGATTGTGCAAATCAAACTATTTTTCGTCTTTTTTAAAGCTCTTATCAATTAACAATAATAGTTATAGTTATTGCAAATTTACTTCCGTAGAAAAAAAATCATAAGTCTCCTAAACAATATTCATCAGTTCGTTTTTGTTTATCTTGTGTAATTTTTGAGAGTTAAATTATATAAACTTTAATAAATATATATATTTTTTATCATATTAATATAAGAAGAAATAACAACTTATGTATTTTGTATAGTTTTCAAATATCTCTATTGTTAGATTCAATTTAGCTTAAAAATCGTTCAAATTAATTTTCAAAAAGTAAAATATGATAAATAAAAATGAATGAACGGAATATTTCATTTCTCTTTGGCTCATTTGCTTTATTATTTTATTAGAATTTGATGGTTTAAGAATTCTTTTGAATTATGTCAGGTTTTAATTAAATTATAAATGTAGTTTTAATGAAGAAATGGGAAATTAAAGATTAAAGAATTTTGTTGATATAATGGTCTAATTAATTTTCTCTTCTTTTGGATCGAGTATTTATTGGAAATAGTATTTTATAAGCTAGAAAAAAAATTTATGTATATCGTATTATTTTTAGTTTTTTGTTTATAAAATTGTACTTAATGTATGTTAAATTGATATAATTAGTTTGTTTTGTCTAAACATTCCATTAAAAAATTGGAATCCTTTCATGCTAATAATTTGGTTATATGTAAACGTCATCATTAATTAGTTCTAATTTTTATATGTCAAATATTTTGGGAAAAAGATAAGATTTACTCTTTTTAATTTCGTTTACAATTTAAAATCATCTTCCGTTATACTTTAGGTCAGTGGTTCATTACAATCTAAGATAAAAATTAAAATAATCGATAAGGATATAAATTCAAATAATAATAAAAGATAAAAAAAAATAATTTGATATACTAAGCTTTTGTTATACACATATTTTCAAAAGAATTAACGTATAATAATACGTTAATTATATGTCATATATATATCCATATTTCTATTTATTTTCACGACTTAAACCCGTGACAGATGTTTTGGTAGTACATAACAAAAAAACATTAGTGTACCGACGAGTGGTTGAGATTTTCGTCAGCAATTAAAATAGATAAATCCATCCACCTTTTTTGTAATCTTATATTATATTAAATAGTTGGTTGAGCTCGGTGCAAGGATTAGTCATAAAACGTATTAAATCGATAAATCAAATTAAATTAAAAATATATATATATATATATATAATTAGTGATTTAGTAAAATTTAATTATAATCGAGTTGGTTTTGGTTTTAATTAAACAAAAAAGTATCTTTGTGTATACTTCTTATTGTTTGAATGGGGGTTGTAATTAGAGACGGAGCCAGAATTTTCATCAAGAGATTCAAAATATGTGGAAATAGACATATGAAGTGCGTGTGTGTATATATATACTAGTTTCCGAGCACGCGCTTTGCGCGTGTAACCCATGAGTGTATTATTTCTTAAAAGATAAGATTACTAAATAATAAAATATGTCTAATTGAGATTTCTTACTTTATTTTACTACTAATTGTGACACTCCAATTTTCTAACCTCCAAGTAAATGCATCGAGATAATAATATGAGAAATTAATAAAATAAACTTCGTTTATAATTCAAAAAATAAGTTTTCAAAGCAAAAAGGAAAAATAACAACTATCTAAATTAAATTTCTCGATAGTTCCGTTTTATTGGTAGAATAATGTTAGAAGAAATAGTATAAGATTAACTTTGAGTAAAAGGAAAACAAAACCTTTCAACTTTTTTATTTTGCCTTTTGAATCTCCTGATAATTGTAATGAATGTGTTTAAAGTATTGTATTAAATTTTAATCCACAAACACTTTAAACTAATTAGTTAACTATAAATATTTAAACTATGATGTAAAAAGTCTTATTATTTATATTTTGAAAATCAGAATATTTATGAATAACTACTATTTTTTTATAAAATTTAATTTTCTCTTCATACATAACTTATCCAACATTATTCTAATATTATATGTTTCATCTTTTTTTTTTTCATAAAAAGAAAAGAAAAGAATAAACATCTTATTTTATCAAATTCATTCTTAAAGATGAAAATTAATGTATATGTAAAATTAAAAGTACGAAGCAAAAAGAAAAAAAGAAAAGGTACAAATGAGAAAGATAATTAGACATTTCATTTTATTTTTGTCTCTATAGTAAAATTGAATATTTGAGCATACAAAATACAAATATGAATTTAGAGCAACTTGCTAATAAATCAAGAATTCAACTATATGAAGAGAGACAAAAAAAAGTCTTATTATAATTCTTACTACAAATAAGTATAGAACTAACACACCAAGCTTCGATGCTTCAGTAATTCGTATTCTTGTCTATTCTCGTGACTGCAGAAGGGAATCTCATAACTTTCACCTCAAATTGTGACATTATTTCACATGTTTAGAGTTCCTACACACAAGAATTGTAGGAGTGGTAAATAAAAAAATTTCTTCAAAAAGTTAAATTTATAGAACAAAATTATGGAAATATGAAAAGTTACATGAATTATTGTTAAAATAAATATAAAAAAGATAGAGATGAAATTTAATTTTAAAGATACATGAATCTACTTTAATTTCTTCTCTATAAGGAATAATTATTAATTTTTATTTTTATTTACATTTATGTTAGAAATTTGAAAGGTCAAGATTATGGAATGAGAATAAGAAGATTATATATATGAAAATTATAAAAAATTTAATTTATTAGATGGATAAAATGGTAATTCAACTTTTAAATTTTGAGCTTCATGCTTATAATAATATATGATATGATTAACTATGTGTAAATAATATAATTTTTCGCCAAAGAGGATTTGGATGAACCATACTCGTACAAGGTTGCTCCGGCCCTGGTTGTAATATGTAATTCGAATTTAATTAGACTTCAATATAAGCTAATACGAGAAATAAGAAAAGAAAATTTAAAATATCTTCTTTCCATAAGTAATAGACATTACAAAACTTTAGGCTAAGAAACTAATCATGGAAAGATTTATTTATTTTTAACTTTTGAAAGACTCGTCACGGAAAATTACAGTCGAAATGAAATTTATTGACCTCTTACAAAATAAATAAAAGAAAATAATTTTAAAATTTTTTCACGTCTAAAAATAAAGATCTCTTTTACGTAAATATAAAAAATCTCTTGTAAGAGGATACAACATGAAAAACAATAATCATATATTCAAACAAAGAAAGTATAACCAAGCTCTACATTTTTATTTTTATTTTGCTTAAATAAAACAACTTATTTTTCAAAGCAATCATTTTCCATCGAAAACATTTTCCTTCGTACCAAACTTAATCCTCAATATCTCATATATTGCATCAAACTTGATGTTATTTTATCTCACCTATCAAGTGAGGTAGGATAAGTTAGTCGAAGGATTATAATCCCGATACCTGAGATAACTTATTCATCGAAACAAATGAGAGTAATAACTACGTCTCAATCCGAAACTAGCTGGAAACAGCTATAAGAATACTCAAACCTGTCAAAACTTTAAAGGCATGCATAGGGATAACCAAGCATTTTGTTCAAAAAAAAAAGTAAAGCAATGACAATGAACCAAATAAATATTCCAAAAGTTGATTCAAATAATTGTGAAAGCCAGAGAACCATAATGTAAATTAAATTCTGTTCTAAATAAATGTCTAATGTAGCTAGAGCTAATTTCATCTCTAGAACAAACTCCCCTTCCAATTCATATATTTTTTCAAAGAATATGGTTCTTTCTCATGTAGTAAGCCCCGTCGTCTTGCATACCGGGCATAAATTCTTCTGCATGAGCCATTGTTTAATGCAGTCTGTATGGAAATCATGTCCACACTCCAGTGTTCCGAGACCATCCCCGTTGCTATATTCCTCCTGCGAATGATCAAATACACGTTAGAACTCTACTTTACGAGGTTCAATGATGGAGTTAATAGTAGAGAAGGTAAAATTGAGTACCCGGCATATGCAGCATGGTTCTGCTTCCTCGGGTTGTTCTGTTTTAATGCTAATAAAGTTGCGCTGCTTCAAACGACTTGAAATAGTTTCTTCACTTAGCCCGGTGCAAACATCCCCAATGCGCTCTCCGAGTGCCAATAACTCCTGGAAACAAATGACATCTCTCTAGTTTTAAGCACATCATTTCCCCATAGGATGTAATCTGATTCTGTTTAAACCACTAACCTCGTATGACATATTATCAACATCAAGACGCATATCTCTATGGCGATCTTGAATATCCGGCATCCCAAAGAACACCGAGTGATCAAGGATCATAACATCCTGGAATATGAGGTTCTATCAGTTCAACTTTTTGCCAAGACAAGAAAAGAAAAAATTTAAAACATCTTCATGTCGTATCATTTAAACATGACTCTAACTTCCATTACGTCACAACAACATACCCAATATACTCCCACAAATGAGGTCTGGGAAGGGGGGAGTGTAAGCAGACCTTACCACTACCTCATAGAGAAAGAGAGATCGTTTACAAAAGACCCTCGGCAGTAACGATAAGGTACAAAGTCCAAAAGTGTGCCTGCCATCTCTTTCTACCTGATGATTATCGAAAAAGAAATATGCCCCAAACAAATACTTCAAGTCCAGGACCCAGATGGGTGGAGGTAAAATGACTTGCTGCGGCTTGTTCCCTTTAAAAACGTACTACTGCACATGCTTACTAGTTTCTAGAATAGCATCGTTCATGCTTTTGTTTAAAGAAATTTCTTCAACTGTAGCCCCTTTACCGTATATCACGTGGTTCAGCTTAACTATTCTTTTCACAAAGAGAAGAAACAGAATTGTGTTTCACTTATATGAAGTAGTCAGCCACAAGTAAAAGGTCCGAAGGCCAGAACTTTTCGTGTTATATTACATTATAACTGTCGCTGCTATATACTAGGTCATAAAAGATGACTGAAAAAGATTTATATCTCTTATCGAGCATATAACACAAAGACATGCAAAATCTTGACATATAAGCCCATCATTCAACTAAAATGACATTAAGACTCTGACCTCAATATATTTTAATTTTTCTAATAAGGCAATGTAAGAATCTTACCTCAACATTTAGCCCTTCATTCCTGCGCATAAGATCTAACACATTGCGAATCTGATCAATAAAAAGAAGTTAAGTTGGTCAGTAATTTTTAATAGAAGGCTTCAACAATGCAAACTAAATCGCATTACAAAAGCCTTCAGTGAAACCGAAGTTTTGGTAAAACATTTGTGACACCTATAAATTAGATGCATATCCTCCCTAATTTGGATCGATTGATCAAATTAGGGACAGGTATGCATGTATAACAGTTGGGAAGCCACCAGTTTTATCCCTGATGAAACCCACTGCTTAATTTAATCACTAAAGAAAATCTAATAGCATTGGGATGACTGGATATAACACCTGGCCCACCCAAAAGTTTATGCTGAATGAGCCGAGGAGGTGATAACTAAAACATGATCAGTGAACTGAATATACCTCAGTGACTAGCCTACTTCTTCCTTCCCGTGCAGCAACCAAAGTCCTCGACGAGTTGGAGAGTCCTACAGCATCATCACGATGTCGCTCCAGTGCACTTGATGTGCGATGCTCATGGTTTCCAGGAAGTTCCATCTCCTGTGAGATAGGAGAACTCAAACGTAGTGGACGACTATTACCATTAACACCTCCAGATCCAGCGCTAGCTGGAGATAACAACGATCTACGGACTAATTCTGACAGCCTCCGGTGATATTGAGGAGATCTGTGGAGAACCCTAGTAGGAGAAGATGACTGGACCCCTGAACTGGATGCGACATTTCCAGCAACAGAAACATTTCTTCCAGCTAAATTCAAGCTGGCAGGATTTTGGTTCAAGTTTCTCCCATTAGTTGAAGGTATGAACATAGGATGTTGTGAGATGTTTCTTGACACAATTCTTGAGTTAGGCTCTTCAAATGTTACTGAATTTCTCTCTCGCGCAGAACTTGATGAGCTGCCAGTTCTGGAACTTGATGCTGAACTCCACCTAGTCTGTGCACGTCGATGCAGAGACGAAGCATGCATTACAACAGGCTGCCTTTGAGTATTTCCACTGTCTGCAGCAGGCACAGACCTCAAATCCAAAGGGATATTAGGAAGTAACTCTGGTAATTGCTGTTCAGATGACCGATTAACATTTCCAACATTATCCACATCAGGAAAGATATTACTGGGAAGATAATCTTGCTGAGGTGAGCCATCAATCCTCACCCTGAAATTTCTATGAGAACTTTCTGCACTTCTTGAAGCCGGAGTACCAACGGGAGTTACCGCAACGGCTCCTCCCATGGTAAGCCCAAGTCTTGGAATCACATGCTCAGACATATTGATGCTTCTGACACTTTCAGTTGGAGCAGAGATATTTGCACCTGTACTCATACTATGTGATGCAGTTCCAGAATGCCATATGCTATTTTCAGCAAGAGGAATATAATCAGAACTTCCACTTCCTGAAGATTGTGCTAGATATCCTTCAAGTGTTTTTCTCTTACAAAAGCGCCTAGAATCTGATGAACTTTCTGGCCTGCCATCACCACTATCATCCGTCGAACACCCATTACCTAAATAAGTACAAGCAGATGACATTCGCTCTTTTCCTGGTCTAACAGAATTGTATGGAGTACACTCCATCACTTGACAGCCATCGTCATTATTGTCACTGCGCCCCTCAAATGCCGGATTCCCGTTGATTTCATGAGGAATGGTGCTAGAACTAGAACCTTGAGAGAAAAAATCATTCAATGACATAATGTTAGAAGACCCACATTGCTGTTCATTACAGATTAGTGAAGGTCCATTATATGTAGTCATTGCGGATGACCATCCATGATCTGCTTTCTGTTCACTCCAACTTGCAGAATTCGGTGCAATAGAGGAGCTGGATTCTCCTAAACTCCCCCTGGTTACATTCTGTCTCTCTTGGCTCATAGGATTGAAGAATGGAATATCAGTCGCATTTGAAGAAACCATATAATCAGGCAGGTGATTCTGTGCAGAATTTTGCAAATTACTCCAACATATCTGTTGATCTACACCACCTTCACTAGGCGTCGAACCATGATTAAAACCTAAAGTTTCTTGGAGCGAACCAACGGTATTCTGTTGCCCCTGCATTAGAGCTATGGTATACCAAGCTTACAGTCTCAAAGAGGATTTGAGATAGTATTGTAGTGTGAGAAGATTCACACTTTTTCCTTAGCAAACCTGGAAAATGTAAGGTTAAACCATAGTTAGTCAAATTCAGGAAGCTAACCTATGAGAGCAGTAGAATATAATTATTATCAACATATTATGATCTATGATGCAAGAAATTCAGCTCCTATGCCAACAGAAAAGATTGGTGGAAAATATCACTTCATTCCACTAAAGCAAAAGCTTTTAATACCAACTGTTGAATGATGAGCATGCATATTAGCATGCCTTCACAACCGAATTCAGATACAGTTACATCTAATCGATGCATATGCATCATGCTCTCAAAGGCATTCTCATTCTTTTAACAGAAATAAAATTTACCCAAAAGAAGGCATATAAAGACACCTCTATGTCAACCAATAAATTGTATTAAAAACATAGAGCCCCAGCATTGGTGTACATGTTCATCTGGCATCATAGAACATTTTACATTGAATAAAACATCAGAAAGCCAAAAAAAATTGAACCTTTAAATCAGAAAACTATCAAAAATTTAAAGAAAACTCCCCACTAAAACCCCATCTCAGACAAAGACAAATTCACAGATAACACCAGAACAAAAAACCTTGCAGATAAGGAGGAAAGCCCAATAAACAGTAATAAAAACATGAATCCTTAGGATTGGTCTACATGTTTATCTGGCATCAAAGAACTTTTTCATTTAATCAAACATCAGTAAACCAAAAAAGATTGAACCTTTACATCAGAAACCCATCAAAAGTCTTAAGAAAACTCCCTATTAAACACCACATCTCAGACAAAGACAAATTTACAGATAACATCAGAACTTCAAAGCTTGCAGATAAAGGGGGGGAAGCCCAACAAACAGTAACAAAAACATGAATCCTCAGCATTGGTGTATATGTTTATCACATCAAAGAACTTTTTACATTGAATTAAACATCAGCGAACCATAAAAGATTGAACCTTTGAATCAAGAACCCATCAAAATTCTCAAGGAAGCTCCCCATTAGAACTCCATTTCAGACAAAAACAATTTCACAGATAACACCAGAACTAAAATGCTTGCAGATAAAGGGGGAAAATCCCAGCAAACAGTATTCTACATGTTTATCCAGCCTCAAAGAACTCTTTACATTGAATCAAACATCAGCAAACCAAAAAAGATTGGGAACCTTTACATCAGCAACCCCATCCCAGACAAAGACAAATTTACAGATAACACCAGAACTTAAAACCTTGCAGATAAAGGGGGATTAAACAGTAACAAAAACATGAATCCCCAGGACTGGTGTATATGTTTGTCCAGCATCAAAGAATTTTTTACATTGAATTAAACATCAGCAAACCATAAAGATTGAACCTTTGAATCGAGAACCCATTAAAATTCTCAAGAAAGCTCCCCATTAAAACCCCATCTCAGACAAAAACAAATTCACACATAACACCAGACTAAAAAGCTTGCAGATATAGGGGGAAAATCCCCGCAAACAGCATTGAACATGTTTATCCACCATCAAAGAACTCTTTACATTGAATCAGACATCAGCAAACCAAAAAAGATTGAACCTTTACATCAGCAAACCAAAAAAAAAAAGAACCTTTACATCAGCAAACCAAAAAAGATTGAACCTTTACATCAGAAACTCATCAAAAATCTCAAGGAAACTCCCCATCAAAAACCCCATCTCAGACAAAAACAAAAACCCACAGATAACATCAGAACCTAAAAAAGCTTGCACACAAAATGGGAAAAACCCAATAAACAGTAACAAAAAACAAGAATCCCCAGCATTGATGTAAAAATTAGTCAAAAAAATTCATTGAAAATCAAAATCTAAGTATCTACCAGTGAAACAGCAACCAGAAGAAACATCAAATCTATGTAAACCAACCTGAAACATCAAAAAAAAAATGTCAGACAAAATTCTTTAAAAAATGATCAAAGATTTTGAGCTGTTTGTATAGCTATTTAGATTGAAATTTCACATGTTTTAAACAGAGAAATACATACAGAACTCACTGCTTAACAGAGAAGAGAGAGAGAAAGAAGGGATTTTGAGAGATGGGGTGGAGAAAAGAGGAAATGAAAGAATACATACACACACAGAGAGGGAGAGAGAGATGAGGAAACAGCAAGCAATCTTGAATTTATTTTATGTAAAAGAAAAAAAAAACTCTTCTTGTCCACAAGGAAACTAATAAGGCAAAATAAGAAGTTCAATAAGAGGAATTATTCTTTTGTCCAAAAAAGAAATGGCTAAGTTCCGATATAGATTTTGAAATTAAAATTTAAAATTTAAATCTTTTGGAATGGTTATTTTTAGAATTCAATTAAAATTTAAATTTTTTGGTATTGTTATTTTTAGAATTTAAAGTTATATCTGATTACGTATTTTTCGAAAATAACTTTTCTATTTTTATGAGATTTTATTTATGGAAATTTTCATTATTGATATTTGGATATATATTTTATTGAATTTATAACATTTTACTCCTTCAATATATGCATCATTTTATTTTTTTTAATTTTGCACTCTAATCTCTTGTTATTTACTAATTTGGTCCTTAATCAATTAACCTTTTTAGCAAAATTAATTTAAAAGTTCATTTTTATTATTTTTTTTTTAAAAAAAAAGTCTATTTTATCCCACGTAAAATAGACTAAAACAATTTTGCAAAAAAAAAATGGATGGAGTAAGGGGCAAATCATAAGGAATAAGAGAATAGGGTGCAAAGCAAAAAAAATGGTGCATATATTGAGGGTGTAAAATGCTAAGAATGTCATTTTATTAAAAAGAATTTTAAGTTTTATAAATGAAAATATTAAAAAATCGAAAAAGAAAATTAAACACAAATCTTCAAGATTTAATTCAAAATATTGGTCAAACACTAACTAAGTTTGAAATTTAAAATTATTAAAATCCAAAAAAAAAAGTAAAGTATATATATATATATAATAAACAAATGTTTGAATGCATGTAATTAAAGAAATGGAAAAAATAAATCAGCATCCACATGAATTGTTATACATTTATTGATTTAGTGAAAATATTTTTTTATTAATTATGTTAAAATTTAAAATAATAAATCTGTATTTAGTCAAATATTGTGTATTTATTGTATTAGTAAAAGTACTCGATCTAGATAAATTTTTTACGATTAGTAACTGAACACATTTATTAAAAAAAATAATGTTTCTGTATATTAGCAATAAATAAAATTAAATATAAATTAGCTTTAAATTTTTTGTGTACTAACTTTTCAAAAGTAGATGAGATTTCTTTTTCTTTATTTTATTTTTCATGGTAAAAAGTACTTGTTGACTAGTAATTTATTTATTTTTTGGTACTAAAGTGATGAAATGGAGAAGAGTAAATGAATTTTGTAAATTAGGTAAAGGAAAGTGAAAGTAAATTACATTATAATAAGCATACAATAAATAAAGATGAGTAGGTTGTCACTGTATCGGCAGCTGCTTCCCGATATTTATATCATAATTCGATTAAATTTAATTTTAAATTAAAAAATTTATATCTAAAAGTAAAACATTCTTTAATAAAAAAACGGCATGATATCTATGTTCGGTATCGATTTTAAAAATAATTCTAGTTCTATTTAGATTAATTTTTTCCATATCATTTTGTCATATTATTTGAAATAGTTGAACTATTGATTTATTTTGTATTAATAGTATTTGCCTAAAGGTAGAGGAATACCTCCTTATTTATAACTTATAATAAATCATTTCACAAAATTATAATAATGTTATAACGTATTTAAAATCACAATCAAAAGTATTTTTTTCTTTCTTTTTAGATTTTGAATAATCAAACTGTCTCATATAAATTAAAATGAGTGCTTACTTTTCTATCTAATTTGATGATGTGTTCACCTGTTTAAGAATAAAAAATCATATTTTCAAGTCGATATATATATATATATATTACTTATAATAAATCATTTCACAAAATTATAATAATGCTATAACATATTTAAAATTACAATCAAAAGTATTTTTTTTCTTTTTTCTAAATTTTGAATAATCAAACTGTCTCATATAAATTAAAATGAATGCAGCACTTTCTATCTAATTTGATGATGTGTTCACCTGTTTAAGAAAAAAAATATCAAATTGATATATATATATATATATATATGAACAAAATTAAATATATTGAGTATTTCACAACTCATATATTATCACAAAATTTGTAGATTTAATTAATTCAAAATACAATAAATAAATTATAGTTGTCACATTGTCGCAGTCCTTCCTTCAAACCAATTATTGTACTTCTATTACTTTTTTTTTAATTACAATTACTTATTCACCTTTGAACATCTCAAACAGTAATTGATATAAGAATTTTATTACATTATGTATTACCAATAATATTTAATAGTAGGTATTAAAAATAATAATTTATACAATAAATAATTAATAGCAAGAATAAATAAGGATTTTTTAAAATTAATATTAATATGTTAGAAACATACAAATTAAAAAGATCTTTTTTTTCTTACAATAATTAACTTAACAAGTAAAACTAAACGACATCATATCACTTTGACTATTTTCATTTTATTTTAGTAACTTCTGATAGAGAAGAAGTGAGGGGTCAGTTCACATTTATATATATATATATATATATATATATATATATGTAATAATAAAATAAAATAATTTATACACATCACCCAATATTTTCTAGTGAACTTATTTATCATATTTTGGAAACTTGTGCTTCATGCTCATTATCCACTTTTTTTTTTTATAAAATAGGCAACCTCCCCTTCAACATCTTTTTCTACCTTTTCAAATTGGATTTATTTAATTTTTTGTGCAATAATATTTTTTCCATTTGTTTTTTTTTTTGTATTGTGTTATATATATATATATATATATATATATATATCTGTGTGTGTGTGTGATAATTTGAGTTAATTTCAAATAATACTATATCTAATATTTTTTTCTATCTCATATAAGTCGATTGATGTTTTTAACGATCACATAGATAATTATGACGATCCAATACTATTTCTAAGTTGGCATGCAAAAGTATTAAATGGTCCAAACATCTTTTTAATTGTTGTCTGAGCCTTTACACATTTGCATGGCTATTTTATTCCTCTTTCTTTTTTTTTCTCAAAGAAAACAAAAAAATAAATAAATAGAATATTGTATGTAGAAAGAGGACAGGAACATTCAATCATATAGGTAAAAAAAAAAAGAAGAGAAAAAGCATCAAAGATATCATGACATTTTTACATTTTTTTTCCCTCTTAATCATTCATTTATTTACTTAATTTGAGAAATAGTTCAATTTGGGTCGATTTTTCAAAAATCAAATCAATTTTTTAAAAATCTAAATCAAACAAAAAAAAAATTTAAATTTTGATTTGATTTGATTTTTCAAATCCACCCTATTAAAAGTCTTTTCACATAAAAGGAGGCAGAACTTTGTGACTTTTTGTTTGGATTTGAAATAAACCTCAGTGATTACTACCTCATGTAATTAATTACTTGCTATCATAAATAAATTTCATAAAGTTTGTTTTAGTAATACAATGATTTATTAATTTTGGTCAATTCAAGTTGATCCTAGGGTTTTTCGAATATGGATGATGTTAAACTTTTGACCCTATTTGTCCTTATAGACGAAACTTCAAGGTCACCAAGTTTTGCTTTTTAACCTTGAAGGTTAGCCGATAAGGCAAGCAAGGGTCAAAAGTTCAAGACCATTCATTTTCAAGGTTATCGAATGTAATTTTTTGGTTGATATTTAACTATGTGGTCAAAAGTTCAAGACCACCCATTTTCAAGGTTATCGAATGTAATTTTTTGGTTGATATTTAACTATGTGGTCAAAAGTTCAAGACCACCCATCCTCTATCTAGTTTTGTCATGTATAAACACATGATTCTACATAAGAAGAATCAAAGAATTTAACATCAATGGTAAGAGATGGAACGAGTCTTTCACCTCTCTACCTCCACGGAGTAGGAGTAAGATCTGTATACATTCTATCTTCCCAAAACCGCACCACTAGTGGGATTACACTAGGTATGTTGTCGGTCGGTGAGAAAAAGAATGAAGAAACTAGCTCAAACATCATGACCAGCTAATATACAACTTATATATCCAGAAGAAAAGATCAAGAATTCAGAATTGCATTAGAAAGGCAGTGTAATGTTCTCCTAAACCAGGAAATATGTTATGTGACAGAATCTCAAGTAGTACCTCAATTACTACTGTAATTTCAAGGAAAATAACGGAGGATGACAAGAAAAATAACCAGCTTTACGATTTTAAAATAAACGAAAAACAATACAAGAAATATTTTCTATGTTTTATCTGTGATAACAAAACTAACAAGATCTGTTCCTTTCAACGTCAGATGCTCCCTTAACGATTGATAGGAGTGTGCATCCTCTCGACTATCTTATTCACTGCATCACGGGACATGACTAGTGTATCATGTAGCAAAATACTGTAGACGTTTAGACCCTAGCATGGAGCAAAGAGGATAAAGGATCATCAGCCTTTTGCAGTCATTTGTTTAGTTTTTTCACTTGTGATGGTAAAGTGGTTGGGGGCTGTAGGAGGAGTTACAGTAAGAAAAGCATGCGAAAATCTCAGGCAATGAATATATAAGAAGTTTGATGCTTTAGCGATGAACTCAAATAAATTCTGTAGCCAATAGTTTCACCCAAAAAAATGCAGCATACTAGAGGAATGATGAAGCAAAAGCAAATCATGCATACCAAAATCAAGAAAATGGAAGTCATCTTAACAAAACTCCAATGAACTGGATCCTCATATAGAAAAGCCCAAACTTTGTCGCGGAAACACATGCTTATACGCACCACTGTTGCAATTATGTTAATAGAATTGGAAACTTACAATTGAAGGCAACACATTGACATAGTGTACATTCTGAGTAGCAAACTTTAGTTTTTCACTGATTGGACCACCATCCACCACCAGAAGCTTCTTGGTATTCTCCAATTGGTTGAAATAGTTCACTATGTTCTTTGTTTTGTGTGTAGGAATCTCTAAATCCTCAAAAACCAGAAGCTGCATGCAGTGCAATTGAGATGACTAAATCAATGAATGCAAACGAAGAAAAGTTCATATCATATATTGTTAAGGAAAGCAGGAAAGCAGGAGTTACACCAGAAAACAGATAACAAGAGTTGATGCAAAAAAGGAAAATGCCACTCATATAAACCAAAGCACGTTAATTCTGGAAGCCTATCAAGGTTAATGATTAAAACTGACCAACTCTTCTCGTGAAGAGGTCATAAAATTATGTGTCATTGTTCAAAAAATGTTTTCACTTTTCAAAATATTTTGGTTGATCCAATTTGGTAAAAAATAATAGATTAGAAAACCAAGGAAACATGTGTTTCTATTAAATGTATTTTCAAAAGCCAAAAGAATGAGAGTTCCGAGAGGAAGGAAGAAAATGAGACAGCAAGTTTTGGCCTTTGTTTTTACTTTTTTGATAGCTTGATATCAGAATGTTGTTTGAGTTTCCATTTTCTTTTTGCTTTCTTTTAGTTCCAAGTTTCTTTTGGGGGAAAAGTTCCCGAACAAAAAAAGTGTGTGCATGGAACGGGATGTTGCTTGCCTTTCCTTCAGCTGCACGAGCTGATAGTGCAATCTTCAGTCCTAGCCGCCGAACCTTCTTGTTCAGTTTGATTGCATGACTTCGCGGTTTTGGACCATGCATAGTGGCACCACCTCGAAACTGCATTCATCGCGACGACACATTTTTTATTTTTCTGATGTGATATCAAATAATCACATAACGTAATGAATTCAAGACAATTTGAAAAGGAAAAAGGCAAGATAATGTAACCTGAGGACCACGCAGTGTTCCATGCCTCGCTCGCCCTGTGCCCTTCTGATTCCACGGTTTTCTACCAGTCCCACTAACTTCACTAATAGTTTTAGTTGAATGGGTCCCCTGCAAAGTTCACCAAGAGTAAGTCTTAAATACCTATTGAATCCTCTACTGCCTTGGCAAGTAACTGTAGTTTACAAAGAATGGTAGAATCAAGGGAACAAGCATAAATCTAGAAACCATGTAGGAGAATAGGAGGGCCTGATTGATTCAAAAGATCCACAGTAGATCATTCTTTGTCTGCAACATTTTCCTTCTTCAACGCAACTTTTTTTATCAGCAACATTACAAGAAAATCAGTTGTCCCCGAAGGAATATAAGTTTTGTTGGTTTTCATATGCCTCAAAATATTCATCTTGATTAAAATTAGAGTGTCAAAAGATATTCCTGGTGCGCCCCCCCCCCCCCCCTCCAAAATCTCTTAATTTCCCAGTCTACAGAAGCAATAGACAGAACTAAAAATGGAAAATGATAAATGCTCTAAAGCGCGGGAAACACAAGAGTAAGGAGTAGTATACATATGATGTCTAAAACTTAAATTTTGGGATTCAAAACAACCGCAGGCACACCTGCTGCCGTTTTGCAAGCTGCCATCTCACAACCCGATGAATAATATCTTTCCTGATTGGCACATCAAAGACATCACCAGCCAAACACATAAAGCCCTTGTCTTCATTATTGAAGTTTGTTACTGGAATGACCAGGTCCTGAAGGAGCCCTACCACATACAGTAATCAATAAGATAGTTACACGAAGTCCAACAATATAGACTCATCCATTCCGAATAAATTTTCAATATAAATGAGGAAAGAAATTAAACAGAGACAAATTTAGACCAACTCTCTTTTGTACTATCAATTTGAGGTGATCATCCTTACAAAGGACAATATATGATGACCTAGAAAGTGTTCATTCATAGTTGGTGAAGTGCTGTGCAAGCAAACAAAGGTTTTTAACTATTACTTCACAAGCTAAGGCGGAAAGATTGGCAGATTGCACTTTAACCAGCATGTTTGAGATCAAGAAAACATGTTTCCATGAAGCATGATAACTAACTTGTTTGCAATATGAGGAACTATAATTTCATTATCAATATTGTATAATAATTTTGTGCCAAATAGCCGACCCTATCTTGCTTGGGATTGAGGTACAGTTGTTTTTGTGCCAAATATTAATAAATACGCAAGCCTCGTTCTCCAAAAAGTTAATGAGGAAAACTGGAACTTCCCCAAAAATTCTATTGAAGCCAGAGATATCTTTTCTTTTCTGCAAGAAGTGATACTTTAAGCTATCCTGTAAAAACTGTGGGGCTCGTAAAAATACTGGTCGAATATGATGATCATTCACTCATACGGTCACCCATTAACAATTGTTGCAATTACAGGATGATTAATCTATACAATGATATTAGCATTCCCTTCAAAATATTGTTCTTAGATGCTTGCCACTCTTTTGGGTTAGGAGGAGCATTCTTATCCCAGTGAGCAGGATATACATACGATTGGATATTAGTTATTATTATCCTATCCTAGAGCTCTCAAAGCACATCGAGTCATCGACCAAGTAACTAAATAGCACGCATTTTTGCCTGCTTGCAGTTTGGACTTCAGATATTTGAGAAGAAGCTAGTAGGTTGAAAAAATCTCACAAATGGGGTAGATTGGCATTGATTAGTAACACAGACAAAGCTTGCCAACGTATTACATCCCAAATGAAGACCGTAAGATAGACGTGGAAAAGATGTATCTTCCAGATGCTAATTTACTTTATTTATTGTCACCAGATAGAGGCTTATACTATATCACCAGAATAGCAACACTTGAGCGGCTTGAGCCTAATACCATGCAAGGAATAGGCATATCCTATCCAAAACAGTAAGACAACGGGTTAACTTTTGCACTCCATAATTAACCTTCTAGAAACCCTAAGACATGAGGGACAAGTGTGTGCTCTTGCGGGAGTGATAATTAGACAGCTGTGGACTTGAGGAAAGAAAGAGAATCATGTGGCCGGTGCTTTATGTGCAGATAGATAGGGGTGGAAACGATCATTTTGTCATGCATCGCAAAAGTTTGTGACGAATTCATGGAACCTGCTTCTACTTATTTTTCGTACTGATGCATACAGAGAAGGGGAACAAGAAGGAAAAGAACATGGAAGTGACTCCCCAGGGAGTTATGTGGACCACATGGAGAAAATGGAACCGAAAACGTTTGGAAGTAAATAGATAGCTTTGGAAAAACAACTGATTGTTTAATTTTTTGTATATTGCTGAACTCATGATTCCCAACATGTATTGATGATTGGATTACTTTTATAAAAATGAACTTACTTTAGATAGTTATCCTTTTACCTATTCTTACATAGTCTTACCCTTTTTGTTAATACAATTCCTTTACTTATCAAAAAATAAAAACTTTTTTCTTCCCGGTCCTATCCTGTCCCATGCTTGTGATTGAGGCATAGAAGTAGTAGTAATTGTTTCTTGATCCAAGTATCAAAGAATGCCAAATTTCCAAGCAAAGCATTCCGCAAACAGGTTTTAACTATTAATGGTCAGCATACACAACGATGAATAATAAAACTTGTAGCAGAAGTGACAGACCTAGACAGTTCATGAAAACGTCAAATTATACCTATCTCACGCTCTGGAGTTGAGACACGTTTCTTGGATAATAAATCCGAGGGAAATGAACCGTCACTGGAATCAGGAGTCAGCAAGGAAGTTGAATATCTTCGACACGCGAGGAACAATGATTCATCCTGCATTGAGAAATTCGAAACAGGCTTAAAATACTCATATCGAACTTCTCTTATTTCAATCCTGGTAAGCTTAAGTAGCACCTTCAAGTTAAGAGAACATCACGTGATAGTGCCTAATGCACATAAAAAGATACTACTCTAAACTCTAAGGATATCAAATTATCAATAGACAACATCTCACTGCAAATAAATGCAAAATATTAGGGAAAACAGAATTCTCAGTGATAAGAATTTACCTTTCTGAAGGCCGAAGATTCCACACAAGATACTCCATCCCCTAGAATATTAGCCTTCACTGTTTCACAAAATTATAAAATAAAACAAAAAATTTAAATAAATAAACCATGCATCTATAGAAGACAGGCAGATCCAATTTATAACCAGAGGGTTCTGCACAAACTATACATACATATATAACAACAACACCCAATGTCTAGGAAGGGTAAAGTTTACGCGAACCTTCCTGCTACCTTGAGAGGTTAAGAGGTTGTTTCTGATAGACCCTTGGCCCAAGGAAAAGCAGATTAAAAAGAATTACCGAAAGCAGAGCATACAATACAAAGGATGAAAAAAAGCATTCTGAACAAAAAAGAATAAATAACATCGACTACAAGCACGAATTTCTTGAGAAACGAGGTCATAAGCATGTAGGTTCAGAGCTAGACCGACTACTTCAAGAGCAACTCATCCATAAACAGATTACAGGTACAAATAACATAAAGAAATATAACCAACGTTTATTGGAAAAAGCAACCCCAAAGATTTGGTGACCATTGAATAAGTTTCTTCAGCTTGAGTTGGGCTTTGCACCATTACCATCTTCAAATAAAGTATTTTCTAGGGTAGCACCATGAATGGCTACACCGGCAACTCCCATAATATTAAAGGGGCTAAAGGTCCAACTATGAAACCCTTAAAGAAATAGGATTAATCGAAATATAGTTGCTACACCAAAACTAGGTGCAAATAACCAACCAGACTGACCTAGTGGATAATTCAGAAATACAGAAACAAAAACACCAATCGGACACACGTGATAATCAAAGTACAAGATATAGTGAACAGTAACAGAAATTGAAGGACAATCAACTACGACAAATTACTACAACTACCGGTATGAAAAGACAAGCAAGACAATGCTCTACTACCCTAACATGTATTCGCCACAAGCTCCTATCTCCTCAGTAAACTGCAATATGTAAAAAACTTGAAAATGCATGTCTTTTTATTAAACTAGCATCATTTTCACAAAACCATATACATCTATATCACTACATGGATCTAGGATCTACCTGAAGATTGAATTTACAATAAAGATTTGATTTTTTCAATAGAATCATGAAAACCCAGAAATAATCGAGAAAAAGGAATACCATTAGAAGCAGAAAGTGTTCGAAGTGAGTTCAAAGAAGCGAAAGAACGCAAAATCCTCCTTGAAATGGACAAAGCCATGCTCCAAATTCCTCCAGATTATATAAATGTGAACAGATTCAGCACAACAGGCAACTAATTCATAAGCTCCAGCAGAAGAGAGAATGAAATTGAGCTACTACTCCAATGGAAGAGAAAGTAGTACTGTTAAACCTGCTAAAACCCTAGGTCCCATTTGGGAATTTTGTGAAAAATACAATGCAATATTTTATTTTATTTCATTTTATTTTTGGTCCAACGTCAAATATTGTATTTTATCTCAAATTAATGAATTCATTCTATTTTCTAAATTTTTATATATATATATGTATATATATTATTTTTTTTGGAATTTTAATATATTGATTTAGCAATTTTAAGGCAAACTTATTATTGCTTGTAGAAGGATGCAACATAGCTAAAAGGAAATGATTGATTTATTTTATTAGTTGTGAATAAGTTAATAAATTATTTTGTGTTTATTTATTTATTTTTGATGAATATGGAACGAGTTGAAGTTAGAGTGGGCGTTTGGGACATTTAATTTATATTATGAAAATTCGATTGAAAAAATTATACCTAACCTAGACACAAGTTTGATCGCACAATGAATAGATTCTATATCTCCGACTATTTTTAACTAGTGTTAATTTTTAAGTGATGCTCGCCATTTAGCTAGAAAAAATAGTTCAAATACTTCCTCTCTCTTATCACCAAACAAAACGAGATCACCAGTTTCTCTTAATAATGAACTTCCTTTACTACGAATAAACTTCAAATTGGATTTGAACTTTTTTTAGTTCAATTTTGGATATATATTTTAATTTTTGTAACTTTGAGACAGGGTCATGATTACTAACAACCTCAAATCACCTAATAGTTTGCTATTTAGACTATACAATTTTGAACTGTTAATGACAGGAATTGAGCTAAATATACAACATAAAAAGTTCATTCCAAAAATCAATTATTGAATATGATATCCACTCTAAAAATCATATAAACTTCAAAGAAAATACCAGGTTTGTTTACTTCTTGGGAAAAAAGATGTTTTTTTAGTTTATAATGTTATTTGGCGTAGTATTAACACATGGATAATCTTACGACACATTACCAACTTGCCAAATAGAGTACAGAGAAAACACACAATGAGGTTGTTTCCAAATTCATCAAACTACTGGATAAAAATGAGCTAGAAGAGAAGTGTGCGTTCAAGAGCAATATGTAAACAAGCCACAAGAGTCAAAATTTGTCATCGAAGACGAACAGATGCACAAATAATAAGCCATTTTCAATACTCCACTAGATCAGAGCCTCTATTCAGAAGGACAACGAGAGGTTTCCTCATGCCAATGTAGGCACTTACCTGCTTTACTGAGAAGGTAAGTCTCATACTAAACGAAAGATCATTCAAAAACATGCAGAGAGGAGGGATGAAGCACACAGTAAAGTATTAAAAACCTGAGACCACATAACATAAAACATAATCTTAAGAATCCAGAAGGAAAAAAAAATTCATATCCAAGATAAAACATCCTGAGATAGTAAAACCCTAGCAGTTTTTCAAAACTCATCCCTGCAAAATCTGTTTTATCCTCACTACAGAGGAGATCATCCATCAAAAAACACCGCATTCGGCATTCACTTGGACTTCACTAAGAAACAAGGTTGTCATTAAGGGAAAGAGATGCAAGTTGGTCAGCCGGGCTGCTGGTTGCCTGCTGAACATTCCTCAGCACATCCATAGCCTCGGAAACTTTAGCCTTCAAAGCCTCCGGTGATTCAAGCAGATGCAAAACCTCGGTCTGGTCCATTTCAAGGAGCATGCCCGTAACCTTGGCAGCATGCTCGTGCTCTAGCTGATCAACAAGTGGGTACAAACTTTCACCCAACATCTGCCAAATGAACAATGAGAGCATTAGCAACCAAGTTCAGTCAATAAAAGAATCATGCAATGTCAAAAGAACTCACCGTCCTCTGCTGCTCAGGTGGAGCATTTGCAAGGGCAGTAGCCAATGTAGAGATCGGCACAGGCTGTCCCATAGCAGCAGCATCACGAGGAAGCATACCACCCATATCATATGGAACAGAGAGCATACCACCAGCAACACCTGGCATTGGCCCATCTGGCACATTGCGTCCAGGTGGATAGCGGTACATTCTTCCTCTTGGCATCATCTGAACGATAGAAATCTTTCATCATTAGTTTACTAGTCTTTATAAATACAACCACATGCCCAAGAAAATTGTAGAGAGTAAGCAGAACTCCACCTGCTGCTGCATCAAGGGCATAGGCTGTTGAGATTGTTGCACAGGTCCTGCTCCTCGTCGACCACCTGGGCGCTGACCCTGTTGTCCTTGCTGGACCATCGGCATGAAGAAGTTTGGCATAGGGGCTCCTCCAGGGCGCATTCCAGGAACAAGCTGTTGTTGATAGCCAAACCCAGCCTGGAAAACAAGATTATGCATCAGCGCCAAACCAACTTATATACATCTGGTGCAATCTTCCAGACATGAATTAGCCCAACAACGTAGTATCCAGATCATATGCAAAATACTGAAGATATAAATAAAGACAACTATCACCTGGGGAGGAATTAGAGCAGGGGGTCCTTGCCCATAAAATAGTTGCTGTCCAATCCCAGGAGCACCAGGAGGGTAAATTGGCATGCGAGGAGCAAGTGATGGAGGCATTGCCACTGGTCGCAGTTGTGAAAATTGTGCCTGTAGAAGTGCATTCATTAATATATATTACTAGGTAATTATTTGAGCAGATCAAAATTCATCAGCAACAGACTCATGGGGTCAAGGCCACATCGAAACATGCATTAGTCAAGACTCCCTCTAGATGGGCCATTTGAGAATCAAAACTAAGGCTGAGAGCATAAACTACATTCCATTTAATAAGTAAAGCAGCACGAAGCAAAACCCTCCAGCAGTGCCACGCTGTTGGGATAGTAATTTATTACCTGCAACTTTGCCCTTCTCTCCTCTTTCCGCTGTGCTAGTGCAACATAGAGTGGCTTGCTCACTATCATTTTGCCGTTCATCTCAGAAAGCTTAAAGGAGGAAGAAAAAATGAGTTACAAATTACGACTTAACGAGCAGAATGTAACGAAGAGTTGAAACATTAATGATACTTACAGCTCTGGAAGCTTCTTCAGGAGTAGAGAAAGCAACAAACCCAGACCCCCTGCTGATTCCACTTGGATCCCGCATAACCTGAACGAACAAGAATAAAATATATAAGCTTAAATGAATCTATACAGCCACCTAGAAGTTCATTCACAACATACTGTATACCTTGCATGAGGTAATAGTACCAAACTCGGCAAAAAGTTCCTTGAGCTTTTCATCATCAATGGTGTCATCCAAATTTTTTACATACAAATTAACACCTTGGTATTTATCAACAGCCTCCTTGGCAGTTTGCTCAAACTTGTTTTTCAATTCTTGCTCTCTTTCAGATTTTTTCTGTGCTTTCCCAACATACCATTCTTTTTCGTCAAATTTCTTTCCATTTAATGCTTCAACAGCCTTAGCAGCATCATCTGCATTCTCAAAATTGACAAACCCAAAGCCCTTGGATTTTCCATCTGCATCCCTCATCACTACTGCACTAGTAATAGTCCCAAACTCACCAAAAACATTCTTCAACTCATCATCGGTAGCAGATTCAGCCAAATTTTTCACATAGACATTGTTGAATTTTGTCATGCCAGTTGTAGATTCTCTTTCCTGTTTGCGAAGAAAGTGTCCAACATACACTTGCTTATCATTCATCAACATACCATTTAACTTATCTATGGCACCTTGAGCAGATTCTTCGTTGTCAAATTGTACAAAACCATAACCCTTTGACTGACCATTAGAATCAGTAGCTATCTTGCAAGAAAGAATGTTGCCAAAGCTTGAAAAGGTGTCATGTAATGCTTTGTTGTCAATCGACTTGTCCAAATTCTGTGTAAATAATTCAAACAAATGCATTAGGAAGACAAATATAAATAGATAACCGGCACCAGCACATATTGTGGGTCCCTATTAATATAAATGTATATGCCACCAACTAGAACTTCTCAAAGATGGAGAAAAACTGGATCAACCAAATTTTAGCATCATTTATTTGATACCATGTTATAGATCCAATTTACATGCATGAAACAATAAGTCTAATACTTTAGACAACAACAAGAACTCAGAAGATGCCTCACAATATATACGTGTCCTTTATATCCCAAGAGAAGCTCTGAAATGACAAATAAAATCATACGAAATCTGGGTTATGACAATAATACCTTAATAAATATATTTGCTGATCCACTCTTACGAAGAGTGGGATCCCTATGAGAATACATCACCCTAATGGACTTCCCATTCACAGGAGTGAAGTTCAACAACTCCATTGCCCTTGCAGCTGTGACCAAATATTGAGAGCAAAAATAAGTCAGAAACCAATTTGCAAGGTAGTTGATAAAAACATAGACATACTACATCATTCCAAGTTAAACAGAATATTAAACATTATCCATTCAATCAAATATGTGATGAACCATTAGTTGGACACAAAGGGAATTGACTTGCACATGCAACACTTTCATGAAGACTTCAACTTCCAAAGAAGCTCTCAATCATAACGAATAAAATGTACTTGAGAATATAACAACATACTGGCAAAAACGTCACAAGCTGAACCTTTTCTGTTCAAACCAATCATTTCAGCAGCATAAGCCAAATGCACATAAGAAATCACACTACTGCTAGGGGTGTCAAATTTCATAAATGTGTTTAAATAGGGAAAAGAACAATTTCTCTTCCAAAATTAGTAATATCATAAAATGTGAGGAATCAATTTTAATTATACCCATGATATTTAAAAAGACCAAATTCATAAAAAAGAAAGATTTGTTGAACATGCAAGCACACTATTAGAATAACAAAATCCCAAATTCCTTAAAACCAAAGACTGAAAAACATGCAATCACACTATTAAAGGTATCAAAATCCCAAAAACATCAAAAACAAAGACTGTTAAGCATGCAATCACACTACTGAAGATACCAAAATCCCACATTCATCAAAAATAAAGACTGTTAAACATGCAATCAAACAACTAAAGATACCAAAATCCCAAATTCATCAAACCAGACTGTTAAACACGCAATCACACCACTAAAGATATCAAAATCCCAAATTTACGAAATAAAAACTACTAACCATCGGAAGGGTTACTGTAGTTAACATATCCATATCCAAGAGATCTCCGAGTACTAAGATCCCTACAAACCCTAACAGAAACAACCTGACCGACATGGTTGAACAGATCATAGAGCTGTGAATCAGTGATGTTAAAGTCCAAGTCTCCAACATACAACGACGTGGACGTAAACTGACTCGTGGCTCCTCCACCTGGTGCCGCTACAGCAGCGGCAGCACCGGCTGCAGCAGCAGCAACCGCCACACCATTTCCTCCGGCCACTGGTGTTTGATGCTGAACCTGAATCTGTGCCATAACAACAAACAAACAAAAAAAAAATATATATATATATATATATAGATTTTTCTGGAACAAATAAAGAGATACCCTCCTTTTTTTTTTCCTTTTTTCAGTTGCCCCTTTCTCTGTGATGTGATGTTATTGATAAGAAAACCCAATGGAGGAAAAAGTAAGCGAAAATTTAGGGATTTTTTGGGTTTTTTGAGATGTAAAATAGATGAATAATGGAGATAGAAAAATCGTCGGAGATCCGAGAGAAACTGAAGAGAGAATTTTTCGGTTTTTTAGGGTTGAGGAGGGCAGAGAAAACTGCACCGCAACACCCGAATTGGGCAAAACTGTAAGCTTTATATACATCGGCGTTTATATACAGAAACCCTAACTTTGTTTGTGACGATTCAATCACAGCCCTTCATTTTTCATCATCACTGATCAAGCCGGTTTATTATTGAACCGGGTCGGTCTTTTTTTGGAACTAAACCGGTTTAGTGTTAAATCGGGCCACGTGCTTTGGAAAAGGAAGAGAATTCGGGCCACGTGCCAATGGAGTTCGAGGAGTTTTTGGATGCCAAGCAATCTCATTTTATTTTATTTTTTCGATATAAATTGTGTAATAATTTTATTCGATATCTTTTTACGTTAAAAATATGTAATAAACATTTTTATTTATAATATTCACAAACAAAATTAAATTAAGATTAAAAAGCTCTTTAATTTATACATAATATAATAAATAACAAATTTCAAATTAATAAGCCTCCCTAATAATCAAGATCTTCATATATGATCACTTCAACTTTATAATCAATATCATGTCTTGTAGAAGTTAAGTATTTGATTTTCAATTAATTTATTAAAATATGTAGAACTAATAAGATTGTGTGTGTCATCTTCAATTAACTTCATTTTGACTTTTTTTATACTTGACATTTTAAAAATATTCTCGTCATGTTTTCTTATCTTTATGTATTTTGAATAATTATTCTTATCTTAAAATGATATGTTTCTCCAATTGATTAGTACTTGATATTGTATTTCATACGACATCGATTGATTGTGTATGTGATAGAGATGGATGTTCAATAAATAATTTTTCATGCTCTTTAAAACTTATAGTTTTAAATAATGATTCTGAGTTTGAGTGTATCTCCACTATTAGTAGTCATACACTTCAATTACGGATCTAGAACTTCAATTATTTTTACTCAATTTTGAGTAGATCATTAAAAACTTGATCTTGGGAAATACTTTTTCTTCTTTTATTGCTAGCTTCATTTTCAAAAAACTTTAGACAATTATTTTGATAATTGATCTTCTCTAGACCAATTATAACTTTCTAAACTCGATGTATAATGAGTTTACCCCTTTATGCTTTTCTACTAAATAAAAATATCAAGCTTCGTTTTGCATGGTATGGAGATTAAACCTGCGACCTAAGCCACAATTACTTAAACAATTTTTCTTGTGAAACAATGGTACATATTTGTATTTATTTTGCGATAGTTTCACTTTGTATAAGTTAATCATGTCTATTACATGTCTCGTGACTTAAATTACTAGCCTCTATCGAAGCACTATCAATTTTAACCATATTATACTTTTTAGTCATTCAAAAACTTATTGACTTATTAAATTGATCATTATTGAAGTCCTTCTGCAATCAAAGACATTTATACTATTAGATCAAATTAATCGCTTATTCAAATAAAAAGAATTATCAAACTCAAAAATTACTCTCCCTTTTAACTATTAGATCAAATTTATCGCTAACATCATTTTCAAACTTAAAATTATCCATCATCAATATAACTGTATGATATTTACATTAGTTATTATTAAACATAAACGTATATTATAATGTTTAACAAAATATTTTGATCCAACCCAAAATGACCCAAGTGATTCATGATCCAAATTAACACAAAATTCATTTTAAATTAAGGCATCTAAAACCAACAAAATCCTTCTTTGTTAAGCCCTTTCATTTAGTGAATTTGGATCAAAATATTTTATTCCAGCTCTCTATTTGAACAATTTGGTACACGAGACTCATTTTCAAAAAATAATAATAATTAATGACTTATGTTTGTTTAACTAAAATTTTAATTGTATCGTTAATGGAGCGACAATCTTAAACGTGAAAATAATGCTAGGGCAAAATTAAAATACTAGGCGGAAGAAGGATATTTTTAAGCAATTTCTCATAATAGGAGAAAGAAGAATAGCTTTTTATTCGAATAAGTGAAAGGATTGATAATATAATTTTGATACAATAAAATGAATAAAATGATATTTTGATTGATTTTTAATATATTAAAGACGTCTTTGAATATATATATATATATATATATATATATATATATATATTCAATGTAACAATATGTAACAACCATCCAAACAAGTTATTTATGTTATCATATTTTATTTATATATGTTATGAATGATGTTCTATTCACTCCTCTTTGCATTTTTTTCATTCGGTCCAAGAACTAAGAACGGTCGAAGTCCTGTCTCAGGAAATGAGCTTGAAGTCTAATATTTGTCGCCTAAGGAAAAATGGCTTTTCCAAGCCTATTGCTTTCTTGAGGTTTAACTTACAGTCAAAGAATAAACCAAATCGAATGATTGTTCTAGAATGACTGTTCCTCACAATTGCTCATTGTGATGCAACGAAACCATAGCAATTAGGATCTCAAGACGCACCAACACCTATAATACATTAGGGATTCAATCTTTCTTAAGGTTTTAGTGGGAGTTCCTTTTAGATTAATTTTAATTTTGATGTTTAATTTAAATTAATTTTAAAGTTAAAACTTATTATAAATTATTAATTTTAAATTACTTAACTCATTTAACATTCTAGCCATATGATTATTACTTTACCATCTATTTAACAGGTCAAACTTTAAATGGTGTCCCCTCAACGATGCTATTTGTGCAAATTTGTCCTTGTTTAAAAGCCCAAGTTCTTAATCTCAAAAGTGTGTTTTGAGCCCAAGCCCATATTTATTCTATTTGCAAATAAGAGCCTTACATTCAATTCTGGGCCTCTTTGCTAAAACATTTGTATTAAGGCTTCTCTACAAAAATTTCGCTAGTTTAGAAGCTAAAGTTTTTAGAAATCACATAATTTTAATATGAAATTATAATGGATCTCTCTTTAGTTTATAATTACATTAATTTCTTAAAAAGTAGCACAAACTGAATATATTAATATGTAACTTGGATACATTATAGAGTATCTCGAATACATTATATTATAAAATGGATACATAATATGTAGCTCAAATACATTAAAAACTAGCTCGGATACATAATATGTAGCTCAAATACATTAAAAACTAGCTCGGATACATAATATGTAGCTCGAATACACTAAAAACTAGCTCGGATACATTATAAAATAAATCGGATCCATAATATGTAGCTGGGATACATTAAATACTAGCTACAATACATTAATACGTAGCTCGAGTACATTAAAGAAATAAGGGATTTTAGAGACTTCTAGAAATCAAAGGGGATATTGGAAACAAAGAAAACATAAGACGAGTATTTCAGTAATTTTTCTAATTATTTATATATATTTTGATTTGAAATATTACGAAGTTTATCAGCTTTTGGTGCGTTTAGATACATACATTGCATCCAAGTAAATTCGCATGTATTTGGGATACATAACAAATCTAGCTCGCCACTCTCTTATGCATATAGTATCCCATATACATATGAATCATACCAGGTACATACCAATACATGTATCTAGTCTGATGGGATACATGACTATCTTGCTCACCTCTCTCCCTATTTTAGTACATCCGGTTGACACTTTTTAAGAATCCGAACGACATAGATTCCGGAGCTCATACAAGTCAAAACTATTGCATTCTTGTTAATATTTAAAGCAGGCCAAAGATCTTCTTGTTACAACATATTCTCTTAGCCAAATAAGTAAAGAGAGAGTAGTCTGTGATAACTCCAATAAAACTATGTAATATAAATCAAATCATACCAAATCAATTATTTTCAAAGCCTTCAATCATGGCACAAGAAAATGATCAAGTACTCCATGTAGTTTTCATTCCATACTTGACACCAAGTCACATGATCCCTTTAGTTGATACATCTAGACTTTTTGCTAGTCATGGTGTCAAAGTTAGTATTATCACAACCCCCTACAACGCCCTCCTTTTCGAGTCCTCAATCGATCATGCTACTGAATTAGGTCACGAAATCTTCGTCCACAAGCTTAAATTTCCATCTGATGAAGTAGGCTTAGCTGAAGGGATTGAAAACTTCAGTGTTACCACTAGTCAAGAAATGGCTATAGGTGTATTTATGGGAATTGATTTGCTTCAAAAACCAATGGAAAGTCTTATTTTCGAGCTACGTCCTCATTGCATTGTATCAGACCTGCTTTTACCTTGGACTGTGGATGTAGCAGAGCAATTGAAGATTCCTAGACTTGCGTTTTACCCGACTAATGTTATGTATCATTGTGTTGAACATTGTTTGAAGATGTATACACCTCATGAGAAGGTAAGTTCGGATTCAGAAAGTTTTAAGGTTCTGGGATTACCAGATGAGATTGAAATGAAACGATCTCAACTACCCGAAGATGTGAAAAACAACCCTGAAGGACCATATTGGGAGTTGTTGAAGAGGATTAAAGAATCAGAACCGCGGAGTTATGGTATGATTCATAACACTATCTATGATCTAGAACCGAGTTATGCTGAGCTTTATCAAAGAATCAAAGGTAAAAAGCCGTGGCTTATTGGTCCTTCGTTTCATTTTTCAAAGAGAAACAATTCGAGAAGTAGTCCAGATCAAGAGCGACATAGCTGCTTGAGTTGGCTTGATTCTCAAGAATCAAACTCTGTTGTTTACATTTGTTTTGGAAGTATGGGAAGGTTTTCGGAACCTCAGCTTACTGAAATTGCCTTAGCTCTTGAGTCCTCGAATTCGACCTTTCTTTGGGTGGTAAGAAAGGGAGATAACACACATGAAAGTTGGCTCCCCATCGGGTTTGAGGAAAAAATGTTTGCAAACAATAAAGGTCTGATAGTTAGAGAATGGGTGCCACAGCTGAAGATCTTGAACCATCCAGCAACCGGAGCGTTCATGACTCACTGTGGCTGGAACTCTACCCTGGAATCTCTTACATCCGGAGTGCCAATGCTGACATGGCCATTGTTCGCGGAGCAGTTCTACAATGAGAAACTGGTGGAGGTACTTGGATGTGGAGTCAGTGTGGGGGCAGAGGTGTGGCATATTTCATTTGACATCACGGATACGATTGTGAAGAAGGAGAAGATAGAGGCGAGTGTGAAAATGTTGATGAACGCCTCTATGGAAAGTGAAAATATCAGAAATAGAGCAAAAGACGTCGAAGCAATAATCAACAGGGCTGTGGAGGAAGGAGGTTCATCTTATAATCATCTAACTGCATTAATACAAGAGATGAAGTTTCATGCTTTTGGCATATCAGAAGAGTAATAAGAAATCTAATGTCCCGAGCTTCGCTCATTTTCCCTAAAATATGGAGTTACGGTCACTCAACTAATACTAGTTATTATCTCAAAAAGGCATACTTCTTCTTGATTTCAATCTTCTTCGACAAAGAAAATGACTTTCTGAGATAATAAACTCGAGTGGAAGTTTTACTTTTTTTTGGGGAAGTTTCTAAAAAGTAACATAGGGAGCTGTCTATGATACTTATTGTGGTACACATTGATTTTTGTACTCATGCTACACCTACATATTCCATGTCACACTTTACTTTTTAGTCGATCTATATAATTAATAGTTTACTTTAAAATGTTCATTTCATCCTAATAGGACAATTTATAGTCATACAAACATCTATAACTTGTTTTACACTACAAGTTTCAAGTCTTACTTGAACGTCGCGTCAAGCCAAACATCACATAAATTAAAATGGAGGGAGTAGTACCTAGGTACTCTTTGGCCCACATCTCCCTTTCAACTGATTGTGCAAAAAGATAACACATGGAGAACCACTCAAAATATTGATACAACTAATCCAAAATAAGATTCCTTGAAGAAACATACATTGTATACTAATGTTTTTCCATGAGTTTATTAGGCTATCTGTGATGTGTTTGAATCTAATATTAGGCTAGTCATGGTGCTAAAGTTAGTATCATCACCACCCCCTACAATGGTTCAAGAAGGAGAAGATAGAGGCGAGTTTGAAGATGATGAACACCTCCACGGAAAGTGAAATGATCAAATTCAATTCAATCTTCAGACTGATTTTTGAGTTTACAACTTCACATTATACAAAACGTCAAAACCTAAAGTAAGAACTCTTTTCCTCTTAATTTCTCTCTGTGTTGCACTTGTACAGTTCTTTTCATGTTAGTTATTATTATTTCTATTTTATGAGCGTTCTATTATTGTTTTGTCACGTCAAGTTGACGTTGGAGAAGTCATATATTTGTTTTATAAGCATTTTTTCTTATTGGTTAAACTGAAAACCGATAAATTGAAACCAATAAAAAATATCTTATTGATTTAGTGTAGTACCAAATCGAACCGACCGACGCACACCCTTACTTTCCAACTGCAGATGTGCAGAAAGATAACATAGGGAGTACCACTGATTGAATATAATAATAATCCAAGATAAACATACCTTGTATTTTAATGTTTTTCATGACTTTTTTAGGCTATCTGTAATATGTCTGAATCTAATATTAAGTGAGTTTCCATCCCTTCTTCAAGCTCACTCATGGCACAAAAAAATGGTGAAACACTTCATGTAGTTTTCATTCCATATTTCACACCAAGTCATATGATCCCATTAGTTGATATTGCTAGACTTTTTGCTAGTCATGGTGTCAAAGTTAGTATCATCACAACCCCCTACAACGCCCTCCTTTTCGAGTCCTCAATCGATCATGCTACTGAATTAGGCCACGAAATATCCGTCCACAAACTTAAATTTCCATCTGATGAAGTAGGCTTAGCTGAAGGGATTGAAAACTTCAGTGCTGCCACCAGCCAAGAAATGGCTATAAGTGTGTTCATGGGAATCCCTCTGCTTCAAAAACCAATGGAAAGTCTCATTTTCGAGCTACGTCCTCATTGCATTGTATCAGACCTGCTTTTACCCTGGACAGTGGATGTAGCAGAGCAATTGAAGATTCCTAGACTTGCGTTTTATCCGACTAATGTTATGTACCACTGTGTTGAACATTGTTTGAAGCTGTATACACCTCATGAGAAGGTAAGTTCGGATTCAGAAAGTTTTAAGGTTCCGGGATTACCAGATGAGATTGAAATGAGAAGATCTCAATTGCCAGAGAATATTAAAACTGAATCTGAAGGACCTTATTGGGAGCTGATGAAGAGAGTTAAAGAATCAGAAACTCGGAGCTATGCTATGATTCACGATACTATCTATGATCTAGAGCCGAGTTATGCTGAGCTTTATCAAGAAATCAAAGGTAAAAAGCCTTGGCTTATTGGACCTTCGTTTCATTTTTCAAAGAGAAACAAATCGAGAAGTAGTCCAGATCAAGAGCGATATAGCTGCTTGAGTTGGCTTGATTCTCAAGAACCAAACTCTGTTGTGTACATTTGTTTCGGAAGTATGGGCAGGTTCTCTGATGCTCAGCTTACAGAAATCGCCTTTGCTCTTGAGGCCTCGAATTCATCGTTTCTTTGGGTGGTTAGGAAGGGAAACGAACCCCAAGAAAACGAACAAGAGAACTGGATGCCTTCTATCTTTAAGGCAAAAATGCTTACAAACAACAAAGGTTTGCTAGTCAGAGGATGGGTGCCACAGCTGAAGATCTTGAACCATCCAGCAACTGGAGCGTTCATGACTCATTGTGGCTGGAATTCCACCCTGGAGTCTCTTACAGCCGGAGTGCCAATGCTGACATGGCCATTGTTCGCGGAGCAGTTCTATAATGAGAAGCTAGTGGAGGTTCTTGGATGTGGAGTCAAGGTCGGGGCAGAGGTGTGGCACAGTACTTTTGACATCAAGAATACGATTGTCAATAAAGAGATGATAGAGGCGAGTTTGAAGATGTTGATGAACACCTCCACGGGAAGTACAAAGATCAGAAGTAGAGCAAAAGACGTCGAAGCAATGATTAAGAGAGCTGTGGAGAAGGGAGGCTCTTCTTATAATCATCTAACTGCACTAATAGAGGAGCTCAAGTGCCATGTTTTTAGCACCTCAGAAGAGTAATTGAAAATAAGCACACATATTATGTTTAAAGCAATCTTTTTCCCCGACTCCACTTATGGACTACACTGAGTGTGTCGTTGATGTTGTTTCAGGTATAGACAAGAATGAAAATGAAACTATGTGAACCTGTAAGATGTAGAATGCACCTACTACGGAGTGATTGAATTTGTGTTTCTTAATTTGCTCGTGACAAAGCAACATTATTTCAACTACTCGATTTAAACGTTCGATCCCTACCTCACTTGGTAGGACCATATGTCCGTTTTGTCCAAATTTACGTGATTCACTTTTCCTTCTAGTCGGTTCCAACAAGAACGACTCATTTCTATATTTAGTTACAATTGGGGTGATTTACAATCACACAAACATCTATTACACACTTTCTTTTTTTAAACTTAGTGTCAAATCAAACAACGTCACATAAATTGAAACAAACGGAGTAGTATTTTGCGGCCCACATCTTCCTTTCATAACTTTTCTTAAAGATAACACAGGAGAATCATTCAATATATTAATTAAACATAACAACTACTCCAAAATAAGATTTGTTAAAGAAACATACCTTGCATTTTTAATGTTTTTCTCATGATCTAACAAAACAAAACATGATTTTTTAGGCTATTTTCAGTTGTTTCTTACCCTACTTCTGCTATTCTTAGATAAGCACTAATGGCACAAGAAAACAGTGAACTCCATGTAGTTTTTGTTCCATACTTTACACCAAGTCATATGATCCCTTTAGTTGATATAGCTAGACTTCTTGCTAGCCATGGAGTCAAAGTTAGTATTATAACCACACACACTATAATGCCCTCCTTTTCGAAGGTCCTCTGTCGAGGATCTGGTAACCAGATCTTCATTCACAAATTCAAGTTCTCATCTGATGAAGTAGGCTTACCAGAAGGGATCGAAAACTTCAGTGCAGTCACTAGCAAAGAAATGGCTATGGTAAGTGTATTTTTGGGAATTGCTTTGCTTCAGAAACCAATCGAAGATCTTATTGTTGAGCTTCGTCCTCATTGCATAGTTTCAGATGTGGGTCTTACATGGACCTTGGACGTAGCTGAGAAACTGAAGATACCTACGAGTTACATTTTCTCCACATAATCTTATGTACCACTGTGTTGAACCATTGTTTGAACGTGTATACGCCCCATGAGAAGGTAAGTTTGGATTCAGAAAGTTTCTTGATTCCAGGTTTACCAGATCAGATTGAAATGCAAAGATCTCAACTGCCGGAGAATATGAAAACCAAAACTGAAGGACCATACTGGGAGACAATGAAGAGAATTAAAGAATCAGAACCTCGGAGCTATGCTGTGATTCATAACACTATCTATGACCTGGAGTCTAGTTACGCGGAGCTTTACAAGGAAATCAAAGGTAAAAAACCATGGTAGATTGGTCCTTTGTTTCACTTTTCAAAGAGAGAAGAAGCAAGCAATTCAAGGAACACATCAGTTCAAGATCAACACAGCTGTCTAAGTTGGCTTGATTCTCAAGAACCAAACTCTATTGTGTACATTTGTTTCAGAAGTATGGGGAGGTTTTCTGATGCTCAGCTTACTGAAATTGCCTTGGCTCTTGAGGCCTTGAATTCATCGTTTCTTTGGGTGATAAAGAAGGGAGACGAACCTCAAGAAAATGAGCACGAAAGCTGGACGCCTACTAGCTTTAAGGAAAAAATGCTTACAAACAACAAAGGTATGATAGTCAGAGGACGGGTGCCACAGATGAAGATCTTGAACCATCCAGCAACTGGTGCGTTCATGACTCACTGTGGCTGGAACTCTACCCTGGAATCTCTTACAGTCGGAATGTTTTTGGCACTTTGGAAGTGTAATTCAAAATTCAAATCACTAAGCACTCCTTAATCTTCACAAGACGAGATAATAAAATATAATCAATAGAACAATCACATCGTCAAAATAACAGATAGCATGCATGTTGCACACTGACTATACTCATTGTTCAATCATAAAGAAGATAAGCTCCAAATTTGACGTCAAACGGACACCATGTCAACGAGGACTAACAATGTCACATAATTGTATAATTCATAACTAACTAATGCTAGACAGGAGCTGGATACTGCTTGGCTTGCTGTCTCACTCGTTTCTTATACTCAGCACCATCCTGCAAAAGCAAGGTCACATATATAGTAACGACAAGTTAAAATTAAAGTGCCTACTTAATTTTTTTCCTGAAAAAGTTCAATGAAGTACACATCAAGCTTGAGTACGTAGTTACCTGCATGTATAGCTGATAGCCTTCTGTTTGTGCTGGATCGCTGGGGTTTGGCTGATCAAGCAAATCTTGGATGCCCACCAAAATTTGTTTAACTGTAATGGCAGGCCTCCACCCCTAAACAAGAATATAACCAACAGAATAATCGTAAGCCGATATACCTATTGACAATACTAACAAAATAATAACAACGATAAGAACTTACACTGTCTTCATTGAGGATAGACAAACATACTGTTCCCGAGGGATAGACATTAGGATGAAAGAAACCTTGAGGAAACTTGCACTTGGGCGGTTTGCTAGGGAAGTCTTCGCTGAAGTACATTGTTATCGGATAGAAGCCGCCTTCCCAGTCAGTCTGTACCATAGCAGTTACGATATCATATCACTATTGCTGACAAATATTAGATGAAAGAACTGAGGAAAGGGGAGAACAGAGTTTCAATACCGTAAAGACTTGCAGAAGCCAGAATATGTTTTACATTAAACCGTAAATGTAACAAAACTTTCCAAAAGTGTGCAAAACTTATTAGAGCATCGTTCAGAAACTCAAATCATTTCAAACTAAACATACTTTCGCATGAAATGTGGAAAGAATGTACCGTGATTGTTTACGCAATTAACCTATTTCAAGAAAACATCCTTTCATTTATACACAAAAGCAATCAAAGTTCACTTCTTGTGGTACTATGAGAAAATAGACTTTTACATCCTCGCGAAGATCATATTCTTCTTACTCCATATACTAAATCCAGGAAGTCATGCACATACTTACCTTACAACACTGTAAGGTTATAACTTTTTTTCGAGAAATTTGCACCAAACCACTGAATATACATATGTTATATACGATTTTATCAATTATGAAAATTCATCATAAATCGACAAGTTTCACTATGGCTACCAACCTACCTCAACCCTACTCCTCTATCTAGAAGTACTAGGGGTGGCAACTTGGCGAGTTGAGTCATATTGGGCGGATCATAATGGGTTAAGATAACAATTGGGTCAAAACGCAACTCAACCCAAATTTGCTCAAATCAAAACGAGTTATTAATGTGTTATATAACAAGTCAAGACCCTACCCAACCCAGATTTTTACTAAAGCTTAATTATTTTATTTGTTCTTTTAAATTACTTTTTTTTATGACAAGGGAAACCCTCAACCGCTACTCTTTGGGTGTGCACAGAGTAAAACACCCGCTCCTATGCAATAGCTCGCAAAACACATAGGAGAGGTAATCCGCACTAGACAAGACTAGTGCAACAAGCTCGACCCACAAGGCAAACCCCTTGCTTTCGCTGGCAAGGGGTTTCAAACTCGAGACCTCCAACATTAAAGTCTTAAGCTCAAATCACTGGTTTTAAATTACTTTAGTATCTAATAATTTTTTTTTCTTTATTATGACTACATATATATAACATATCAAATCGAAGAAAAAAAGACAGATTTCTCCTGAGTCAATTCGACTTACGTACCAACCCAACATTAAATGGGTTAAGGTAACGAATGAACATGTCAATAACCCGTCCAAACAAGTTAAGCGGATTGAGTTTGATTTTGACACCTCTGCTTACAACACAGACAATGTGAGCGACCTCACACAAGCAAACACTCTTTTATTAATTGTAAAAATTCTAACTTCCCCAATTTCACTACTGCTAAACCATCCATACAAAAATTACTCACCTTGGCTTTTCCAGGGATAGAACAGTGCCACACCATCAAATTTACAGATCCATCTGCACCAGTTTCCGGCCTAGCCACAAAACCCTAAAAAAAAAAAACCGGTGAAGATAATCCATCGAACTATCAAATCAACAGACACTTAAAATCCATTAATGTGCAAACAAAAAAGTACTTTTAGCAAAAGAATAAAAAAAATACATGTGGATGATTCTTCCGCCATGATTTGCGTTCCTCAGTAAGACGACCACGTGCGATTCCGTCAGCCATTTTTGCCCCCCTTTTTTTGGTTTCTATGAAAATTTTGAATGATCGAAAAGAGGAAAAATAAAAGGGTTTTTAAGTTTGTAATTGTAGGATTATCATGTAATCTTAGTTGGATTTGAATTTTGGTAATCCAATCTTAATTCAAATATTTCTTCATAAAAAAAATAAAATAAAATTTATTTGATTAATGTCAAATTAATTAAGCTTATTATGATGATGTGATTTACGAAAACATTAATTCACTGTAAGTAAATTCTATTTATTATGATTAGAAGTATAGTTCTTAAGTAGATTCTAATGTTACAATCCTGAGTCATTTTTGGTAGATAGATTAAAAAAAAGTTATACATATATTACTTTTTATATAAGATGCAATATTTGATTAGATGAGAAATAAGTTCTTCGTATTATAATATTGATATGGTGTTTGGTTAGTTGACAATTTTGAAACTATTATGACTAATACATACTCCAATAATATATAAATTCATTTATAACTAATTCGTACATTATTATTACTTGCATAACTCTAACCAGCTATCAAATAAACCAGGTTGTTGTTGGGCATTCTCTGTCATAGCTTCCATTGAATCAATAAACGCAATAGTGACCGGGGATTTGATATCACTATCTGAGCAAGAGTTGGTTGGATTGTGATACATCGCGCAATAATGGATGCTATGGCAGAGATATGAACGATGTCTTTAGATTTGTGATTAAGAACGGAGCAATTGATAGTAAAGAAGACTACCTTACAAAGAATGCGAAGATAATTGTGACAAACTTAGAGTCGATATAACATTTTAATTTCAAATTTTCACTTTTAAAATGAACGAAATATATATCAGTATTTGAGACATTTTAAAATGTAGAAAAATGCCAAGGTTGCAAATCAACCTGTCAGCATTGCTATTGAATCTAGTAGCAGAAATCTCCAGCACTACATATGGGTAATGTTTTTTCCTTTAATTTCGAACGAAAATCGTTAAATCTATATTACTAAGATACTTAGAACAATAACTTTTTGAAAGTTCATAAGACGTAACAAAATTTAAAGTATATCTTCTAAATCAAAAAGTTAAAACCAGTAATAGTTTATTCAATATTGAGAATAAGGAAATTGAGGCTACTAAATGCACAAATTACATTATTCCCCTCCTCTTAGGATAAGACGATCTTCTCAGTGAACTACTCAAAGGTAGTAAATTTGTTTATGCAGAATAGCGTGAAGATATTCTTATTATGTTTTATCAGAAATGTCATTAACCCTTTTGGAAAATTCAAATATCAATAACCTTATAGAAAAGTCGTAACTTTTCATAACAGTTAAAACTCTTCAGAAAAGTCATAACTCTTCGTAGTGTTGACAAGACAAAGCCAGTGAAGTACGTTCTTACAAAACGAATCGAGGGATTCGAAAATGGAGGAAAGAAGAACAGTTCTTGAATTCTACAGAGCAGGGAAATACAGAGGATGTTAAAATTATGTACTTTGGTTTCAAGTTTCAACAGTAATAATAACAAAAAGGACTATCTTTTGGTGTAATTTTGTGTTATTCGTAAACATGTGATTCTACTATTAGATTAGTAAAACAAATTAAATAATTCTGTAAAACTCGTGTATTTGCTAAATATATTTTTCTATAAATATATTTATGAATTGAAGTATGATAGAAGTGTTGAAAATAATCTTAAACATGACGTGAATAATTGACAATCTTAAAAATACCTATCTATCTGAGTAACGAAGCTTTGATAATACCTCGATCACCTCGAATCTGTCACATGATATAATAAATTATCTCAAAATCTTTTGTATGATTTATAACTTTGTTAGTTTTCAAAAATTATTTGTATTTTCTTGTGATATCTTTTTAGATGTTTAAACATGCAATATTACTCAGTTATTAAGCTTTCACTAGTCAATTGCCAATTTCATAACATCGAATTTTATATTATGATTTTGTATCGTATATTCAAATAAATTAATCCATTCCAAAAGAATTAAGTTAAGAGTGGTTCATGACTCCATGTTTTGAATTTAATAAGAATTAAAAGTGGAGCTTTAAATAATGTGTTTGGTATGAGAAAAATATAATTAAATTCATGTTCGGTTGATTTGAGACTTAGAATAATAAAATAATTTTTCTAGTGAAAATAGAATAATAAACTTCTTTTAAGTTGTATGTTATATTCTGGTGATAGGTCCAACTTAATTGTATTCTTTTGATAATTACATGTGATATTACACATAATTAGATACAATACCATGGATACCAATCATATAAAAGTATATACAAATTTCTACCTGTGGAATGATATTCTACTTAAATTATGACTATAGTAAATAATTCAGAATAATAAGTTTGTTTAATCACGTAATTTTTTTTTATAGCGATAACATGTAACATGTTTTATTATTTAATATTTTCTTCTTCTTCTTCCACCCCAATCAAGCAAGCACACCTTTAATGACCCCCATTTTCACATGTTACACCTCAATGAAGTGAGACTAGTTTGTATTTTACCAGGAGTAATAGTTAAATTATAATAGCTTTGCATGTTTATTTTATTTTTTTGTCAAAAAATATTTTTGTTATTTAATATAGGTCATTCATTTTACATTTCTCTCGTGAAACTAAATTAAAAGACTATGTTATTAGACGTATATTTATATCATATATTAATTTATATATATTTTCAAATAATTATATATCTTATTATTAATTAAAAAATTTCTATCATATATACTTAGATACATATATTTTTGCTATCAAATACATCAAATGAGAAAGGCGAGTGATATAATTATGTATCCCAAATGCATGCGAATCATCTTAAATAAATACTAGATCATGTATTTATATTTACATGGTGTAATTTTCATGTATCTGAAATATCAAATACATATGAGAGCGGCAACGAGATTTATTATGTATATCAAATACATACGAATTCAAGTAAATATTGTGTATCTAAAACAAATTAAGCTTAATTTCAATCTCATATATCTCAAAATATATGTTTCTGAATGTAGACGTATAATATCGTAAACTATCTGAATATCTAAGTAATTAACTTTGTAAGCTTTTGAAATTATATTGATGTTGTGGCAACTAGATGATAAAGGACAAGGAACCCCATGCTCCATACTCTTATAATTCCAAAAGATGAGGAAATGGCCATAGAGACTTTTCAACACAAAATTAAAGCATCAAATCCAAGCCCAAAGATAAGTGCATTGATACACTGACACATTCAAATAAATTGGTTTGGACTATATAACTTTAGTTTTGGATGAATGGGATCCACATGCCATGTTTACAATTTGTGTATACATTTTTTGAAATTAAATTAATTACTTTTCGTTGTTATCGTTTTAATTTGTTTATCTAATTTTTCTTTAAAAAAAATTCAAAAGGAATATCTCTTTCCTGGTGCGAAGAAGATAGAAAATGTAGTAGGAAATCAATTTCTATCGCTATTCATCCTCTAGTGGTTATTAATTCTTTTGATCACTTTCGTGTACCCATTAGATGGAAGCCCTTTGGAGGTTTTCTTAGAGATTGATTCGTTACGCAAGTAACAGAAACGAAACTCTCATTGTTTATAGTGTTATTGAACTTTTCGATAACAGTAGCATATACAATTTTTTTTACTATTTTCTAACAAATATTAATTCATTGGTGCTTATTTTATTTTTTTTTCTATGAGACATAATCTTTCTATATTTGAATGAATTAAATCTACATCTATTTTATGATTTTTCTTGATTAAAGCCAAGGAAGGGCCATATCATAACATGTCTAGTCATCATCAAATCAAGAGACAATCATCTACTCATTAAACGTATAAAATGGATCGCAATTTAGTTGAAAATTACGAGATGAATTTATTTATATAATTGAAAAAGATATGCGAAATAAAAAGAACGCTTTATTCGATAAAAGATAAAATCATCTTATTTTCTTCCAAATTAGACTATAATCTCAAAATTAACTTAATCCATGAACTAAACAATCCTCTTATTACTTAACATGTTTTCTCGAGAAAAGTGTTAATCTTAATAATTCAAGATAATATTAGAGTATATTCTTTCAATTATACACTTATTTTTCATCTTCACAATGATGTTCAATTTCAAAAAGAAATTTAATTACTATGACTTATCTTAGTAAATTATATTTTTATTAATTTCTAATAAACGCACATTTATTTTGAATTTTTTTCGTGAATCTTATCTACCCAAAGTCAATAATTTTGAATCTATGATGAGAAATTTATTTACGTGGACCTTTTACACCCAAATATAGATAAGTTGCTATGCCTAAGCAATCGAACGGTAGGTGGTCTATATTTTGCTTCATTGAATACGAGATAATTTTAGATGGACGGACTAAACTATTTTGAAATTATAATTATAATCGAATCTATATAGAAGTTTAAATTATAATTTTAATTGAATATGTATTGAAGTTCTATTAAATTAAAATATTTTTTAACAAAAATAGTTTTATATTTAAAAAAATTCATTTTTCAGATCTTTTGATTAAAGATAAATAAATATTTACTATTTTATAACACACCTTGTTATTTTAAAATTAAATTTGATTATTAATGATAAGATAATTTTTATGAAAGATATAAGTTGAAGTAACATAAAACATATGAATTAGTGTTTAAATTATGGAACTAAATAACCCCTTTATATCATTGTCAAAATACAACCAAATTCATTAAATGGACCATACATGAATAGACAAATGAAGTGAACGTATTACTACTATATTAATTAATTTATTTTATTGCTAATTAGAATCTTTACTTAACTTTCTCTTTTTCTTCGCCTGCCACTACTATCGTAAATTATATATAAATATTTTTTATCATATATTTGAGATATTGTTACACCTGTCATTTAAAAATTAATATATATATATTATTTATATTAATAGACTTACACGTGTCATAATTTTATCCGTCGATCTAACATTTATCAACGGATAAAATTGCATCATGTGTCTCTATTTAGTCTTCCGATGGAGTGAATGACATAAACACTCTAGTTTTTGGATGATAGGGGCACCAATATTTCAAAAGTATGACGAATGATATCTGCATACCATTTAGATTGTCCGCAGGTATATTCGTCCTTTTTTTCCTTTTTATATTCATAAAATAGTTTTAATTTCTGTGATATTTTTATTTTTTTTAAGATTTAAATAGTTTAAGTTTGATCGAGAATTTACGCATTAAATTTTTATTTTTTAAAAACTAAAATTTAAATATTTGTAAATTACGTATAAAATACTATAAGTCATATTAATTTATAATCCAAAATATTTAAAATTTTATGAAAAACTTACCATAAAATATAGACTTATTTTTATAGGACAAAGGGAGTATTAATTTTCTAATTTGTTATTTGTCTTTTTCAAGATTAAGTTTATTTAGGTAGTAATTGAGTGCACGATTTAAGGACCTTTAAAGGAAGATACTTCACATCACATAATATCCAAATATCAATATTTTTTTATTATTTTTTTAGTTTTATATTTGAAATATTATGTGTATGATTTTTTTTTTTTTGGAATATTATCATATATTTATAGAATTATTTGTAGTTATCGGTTGTTCATTTTTTCTATCTGAATAAAGGTGATATTCAGCTAGAAAAAAAATAAATATTTGTTGGGGTGTGTTTTAAAAATATTTGATGATAGATTGTTTAAATAAAAAAACGCTTGCACCTAAAATTTAGTCATAATTCTTGCAAATAGTTTTTGAGAAAATATAGTCAAATTCATTAAATTTGTCATGTTTTGATTAAGAAAAAATTGGAAAAAAAAAAAAAACAAGACCCCAAAAATCTGAAGAAAAAAAAAGGTCTTTGGGCCAAATTCTAGTTTCTCAATTCTTATAAAATTTTATAACTCAACCCTAAATATTTATTATATTTTAATAAAATGATTAATCATCATTTATGATTTCAACTACAATTCTATCTAACCGACAACTCATTAAAATATTATTTGTAGAATATGAAAATATTTATAGTAAGAAATAGTTAATTATATACTATTACTATTATTTATCTTTTTGCCTCGATATTGGTCTTTGTAACTAAATATAATAGATGATAATCATATTATTATTTTTTTTTTTCAAAATATTGTATTATAATTTTATAATATATTTACCCAGCTCATCAAAAAATTATGTGAAACTTATGAATATTTGTAATAATTTTTAAAAATTTATAGATATAAATTATGTTTCATTCCTTTTTTAAAGTAAAATATGTTTTTTTTTAAAAAAATTATGACCAAAACATGCATTGGAACTTCACCAAAACCTAATTTTTTCAAAAATAGTAGAAAGAAAATATGATCAAACGCTAACTTAAGTTTGAAAGTCGATTAATTTAACTTTTCCTCGAAAACGTAAATTTTACAACAAAATTTAAAATTTAAATGAATAAAAGTAAGTGGTCATATAACATGGCCAGATACATTGCTTCATATCTACCTCTATTTTAAAATTTAAATCTAAAAGACACAAAATATTAATAAAAACTAGTGAAAAAGATTCGTTCAGAGTTTGAAACTTATAAATTTAAAATTTTAAAATAGTAATATAAAATTATTAGTAGTCGAATTTATAGTTTAAGTAGATATATAATTTATTATTGTAAAATATATATTTTGTTTCTAAAAAATTATTGAATTTATTTGAATCGATAAGTCAGCTTCTAGCTCTATATAATTTATTGTGGATAAGTTAACCAATCAGCGTCGATGCCGTGTAAATCTAGCTATACTAGTATTAATATATAGTTCTTGTAATATAATTATATTTCTTGTAGCCTCTTTGAATATTCTTGATATCTTATAATAATAGTATATGATATATATTATATAATTGATAAGCATTATTGGTGTTAAATAAGTTGATATTTTTGTTTCTTTGTTATTTTCATACTTGTGACTTGGTGTTTTGGATTTATTTATTTTATTTATATATATATTTATTTAAGAAGAAAAGTAGCAATCAAATAACATTATCAAAAAGACAATGAAACTCAAGTTGCAACGTAACTGTTCTTAGATCAATATTCATGTTAGCCTCTGGCAACTAGATATTGGCATAAATATATAATAATAATAATAATAATAATAATAATAATAGTATAATTTTATGATATTAAAATAAAAGATTCAAAAAATAGGAATGTAATGTCTTTTTAAAAAATCAACGTTATATTTTTTTCATCGTGATATTTTGATCAATTTAAATATTTCATTCAAGTATATTTATTTCGTTGTCTCTTTATTTTTATTGAAATTTGACTACTAATTATTTTTATTGAAATTTGACTACTAATCTCTCATGATGTGACAATTTTCTTTTTGTTATTATGTTTGCTATTTTTCTGTTGTTACATATAAGTTTTAACAAAAAATAGAAGTGTATTTTAGTTTAGGGATAATGAACAAGTATCCTTTCAACCTATGTTTGAAATCTCAGAGATATATTTATATTATACTAAGGTCCTATTACCACTTCAACTTATTTTATTAATGATTTTCTACTCCTTTTTAGTCTAGGCAACACTATTTTGTGGGCACAACGCTGGTTGATTTTTTTTGAAAAATTGTATATAATAGCAAACTAATAACCTAAAATAAATGAAATAGCTAGGGTTTGATTTAATTGTGCTCCATAACAAACGTTAGCTAAAATTTGTCAGGCGTCTCTCTCCCAAAAATCTCGCTCGCCACTCTTCATTCTCGCTCGCTTCTCTCGCTTTATACACAGAAGTGTATAAATTCTGTTTCTGTTTTGTATAAAGCGAGAGAAAATTGTATATACACATGCAAAAATATATATCTTCGTGTTATACACTTAATTATACATTTTACAAACATTTTACTTCAAATATTGCAGAGGAAAAGGCCAACGAATTATATAATTGCGAATTATACAATTGTAGTGAAATACAATTTTCTCTAACTTTATACAACAGAAGTGTATACATTGTGTTTCTGTTTTTGTACAAAGCGAGAGAAAAACATATATCTTCTTGCTATACACTTATAATTATGCAATATAAATACATTTTAATTCGATTCAACTGTATGCAAAGCAAGTTTTATAAAAATATTGCAGCGAAATAGGCAGCGAATTATATAATTGTGCATTATACAATCATAGTGAAATAGGATAGCGAATTATATAATTGCAGCGAAATAGGCCAGCGAATTATACAATTGTATATGTATAGCGAATTATACAGTTTTATGTTTGCTATGGAGTGAAATTATGCAAACTTTGCTATAACATACAAATATGAATTTTTATAACATACAAATATGAATTTTTTGTTTGTTATATGTGAAAGTTGTTCAAGTTATTGTCACGTAGGCCAAAAAGGGATACAAAATTACTTATAAAATAAGTTCATGAGGTAATAGATCTTAGTATAGTATAAATGTGTTTTTGAAATTTCGGGCTTAGGTTGAGAGGATACTTATGCATTTTCCCTTTAATTTATCAAGATGAACCATTAAAATAAAACTAATAATGCTTATATCAAACAATTCCTCAATAACATAACTCACATATCTATCTATTTTCGAATATAATAATAACATACTGAGCTTAATCCGACTGAATAAGTCAATACACATATTCTTACTTATATCGAGGACATGAAAATAAAAATAGAAGAGAACAATTGCAAAATGAGAATCGAACTCTTCTTAAGATGATTAAAATGAGAGTCGAATACTATTTAAAATAATCAAATAACTGAGCTTCGACGATTTTACAAAAAAAAAATTAAATCATAGTAGGAAAAGTTAGGCTATGGGTCCTACCAACAAGGCCCTAATCAGTCTTTTCTTATCCAATCAACGTGGCCTACTTTGATACCTTGCAACAGTAGATAAGAATCTTATTTTAAAAAAATCTAAATTGGACAAATATCAGAATCTCAACTTCCATATTTAATTATTATTCCTCATACATAAATAGAGAAAATTATTTTTTTAAAAAAAATATAGTTTGTTTCCAACTATACATAAAACTTCACTTTCCAAGATATTATAATTGCATTTTGTATTTAAAGAGTAAATTATTCAGATAAATTAGTTACTTTTTTTTCTAGTTTATAATATAGTTTATAATTCAAAATAAATCATATGTTTTTGTATGAATGTAAAACATTTTATTATGAATAAAAATAATATTTAAAGTTAAAAATATGTTAAATATAACCTTTAAGCCTCGACACCTACCACTAATTTGTGATTTTTGAGGGTTCTTTTATTAATCACTTCTCTCTCTATTTTTATTTATAAATTATATATATAAAAATATATGTTCATGTTAATATCAATTTTATTTTTATTATTAAATATTTTTATATTATTTTAATTGTCTAATTGAAATTTTACACTGCTTTAAAAACTAATGATTAATATGAATTTTTTATAATATATCATTTTAATTGATGTATAATCTCAATTTTTGAAAATAATAATAATTAATGTTTAGGATAAAACTTGATTTTTTCTTCTTTTTCATATAAAAAATTATGCTAAAATGACAAGTTTAAAAGATAAATTTAAATATGTAGTTGACAATGAATGAAGGAAATACTAATTATATCCTATTCATTTTTCTAACTAGTGAGATAATTTGTAATAATTAAGACTAATTGTATTGCAAAATTATCATTTTACTTATTACTTCAAATGATGTGTTAAGTTAAATATAAATTAGTAAACATAAATGAAGTATTAAGTACTGTATTCCTTAATTAAATTTGGTTTCCATTCATAGTTCGATTAAATCTGAATCCACGACAGAAAATTTTACTACGAATTGAATTGAGTAACTAAATTTATCCTTTTGTTCTTTCCATTTCCATCTTTTTTTCCCTACAAGCCATGAAATAAATATAATATACCCACGAACATGGGTTGTGTTGCGGGATTTGAGACTGCTTCACCTTTAATTAGAGGTTTAAATATGAAGAAAATTATGTTAGTAGCGCCAACCCCGAATAGGTCCTGCAGAACATGATCCGAATTCAGTCGAAGCTCCGAGTGGGAAACCAAAAAAATTAAAATAACATACCCACATTTCTACATTTCCAAAAATACCCCTTCACTTTCCCTTTATAACACTCTACCTTCTCTACATTTTCCCCAATCCCCTTCTTCCCCAACAATACAGGAAAAAAAAATAATATCGACCAATCATGGCAGCTCACAGCTCAACTCTCACCATATCCATACTTCTCATGCTCATCTTCTCCACCTTATCCTCTGCTTCCGATATGTCAATTATTAGCTACGACGAGACACATATTCACCGTCGTACCGACGATGAAGTCTCGGCGTTGTACGAGTCCTGGCTAATCGAGCACGGAAAATCGTACAACGCCTTAGGAGAAAAGGATAAGAGATTTCAGATCTTCAAGGATAACTTGAGATACATAGACGAACAGAACTCTGTTCCGAATCAGAGTTATAAGCTCGGATTGACGAAATTCGCCGATCTGACTAATGAGGAGTACAGGTCGATTTACTTGGGAACGAAGAGTTCCGGTGACCGGAAAAAGTTATCGAAGAACAAAAGTGATCGGTATCTTCCTAAAGTTGGGGATAGCTTGCCGGAATCAATTGACTGGAGAGAAAAAGGTGTGCTTGTTGGTGTCAAGGATCAAGGAAGCTGTGGTAAGTTAATTTTGCTATTACCATTTGGTTATAGATCTAAATTTTAACAAATATCCAAATATAATAGAATATAGTACGAATACAATAATAACATATTCAATTTAATATATAACAATTATATAAAACGTAATAAATATATTTGAATTTAAATTTAAAAATTCTTAACAAAAATTTTGAATCTACTGAATAGATCAAAAAGTCAACTCATGATTTTTTTTTTTTTTAATCTAGATCTGTTTTTGATATATAGAGAGTTTAGAGTATATATTAACTTTAGTGCCTTTTAAGAGCTAAAAATACTACTAAAGAACATAAATCAAAGTAGATCGAAAAAGAAATAATAGAAATATACCAAAATAGATACAAGAAGAAATAATATTGTAATAGAAATTAAAGGACAATATAGGAGAAAAATATTACAATTACTTATATTATGGAAAATAAACAACACTTCACTTTACTATTCATCCGCTCATGTGTTTTTATTAAATTAATATAATTTTTATTATTATGTAATTTAGTTAAGTAAAATATATGTTAACTAATTATGGTTAAATAAAATAAATATAAATTTAAACACATGACATGCATTTATTGGCTTGATGTATATACTCGGTGCGGATAGTTTTACCCCTCTACTACCAACTAATCATCTAATTTTATCAACATGAGTTGTGGTGCATTATTGAGATTGTTCCATCCTCAATTAGAGATCTTGGATTTGAGCCCAGATATGAAAAAAATCTTGTTGGACCCTATAATGTGCGATTTGAATTTAGTCGAATCTCCTAATCCTATTAGGAGCACCCCCAAATGGATCCTAATATACGTGATTCGAATTTAATCAAGGCCTCAATGTGAATCCAGATACTGAATCGAAAACAAAACAAATGATCTACCTTTACTCTACTTATTTAACTTGTTCATAATAAGAGAAATTATTAGCATAACAATTATTTACAATAAGTCAAATCAAATAAACAAATTGCAGTATTAGAATATGTTATTTTGTTCTCAAAAAAAAAAATCCTAATTTTTTTTTAGTCAAAAATGAGTACAACCGATAATTATGGTTAAAAACTTTTAACAAGCGGAACTTGATAATTATGGAAAAGCTCAATGATTGATGTTTATAGAATATAATATATGCTATATTTAATTTGCAAGTGGATATAAACTTTACATGAAATGACCCAATAAGGTCACTTTCATCCTACTTACAAATAATACCATATAATAATGACATTGACGTGCATTTTAAAATTATAAAAATATCAACAAAAAAACAAGGGAGCAAACATCGATTTCAAATGTTATTCATTTGGCAAACTAATTTGTTTCTTTTGGCATCTAGAAGCTTTTTGACAATTTTAAAATTCTATGATGCTTCCAACATGTCTTGATTTTATTAAATCCTTCCTCTTTCTTAAAATACTTTGTCGTATTTATTAAAAATATTATTACGTTAAAACTCTATACAACTAACATATGTATAAAATATACAAGAAGATTTATATGCTATTTTATGCCATGTATATATTTGTAGATAAGATTAAAAAAATTACGTAATTACATAACTTAAGATAATATGACTTTTCAAAATCCCTACCATTTGAATTACTTACAAAAGTCCCCTATTTTCTTCTCTCTTAATATTCAAATATATCACTCTTCCTCTATCAGATACAGTACCAACTTTATTGGTATATAACGTATGTGGTACAAATATTATTGTTGATATATATTCTCAATTATTTCAAATCTAAATCAATATGAACCTGGTTTTTAGTTATGTATCGGGGCGAATGAGAAATGTATTTGCGAGTTATGAACTCTAACCCGCTACCAAATGACATGTGAATTGTGATATAACAATTTTACTACTAAATTACCACTAAATTATGTGCCCCAACCATAAAAGAAATGGCTAAACATTTGTATAGTTCTATTCAATAGATTTGTTGTATGGCTGAATATTTTTGTTCTGAATGAACCAGGGAGTTGTTGGGCATTCTCTGCTGTTGCTGCCATGGAATCAATAAACGCGATAGTCACTGGGAATTTGATATCACTATCAGAGCAAGAGTTGGTGGATTGTGATAGGTCGTACAATGAAGGTTGCGATGGTGGTCTTATGGACTACGCCTTTGAATTCGTCATTAAGAATGGAGGAATCGACACTGAAGAAGACTACCCTTACAAAGAACGCAATGGCGTATGTGATCAATATAGGGTCAGTATAACATTCTTGATTTCAATTGCACTCTTAATTAAATACCAGTGTTAAAGTTTAGACTAATCAGTGGCAACACATTTTGTTTGTGATTCAGAAAAATGCCAAGGTTGTTAAAATAGATAGCTATGAAGATGTTCCTGTTAATAACGAAAAGGCGTTGCAAAAGGCTGTTGCACATCAACCTGTGAGCATTGCACTTGAAGCTGGTGGCAGAGACTTCCAGCACTACAAATCTGTAATGTTTCAATTCTCGTATTGCCCTATCTTTTTTTCAACACCGAATGTCTTTCCAGTGAAATGTTGCCTTTTGATCAATGACGTGTAGTTTTAATTTCGATCAAAGATATATTAGTTGACAGACTTCTAACTGTAGGTCGAAAACTATGATATAACAATGATCATATCCAATTATTTACTTGTAATTTCAGGGTATCTTCACTGGAAAATGTGGTACTGCAGTGGATCATGGTGTAGTTATTGCTGGATATGGTACTGAGAATGGCATGGATTATTGGATCGTTAGGAACTCATGGGGAGCTAACTGGGGAGAGAACGGCTACCTCAGAGTCCAGCGTAACGTTGCCAGCTCTAGTGGCTTGTGTGGTTTAGCCATAGAGCCTTCATATCCAGTAAAAACAGGACCAAATCCTCCTAAACCCGCTCCATCTCCTCCATCTCCGGTCAAGCCACCTACAGAGTGTGATGAATATTCTCAATGCGCTGTCGGCACCACTTGCTGCTGTATCCTTCAGTTCCGTAGGTCTTGCTTCTCTTGGGGATGCTGCCCACTTGAAGGAGCCACTTGCTGTGAAGACCACTACAGTTGCTGCCCACACGACTATCCTATCTGCAATGTTCGTCAAGGAACATGCTCAATGGTAAGTAATTTGCTATGCACAGAAAATGTGAAGAATTTTGGACTAGAGTTTTTCCTTGACTTACTCTATTGCTTTTGTTGATATAGAGCAAGGGCAACCCACTGGGAGTGAAGGCAATGAAGCGCATTCTTGCACAACCTATTGGGGCCTTCGGAAATGGAGGAAAGAAGAGCAGTTCTTGAATTCTACAAGCACCAATACTGCGGAATGGGGTGAAAAAGCAGGGACAACAGAGGACGTGAATCGATACATTGATTAACAAAACCTCATTTTTCCAGCAGAAAGGTGTAGAAACAGATGAATGCATTATCAAGATTACAAGATGTTGATTAATGATTTGTATATATTGGATTATTGTTCAACTTTGTCTAATTATTCAGTACATATTCCTTGTTTCTTATTATGAAGACTCCAAGTAATGCTTTTTAGTCTTCCATCTGTACTTGGTTTCAACATTAATTAAAAAAAAGGACTATCTTCTGTACCTTTCATTTACCTCTTTTGTTTTGTCCCACCATGTTTATCTATTTATGGAATCTTGCTTACTTGTTTGAAGGAGAAAAATAGATCTCAGGCAATTGCACATTGAGCTTTTGATATAGGTGTTTCGAGCTTATTCATTTACGAAGAATTATGGTGCAGCTCAGATTCTGTAACAACATCAAGTTTACTAGCCTACCCAGGGTGAATTTCCATAATACTAAAGCAAACCAACGATCCACACTCGAATTTAAGATCATCACTGCATCACAATTTATGTTTGTGCAATGGTGACAACCTATGTCATTTAGCCTATGTAGCACTCTAAGTGTTACCTTATGAGATTCAATTTATTTAATTTCTCAATAAATTATAAGAATTTTCTTATTCCTTATGTTAATACAAAAAATATATATGGTCAATGATGCAACACACGTCGTAACTATTATGTTCTATCATTTTAATATTTATATGAAAGAACTTTAAATTTAAATAACAATACTGACAACAAAATTCAAAGTTACTCTTAATTGGAAAAGGGAATAAATTGTCATTCTTAAACAATCGGAGAGTAAGTTTACCCGACGCGTATTAAAGTAAAAACTTGACCCAGTCTAAAACATCGCAATGACTTTCTATGGTAGAAATATAGTGTAGAGCTGACTTTCATGTCTGCAAACTCCATAAGTCACTTTATGGGTTTAAACAGGCTCCACGACAATAGAACAAGAAGCTAACAGATGCATTGGTTCAGCTTGGGTTCTCTCAAAGTCACTTTGACTACTCTTTATTCACTAAAGTAGTTGCAGGAGATATAGTGATTGTTTTGGTATATGTGGATGACCTACTAGTGACTGAAAATAGTGTTCAATTGATTACTCAAACAAGAAATGATCTTAAGCTACAATTCAAGATGAAAGATCTAGGAGAATTGAAATTTTCCCTAGGAATTGAATTTGCAAGATCCAAGAAAGGAATTGTTATGAGCCAAAGAAAGTATGCATTGGAGTTGGTGGCTGAGATGGGGCTAAGTGGTACAAAGCCATTCATAAAACCACTGGAAACAAATCTTAAACTCACATCTCTTGACTATGATTCCATCATTAATAATACTTCTGCAGATAATGATGATAAGCTTCTTACTGATCCTGGCAAGTATCAAAGGTTAGTAGGCAGATTACTCTACTTAACCATGACAAGGATTGATGCAACATATGTGGTACAAGTTTTAAGTCAATTCATGCATAAGCCCAAACAGTCTCATTTTGAAGCAGCTTTAAGGGTAGTTAAATATATAAAAGGAACTCCAGGACTTTGGTTTACTTATGCCTGCAGATAGCTCATGCAAGTTTGAGGCATTTTGTGACTCTGATTGGGATGGATGTTTACAAACCAGAAGATTAGTCACATGTTACTTAGTTAAGTTTGGAAATGCTATTGTTTCATGGAAGTCAAAGAAGCAAGAAACAGTTGCAAGAAGCTCAGCTGAAGCAGAATTCAGAAGTATTGCATCGATGGTAGCAGAATTAACATGGCTGATTGGACTGTACAAAGAACTTGGAATAACAGTTGAGGTTCCTATATATCTTCACTGTGATAGCAAAGCAGCAATTCAAATTGCAGCCAATCCCATTTTTCATGAGAGAACAAAGCACATTGACATTGATTGTCACTTTGTGCGTGAGAAAATTCTGCAAGGAATGATACAGACTCATCATGTTTCTACAAAGGAACAACAAGCAGACATACTCACAAAAAGCTTAGGAAGGCAACAACACAGTTATTTCATGTCCAAGCTGAGCTTGAAGGATATATATCAACCATTAGCTTGAGGGAGGGTGTTGAAATAGAAATATAATGTAGAGCTGACTAACAGCTTATTACAACTTAGTTAGTTAGTTAATTTACAGTTAGTTTGTTACAGATTAGTTCTAGAAGATTCTTAGTTAGTTAAGAAGTGTATAAATGTATATCACATTATGTGATGAAGAGGAACAATCAATGATATTTCTTCTTCAAAGTTTCTCTTCCTCTAAATCTCTCAATCTGCAAATACTCTCTGTTTCTTCTGATTGAGCTGCAGATCATGAAGGTTAATAGGCTTGCGCCCAACCTATACACATTGTATTTCTCTGATAGATACAAGGTGCTGCTCGCTTTCTCTCAGTCACTAGTGACTTATGTAGTGGTCAGCATTTTTACAACAAATCACTTGATTCCATCATCATCTATTCCTCTTTTCCTATTTACAAGGGAAACTGGTTTCAAAATTTTATTAACTTTTTGGACATATCAAAATATTAATTACAAATAACTTTATTTTTAATAACAAATTAAAATTTTTGCTTTTCTCATAACCGTATTGATTGTAAATAACTTTATCTTTAATAACAAATTATTTTTTTTGTTTTTCTCATAACCACAGTAGTACTCAACGGCTAGAGTTTATTATAGTTAAAATTGCAAGATTATCAAAACACATATTATTTTAAATAAATAATTATCAAATATATAATGAATAACAATACATAGATTTAACTAACTCTTTTTTCTCTGTGAATAATTGACTCATAAGTACTTACATTTATATTAAAGAACACTATGTTTTAAAGTATTATTGTATTTTTGAAGTGTCTTATTCTTTGTTATGTTGTCACCAGATATATTATGTGAAATCTTTTGTTTTGTTTAATATGTTGTTATATATTCATAATATTATATTAGACAATTAAAAATTAAATGAGAAAAGATAATAAAGTAAACCTTGAAGTTGTTTCGAATTTTAAAAAGATATTTTAACTTTACAATCTTCCTATTATCCCACTAAACAATTTTGAATAAATATAATTATATCATTTTTCATCCACTTGATATAGAGAGTGGTGTGTACTCTTTAAAGAGAATGAGTAACATATAATAAATAATATAATTTTATTTTTTATAAATATTTTATTATAAAATATATTTTTTTATTTTTCTTGTTATTTTATTTTTTTTCTTTTTTCTCTTTCTTCTTTAAAAATCCATTCTCATCTCCATCCATTAAAACTTCTTACTTTTAATGTTTTCATTCTTACCACAACTTTAACCTTCCTTATTTATTACTGTTAGTTTTACTTTCTTTAATTTTAAAATTTTATTTAAATATTTTCTTAAATTTCGAACAATTTGATAAACCCCTTAGATTTCAAGATGATTTAGGAAGTATCATATAGTTTTTTATCCGATTTCAATTAAGTTCTTTTAATTTTTGGGGAATTAATTGATTCTTTTAAAACTATCATTCCTAATTTTGAATTTATATGAAAATGAGTAATTTATGATCTCATCTAATTTTCTTAGAAAAATAATTAATTTTGCTATCAATAATTCAATAAATTCTAAAAAAATAATATGAATTCTATAAAGAATTTGACCAGAATAATAAAAAGAAAATAAAAAAATGGAGTAGGGCTCAATTTAACATGAGATGTAGGTAGTGAAGAAAAAAAATGGAAGAATGAATCACTAAGTGGGAGGTGTTGAGATGAAGTGAAATTTAAGATAAATTAAAATCAAAAGTCAAAAATTAAGAGAGAGAAATAAAGTTAAAAAAAATAAAGGAAAAAACTTCAGAAAAAAAATACATTTTAAATAAAATTAACACGTGGCATATAATGATTGGTGTGAATACACTTGCTTCGTAAAATTTGGGGCTGATCGAAAAATGGTATAATAATATATGTTCAAAATTGTTAAATGGAATAGTAGGACAGTTGCAAAGTTAAGACGTCTTTTTGCAAATCCGAAATAACATCAATGGTGACTTTATGTCTTTTCTCAAATTAAATAAGAAAGATACATAAAAAAAGTTAAACGTGTGTAAACCTTTTATTGTATTAACCAATTTTATTTGTCTTCATCTCATTAAAGAATCTCCATCAGTTAAAAAAAAAGGAACTTATCGAAATTTCATTAGTCTAGAACAGTGGCGGAGTCAGAATCTAGGGTTCAAAATCTGAAGAAATAAATATACGAAGTAGTCGAAGGGGATTTGACGTCTACAATATACACCTAAAAATTATTTTTAAATCATGCATAAATAATATAATTTTCAGCGAACCGATTTTATTTGTTTTCATCTCATTAAAAAATCTCCATCAGTTAAAAAAAAGGGAACTTATCGAAATTTCATTAGTCTAGAACAGTGGCAGAGTCAGAATCTAGGGTTCAAAATCTGAAGAAATAAATATACGAAGTAGTCAAAGGGGATTTGACGTCTACAATATACACCTAAAAATTATTTTAACCAAGCATAAATAATATAATTTTTCAGCGAACCGACCCCCCTGGCAATAAGGTGGCTCCGTCACTAGTCTAGGAGTTAATTACTTAAATACACTTTAATTTGAAATATTACATATATTATTAGAATTTCAGTGCCTCCAAATACATGTATCTCAATACATTATATCCAAGTGGATTCACATGTATCTGAAAAAATATAGCAAATCTCTCTGGCCTCTTTCTTCTCGCTTGCCACTTGTCCATGTATTTGATATCTCAAATATATGTGAAAAACTCCAAATATATACAAATACATGTATCTTATGTATATTGAGTGTGATCAACAAATAGAAATCTAAAAATTGCATTAGCATAAAACAAAAAATTTCATATTTATCTCCGAATTAACCCAAAAAAAAAAGTAATTTAATTATTGAACAAAATAGTAAATCTGTTTAATTAAGGAATATTATAAATTGTTACTTATTGTTTTCTTCTAAATTAATACTAATACTAATTTACATGCATTACTTTTAGTTGACCTTTATGGCTTATGCAACCAAACAATATAATAATTCTTAGCTTGTCAACCGCATATAAGTTTATGATTTAACTTTATTGCACTAATATTGCAAATACCCTTTTTATTATAAGGTTTTTAACTCATAATCCATTAAATTAATAGACTAAAAATAAGAAAAAAAGTTTATGATTATATATATTTGACATCCTTCCACTCAAATCAGAGTTTTTCGATTGAAGTCCTCCAAAATAAAAATAAAAACATTTTTACAAGAATCATTACAAATAATTAAAACGTAATAATGCATTAATTGAAATTTAATCTTGCTCTAATATATATATCAAACACTGAAAAAATTTCCAAAAAAAGATATATCCACATAATACCACATTTTCTATTCTAGAAAAAATGTTAGCTTAACAGAAATTACGTTCATTAAAAAATTTCCACATACAATATGTTAGTTTACTAAATTAATTGAACAATATTTTCTGAGAATCAAACAATAATAAAAAATATAATTGCTTTTATTAAAAAAACACTTATTTTAAAACGAACAAATAAAATAAAATAAAATTGTGGGAACCACAAATTGCCCAAACCTAGAAGGCTTCCACCTAACTATAACCTTCATTTACAATTCTTTCTTTTCTTGAAAATTGTTACCTTTTAAGGATTAAATCCCAGAAATACCATATAGATTTGTCCAAAAAAAATAAAATTCAAATCATTATCTGATTTTTTGTATTGGGGCACAAACCAGAAGAGTTGTTGATTAGATCAAAAATAAAAATAAAAATGGTGGAATTAAAGTTTCTTGGAATGGACTTTGGTTGTGCACTTGGATCTCTAAGTAATGGTCAATTCCCAGAAAAAGATTGTTTGCTTCCCTTAATTTCAAAGCTTCTTGGTTATGCAATTGTTGCTGCCTCCACCACTGTTAAACTTCCTCAGGTTATTTCCCTTAATCCATGTTAAAAATTGAGTCTTTTTTTTATGTATTAATTGAGTGTTGTTGTGATGGTTGTGTTTGAATTAGCTCAATTTTTGGATCCAGTTAAGTAAAGGGTGTTTCTTAATTACTATGGGTTTTCATTAAATATATAAATTTTTACTTTCATGTAATAGTCCTTTGGTTAACAATACCAGGGGATTTCTTCATCCTGTAATATCCGCGGTGGACAGAGTTATCTTGTACATGTTACTTCTTGTTATGAGATGGAAGGTATCACGTGTAATTAGTTGAAGTGCGCATAAGTTGATGGTGACACAAGGGTTATATATATATATAAAAAAAGGAGTCTTTATGTATTAGTTGAGTGTTGTTGTGATGGTAGTATTGAATTAGCTCAGTTTTGGATCCAGTTGAGTAATGGGTTTCTTAAATACTATGGGCTTCAAATTAGATATATAAATTTTTACTTTCATGTTATAGTCCTTTGGTTAAACTTTCTCAGGTAATTTCTTGTTTAGCCCTGTAAAAATGGAATCTTTATGTATTAATGGAGTGTTGTTGTTATAGTAGTATTGAATTAGCTCAAAAATTGGATCCAGTTAAGTAATGAGTGTTTCTTAATTACTCTGGGTTGATAATCAAAAATATGAACTTTTACTTTCATGTTATAGTGAATTGGTTAGACTTCCAAAGGCTAATTTCGTTAATCCTGGTAAAACTTGAGTCTTTATGTGTTAATTCAGTCTTATTGGGGTGATAGTATTGAATTAGCTCTATTAGGGATCCAGTTAAGTTACTGGTCTATCTTGAATATTTTCTGGATTGATGATCAAATATATAAACTTTTACTTTCATGTTATAGTGCATTGGTTAGACTTCCAAAGGCTATCTTTGCTACGCCCGGTAAAGCTTGAGGTTTTTATGTGTTAATTAAGTCTTATTGTGTTGATAGTATTGAATTAGCTCAATTTTGGGATCCAAGTTAAGTAATGGGTGTTTATTATCACTCTGTGTTTTAAACCAAATATTCTTCAATATGTATTTCTATTTGTTGATTCGTTTGTCTGTATCTTGCTATGTTGCTGTCGTTTGTTCTTGTAATCCTGCGTCTACCCCCACAAAGGTAGGGGTAAGGTTTGTGTACATCTACCCTACCCAACCCCACTTAAGGGATCACACTAGGTATGTTGTTTTATAACCAAACATATAAACTTTTACTTTCATGTGATAGTGCTATGTGATAGTGCTTTGGTTGAACTTCCTAAAGGTTATTTTCCTTAAGCCCTTCAAAAGTACAGTCTTTATGTATTATGAGTGTTGTGTGACGGTAGTGTTGAAATATCTCAATTGTGGATCCAGTTAAATAATGGGTGTTTCTTAGTTACTCTGGATTGATAACCAGATAGTTGATAAACTTTTATAGTCATGTTATAATCCGTTGATTAAACTTCCTTAGGTTATTTACCTTAAGCCCTTCAAGAATCTGTCATTTTAATTTTATTGAGTCCTATTGTGAAAGATTATTGAATGTGAGATCCAGAAAAGTTGTGGATGTTTCGTGAATGCTCTGTGTTAATAACCCGTGTTTAAACTCCTACAATCATGTACGTTGGTCATTCTGCTCAATTGCATCTCTTATCCTGTTCATCAAATTAATGAATCAACTACATCTCTATCCAGAAAAATTATGAATCTTCTGTGTCGTTCGATCTAAGTTCATCTCATTCCGTTATTAAATGATCACTCTCTAGAATTTAAGATTCTATGACTTGTTCCGCATATGGTAAAAGTACTTCTCAGTGACCCCTTTTGCAATCCTAAGAGGTCTGACATTTCATTAATTGGTTTCTTTTTATGAATGTCTCTTTCTCTTTTCCTTTTTGTTTTTTGGTACTTTGGATGGGTGTCTGGCAAGAGGAGTTGTAGGTTGTCAATGGTTATATTAATTTGTTTATGCCATTGACTATAACTCATAACTTTTTTGGTACTTTTGGGTGAGTTTTAAAAAATTTCTAGGTTTAGATAACCCGTAATTTGCCTTGTGTATGCATTTATTTGATTGATTCATTCGCTGTAGTGTTGACATCTATTAGGATGTCAATTAGTTTCTTGTCCTTAACTTCTTGCTAATTATTCACAGAAATATGTAATTGAACAAGTGCGTTCCTTATTGTTTCTGTTCCTCTTGCAGATACTTAAAATTTTGCAACACAAAAGTGTTAGAGGGCTTAGTGTTGTGGCCTTCGAACTCGAACTAATCGGTTACACCATTGCTTTGTCATATTGTCTTCACAAAGGGTTACCGTTTTCAGCTTTTGGCGAGTACCTTTTTCTTTTGATCCAAGGTACATTTGACATTCCAATAATACATTAACTGTTCCTTTTGCTATATCTTGAGAAACGAGGGCTATGTAGCTTCTCAAACCTGCATCATTGAGCAGATGGTGGCATAGTGCATTAACTTAAAGCAGCTCTGCCAGAGGCTTTGGTTAATGCTTCTATTGTGATTTTCCTTCACATATTTTCCCTACATAGATATTCAAGTGAAGTGTCTAGGGAAGGGGAGCTATAAAAATTTAAGTCGGTGGCAGTTTATAATCTCATTTTCATACTTTCATGTGGCTGGATCAGTTTCTCTAATATATTGTGTTTTTTTCTTGTTGCAGCTATAATTTTGGTTGCAATTATCTACTATTTTTCTCAACCTTTGGGAATGAAGACATGGATGAAAGGCTTATTGTATCCTAATTCCAACGTGTGCCATCTTTCATGATAGATATGTCCATGCACATGCACAAAAATATAATTTGAGCCATTTATTTTAGAGAAATCGTGCTTATTGGTGTCATTCCTTCTATGAAATTTAAATCTGCAGTTCCTCCTTATTTGATGAACAGATATTGTGCTGTAGCCCCAACTGTTTTGGCAGGTCAAATTAATCCTGTTCTTTTCGAGGCCTTATATGTAAGTTATAGCCTTAAACTTTGATATGTTTTCCTATATCTGTTTGTTATGTTGGATAAAATATTGCAAAAATTTTTACATTTCTCTTCATTTAAGGGAGTCCAACTGAACACTATACCATTGCTCATGCTTGTCTGAAAATCATGAGATTGAGAAATTTGAGAAGTGATTGGGACTTAACAGAAATAATTTTAAGAATGATCGTAACAGTCTCTGGAATATTGATCTAGTGGTGCTGGTGTCTCTAAGGCAGACTAGTAGGCACAATGCGATCAGAACAGTCACCAGTAGAGAATAGTGAATAAACGAGGAATGTTCTAATATTGGATAGTACTTCGAGTCAAGTGAATGTTTTACGCCACTTAATAAAAAATTGGCCATGACACTTTTGGTGGTATAAGAATCCGTAAAGAATAAGTGTGTAGTTGAAAACATGATCATAGTTTAGGGGGATTTTATGCCTTTTTTCCATCCGATGGTTTCTAATATTGGATAGTATATCGAGTCAATGGGTGAATATAGTCCTTTACACATTGAAATGAAGAAAATGACCCTCCAAAGATCGCTTGTGTTATTTCATACTCGTATCAGTAAAAAAAATGATCTCTTGTCAAAAGACATAAAACTAAAATAAATCTGTAAAGGCTACAAAACCAATTGATTCTAACATATCTGATCTAACAGCCTCAACTAAATTATAATTTTTTCAGGCTTCCCAACATGCAATCTTTCTTTGTGCAAGGATTCCGCAGATATGGAAGAACTTTAAGGTACACATTTACGCCATGATGATTCTCACTTGCATGGTGCTGTGGGTTTATGTTTGATGTAACCTGGTTTATTTACTACGTTCTGAAATAATGAATTCATTTACCTATTATGGCTGGTTATATGTATGAAATCAGTCCTCATTTAACTTCTTTCCGAGATTGTTTTGTGGCTTCATCTATAATGTTCACTTGCTTTCCTTGTTTCCACTTTATTTTATACCTTTTTCTATTGCCTTTATTTGAGCAGGGCAAAAGTACTGGTGAACTGAGCTTTTTGACCTTCTTCATGAACTTCGCCGGTTCCATGGGTAAGTTAACTCTGTCTATTAACTTCAGCCTGCGGATTTTCTGATACCGAAATGGAGTTCTCATATCCTTTACCTTTATATGTTGCAGTTAGAGTTTTTACCAGCCTCCAGGAAAAAGCTCCCATGAGTGGTAAACTCTCTTACTTTGTTTGATCTGTACCTTTATATGATCTTTCAGACTCCCAAAATTCGGAAGGATCGGTACCTTATTCGTTTCAAACTTATAAGCCGACACATTCTTTGTCCTAACCTAATTTTGTCAAATGTGTGTAATGATTATAATACTTTCTGGTTTCGTGGGAGTTATGTTACCCTCTGTGTCGGAGTATGTGATTAGCTCATTTTTCCCGGTTTAAACATCTTTAAATTTTACGAGAACGATGGGGTGTTCCCTTTTTAGTTCCCTCTTACAGAGATGACTCATAGCATCCCCTCCTTCTTGGCTTAGAAGCTACTATTGTCGTTTCACCATCTAGGATGTCGATTTTACCTACTACAAATAACTACCATCCCTACCTTGGACCCCACCGTCAACGTTTCTATTCATTATAGTTTGCCATCATTCAATTTCTTAGTAGGACTATCAATAAATGATGTTCATATTTGATATAGACCATGAACATTCAAAATAAGGCCGATTTTCATCCCTGGTCGACAGGTGCCTAAACGATATTCTTCTTTGGCGAAAATTTTCTGCATTAGAAAGGATGTCTATAGTTTCTAATTTCAGTATGAACTGTCCAGAGTTATCTACCGCAAATTTGTTTCTATCATCTTGCTGAGCTTAATTTACATCTATCCTTATGTACTCATTGTAATTTTACCAGTCCAGCCCTTTTAACTCTCCGAGTTCCCTTGATTTGCTTACAGTTGCCTTGGGATCTGTGATCGGTGTACTGATGAACGGTACCATCTTGAGTCAAATTATCATATACCAAAAGCCAACACCTCCGAAAGGGAAGAAGAAAGATTAGAAAGTTTCAGCACGCCGTGCTGCACCTGGAGCTCCATGATCGTCGAGCACATAATTCATCCATATACTATATACCCTGAGAATCTGTCATAGTTTTCGCTTATTTTCAAATTTTAGATTGATCCATCAGTTCCAGAATTTCATTTTAACATTTACCATAGTCTCAGTATGGTATTTCTTTTTTTTTTTAAACCTAAAGTATGTTAACAACAGTTGTTACAATTTCTTTTTGGTAAAAACATCCTCATTAGGGGACTTCTTGTGTTGAAGTCACCAATTTTATTTTTCTAGTCATCATCTGTTATAGTTGTGCAATAGTTTGAGGGTATGTATTGTCTCCTTATATAATTTTTTCTTTAATGACGGTGGAGTTTGGGCTAGCTTGCCCCTGCTTTAACTATTCTACTAGGTATTTTGCTAGCTCTCACGGTGTCATCAATATCGAGTACTATATAACTCGGGGGCACCATGACTATCCTTCGGGTATTTGTTATTTTTATCAGTACAGATATCGGATAACTATGTGAATTTATGTTTGATGAAGGAAATCACTAGTAAGACCATTGAGATTAAATGTGGTGGTTGAGTTTTTGCTTTGGGCATTTCTCTAATAATGAATGTTTGTGTGTTGAAAATTAAATAAACCTCTGGCAGTACTTTTAGTCAATGTAGTGACATATCATATTTCTTTATTTGGTGGGAAGCAAGAAAAGGACTGAAATAAATATATTAATAGATTTTTGATAAATTGAGATACCTAAAAGTGAAAAATAAAGAGTTTTAAGTTTTGTGCACAAGCAGAATTTTTTTTAAAAAAAAATATTTTTGAAATTACCCATAATTTACCTTTTAAATGATTTGATTTCAATGGCGGAGTTAGGGGCCATAAGAGGATTCATCAGAACTCTTTCTCGAAAAATCACATTATATATAAATGAATGTATAAGCCGTATTTTTGTAGTTGTTACTTTTAATATCTGTCATCATATGTTGTTTATTATGTTTTGGTTATAACACTGTTTTATTCTTGCTCCTTCTTGTAGGTTTTACGCTGTTTTCTTTAATAGATATGTTTTCTTCTTTTTTGAGCTTGAATTTGTTGCATTTGAATTGGGATTCTTTCACAAACATTCTATTTATCTCTGCAAGTAGTGCTTAAGTATGTGTATACTCAATTATTTTCGGACTTCAATTGTGAGATTTCACCCTCACTGTTCGGTATATACAATAATATTGAATCTCTTTGTTTATTTCTTGGTATATTTAGTTGTTTATATGTTTATAAAATAAGATATCTGTGGTAGTGGATAGTCATGATAGCCAACAAACTCATGCTCACTTGTGTTTTGTATGATACATTTAAATTTTCAAAAGCTAATATGCCTTTTACTTAATTACCTTGACTATGAACCTAGAATTAATGTACCAAACTCATGTTATAGTTTTGTTCTTTTGTGGACTTTTATTTTCCAAAAGTTGTTTACTATAGTGGACTCTATGATTACCATCATGCATATTTTAAACTTGAAATTATGAGGACTCTGAGCCTATAGTTTCTTAATAATTAAGATTGACTGAACCTGGCAAACTTGAAAATTGCTCTTTAGTGACTGGCTTTACTCGTTGCGAATCAAGTTCATGATACGTATTATTTGTTTTTGGTCTATTTGGCCTTCCAAAACATGTCTACTGTATGAACTTGAGTCACGATTTATAGAACTTTTTCTGTTTATTTCCCATTCTGGTGTCATGTTTTGTGTAAATTTTAATGTGTTTATTATCTTCAGAAACTTGTCAACCTAAGAACTTGTCAGTTTTGCCTCATACCGCCGTCTATCAAAACATCACAATTTCAGAAGTCTTATAGACGTACAAGTATAATGACATGCATATTTATGATCGATCATAAGTCTATTTATTTTTTTTAAACTTTTGTGCCTAATCAAATATTTTTTCTTGAAAAGTTAATATATTGTTTGAACAAGATATTTGAAGTCCTTGTAGTACTATTTTCTCTTCTTCCCATACAATATGTTTTTGGGAAGAATTAAAACATAAAACAAAAACTAAAATCATGTAAAGCAAGTAATTAAAGGAGTTAAACTATGATTTTAGACTAGAGTATCGTTCTGAACATGCGATTTCAAATTATGATTCAAATTTTGATAATTTTTACAAATAACAGAATTTTCATATCTATAAATAAAAATACGAAATTTAAATTATACGGCTAAATAAAATTTCAAAGACGATTATATCTTTGATCCTTTATTAACTATTATTTTTATTTATTCTCATTGGAGATTGAGCCTCTAAAGGGTGGAAGCTCAAAAGCCAAAGGTCAAGAAAAGAATAGAAAGAAAGCAACTTATGATAGCACAATGGGAGCTAGCTCCCAACATATTCATTTAGTTATTATCATGTCTGTTTGACTCTAAATTAAATATATTATTTACATACAAAGAAAAGATGTGCTAGAATGATTTTAAAAAAGATCACAATTCGACTTCGAATTTTAGTCATGTCTTAGATTTGAGTTCTGAATAGAAATATTTTGAAAGACGTATTATCTTATTTAATGAACTTACTTGATGTAAATAGATTATATTGATTTGATTGTTATGTCTATCGATTTTAAACAGTGTACCATTAAAGGTTATGATAAATGATTGAACAAGAGGTAAGATATTGATTTGGTTGTCATGTCTATCGATTTTAAACAGTGTACCATTAAAGGTTATGATAGATAATTGAACAAGAGGTACGATTTTTAATTTTGAAAATGAAAAATATTGCGATAGAAAATATATTATCCTCATTTATTATAATTTTTTCAGTGTCAAAAGACTTTGTATATCAAATTGTCAATTAAAAATATGCATGTTTTACATTATAAACTATGTAAATTTTAGTAACAAGTCAGAATATTTAAATATCCAATCTCAAATATAATAAATTATAATAATTTAAAATTTTAAATTCATAATATTCAAATATTATGTTAGCTACGAGTAATTTAACGAAGAAAATAATGATGGTCAGAGAGATTCTTCGAAGGCTACAAATGTTAGGCATGCAGTGCAACTTTTGGATGTTTCTATTTCTTTTTCTTCTTTTCTTCTCTATTTTTTCTTTTTATTTATTGCTTATCACACTTTAATCAATAAATATTTTATTTTATTTTTATAAAAGAAAAGGTTCGAAGGTATATATGACTATTCCACCATAGTATAAAGTGTTTTGAAAATTATTTTTAAAAAAACAATTACTTTAACCCTTTTTCTCCTTTATAAATTACTTGTGTAATTTATATATAGTATAAAGAAGTCAAGAATGTGAGAATTGGCAGATATTTTAGATTAGTCAAAAAAATTTACAATGTACTTTTTATGAGTAGAAAATATTTTTTTTCAATAAACTTTTAATGTTTATATCTAATTAAATAAAATAATTATTAAAAGAAATTGAATTTTCTAATACATAAACATAGAAAAATCTTAATAGCTCATTAATTAATTACTGAACTTTCATTTCAATAAGGGTTCGATTACCCCACTTATAATCCTCTCCTTTCTCCTTTTTCCTTTCCATTTTCTACCTCCATTTTTCTTAAATGAAAAAAATAATAATATAAAAAATAAAAACACACACATTATAACACATAAATAAAGTAAATATTTTTTTTAAAAAAAACATAAATATCTCAATTGTGATATATAAAAAAAATAAAGGAAAAATTATGTGTAAAGACAAACATATACTAGTTAATTAGCTAATATAGATATAGTTTGAATTAATTACAGCTCACAACTTATATTTAGGCTTAGTTACTCATTTGTCCTCTTTTAGACATATACATATACAAATACAATTAGTCTTTCTACACTCTCTGACATTTCTCGCTTGCCTCTCGCCCAATATCACTCGTCTCTCTCCTGCCACTCCTCCCTCTCCCAATATCTCGCCAGATATATAAATACATATGTATATCGGTTATATATATATATATACAATTTTCTGTCGAATATACATATATAGTTGCCTCTCCTCACTCTCTGCCCTCGCTCGCCTCTCTCCTCCCTCTCCCAATATCTCGTCAGATTTACAAATACATATGTATATCAATTATATTTATATACAATTATCTGTTGGATATACATATATAATTGCCTCTCCCCACTCTCAGGCCTCACTCGCCTCTTTCCTTCTCTCCAGTATCTCACCAGATATACAAATACATATGTATATCAGTTAGATATATACAATTATCTATCGGATATACATATATAGTTCATCTCTCCCCACTCTCTGCCCTCGCTCGCCTCTCTCCTCCCTCCCTCAATCTCGCTCGTTAGATATACAAACAAACAAACAAACAAACACACACACACACACACACACATATATATACAATTATTTGACAGGTATACATATACAATTTGACAAATTTACATATACAACTCGTCTCTTCCTCTCTCTACCCTCTCTCGCTAGCCTCTCTCCTCCCTCTTCCAGTCTCTCTCGTCACTCTCCTCCATATAACATGTAGATACGAATCATAATTAACAAACTGTAGCTACGAATCGTAATTAAACTATTTTGAGTGGCCATATGTGAAAATTCCCAAATAAATATTACTCTCTTCGATTCTAAATACTTATCGTCCTTATTAAAAATATATATAATTTATAATAAGTAATGCGTATACTCATTTTTTATTATTGCTTTTCAATTTTTCACCAATATTCATGCAAATGGTCTCAAACTAACTAAACTTAGAGACACTTATGGTCTTCCACATAACATTACAAGTTGTCTCAAACTCTTATAAAACATTAAATTCTCGATAAAATGTCCTAAAGCTTGACAAGAATTTAGGAATGCATTTCACAAGATTGAGGATGCATTTAACTTCAGTTAGTCAAGTAGAAATGTGTTCTTTTAATATTGTCAATAGTTTGAAAATGAAACTCATAAATCAAATCAAACTTAAGAATAGGAGAAATAATCTCATGAACCTCTATACTTGTATGCATTTGTATTATGAACTGTTCTACTTAACCATTTGTCAATTGGACCCTTCAACTCATTAAAACAAAATATTTCAAACCCTTCTAACCATTGACCATACTTATGTGACATTAAAATAAATGAGTTGGCAAGAGAGTGTAACACACACCCAAAGGCAAGTGAAGAACATATTTAATTTTAAAAAATATAAAATTATAATTTTTTAAAAAAATTTCTTCTTCCCCTCACCTCATCTTTTTCATTCATCCCCCACCCCCACCCTTATCACTGCCCCAACCTTCCTTATCAGCTAACCTGCTATTTCAATTCCCCTTTCAACCATCCCTCACCCCAAATCTGTCCTAACCCCCCTTTTTAGCCATCCCCAACTCCATATCCGCACCAACCCCTCTTTCGAGCTTCAACTATCCACCACTCCATCTTTGCCTCAACTCTTCTTTTCAGTCACCCTCACCCCATTAGTAGATTCATATTTTATTTTTTAAAAAAATCATTTTGATTTCCCAAATACCACCATTAAAGAGTAAAATTTCAACTACAAAAGCCTTACAAAGTAAGGAAAATAAAAGAAAACAAAGAAAGATTAATTTAGATCTAATTTAAAATTCAAGATTTTCTTTTCAAGACTCTCATTCTCAATGTCACTTTTTTTTGGTAGAAGACAAGTTTAAATGGAAGAAACCTTTTCTTTTTGTATGAAGACAAGCTTAATGGAATAAAAAGAGGCTATGATCGGAAAACACCTCTTTTGACGGAGGAATAGGGTGGTCGGTGGCGGCATTGATGGAGGAGAAAGATAAAATCTATGATCGAAATTTCATGTTGCCGGCGGGATATACAAAAGAATATGTGTTTTGTCCATAAGAAAAAAGAAAAAAAGAAAATGAATAGGGGCAGGTGGTGATTTTTATTTTCTGGGTGAAGGGTAGAGGGTAGGGAGGAAGAAGATTTAAGTACGATTTACGAAAATGAGTATAGAGAGAGAAAAAGAATTGTACCTTTTTAAAAAATATTATTTATTTTAAATATTTAATTTCTAATGTGTCATTAAAAAATAATAATAATACTGACGTGTCATTAAAAAATAATGTGAAATTTTATGTATAAATTGAGTGTAATACACGTACACACAAATGATGAGAAAGGGATTTCAAATATTGTGTTTTATTTAATTTAGGGATCCAGATGACAAAAGAGTAAGTAAAAGGGTTAAAAAAAATTAATTCAAGCACGAAACAAAGATCTACCAGACCATTTCGTCTTAAGAATACTTTCAATACATTTTTCTCATTTAAAAACATCCCGTATTAGCAGGATTCGAAGAGGGCCCACATAGTGCCATAAAATGCCCTCACAAGTCCCATGATATAAACACAAACATTTTCCCTACTATATCTCACTCCGCCCTCTTCCCTAACTCCACAAAAAACACAGAAAAAAATGGCTGAAATGAGCCTATTCATCTACCATTAGCTTCTTCTTCAACCAAAAAAAGGAAAAAAAATGAAGTAAATGAAAACCCCAAACATCCCTCTTCTTCACAGAAGAAGCAGAAGAAGATGGCATTTGTAATAGACTCTTTGTATTGTAAAGATGAGACCTTTCAAGTGTTTGAAGTAAAACCCAAATCAGTCACTTTGTTAAATCAAGATTTGATATGGGAAAAAGAGGAATTAGAGTCTTTGTTGTCTAAAGAAGAAGAAAATCAAATGTATAATGTTGTAATAAACAACCCATTTTTGTCTGTATTTAGAAGTGAAGCAATTGAATGGATTCTTGAAGCTGTTGATTATCATAATTTCTCTGCTCAAACTGCAATTCTTGCTGTAAACTACCTTGATAGGTTTCTTTTTAGCTTACAGTCACAAAATCATGATGATGAGAAGCAGCCATGGATGAACCAACTTGCTGCTGTGACTTGTCTTTCTTTAGCTGCAAAAATTGAAGAGACCCAAGTGCCTTTACTTCTAGATCTCCAAGTATGTGCTTATCAAAATCTTCTCTTTTTTATCATTTGATATCTGGTAGTGGTTAGGTTTGCGTACACCGAAATATGTTATTGTTATTATTGTTGATGATGTTTGTTACTTGCTTTAGCTTGTGGGTCTGAATAATTTAGATTCGTGTCGGGTAAAATCGTTTAAAAGTGAAATGACTTGGTGTTTGGGTGATTGCTTTGTGGGTCTAGTCGGATTAATTCAGATTCGTGAGGTCTAAAATCATCAAAAAGTGAAATGTTTGATGCTTGCTTTGTGTGTCCTTTCTGTGTCTGGTTCGACTAATTAAGATTCGTGAGGTCTAAAATCATTAAGAAGTGAAATGACTTGGTGTTTGGTGCTCGCTTTGTGGGTCTAGTTCGACTAATTTAGATTCGCGAGGCCTAACAATCGTTAAAAAGTGAAATCACTTGGCTGTATGGTGATCACTTTGTGAGTCTCACTAATTTGGATTAGCGTGTAAGACCATTTAAAAGGGAAATGCTCCTTCATTCCTAGGACCCCAACTCGAGTTCAATGAATAAGAGCGGATGGATCTTATCCATCTTACCAGAACCCTCGATGATTTTATTTTTGTGACAATTTCAATGTTGGGGCTATTAACTTGGGATGTTAGGTGGAGCGGACTTATCCATCCCACCAGAACGCTCGATGGTCTTAGAAAGATCTTAACTTTACTAACAATTTCAATGTTGGGGTTATTGATTTGGGTGTTTTCTTGGTTTTTTTGTTTAGGTGGAGGAATCAAGATACTTGTTTGAGCCAAAAACAATTCAGAGAATGGAGATATTGCTACTTTCTACACTAAAGTGGAAGATGAATCCAGTAACCCCATTTTCATTTCTTGATTATTTCTCAAGAAGGCTTGGATTAAATGACCACATTTGCTTTGAACTTCTAAGGAGATGTGAGAAGGTGCTTTTGTCCACGATTACCGGTAATTATCAATCGGAATTTATGAATAGCTCTTGATAAAGCTAAGATTAATTTGCTAACTGGTTAATTTTTTATAACTAGCAGATTGTAGATTTATGTGTTATCTTCCTTCTGCTATGGCTGCTGCTACAATGTTACATGTTATTGATAAGCTAGAGCCTTGCATTGGACAAGAATATCAAGAACAACTTTTCGGCATTCTTGGAGTAGTTAAGGTTAGTATATTTATCACTTCCATGTCTCAACTTTAGTTAAATCTTTCCTGAATTTGTTGTACTAGCTTGTAGTACGCCATTTGAGGGTCAAACAGAAGCAATCTCTCTACCTTTCAAGGTAGGGGTAAGGTTTGTGTACACGTTACCACTCCCAGACACTACTTGTGGAATTACACTGACTATGTCGTTGATGTTGTTAGTATTGGATTACATTAGATATATTTGTTGTTGTACTAGTATTGTAGTAGTGGATCATATCCAATAATGAGTTATCAGTTTGGTAGAACTCCGTGCTCGAGGATCAATGTGAAAACGAACCCCCTTGTGTTGGTATCTATGCTTCGGTTTGTGTTTTTGAGTCATTGGATAAGTCAACATTACCATTTGAACTTTGTTGGCATGGTTTGGGTTGAGAGCCGAGGGGCTCGGGTGAGAGTTTCTGCTGAAACTCAATTGAAATCTCAAAACTTTCCTAGTGTCAGGCGACTCATTGCTACTGCAATCTTAATGATGCAATCGCGGTGCATTTATAAATGAAGTTAGTCGTACATTTCAGAACCCATGACGTTTAAATTCTGTTCTGATGGGAATCGAATCGTGTGAAACAGGACAATGTGACAGATTGTTGTAAGCTAGTTCAGGAGGTGGCTTCCAACGTTGATTTCAACTCAAACAAACGCAAATTTGGTGCATTGCCAGGAAGTCCCATGGGAGTTATGGATGTCTCATTCAGCTCAGATAGCTCCAATGACTCGTGGGCGGTGGCTGCATCCGTTTTTTCTTCTCCCGAGCCATCATCAAAGAGGACTAGACCACACGAGAAGGAAAAATGATGTTGCATCTTGCTCGAGATGATTAAGAGAGCTTTTTTCACTTACATGGCGAGACTCGACTCTCGAGTAGACAATGCAGCTTCCAGTAACCCTTTAAAATCAATCAATGGATTCTCAAAATTTGTCTATGAATTAGTTGCTGACATTTTATTAGGAGGAAATCAAAATGTTTATGAACAGAGTTGAAAATAATTTTATGTCATATTCTTCTTTGTACTACTTCATTATCTAGAGGCATTTTATGTGGCATTTTCAATTTCAAAATTCAGAAATTCAAATAATTCGATTTTTACCGTAAGTTTTTCATAGATCTTTTAAATATTTTGAATTATCAATTACTGTGACTTATAGTACTTTTTATGTAGTTTACAAATATATAAATGTCATTTCAAAAATATTGAAAATATCATATACAAATTTTCGATCAAACATAAATTGTTGGACTCTTGAGAAATGAAAAGTGTCGTATAAAGTAGTAGCGGAATCAAAAATTTTATTTTATGAATCTCTTTCAAACCTGTTTTGAAAAAGATTTTTTTGAGTTGAGCGTATATCTAGAATAATTTACCTACTTCACACAAAGGTAGTGTTAATTTTTACGTATACTCTATTCTCTTCTAACTCCACTTATGCGGTTAAATTGAAACTGATTATATTGTTATTATTGAATTTTAAATCACTAACTATTTTTACTTTACAATATCAAAATAATCTTTTAACACAAAAATAAAATTTTAATAAAAATTATTGAATTCTACTTCAAGGCAAGCTCTGCATTGTGAAGTTAGGGTGCCGTAAGAGGTTTATCTGAACCTTCGTAGAAATTAGAATTAATTATATATATAGAGTAAATATTGAATCTCTTTAGCTATAATCTAAATCTATTTTATCCATATTTTGAATGATTTAATGAAAATTTTGATCTCACCATTGATAATCGACCACTTATTTACATAGGAGTTGAAATTGCAAGAGTTTAAGGGCATTTTTCTACCAATAGGTGGAAGGAGAAACAAATTCAATCCAATAGACGTAACGAGATTTTTTTTTATAAATTATTTCTAATACCGATAGTTTATTATCTAATGAATCTTTTCATTCTATTACTATATCAGAAAAAATTATTCGTATTTATCAAATTTGTTCTTATCTAATAAATATTTTGGTCCTTTTTCGAAATAAGAAGAGAAAGTAAAGGGTTTAAAAGCAATGACACAAAAGCAAGAAGGTTTAAAGGGATTAAAAGTGAGTTTATAGAAAGATTAAAAAGACTATTTGGATGCAATTAGATTCAATATAAAAATATTTAGAGATAAAAAGGGACAAAAGGTGAAATGTGGGGAGTTATTTTGGAAATATGGGGGACAGTATTTGTCTTTTTTTATTTTTCTATGTTGTGTCATTGTTGGTACTTTTGTTCACTGTTTTTTGGTAGTTAGAATATAATGGAATTCAATTTTTTCAACCACTTAAAGAAAAAAAATAAATGAAGAAAAGACAATTCTAAGATATGGATAAGTAGTATAATTAAGAGAAGTGGCCATCTTTAGAGGGTTATTTTGGTCAATAAATACTTAGTTTTACTTTATATTAATATCAAATTAAATAATTTTCTCGGTTCAGTTTCACTTGTTATCCATTGTATTATATTCTACATCTTTGTCTAGATAGTCGTTACTTGTACTATTATCCATTATTTGTATTATATTATATTATTAATTTGAACACAATGCATTATATTTTTACTTAAATTGCTCTTTCAAAGTCGTAAGTATAATATTATTATTAGTGGTTCAAGTGGTGTAGCAAATGCGAATGCAAATTTAGGTTTCGCTGAGGTATTTTATTGTAATTATCGTTAAACTTATCATTACGTAACAACAGAAAGACCTATTCTGTGTAACGATCGATTTGATGAGATCGCATCGTTATCTTAATTTTTTCATCATCAAGTATCCTTTAACATAGTATATAACTCTATCCTATATTCACTTTTGTTGTAGATTTATTCTTTAAATTGTTTATGTATAATATTATATAACGATAAAATTAATATAATCTATCTAAATATTATATTCATTAAAATAACGTAGTACGATTAAAAATACCACCAAATAATATAACCATAATACCTATTGCCGCAAGCTAGATGTAGTAGACTTTGATAGTTGCTTAATAAATACTAATTTATTATTCTTCATAATTCTTTTTACACATGTGTCTTAAATTATCCTATTATGATTCTTAAAAATAATTATTTCAAATTATTTCATATTCATCTATTAATTTTTCTAAAAGAAACTACACACATTTTAATAGTTTAAATATTAAATTATAAAAAAAATTACAGCGGGTATTGTACTTGAGAAAATAATAAAATGTTTTTTTTTCAAAAAAATAAAATAATGAAATGGTAATATGTATGGTAGGTAGACTGATTAATATACTTGAATAATATTTTCTCGATTCACTTTTAATTATCATGTTGTGCTTATTATAAAATAAAATTATATTATATTAATTTGATATGTTAAATTAAAAAAACTAGATATTAAAAACTACATAAAGTGTACTAGAAATTTCATTTTATTTTTTTCATATTAAAATGATGACATCGTAAAATATTAATTAAAATTATTATCATTTAACTTAAAAAAAAAAAAGACAATGGACAAAAATGGTAATAAAATAGTTTATCTATTTTTAGCTCCTAGCATTTATAGAGAATAAATTATTGTGCAACTATGGTAAATGATAATGAAATGGTTATCTATTTTTAGTTCCTTAAATTTATAGAGAATAAATTATTGTCCCACACATAACACAAAAGAATATAATTATATGAGCAAATGTAGACCAGCTTTTTGAAAATAATTCCTACTCTCTCCTACTACTGCTTCCTATTTTTTAATCGAATGATCATGCGATATCATATTATTATAAAATTATGAGATATAATTAATATTTAAATATGTAATTTAGCGGTAACTTTATATTATGAGATTTCATATTCTTCAAAAAAATATCATATGAGAATTCTGTATTATGATTTGGGACTTTTTAAATACAAAATTGATTAACAGGTTTATATTTTGTTAGAACAATCCTATATTTATATTTATCAATCATTTATTTCGTATGTTAATTAAATTTATAATCATATTATTACAATTTAAAATGTATTACTCTCACCAATAGAAAATTTATTATTACTTTAAATCAATTCTTACTTTATCATTTATATTCATCAAATTCATTATTTTCTTGTCAAATTTATTTATCAACTAAATTTATTACTACTACTTTAATGTTAAATTAAAAAAAATTAATTTTCATCTATATTGAGTGAAGAAAACTGACCAAAATTGCTTTGTAATAATTTACTATGCGATTTTATAAATTTTTGTGTATTTGGTAAGATTTGATAAATATAATTGAGACTATTTTAATTTTTACAATTTATGAGATTCTTATGTTTATGACACGAGAGAGTTGCTCGGATGATAAGCACCCCTCACTTTCAACCGGGAGTTCGCGACTTCGAGTCACCAAGGGAGAAATATGGGTGGGAGCTCCTAGAGGAGGGTGAAAAAAACGAATCATAAGTTTAGGAAAAATGCACAAGTACCCCCCTTCTCCACAATTTATGTCCGAAATTCGAGAGACACACTTATACTTTACTAAAGTTCTATTATCGAGATTTCTGGCATAGATTGGGGGTACTATGCATTTTCCTTAACGTTTTATGAGTTAATATACACCATAAAAACTCTATATCGCATGTCCACACAAAACTTCAACTCTATTTCATAAGTTCATATCATGATTTCATATTAAATAATCAAACAAACTTTAAAACGATCCGAAATTATTATACAAAATTTCTTATAGAAAAGTCAGTTTCAACTGTGCAATGACTCATTTTGAATTCAAGGCTGCAAAAATATTTATTGAAAAGGGTCCATTTTCGATGTATATAGTATTTGATTGGAACTACACTTGTGAAAAAAAAAAAACAGGTCATTTCATCTATTTTATCTACTTAAACTCTTAATAGCGTGAGATTTTTTAAGGAAAATCTGTATATATAGTTTTGATTCAAAATGAATAATATTATATTATACTAAGATTATCTTTAAATTATTTTATGTAATGATCGATATCAGAATCAATAATTGAGCAAAACGAGTATGAAAATGACAAAGATATATAATTAAATGTTAGATGACTTAATTTATGACTAATTTAAATTACATTTACCCATAGTTTTGGAGACTTACCTAAAAACAATAATATAAAATAGTTAAGATGATTTTGGTTCCTAACAAAAAGGGTCAACATGCCTCATTTGTTAGCCATCGAAAGTATATATACATCATTTTTAAACAATAGATATATATATTCTAAATAAAATTGGTGCGGGTATCATATCTTTAGGGATTCATTCGAATTTTCTTCGATAAAAAAATATATTATTTTTATATGATTAAAATAACTTTTTAGGTATATATAATAGATTTCGAACCCCTTTCGATTATTTTTTGTATTTATTTCTCTAGATTTTGAACCCCTTATCGAAAATTCTGACTACCCTTATCGAAAATTCTGACTCTGCCTAGAGGCAATAGATAAAAGATTTGATACCATATCTTGAGAATCCAATTGGGGTTCTTATTATGCAAATGCAATTACTCACTCTCTGCAGGCCTTGAAAAGTCTCTTTCTAAGGAAATTGCCAAATAAAACATTCAATCTTATTGCAGAACATTTTTTTTTGCTATATATGTAATATATAATATGTTGTATATTATATATATATATATATATATATATATATTATTAATGGTTCTGTTTTTATTTTTCTGAATTCATTGTGTTTTTTAGTGACATATCTACTGAGATTAGTTCCATTATTTCTGGCAAAGTTTTATGGGCCAGGCAGTACTTATGGTCCAATTTGAAATGGTCCAGTATATTTGGATCTTGTATATGACTAGGGATTTATGGTGGGTCCTGAGTCAAACAATTATGGGAAAGGAATAAGGGAACAATGTAAAATCTCGCTAGTTTAGGTCATAATTATGTTCGGACAAAGTGGTTTGACGATACATTATCTTTTATATCAGTTTTTGTTCGTCATATACATGTATATGCCGGGCTCATATACAGTGAACTATAAATGTCGGGCTCAAAATACTTGTCATTTATAAGTTCAAAACAAAGTTTTCTTTTTCTTTATTTACCCTTTGTAGGAATTTCTTTACGAGACTATAAATATTATATCTTAAGACGGGATCAGTTCCGTCTCGAGCGGAAAAGTAGAAATTTAAATTGATAGATGGTCAGGGATAAAAGTCAAAATATGTCGTGGAGAAGAGCGTACTTATGAGAAAAAATATAATCAAATGCCCCCTCACAATTCATATTTCGTTAAGGAACATGAAAATAAAAAATACGATAAATATTTTGAGATAGATAAGAGTACTATAGTAGTATGATACAATTCACGTTTTGGATTGGGTGATGTTATTGGGCCTCCAAGATGAAGTGGGCTGCGTGAGATATTGGGCCATGAGAAGTGGCATGTGGGTGTAATTGTGTAGAATTGATCAATAAAGTTGTTTTAGTTTAATTCTTGTAACTTGTAACAATATTAATGGGCTAAAATATTGTACCAATTTGGGAAATTTATATGAACACCACTAGTTTAGAAGCTAATAACTTAAATACTTTTAGTTTGCAATATTTTGAAATCTGACCAAATGTTGGTGCTTCCAAATACGTCCAATATATGTATCTCAGGAAAAAAAAAGAGTTCAAATTAGGTGTAATTTGTTCAGATACACTGTATCTAAGTGGATTTGATGAATCTGAGATATAGCAAATCTCTCTTGTAAACCTTCCATCTTGTTTGAAACTCTCCTATATACTTGGTATATGAGATGCATACGAATCACACCAGATACATATAGATACATATATCTAGTGTGATTCACGTGTATCTTGGATACATAACAAATCTCGCTCGCCCCTTTCTTTATCTCGCTCATATCTCTTCCTATTTAGTATATTGATAGCAAAAATACATGTATCTTTTCCAACTATATGGTAGGGAACTCTTAAGTAGTGGTAAAATAATATTTTAAAAGTATATATATGATGATAGTATATATGGTGATGGAGTATGTCTAATTATGTAGGTTGTCCTACAAATTTCATGGTTTGAATACTGTTGTTTAATATGTGCTGCATTTTAAAAAAAAATCATGTGAACATTTACCTAATTCGAAATATAAGTTAAGAATATATTATATCTAAAGTTTCATATTATTGAAGTTCAAGCATTTCAGCTTGAAGTTCATTATGCAAAATGATTACGCGTCAATCCGGTGTATATGAACTTCAAGCAAATATGTTTGACATATGAAACACCAGACGAAGACTAACTCTAACATCAAACATATGTAGCTTCGAAGTAAGTAAATTTGTAAATTTTTACGCGCTATGAATATGACTTAAATGGTGATCCTAAAATTAGGTATCCATGGAGTTGGGCCTCAAAATTTCAAGCTTACATTGGGCCATCTTTTCTAGTTGAAATTATCAACATTACAATTAGGAAGAGGTCCACCTCAAGTTCTCTGTGTCACGGCTCAAATGGATTTTGAAGGTTGCTTGTGATGATTTAGAACATGAAGTAATTGTGTGTAAATCACTCTATTTTACAAGGCCTTAACTAGCTTACGGAGATGGAGTCAAGATTAACAGTTTAGAGTTTTAATTTTTTTTTAAAAAGAGGGGGTGGGGGCGTTCGAACCACAACACTCTAGCGTGAAAAATATTTCCACCCCGTCAATTAATTTTTGTAGAAGCTCATAAGTTAATATATATATATATATATATATATATATATATATATATATATATTTCTTAATATAAATACAAGATGTACAGAAAAATTACTGTGTTCGTCTAAATCCATGAACCCCAACCTAGTTCCGCCTCTGCTAGGTTATATTTTCACATTATAATATTTCACAAATTATGTTCTACGCCTAGCACCTTCACAGAACTTATGCTTCGCTAGGTATAAATTCAATTTCAAACTTTCCATTTTAAAAGATAAAACAATTAGTATACCAACTAATTTGAATGATAAATAGTGCTATTAAATGTTACAATATTAACATGCCCTATACTAGCATTGAGTCAGCAGTATTACTAAAAACCAAAACAAAGTTTTGCACTTTCACATGTATTGCAAAAAAGTGTATAAAGCATCTTTGAAAATCATATGATTAATTCTCCACTTGGGATTCACGGATATCCAATACTAATTTGTTAGTATATACTTTTTATCTATTAGATTTATGTTACGCATTTTATTTATTCGATTTTTTTTAATATTGCTGTTTATTGAAAAAATAATTTTAGTATTTCAAGAAGAAATATAAATATTATTGTCTAATTTTCATCTATCATTTAATAGCATTGAGTGGCTATTAACTCTTATTTGAATCTAACATCTATTTCACAAATTAAATCATAATCTTTATAGTTATTAACCCCTAATTATTAGCCACTTTATTAATATTTCTCTTAAAGTCAATTATTCACTAGTCATGGAGACTTTATCGCTCTTCTATTTTGAGACGTTATTATTAGAGCATTTGGTTTGGCCTATATAAGCCTCTTTCGATTTACTCTTATGAAGTAGTGAAAAACTAAATCAACAAATCTCATCTCTTTCTTTTTATATTCTTGTGTAGATTAGTTTCTGGCTTCTAATTTTATATTAGAAGAGTTTGTTAAATTTTGGAAATACATTCATATCAGATGAAATATTCTTAAGAACAGTGTCTTTTAACACGTCTTAAGCGATGAGAAATTTCTATAAAAATTACTGATGATATACAAACTTTGATAAGTTTGATATAAATATTCATAAAGAAGATATTTTTCGTGAGATTTGCAACACCTCGCTTTACAAATTAATCTATGTGGTAAGAAGATAACTAATTTTTCATCTCAATATTATTTATGGTCATGTGACTCAGATAATATTCTTCATATGCATACTTTTCAACTTACCATGTGAAGCTACAATTTACTTGGAATTTTCTTTTTATTTTTGAATGTTTATTATTTGTATTGAGGCTCGATCAAATTTAAATTTATAGGATGGTGATGGCCTAGCATAATCACACCTCATTTGGCTTTCATTCACCGCTACAAGATATATAAGATTTAGCGATGAATAAATTTTATAGTTAAACAATAAAATTCAATTAAATTAGCGACAATATTTGCTACAAGCAAATTAATGATCGATTAGTGACCTAATTAGTAATTAAAATTCAGTTTTTTTTTTTGATGCTTAAGCCACTATCTCTGTAGGTGGATCAAAAATTATTTTGAGTTTATAAATTCTAAATTCTAGATAATACAATTTATTGTATTCTGGATAAATTATAGAGAAAATAGTCTAAAATCCCCCCAACCTATACCGAAAATTTCAACTACACACTCCAACTTCACGGTTGTCTTATTATCCACCTGAACTTTTATATTGCTCTATTTTCTACACACCTAAATGTTGACCTGTCATGAGAGGTGTTGTCACCGCCTCTAGGCGCGTTAGAAGCAGAAATTTGACGAATTTTTTCTTCTTCTCCAATGGTCATCTTCCTCACCTTTAATAGCCAATTGTTTCTTCTTCCCCACCATTAATCCTCATTTTTTAATTTTTTTTTTACGATTTCTTCTCAAAATTAAGTACAGTTTAGTTGTTTATGTTCAATTTTACTTCAAATTTTAAATTTAGGGTGTGTAATCTGTTCTAATTTCTTATTTAGGTCTCTAATTAGAATTTTGAATTTTCTCAAAATTCATCAAAAATGTCAAATGAAAAATTGAATAAGATCTGTATAGATGAATCAAACCCAATGCTCAACGTTGTAGTGAGATGTAAATACGAATTTTTGCTGAATTTGCAAATTTTTTTATCGAAATTGAATTCGGGAATAAGATTATGATCTTGCCCATGCTATGGTGTATGTATTTTTTCTTGTATCTTGCTACACTTTATTTTGATTGATGCTAATGTACTATTTTAGATCAATTTCAGTCTAAAAATTTTGAAATGGAAAAAAAACAAGAAATGGGATTCTCAATGAAGTTTCAACGGGGGACTCAGCGCGTGGAATCACGCAAGACTAATTATTTGGTTTCTGTGTGGAGGTCAGCACTTAGATGCATAGCAAATAGGGCAATATAAAATTCGAATAAGAGAATTTTAGACCATTTTCTCTAAATTAAATGTACATATTAAGTAATTCTCAACATAAAATCACGAGATTCCGCCAAACTCATAACTAAAACTCTAATTCCACCCCTGACTATCTCTTCCTACAACATTTTATTTCCAAAGCTACTATAGTCCATAAATGATCATTTTTCCTCATTTGCATTAATGCATATTATTTACACATTTTTTGTCAAACTTCTTTTCGAGTAAAGTTTTGTTTGGATATGTATATACTTTATTATTTTATTTCTTTTTGAATTATTGTTAGTGGAGGTTAAATTTCTTCCTAAAACAGGGTAAAAAATATTCGAAAATCAAAATTTCTATATCTAATCAAATTTCATAATCAAACAGATATTTAACAATATTTTTTTTAAAAAAAAAAACAAAAACTAGTCAAACACTAGCATAATTACCTAATATTTATAGATTTTGTTCCTATATCTCATTCTCATTCAATTTCATCCACCCCCAAAGAAAAAAAAAGATGTTGTTGGCCTATATTTTCTTGATTCTTTTGGCACATCCTTTTTGTGTCATTCCTACAAACACAACAACATCAAATGACAACAAAAGCATATTCATTTTAGCAGGACAAAGCAACATGTCTGGCAGAGGTGGTGTAGTAAACAACATTTTTGATTGGTACATTCCACCAGAATGTCAGTCTAATTCATCAATTCTAAGACTAACAAAAGGACTTTCATGGGAAGTAGCAAAAGAGCCAATTCATCAAGACATTGATTATTATGCAGTTTGTGGGATTGGTCCTGGAATGTCATTTGCTAACTTTATCCTAAAAAATGATCCAAATATTGGTCTCATTGGTTTAGTACCATGTGCTATTGGTTCCACAAATATTACCCTATGGTCTCAAGGTTCATTTTGTTATAATCAAATGGTGAATAGGGCTCGAATCGCGTTACAAGATGGTGGAACGTTACGAGCCCTTCTTTGGTATCAGGGAGAGAGTGATACTCTCAATCTTGATGATGCTGAATCGTATAAATCAAGATTGGAGAAATTCTTTACTGATGCGCGAAATGACTTAGATGTACCTTCTCTACCTATTATTCAGGTAATTTTTTTAATCGTATTTTTTTATATTATCAGTATATATAGCTATAAATTTATTTATTTTTGCTTTTGGTTTGGGGAAGTGGGGTTTGTATGACTTGCTTAAAACATATAGCCATATAGGCCAACATGTGAAGATTTAGAAATTTGTTGGAATTTTCTTTTCTAAAAGATTAAAAATAGTAAATTTTTTATTTGTGAAATGTGACTCCTCATCAAGAAAGGATATTATTAGTGTCCCACATAGATTAATAAGATCTTATTCATATATTATTAGAAGTTCATTACTTTTATGAGAATGAAGCTTTTGCCTTTTTTAGTAAATAAATCATTAAAGATATATATATATTAAAATAAAACAAACAATGTATCTCCATAATAAAGATATCTATCTTTTCACATTATATCTCAATTACTTCTTGTTGTATTTTGAATAGCATTTATGAGTAAGATATCTTTATAAAGAAATAGCGTAAAATAATTTATATTTGTTCGTGCATACAGTCAAACCTTTCATAACAACCTAGTTGGTTTTAAACAAAAAAGGAATAATTACAGAATTCCACCTTTCAATTTACTTATTGTCATTATCAAATTTCCAAAATTCCTCATTTTTCTCTTAAGTCAAAAATGTCATTAATGTATCCGATTTTCTTTTTAATGTATCAACGTATGTATCCGTCCCTCTTTTTAATGTATCAACAACGCTTTGATTTTTTGGTCATTGATGTATCTGGACCCTCCATTAACGTATCCGACCATCTTTTTAATGCATCATCGCTTATATTATTGTATCCGTTTGAGGGATTTTTGTAATTATAAACTTTTAAGGGATGGATTGTAATTTTACCTTAAATGTATGTGATTTCTATAATTTACCCTTAAAAAATGGTATAAAAGGATATCTTTATATGGAGGTTTGACTGTATAACTTTAACCATGTACAAATATTAGATCTCACCTCGTTATCACGGTGCTTATTCGTATGGGAATGGATCGCGGTGCTTATTCGTATGAGAATATTATATCTCACCTCGCTATCGCGGTGCTTATTCGTATGTTTTGGGCTTTTTTTTAATGGATCCACAGGTGGCATTGGCAACAACATTAGGGCCTTATATGAAGGAGATAAGAAAGGCCCAATTACGGATTAACCTTCCTAATGTGAAAACAGTTGATGCTAATGGGCTCAAAGTAGGCCCAGATTATGTGCATCTTAGTACACAAGCAGAGGCCCAACTTGGACAGATGATGGCCCAAGCCTTTTTGGAGTTTGGTTCATACACAATCCATAATTCTTTGGAGGTCAAAAAAAAGGAATAGAAATCATTATAACTTTTTCTTAAAATTATAATTTAATTCAGAAGATAGAGTCTGAATGTAATTTAGGCCGGTTGATATACATGTTGAAAAATTATTCTAGTTTCTGATAAATTCTAATCTTTCTATTGCAATTTATATTTAAAAAGTAGCACTCAAGAGTGTGACATAGTGTTAGCGAAGTTGCTTAGAGTCATAATGTCTTAAATTTAATTTCGAGTGGAGACAAAAATAACTAAACAAACCACTAAATGAGATCACATACACAAAATCCACATGTAGGATTTTAACATGAAAACTTATAAGCACAATAAATGGTTATAATCAATCTCAAGATGCTAATATGGATTTTACCACCTAATTATTATTTTATAAATGTTATTTATTATCATATAAGTTACTAGGCATATATTGACTCACAATAGAATCTTATCCTTTGAAAATCAAGATAACTAGCAAATTGCACATATTATAATAAATATATCAAGATTAAGAGTATATATACATTTAATAATCTAGAGAAGTGGAAAAGGAACCAATTCATCAAGCCATATTGGTCCATAACAAATATTATATTTAAACACACGACTAATAATATTTGATACATATTATATCTAGATAGACGATTACATAAATCAAGATTGGAAAAATTCTTCACTGATGCGTGAAATAACTTGGTTGCATCTTCTCTACCGATTATTCAGGTAATTGAAATATCTTGGTAATTTTTTTTGAATTTATTTACGTCGACAATGAGGTGCTTATTCGGATCTTTTCTTATGTTATGGGCTTTGTTTGTGGATCCACAAGTGGCATTGACAACAACAATTGGGCCTTATAAGAAGGAAATAAAACAGGCCCAGTTGGGAATTCACCCAATAATGTGAAAACAGTTGATGCTAATGGGCTCAAAGTAGGCCCAGATTCTGTACATTTTGGATATATGTTGGCCCATACATTTTTGGAGTTTGGTTAAGACACTATATTTTGGCTCCTATAACTATTTAGGCTTTCATTACGTGAAAAATAGGAAAAATTATGCAGATAACAAATATTTAGTTTATATTAGGTATTAAAGTAGTTTAAAAAGTATAATTCGTGTCTATAGTTTTTTCAATTTTTGCTATTTGTCTAATTTGTATAAATTTAGAATTTGTATAATTCGATTTATGATTGTATAAATTCAAAACTTTGTCTATAATTACCCTAGCTATTTGTATACGATTTATGAAAAAATCATTATAAATTATTTTATTCGTAAAGCAAAATATATAAGCGGAGTTCTGAAAAATACAAACTGATATAAATGTACAAACCGCAGTCTGTAACTAAAGCTATGAAGCACAATTATCAAAACTATAACTAATATAGAGCTTTATTATGTTTATTATGTTTGCTATTTCTAAAGCTCTCTCTTAAAAATAACATTGCAACATTTATTAACTAGCTCAATATGTGGTGTATATTTTGAAAACTAATGTATCAATCCAACACATATAGACTAGTCCTAGCGGACATAGGCAGGAAAAAGAGTCGAGTCGAATAAATTTTATAGTTAGGAAAAACGAGAAATCAAAATTTGACCCCAAAAAATCTAAGTACCTTTCTATGGAGATAAGTATTTCATTTTCCGCTAAACGAAACATGAAAAACACCTATATTGTAATACGTAAGAGGGTTGCTTAGAAAGAAGGTCGTCTCGGATGGTACCTTCGCCATGCATGAAATTTTCATCCCTCTATCCATGTCATACATTGAGATTCTGTAACAACCAATTCAAGTAGGTCCAATTAAATTTAATCAAATTTTATAATCAAATAGATATTGAAAGATAAATTTAAAAAAATTACACCTCAAATATATGGCCAAACACTAGCTAAATATATTTTGTGTACAGAAAGTTGCTCTCGATAAACAAGTAGGTCCAACATAATCTAATCAAATTTCATAACCAAATAGATTTTTGAAGATAAATTTCAAAAACTATTCCTCAAATATATAGCCAAACGCTAGCTAAATATATTTTGTGTACAAAAATTTGCTCTCGACAAACAAGTAGGTCCAATATAATCAGATCAAATTTCATAACCAAATAGATATTTAAAGATAAATTTCAAAAACTACTCCTCAAATATATGACCATACGCTAGCTAAATTTATTTTGCGTACAATAATTGCTCTCGACAAACAAGTAGGTCCAATATAATCTGATCAAATTTCATAACCAAATTGATCTTTGAAGATAAAATTTCAAAAACTACTCCTCGATCAAATATATATATAGCCAAGCGCTACTAAATATATTTTGTGTAAAAAACTTGCCCTCGATATATATAGCCACGCGCTAGTTAAATATATTTTGTGTAAAAAACTTGCTCTCGATAAATTAAAGCAAAAAGGTGAAGGGGGCATTCCGAGAATCGAACTCGGGACCTCTCGCACCCAAAGCGAGAATCATACCACTAGACCAAATGCCCTCTTACATTTCACATTTCCATTTTACATAAAATTTATATATAAACATTAAAATTTCACAAATATTAATTAACTAGATGTCATTGCATATGAATGTATTTAAGGACATGCAGATTCATTATGATGTTCAAACAATAGGATTGTTAATGTTAAATTTCTTGTTAAGCATGATTAAGGTGACAAATGGGATTATAAAAGTGACAAGTATTATTAGTCTTTGTGTCCACCAATGTCATCTAGAAAGCAAAAAATACATTGAGCTTGAGAGCTTAAGTTATTGTACTTAATGTGTGTGACTCTGTAACTGTTGAAAAGGATCACAATTTTTAGGGAACAATTGCACTTTTGGACTTATTTTAACATTTACGAATTGACTATTAGGAATTACGTGATTACTGTATTTTTTAATTTGTATTAGCCCATAAATCTGATGCCTCGAAGTATCTAAATATTTTTTTTTTGAGAAACTCCGTAATGAGTGAGAAACATTATTTATTGTTCCATTATTTTTTTCAGGTATATTTTTGCATTTATGAATTAACTTTTAGGAAACACGTGACTTCCTTGTTTTTTCATGAGTATTAGTCCATGGATCTGGCACCTTATCATTGCACAAAAAATATTTTTCTGAGAAAACTTTATAAGGTCCTCTGCAATGAATTAGAGAAGCGTTATGTATAATCCAACAATTTTTCAAGCATATTTTCGCATTTACGAGCCCACTTTTAGAATCACCCGACTTTTTTTATTTTTCATGTGTATAAGCCAATGGATATGAGACTTCAGTGCAAAAATATCTCTAGTAAAACTTTATGAGGACTACTGTAATGAGTTAGAAAAACATTACGTATAGTCCCATAACTATTCTCACACATATTTTTACATTTATGAGCCCACTTTAGCAATTACGTGACTTTTTTGGTTTTTCGGTATTAGACTTTGAAGGAAAGAGACAAAAAGTTGAGGCAAAACTAGCTCTCCGACGAGCTAGAACAGGGGTGGAGGCTAGCAATCGATTTCATGACTAATTGGTACATTCGAATAATAAAAAGATGTTTTCTTTCTAATCCGATCCATGGATGATGATAGAAAGTCTTTTTCTAATTGTAGCTAAATCTTCAAGTTTTTATTTGTAAAGAAAAAGGTGAAAAAAAAAGATTCAAAAAAATTATGACTACCTTAGTAATGAGTTGGGGAAGCATTACGTAAAGTCCCCCCTTTTTTCAAGAATATTTTCACATTTATGGGACAACTTTCAGGAATTACGCGGTTTTCTTGGTTTTTTTGGGGTATATAAGCCCATGGATCTGGCGCCTCTAAGCACCAAAAATTCTTTTCTAGAAAAACTTTATGAGGACCTCCGTAATGAGTTGGGGAAACATTTCGTACCGTCCTACCATTTTTTCAATCATGTTTTCACATTTATACTAGTGATGGATCTGGCGCCTCAGAGTACCCCAAAAATATTTCGAAAGAACTTTATGAGAACATTTATAATGAGTTGGGGAAACAACGTACAATCAACCATTTTTTCAGAGATATTATAGCATTTATGAGCCAACATTTAGAAATTACGCGACTTTCTTGATTTTTCTTATTAATTAGCCTATGGATCTGGCGCCTCAGAGCACCGAAATATATATTCTGAAAATACTTTATGAGGACCCCTGTAATGAGTCGAGGAAGCATTACGTACGATCTCGTCATTTTTTGAGGCCTACTTTCGCATTTATGAGCCAAATTTTAGGTATAACACAACTTTCTTGTATTTCGTGTGTATTAGATCATGAAATTGGTGTCTCAGAGCACCCAAAAGAAAAATTTCCAAAAAAATTTATGAGGACCTCCGTAATGAGTTGGAAAAGCATTATATACAATCCCACAATTTTTCACGCATATTTTCACATTTAAGTGCCAACTGTTAGAAACTACGCGTCTTTTTTGATATTTCTTGTGTATTAGCCAGTAGATATTGCGCCTTGAATCACCAAAAAGAAAAACAAAGCTCGAGCAATGAATATTATTATTTCTAAATGCTGTCTCAAGTTAATGCTATACAGTAATAATTTAGTAGATATCTAAAAATTTATATGTGATCGGGCAAAAATTATTAATAATCGTGATGCTCGAGATATTATTCGTGCACCTCAACTAATTTCATATTCGAGCTAATGATATATATAAAGGTTTCCATTAAACCCCTGTCAAGGGCAAGAACCCTTTGTATCTGTCCTGTTTTATTTCGTATTGCTCATGTATGCACAGTGGCATTTGCGGCATTCAGATATCGAATTCATCTGAACTCAGTACCTTTTAACTCGCAGCATAAGTTCATGAGTTGAAGTTTCTCTAAAACTTCAAACAAATAACATGTTTGCATCCGTGGTTCTAAAAGTATAACGAGTTAATAAATACTAGTAACAGTACATTCGAATTCATCTGAACTTAGTACTTTTAACTCGAAGCATAAGTTTATGTATGCAATGTCACTAAATTGCAACAAGTAAGAGGTTTGAATCTGTAATTTTAAAAGTACAACTAATTAAATACCAGAAACATGACACAAGTTTAGATCAATTCATAATGATTTAGTCGGAGTCTAATATGGGTAACCGGACACTGGTTCCTCAACTTCTACGAGCGAATATCGAACACAAAAACCTTGTTTGAAAAACAGGTTGCAACCTTGTTGCCTTCCTTGTTCCAACAGACATTGAAAATTCCGCCATCAGTGTGGTAAGTCTTAACAATCTTGGCCTCCTTCACTGACCATATATTCATGCGTTTATCCAGTGACCCACTCGCCAAGTAGTCACCGTTTGGACTGAATGCAACGGAGTAGACGACTTCCCTGGATTTAAAATGAAATAAAAAACAAAAACATTCATCAATAACGATAGTGTTAACTAATTCTCACATTCCCACCGAAATAAAAGGAATTTTATTAAGAGTGCCTTAATATCTCGTGCGTTCAACTAGACATAATGAGTTAACATCCATTACCTGTGACCGTTCAAGCTGTGAAGCAGACGCCCTCGTTCAATATCCCACAGCTTAACGGTAGAGTCAAACGAAGCACTGCAAAGACAGACAAGTAAACAAAACCACTAAGATCAAATAAATAAAAGGTATAGCGCAATATATTAAATCAGCACACGGTTAAAGTGAAACTATATCTCCCTAGATTATTTTTTTACTTCCAAGGGGATTATGGGCCAGACAGCAACTGTGGCTTTAAGCGCGCCTTTGACAACAGTGTACTAAAAAGAGCTTCAGAGGTAAGTCAGCTCCGACAAAAGGCATGAATATATCTTATATAAGCAAACAGAAGGTTTACGTGCACAGCGAAGACCTTAAGGGTTCTGTTTATGGATAGTTTTTTGAGGCTCGCGGTAGAAGTAAGCGAGATTTAGAATTCTATGCTGGTTCGACACCAGAATCAAGCAAAAGACTTATTGGGGTTCATACATCTGTTACTAACTAGCAGTCTAGAAGCCTAAAGTTTGAAAGGACTAAACAAAAATAGTGTCGTATAAAATGGAATGGTGGGAGTACTGTGTCTAGAAAATATAGAATCTTTATCGCTAAGCTATGAACTTTATGTTACCACAACATCTGAATTGATTAAAATAGATCGAATACCTTGCTAGCAACAACTTCTTATTCGGATTGCTTGTACCAGCGCCAGTTGGACTCCATCTAACGGTATTTATCTCCTAAAAGACAAAAACGTAACAGTCAGCAGCTGATATCTGATTTGATTAAAGAATCAACAAATAAAAAAAAGGAACAAAAATCGATACTTTGCTGTGTTCTCGGAAATTATGCAAGCAGACATCCCTTTTCATGCTCCATATCTGCAAAGAAACAATAAATAGTTTTATACAACACAATAAGCAGAATTTCTTAGAAACAATATATTCGAAGTCCTGGCACACGAAAAGGTGAAGCTAAAATTCAACTTTCTCTAATCTGGACTTGTGTAATCCAGACAATGAAGATTTCTTTTTCTGTTAACCAAGAAATCCCCGAGGGTCAGGAGCACACCACAACACCTCTCTAACTTAAATGGAATTACCTTAACTGTGGTATCTTCGGAGCATGAAGCCAGCAAGGAACCTGAGGGATCCCACTTGATAGCATTGATCGCATTCTGCAATAGAATTAATGTTCTTGATAAGCTTCAACCCTCCGATAGCAAAGCAATAAAATGGGACCATACCTTATGGCCTGAGAATCTTTTGACTGGTTGATTCACCCCAACTTTACAAATATAAACCTTGTTATCAGTGGAGCCGATCGCAAAAGAATTGTTGTCAAGCCAATCAGCATCAAGAAAACCTAAATGGAGTTGTATAACAACAGTGAGAGAATATGCGAAACAAAATAAAATGATCAATCCATGCGAAGATACGAGGTGAAATATAAAGGAAAATTATTTCTTGAAGACAGAACAAGGGCAAAAAAACACCTGCATTAAAACAAAATTGCTGCTTCAATTCTCCAGACTTCACATTCCAAACAACGGCAGTTCTATCGGTACTACCGCTAAGGAGATAATCACCTTTCTTGTTCCATTTCACAGAGAAGATTGTCCCTTCATGTTTGTTAAGAGTTTGAAACAATGACCCTGGATGAAAAGTCAGTTATACGTATCAGTTAGAAAGGCGATCCTGTTTGATGACAACACGAGTATTCCATCATGCCCCTTACCTGATCGGGTCCAGATTCTGGCTTGGCCATCGTAAGAACCTGTCGCAAGCAGGGTACCCTTCCTCTGTACAAAGAAAAATTCATAAATACAAGATTGAATAATAACAAGAAAATCAAATTGTAAGCGCAAGCAATACAGTCTAATTTCAGAAATGCCACCAGAAAAGTATAGATCAACGAAAGTCGGCCCAAAACAAGTAGTGGAAAACTCACATTCCAATCAAGTGTTGTAACATCGTTGTTTTCCTCAGTTGCTCGACTGTCCAAATGCTTCAAAACCATAACATTTGGAGGCATCCTCTGCATAGTAGGATTGCCTGAACCATCGCCAATAGTCCAAATTCTAGCAGTAGAGTCTCCAGACCTAAATTGATATTACACATGGTTAGCTATAATAGAATTATTTAACCATATGCTAATATCATGCTATCACCGACCCATTAGATATTCAAATTCCCTGTGCTTACGATGATTATTTCTAAAAGTTGTAAAATCACGAGAGAATTAGAAACAGAAGTATGAGTATGAACATGAGCCGATTCATAGACGAGAGCAACAAAAGAAAAAAACGGAACTAATACTTACCCAGATGCGAGAAGTGACCCTTCCGGACTCCAAGCACAGACAAAAACCTGGCATGAGTTTAGGAACAAGAGAAATTTGTAACGTTAATATAGAAAACAGAAAAGATATGAAATTTATCATTTTGGCTGTTAAAAATTGAAGTGGACTAGAAGAACTTTATCAGGATATGGTCAAACCTCAGAAGTATGCCCTTCCAAAGCCCTTACATCACAGCTAGAAATTTCACACGGCAAAGAGGTCGAGTCTGTGCAGATATCCATAGGCTCCAAATCTATCATGCAACAAAAGCAAAACTTAGTGTCCACAAGACCAACACAGAAAAATGTAGAAGTATCAGCTTCATGCTCACAATGCTCATACAAGTAACAAATTAGCTGCAATGGGGAATGTATTACCTCCGTCATTTCCATTTTTCTCCTTCTCGCTGTCTCTTGCAGGTTCTCGTTCATGGTCGAGCTCATTGTCAGCATTTGCCTTATCTTTCCTAACCTTTTCCTTTTCCTCTTTAATCATTTGTTGCAACTCAGATACACTTTTTGTTATGAGATCAAAAGGTTCCACAAACCTGAAGTCTTCATCCATATCGGTATCATCCTGCATTCCGTAGTTATTATTGGTTAGTTAAGAGTTATAAGATGATCAGATAGAAAAAAAAAGAATATTCAAATATTTGACTTACAATGCTCAAGTTGGTTTCCAACTCAAGATATTGAAGACCCTTCTGCACAATTTTAATCAGTGCATTGATGGGAATCAGACGACCATCTATTGAGCTCCTATTGAGCCCTGCCTCGTATCCAAAAGAAAATGCTGCATGAATGAATCCTGAAAAAATATATCAGAAAACCAGTAGACTGATTAGATATTACCGTACTAGTCCATCACGATCAAAGTTAAGGTGTCAGCCAACCTATTAGCTAATCATATTCAAAGAAGCAACAACTGATATTATAAAGGACCGACCATAAACTAGAGTGTCTTGAACACCTTGGAAGATCACTAGAAGTAACTTAAATTTTGGTTGTACAATCAACTAAGAGAAGTTGAGTTCGTCTCAATCTTGTTATTATCTTTTTTCTATTTCTTGCTCGAATAATCAGGAGCGACTGTTCCAATGCCCCATACAGCATGCAAAAACTAAACCAACAATTGAAATGAGCACGAAAAGATTTCTGTTTGTCATCCAGAAGAAAGAAAAGCAATATGCAGTTCGACCCCAAAAACATCAGTGTCAATCTGCCCATTCTAGATTTAAAGTATTTTAGACCAGAATACTTTCTTCCACTATCACTACTTTAATCGTATATGTCAAATTAGCGACTTAACATCTGTCCGTAGTCAAACACCATCCTACTCACCCCAGAACCTAATAATCCTTGTTTAAATAACCAAACTAGCCAATTTCTCTGTTACTAGTCATTTTTTATAATCATTGAAATATAGGAAAGCCTTATCTTTCTTGTCAAAGCAGTAAAGACGGGACATTTTCTGCTAACGCAAATTGCCCATTCAGTCCTAGCCACTACCAGATGAAGTCAATTTTGTTCTCGACAATGTTCGCACTAGAATACAACAACAACAGCATACCTGATGTAATCCCACAAGAGGGATAAGGGGAGGGTAGGATGTTTGCAGATCGAACTCCTACCTTTGAGGTAGAGAGCTATTTCCGATAGACCCTTGGCTCGAAAAAACGCTTATCACTAGAATGGTTACAGAAAAATGCTTATATCGCAGAATTTAACTCGTCTACCAACAACATCCCAAGGGGTCTGTGTAGGGTGGTGTGTACACAAATCTTAATCCTATCTGTGCAGGTAAAGGGCGATGTTTCCAAATGTACCAAAGCAATTCGTCTAAATGTGATTAAAAAAAATAATTTACCATAAAAAAAACTTAAAAGGACTATAAAGAATCAAACTATCATTTGAATCCTACAAGATTGTACATGTTCTGAAAAGGAAAATTGAATTACCTGATTCCTGGAGGTACCGGAAGACGATGAAATTCAACAGGTCGGAGGTTAAAGAGGCCATTGTTTGTGAATCGGCTGCGACGACGGTGGCGGAGTTAAATAAACAGAGATATAGGCTAGGCTACTACTACCTATGATATATAGAGGGAAAAAATGAAATGTGGAATTTTGGGAGACACAACATTTATATATGAGACATTAAAATTAGAAATGTTTCGTTCCGAAAGGCATTTCGAATTAATGTTGACTGTTGAATGACTAATGTACCCTCCACGCTCCAGCAAAAGAAATATTATTGTTTTTAACAAAATCAGTTGGTTAAAACAAATACTATGCTGGCAAGAGTTGAATAGATAAACATATTTAATCATATCCAAAAATGGAGAGACGGATTCAGAATTTTAATGAGATGTTTAATTGGTAATATACAACAGTACATTCAATTTACGGAAATCAAAATCTATTATCTAATTTAGATGAACCCCTCATACACTAAATGATGACAAGTTATTGGCATCCCTAACACCTAACGTTGAGGTAGAGATGTTGTTTACGATAGATCCTTAGCTTAGAAAACGCTTATGCACTAGAACTTTTTTCGTAACTGTTAAAATATATGTGAGCCACTTTTATAACGAGGTTATATATCAGCTCTAAAATGCAAAATAAAGGTATAACATACCCTTTTCCCTTTTATAAATTCTATAAGTTCGACTATAAGAGAAAATTTCTAGTGATTATCGTAGCTCTGAGCTCAGCAGCCATGGGAGCCTTGCTTAGCTTCGAGAAACAGAGCTGGGTAACGCCAAAACAGCATAATTTTTTTTGGAAGAGTTCGTCAAACAACCATTAGACCATCCAAGGCTCCATGATAGAACTTGTGACCCAACAACGGCCATCGGTGCTGTTATCACACTCTAGTCTAACGGCCACGATTCATCCACTAGTCTTAATTTCCTGTCTCCTTAGAGGTTGTTACACGAAAAATGTTTACTTTGCATAATTTAACTCGTCTAACAACAACAACAACAACAACATATCCAGTGTGAACACAAGCTTTACCTCTAATAGAAGAGCTATTCCCAAACACACTCTCGCCGAGGCGGAACCAGAATTTTTGATAAAAGGGTTCAAAATCTGAAAGAAATACACACACGAAGTAGCTGAAGGAGGTTCAACATCTGCTACGTATACCTAAAAAATTATTTTTAATCATATAAAAATAATATAATTTTCCATCGAAGGGGGTTCAGATGAACCCCTAAAGCTATGGTGGCTCCGCCACTGGCTCTCGCCTCTAGTAAATCATATCAAATCAATTAAAAAGTACTTATCTAACTAGTGATTCAAATTTCAAAACAAAATCGAACAAGCTCAGAAAGAGAAAATTGAAGACCTGATTCATCGAAGTATGTCTAGTGGCATAGCCACATGGTGGTAAGGGTGTACAATTCGTCTAAAAAATAACAATATTTATAAATAATATGATACACGAAATGATTAAATAACATATTTTGAACAACCTTACTATAAAAACTTGTAACTTCTGTATACCCTTTGTGAAATTTCTGGCTCGGCCACTTGAAGTAACGGTAAACATTGTAATTCGGTTTGAGGTAATCCATACCATTGTTTGTGAATCGCCAGCAGAGTAAAGTAAACAGACATAGAAAGAGGGGGAAATGGAAAGAGGGAAATTTGAGAGAGATGGTATTTATATATGAGGCGTTAGAATTGGATTTGTTTTAGTTTCATGACTAAAACTACCCAAACACATGGTTATAAATAAAATAAAATATATGATTGCTTTAAATTTATTTAAGGGAAAATTACGCGGATAAACAAACATATACTAGTTAATTAAATAACATAGCTATAGTTTGTATTAATTATCATTCACGACTAACCTTTAACTATATTTACATCTCCTCTCTCTGGAATCTCGCTCGCTCCTCTCTCCTCTTTTTCAGTCATTTCTCCTTAGCCACTTTCCTCTCCTTGCGTAATCTCTCTCTCGCTTCTTTCTGTCCAGTTTCTCTCGTTTATACAAATACAAATATTGGCAATTATTTATACACACACAAATCATAACAATCAATTGTACAAATACATGTCCAGTCTCTCTCGCTTCTTTCTGTCTAGTCTCTCTCGCTTGTACAAACACAAATTATATAATTACATATGTCAATAGCCGTTTATATACCAAACACAAATGATAACATTAATTATACAAATACGAATTACAGATGTTAACTAGGGGTGTCAAATAGGCGGGTCGGGTTGAAATTTGAGATATTATAATGGGTTGAAATAGAAACTAGGTTGGGTTCTAACCCGCTGAAGCTTACTTTTGGGTCTAATGGGCTTTATTCTAATGTCTATTTACGAAATTTCTCCTAGGGGTGTCAAAATGAGTTCAAATATACGTAACCCGCCTAATCTATTCAGAATTTATGGGTTGGGCTCAAGATAGTTTGAATTGAGTTCAATCTCAACTCATTCAAGTCTTAAACTATTTTTTTTTTAAAAAATTCAATTGAGTCCAATTTAATTTCAAATTGCAACCTGTTTAAAAACTCTTTATTTATTTGTTTATTTATTTTCTTGAGTTGTTATAAATGTTAACTAATAACATGTCAAAATTATTGAAATTAACAGACCAAATTGGATGGATCATAACCCAACCCAATTTTTATCCCATTTGAACCCAAAGTAAACTTGGCGGGCATAACCCAACCCGATATTTAACCTATTTGAGTCCAAGTAAATTTAGGCGGATCATGAGCCAACTTGATCATTTTTTCAACCCACTAAGCAAACTATAGCTATAGAAGGCCTAATATTTGCTATTCATGAAAGTATCCCTTTAAATATCTCCAATGTCAATTCAACCTCGATCACTTGACACCCTATTTAATCCTATCTAAAAATGAACAGAAAGAATCAGAATTTGATTTGAGAGTCTATCACGACATATTTTATTTATTGGATTCAAAATTTATCATTAATACTAATATCTTTGTGAATATATCAAATGAAACTATTTAGTTCAGATGAATAGATACATTAAACGTGAAAAATGGTCTGTATATGTGATATCTACATAAAAAAAATCATAATAGTTAACTATAGTTAAGTTATATATAAATTTGATAATGTGAATTGATTAACTATTATTGATGAAAATTTTTGTAAATGAAGACATGTGTGACGTGTTCATTAGGAGTTACAATCGAGTCATTCATCTTTTTTCGATCTTTATAAACAAATCGATCAAGCATGCATGTTAGTGATATTTTCTTTTAAATATTATGAGATTAGAGCTAAGTAACAATTCTATTTTTATTTCTTTTTAGTAATTAGTGACCTTATTCGCTGAAACTTTGAGGAAAAAGGAGTTTTTTCACACTAAAATTTGAGCTTGTATAAACTCAATATATTCATATTCCATTGACTTGATGTGTTGTTGCAAAATATAACAAAAGAGAATACAAATTTTAGTTTCAATCTAGTCATCTTACTTAGCAAGAATATTGGTGAAGATCGAATTCAAATTAAAAAAATTCTAATAATAATATTGATCATCTTTAAAATTTATGTTTTTTAAATTACTATTTAAATATATTCGTAATAATATTTATGTCACGTTCATAATTTAATTGATAAAGTATAAACACACAACTCTAATATCAAGAAATAAATAATTAGTGAAAGAGAAAGTAAAATCTTAAAAATTAATTATGGTGAATAGGAGTCAGTACAAATCAACAAAGTATACTTGTAAATTAATAAAAATGAATGAAAGGGGAAAAAAAACTCACGCATTAATTAAAAAAAAGAGGAAAAAAGAAAAAGCTTCCAAAGTTCGAACCAATGGAGCTGCCTGTGTGACAGATTACCTATTTTGTCAATTAAACTACTAACAATTTTATTTAGTGGATGACAAAGAAAATAATATTCATTTTCTTAAACATAGTATACATATATACAAAGTTTTTTCTGAGTTTAGTGAGTGTCATGACACCCCCACAGGCATCCATAAATCCGCCCCTGCCTGTAGTGATTTGGAAATCAGTTGACCATTAACTAATCAGTTCTTTGTTCCATGTTCCTCTACTAGTTTCTGCAATAACTTGTCATCTTGAAGATTCCAATATCAAGGCTTATTCTTTTCCTTTTTCTTCAATTTCCACTCAGTAAAATTAGTAAAATATATGAGATAGAAGGAATGAACAATACATGGGATATAAAGTACAAAGTATATATGTCCAGTGGGTGGAAGGAGGAGGTAGGCCTAGCATTTACTTGGTAAAGACTTGTGAGGAGAGTGGAGTATATATAGTGGGGGTGGGGGTACATCGGATAGGGGCGACCGAATTAATAGGTTTAAAAAAGAATGATCAACTTTTCTTTTTAGTCTATTTAAAAAAGAATGATCTCATCTTTTTTTTAGTAACGTTTTAATTTCAGCTTATCATGTTGCATATTTAAGGCCACAAGATTAAAGAAAATTTTGAGTTTTTTCTTTTGGCTAAAATCATCCCTCAACCGCGACTTAAATCTAATGTATATCCTTAAATTATCTAAGTGAGCAAAAAACGTCCTTATACTATCAAAAAAATAACAGAATCATCCTTTAGCCTATTTTTATTAAGAAACTGATTAAATCAATAATTTTTTTTTATAATTTGGTCACGTCTTGGCCACGACAAACAGATCAAAATTACCTAAAAATAATAAGGATATGGATAGGATATGAATCTTGAATTTAAATTTCGTATGTTGTTAGTTTGTATAGTATGTTTTTTTTACATCATCAAGTAAATTGACTTGCACCAATACGTAAGTTTTGAAATATTCATACAGTACGTTCCAAAGGTTAAAAAGATTATGTAAAAGAATCATTTCAAATATATTACATCCAACTATTTAGAGATTATCTTTATAAATATTGAGGGGTATATACTATACATACAATGATCACATTTTATACAATGTACAGAAATGCTGGAAATTTAGTGAAATCACGTAGGTGTTTAGTTATTAAAATAAAAAAATAACTACTTTATTTGAAATTTTTGAAGTTGGAGTAATACTTGTTTTTTTCCAAAGAATATTTAGAATTTGAATATATTTTATCTGAATATAATTTAAATTCTCAATTTCAAAAAAATTAAAAAAAATCACCTAACTTGATTAGCTTAACCATGTGTACATATATTCATTTGACTTGACATATTCTTTGTTGGGGCGTGAGTTTTTTTTTAAAAATAGATAAAAGGATGAATTTTGCAATTTTTTTGGATAGTTCAAGAATGTTTTCTGTTCACTTATAAAACGCAAGAATGTACTTTAGGTTTTGGTCATACTCCAGGAATAATTTTAGCCAAAAACTCGTAAACTTTTAGTATATTTGACACAACTGTAATTTAGGACCACAAAATTTAAAAATTATCTTTATTTTCTAAAATTTTATGCGAAGTTAAAGGAGACCACTCTTTTTCAAATGGTGGAAGTACTTATTAATTATACAAATGAAATGTATCCCATTGCTAATATCTCATAATTATTAGTTTTTTTCTTTAAATAGTGTTTGATGGATTGGATTGGAAGGTAGTAATATTAAAGTTTGACTAGCCATTATTTTAGGAGAAAAAACAAGATAACATTCAAACTAGTCATTTTGACTACAAAAGAAATGTTTGACAAATAATTATTTTTATGTATAATAAACTTAAGTGTTTTCACATCAAACTAATGAATGTAAGAGATTTACTTTGATAGGCGCTTAAATCGAGATTAACTGAAATTTCGGTAGAAAATTAATAAATTATATTTATATCATTCTGTGTATAAACTCCTTGACTTATAGTTTAATTTCATATTTTTATTTTGACTATCTTAAACTCTCGATTTTTATGTGTTGGCATTTGAGGAAGAAGCAGTCTGTCAACTAATGCACATGGTTCAATTGATTTGTCACCTTATTTCTTTCAAGTGATTTTCATTTTTTGTGTATAAAATATTAACAGTTTAACCTATACGAACAGATAATAATCACTGATAAATTTAGATGTTAGTGATCCTAGAACTATTTAGCATATCTATAAATCGATAACTAAGTCGAATTGATAAACTTTATGTTGGGTTTTAAAAGGTGTGAATGAAAAATGAAGAGTTGCGACTTTTATGAAGAGTTGCGACTTTTATGAAAGGTTGGGATTTTTATGAAAAGTTGTGACTATATGAAAAGTTGTGACTTTTATGAAAAATTGTGACTTTTATGAAAAGTTATGACTTTTATGAAAGGTGACGATCTTTCTGAAAGATTGTAACTTTTCCAAAGGTTTGTGACCTTTCCAGTAAGGCACAATAAGAACCTTTCGCACTACCCTTGGTTCTATAAATTTAGGAATTTTCTCTCATTTTAAATATATAGAATTCAAATTTTTTGATCTCTTCTTCTTCTTCTGCACAACAAAATTACTTTGTGCATTTTACTGCTCATGACTGGTCGCTGACACCAGAGTTTTTGATATCTATACACTGGTGATTGAGATCATTTTACCATGGGAGGTCATATAACCAAATCAAACTTCGGATATTAGAGGAGAATAATTTCCTTAAGGGGACACTGTGAGTTCAGTGGACTTGATCTTTTTCTGTTCAAATTTTTCCAGATTCTGATCATATTTTATGTTTTTCTTAATTAATTTCTGTTCATCTCGTATACTGATTCAGTAAACTTTGATTACTTCATGTTTCTGCAACGTTTTATCAGAATCAGTAATTCTATTTTTCAAACACAGCTTGACAACAATCTTAAGGAAATTATTATACCGTTAGTATTTTTTGTATTCTACTGATTGAGAGAATCTGATCATGAGAGTAGAAGATAAATGCATCACTTCTCTATAATTCGTTGCTTTGTTTAGCAAGGTCGAAGTAAGAATGTAACAGAAAAAATTTGTGGTATTTTAATTAAAGATTACCAGGTAACCATCTTATTATATTGTCTTAGGATGAAAACAGTTTCTAAGAGTTATCATCTTTGATTTTTTATCATGTGTAGCTTTGGAAAAAGATCTGCAAACCATATGTTGTGGAATGAATTTTACTTGGCAAATATTGTTGCCTTTAAAATTCTTTAGTTTGCAAAAATGAGAAATGCATATTTTTGTTTGATAAAATAATATATAAAAATGTTATAGTTGGAAGACTATTTGATAAGAAAAACATTTCAATGTGATGGTCTAAGAATATGTTTTATTGTGATTGGAGAAAGAAAAAAAAAGACTTTTGTAGTTTTGTACTCTATGTGAAATGTTAGTGTCTCTAATTTTTGTAGACTAAAACTTTTTGTGGTTTTCTACTCTAAATAAATTGGACATTGCAATTGCTTTGAAGAATATGAAAACTTGACATGATAAGTCAGTGTTGTACTTTTTTATGTTTTATAAACTTTATTATTAAATAGAAAAAAAAGTACAAAATTTTATCTTTATTGTTAGTATTCTAAATACTAAGTGGTATGTCTATTTGTGATAGACGACAAATACCAGCGTTTTGGGTATCAATACACTGGTGATTTTGATCATTCTACCTTGGGAGGACATATTCCAAATCAAACCTCGAATACCGGAGGGGAATTATTTCCTTAAGGGGACACTGTGCATTCAGTGAGCTTGATCTTCTTTTTGTTTTTCCAAATTCTGGTATGTGTTACAATTTTTAGATTTGTGAATTAATTTTTGTTCTTCTATTCTTCACTGGTTCATTACACTTTGGTTACTTCGTGTTTTTGCAAAGTATGTTGGAATCAGTAAGATTCTTTAAACACAGATTGACAACAATTCTTCTTTAAGAAAAATATTTCATATACTTTTTCTAATATGTTTCTGATTCTAGTTTCTCTACTAGTTTTAATTTTGTAGTTATGAAAATGTTCTTAAACTTTGTTGCGTCTTACCGAGTTCTTCAACATTTTGTTCTAAGTATCTTAGGAATACTAGATGAATAATACTTTAAAAGTGAACTGAATTGATCGATACACAACCCTTGGGAGATCTAGTATGTAGCTTAGGTAAAAATGCATCCCCCCTTGATTCAGGGTGTTATTGTTTTAAAAAGGAAATATACTTATTGGACCCTGAAGGGTAGTTTAGTCATTCAACAATTCATTCGAAACGCCTTTTTTGGAACCAACATAACTTTCACACATCCCAAAATTCACACTTACCATATGTTTGCCTCTATATACATGAGAGGATGTAATAGTAATCCATTTGTCTGTTTTGAGTTTAAGCGGCTAACAATTCACAACAATGGCCTCTTTAACCTCTGAGTTCCTCAATTTCATTGTTTTCCGCTACCTCAGTGAATCAGGTAATTTAATTCTCATCTCTAGAACTTGTTATATCTATTCAAATTTAATTGATGTTGTGTGTCTATTTTGAAATCCCCATGAATCCGAGTTTAATTATCTTGATATGCTTTACTTAATTTGAGAGGATCCGAGTTTGAAAACCGAATCCCTCTATCTGCACAAGGTAGGGGTTAACGATTGCGTACACAAACCTTCCCAAACACCCCTAGATATATTGTTGTTAGATGATTGTTTTTTTTAAAAATTTATACACCGTTTCGAGCATGCTTTTATTAATAATATAATTTTAAAAACTCAACACAGACAAGTACAAACAAAGGGGGCTAGATGATGTAAAATTCTGCAAATAAACATTTTTATGTTCTTATGAGCCAAGGATCTATCAAAAACAGTCTCTCAACCTCAAAGTTTGATATATTTTTTCAGGATTCACACATGCAGCATTTACTTTTGGATACGAGGCAGGGATCAATAGGAGCGCGATCGATGGACATCTAGTTCCTCCTGGTGCTCTTGTTCAATTTGTTCAAAAGGGTATTCAGTATCTTGAACTGGAATCTAATTTGGGCAATGTAAGATGAACATTTTGATATTCTGATTTTCCTATATGAAGTTTAGTTCTTTTTACCACTCTGTACTAACCAATATAATTACGGAATGCAGGATGATACCGATATGAATGAAGACTTCAAGCTTTTAGAGCCTTTGGATCTCATTACAAAGGATGTGGATGAGCTGCGGAAAATAATAAAAGAGAAAAAGGAGAAGGTTCAGAAAGGTAAAGTGAATGCTGACCACAAACGAGAACCTACAAGAAATAGTGAGATGGAGAAACAACAAAAGGACAGAGAAAGGAGTGATGTTATGGTTTTGGAAGGGCATACATCTGAGGTTCGCCATGATTTCTCAATAGGTGATCTGATATATATCTTCAGTTTTCATTACAATTCTCTTTTGTTTCTATACTCGTGCTAGGTTTTTGCCTGTGCTTGGAGTCCAGAAGGGTCACTACTTGCATCGGGGTAAGCATTAGTACCATTTCTTTCTTTTTTGCTCTCGTATATGAATCAACTGACGTTCATATTCATACTGCTGTTTTTTTAGACTCGTTGAACGAATCATGTTTATAATAGCTAACCTTGTGTAATAACACGTTAGGTCCGGAGACGCGACTGCTAGAATTTGGACTATCGGAGATGGTCCATGTAATTCTACTATCCCAAATGTTTTGGTTTTGAACCATTTGGAAAGTCAAGCAACTGAGGAAAACAAGGATGTTACATCACTTGACTGGAATGTTAGTTTTCTACTGCTTGTTCTGGGCTGACATTCGTTGATGTACTTTTCTGAAATTAGATTGCATTGTTTGTACAGAGAGAGGGTACCCTGCTTGCAACAGGTTCTTACGATGGCCAAGCCAGAATCTGGAAACGATCTGGTAAGGGGCATGGAGGAAAAACTTGTTCTGAAGATTGAATGTATAAATTATCAGTGCTTTTTGTGTCTTGTTTTCTCTTACTGACTTTTCATACAGGGGAACTGGTTAGTACTCTTGACAAACATAAAGGGCCAATCATATCTTTGAAGTGGAACGAGAAAGGTGATTATCTCCTTAGCGGTAGTATTGATACAACTGCCGTTGTTTGGAATGTGAAGTCTGGAGAATCAAAGCAGCAATTTGATTTTCATTCAGGTGTTCTGTCTCAATTATTCTTTATATTGTACCTCATATCTAAGCAAGGACAGATTTTGTTTTGTTTTGCTTATGTTCTCATTGTTGTTAAACAACCCCATGTAGGTCCATTGCTTGATGTTTCTTGGCGAAACAATGATTCTTTCGCGACCAGCTCCGCTGATAACATGATATATGTTTGTAAAGTTGGAGAGAACAAACCAGTCAAAAAGTTCTCAGGACATCAGGTGACGACTGAAGCTTAGCATGTTATGCTTCATTCATACATTGATGTATCCGTTGTGAATAGTCTTAAGGGTTGTTTACTTTGCCATTGCAGGATGAAATCAATGCTATCAAGTGGGACCCCTCAGGTTCTTTGCTGGCTTCATGCTCTGATGATACCACAGTTAAGGTAATTCCTATCTTGTCCTTCTAAAGGTTAGACGCATGTACGTTTCAGACCATGCAGCAGACATAAGCTTGGTGTTTTTAAAATGGGATAAGATAGAGAGGCGGTGCAGTGTGCCACTGGCGCTCGAGGATTTTGTCAATAATGTATTGTTTTTATGCAGTTATGGAGCATGAAACAGAATGTCTGCTTGCATGATTTCAGAGAACATAGCAAAGTAACTATATCTGTTCTGTCTTTTTCTTTGCTGATTCATTTAATCAAATCAGAGATCAGCTGCTGACTAATGTTTTTTTTTTGTTAGGAGGTACATACCGTCAAATGGAGTCCTGCTGGCGCTGGTACAAGCGATCGAAATCAACAGTTGTTGCTGGCAAGGTATTCTATCTATTGCTATAGTCATGTTTACAGTATTCTTTCACAAGTGGTGGTAGCACAAGGTTCTCAATTATATATTACATTCCCCTACTTTTTTACTTCTTTGAGCTTATTGGTTTTGATTTATTGTCTGTCTGTGTAGTGCATCATTTGACTGTACGGTGAAGCTATGGGATGTTGAACTAGGACGTCTTCTTCAAAGCTTGAGCGGTCACAGGTAATTGATGTGAACTCATTATGTCTACTCGGAACGGACAGAGGAGATAATAAGGCACTCTTAATAAAATTTTGTTTAGTGTTTACTGGTACTCAATTTAACTATCAATATGTGTGTATCTTTCTTTTAGTTCATCAAATCTTTTTATCGTTCTTAATGTTTTTGGTTTTTAATAAGTAGGTTTTGTTCCATTTTGAATCCAGGGAATCTGTCTATTCTATTGCATTTAGTCCGAACGGTGAATACATGGCAAGTGGATCATTGGACAAATGCATGAATATATGGTCAATTAAGGAGGCCAAGATTGTAAGAACTTACAATGGCGATGGCGCCATTTTTGAAGTTTGCTGGAACAAGCAAGGCAGCAAGGTTGCAGCTTGTTTCGCAAACAAGAAGGTCTGCGTCTTTGACATGCGATTGTAGATCAGGTTGAGGAACCGATGTGAAGCTCTGCCTATCAGAAACGCTGAATAATTGAGGCTCAAACTAAAGTCACATCGTAGATAACCTTTCTGTTGGTTACATCTAGTGTCTGGTTACCCAGATTGGGACCCGACTAAATCATTATCGCATTGATCTGAACTTTAAGGGATTGTTTGGTCTGCAAACATATTATGTTGGATTATAATATATACTATCTAGCTTTAGTTTCATGCATGTTCGTATCTTCTATATCTTACATGAATAATATTAAAGAGAACTTCTCTACTCATTTTTAAGCCTAAGAGAACATGTAAATGAACTTCTTTTGAAGAGTACAAAGCTGATATTCTGACTAATGTTTCTCTTAAATTAACAATACCACATTCAACTCTTAATATGGTATTTCAATTACATACGTCCGATTCTTGGAAATGTTTTACGTATGTTCTCATTCATCTATTAGGTAGTTAAGTTAACTATATAAAATATATTATTTGATTTAATTATACACATTTGCTTCAATAAGTTGTAAAGCCATACACATTTTATACTTAAGGTTGATGCATATAATTAAAAGAGATTGACATCTGTTGTTGTGTGATCAACTTAACGCTCTAGACTATAATAGACAACTGAAAACACACGCAAAAGCTTTTTTTTTTAAAAAAAAATTGAATCGAAAGTATATAATTGAAATACTTTATAGGAGTTGAGATGACCAATTAAAACAAAAGTTAGTTCGAGTGTCTTCTTTTTCCTACCCAACAAAATGAACATTCTAAAGAGAAAAAGTTCTGTCATAGTACAATGCACATAGTCATCTTGTCGTAGGTATCCAATCCTTGTTGCTTGTAGAAAATGGAAGACTTCTCGTGAAATTAGTCAAGATGCGTGCAAGCTAACCTAACACCACAATCATCCAAAAATACAAAATTAAAATAAATTCCATATTTCTCCCTCCATTCACTTTTACTTATCAAAATTTGACTTGACATGGGCAAGGAAAATACTAAAGTACCCTTCCAAAATCCGGATTGGACTTTCGTTAATCAAACAACCCAACTTCCAAAAGGCGTATCTTACTCATACGAACTCGGAATCCCGCAAACTTGGTGGCTTGAAAAGATCATTCCAACAGATTTCCTAACATATCTGGAAGTACACCTAACTCATCTTTAGCTAGGAGTTATGGCCGTTTGAAGTTGACCTAAACTCAACTTATTCTAACTTAACAAATTTTTTCCAGATTTTTAATTCTTTCCAATAATGGCTATTTCAAATTCTTATTTTCTTCCAAGTTAATTTAATTTGTGAGATGTCACATAAAATATTGATTAATCAAACTTCAACCCTTTATATCAATCACTAAAATAATGTTACCAATACGCCATTTAAAAATTAATAGTCTGAATAATCAGAGTCGAACTCAAAAATTTAATTTTATGAATTTTGATACTCCTTTTGTCCAACAATAGTTGTCCACTATTGACTTGACACACCCTTTAAGAAACAATAAATAATAGAGATAATATTACTATATTATCCTTTTGAATTTATTAAATTTATACTTGAGAAATGTGTTGGAAGATAAATAGTATTTAATAGTAAGGTAATATAGACACAAAATATAAATTATCTCGTGATCTTTTAAATTGGGCAAGTATTGTTAGACAACTATTTTTAGTATAGTGGACAACTATTATTGGACGGAGATGTAGTTGGTTCATATGCCGATACTTGTTTCATTTAAACTACTTGCTCGATTCGTCTCACCCTATCTGAATTCTTGTTAAATCTGAGTTCGAGTAAAGAGAGACTCAAAGATGTAGATGGATCCAGCAATAATGGTGAAACTATTGAAAGAGGGTAAATCCCCCCTAATAGGGTAATGGGCGGATAAAGACACAACTGAGGAAATCTAGAAAAATTCAAATTATATTCAAATGGTCTCCAAGATGTCGATGGATTGGACATTACTAGTGAAACTTCTAAAAGAGGCAAAATTCCACCTGTTAGGGCAGTGTGAGGATAAAGACGCAACTGAGGGAACTTAGAAAAACCCAAATTGCTTAAGTCAAATCCATATGGACTACTTACATTTGTACCTTCCCTGATATTGAATTATCTCTTCAATAATGTTTGAGGATTTTTGAATGTCAAATCTTCCGACATGGAAAAGTGCTACCTTTTAAGGGTGAAATTTCAATGATATTTTATCGCGTTATTGGTTCGATCTGATAACAGACGGGCTATCAGGTTCCATTGATTATCAAATTTGGCATTAGTATTGATAACAGTATCATCTTCTTCAGGAGTAAAAGGTTGATAATCCATTTGGAAGAAAGTTGATCACACCACCGAAGCCTACATGATTTTCCAGATCGATCTGGAATTAATTGACCGATAACAAACCAGTTCTTTGTTCCATGTTGCTTTACTAGCTTTTGCAGTAGTTCGTCCTCTTCGGGATTCCAATATAAACACTTCTTCTGGCACTTTTTGTTCATTGTTTCCACTGAATAAAATCAGTCGAGTATATGAGATTGAAAGAAGGAAGGTTACTGGCGATAAAACGTACAAATTATATATGTACAGTGGGGTAGTAGGGGGAGGTACGGCCTAGGATTAACACTACATCAACAATGAGTTTTAGCGGCAATTAATTAACAATTGCCACTAAATATGTATTTTTAGCGACAATTAACACTCATGTATATGTCCCTAAAGACTTTAGCGACATTGGATTAACTAATGTCGGTAAAGGCTTTAGCACTCTTTATTAATGTATCGTTTTATTGTCGCTAAAAGTTATTTTTGTTGTAGTGCATATATAGTGGGGCGGGGTAGAGGGGATAGGGATGATCAGATTATTAGGTAGTTATTAGTTATACAAATGAAGTATATCCCATTGCTAAAATATCATAAATTAATGGGATAATACTCAATTACCCCCTAGCCTATACCCAAAATTCCTGAGACACACCTTATCTTTGATGAGGTCCTTTACCCCCTCCAACTTTTTTTTTAAGTAATCAATTACCACTTTCGTACCTACGTGGCAATATACGTGAATTCACCCGTGTAGGGCGCGTGAGTGAAGATTTTGGCTAACAATGACCAATAAAAGTTAGCCACGTGTCAAAGTAATTTGAAAAAAATTCAAAAATAAATATTAATGTTTCTCTCTAAAGCAATTGTCTTCCTCTTTGAAAAAAAACCCCCATTTTCATGGTTCTTTATTTTTAAAGAAACTCCATCCATTATCATTCAAGTTAAATAGCTCCTTGATTTGAAAAGGTAAAGTAAAATTTAAAAATCCTTTGGATGAAGGTGAAAGTCTTCGAAATCGTTATGAAAATCTGAACATCAATTCAAAGGAGAAGGTTGAGAACGTAAAAGAAATGGGTGAATTGAAAGACAAGAAGAAGATGAAAGGGATGAAAATGAAGAAAACAAATAAACTTTCCCTCTTTCTTTCCTTGTTCCTTTATCTACTTTTTGATAAAGTAATTTTGAAAACATAAATGGCTAGCTTTTTTGAATTTGGGAAGTGTAAAAGTAGCTGATAGTCACTTTTAAGAAAGCTGCAAAAATGGGGCCCGACGCGTGTTGAACAAACACATCAACCTTTCTGATTATTATTGTCACGTAGGTACGAAAGTGGTAATTAATTACTTAAAAAAAAAGTTGGAGGGGGTAATAGGATCTCATCAAAGATAAGGTGTGTCTTAGAGATTTTGGGTATAGGCTAGGGGTGTAATTGAGTATTATCCCTAAATTAATTAGTTTTTTTCTTGGGAAAGTGCACAAGTACCCCCCCCCCTCCAAAAAAAAACCTATGCCTGAAATATCTCACACGTCGCCCGTCCATGGAGGAATTATGGTACATGACCTTATCTTGTGAGCCCAGCGCGTGTTGACATTTTTAACAAGCTAGTGTCACGTCGGTCGAAAAGGGGTAGAAAATTATTTATAAGATAAGTTTGGGGATGTCATAGGACCTTAGTATAGTATAAGTGTGTCTCTGAATTTCGGGCATAAGTTGGGGGTACTTATGCATTTTTCCTTTTTTCTTTAAATAGTGTTGGGTGGACTAAATTAGAAGGAATAAGATCGAAGTAATATTGAAGTTTGACCAGCTATTATTTTAGGAAAAGGCAATATAACATTCAAACTAACCATTTTTATTTAAACCAGGGTGTTATTGTTTTAAAAAGTAAATATATTTATTGGAGCCTGAAAGGTAGTTTAGTCATTCAACAATTAATTGAAAATGCTTTTTTTGTACATATTGATCCCTCAACTCCCTACGAAGGGTTCCATAAAGATTTCGCAAAGAAACCGTCTGTAAGTTATATCACCAATATATTTATGGGCTAACACATACGAAAAATTGAGAGAATCGCCTAATTCCTGTAAATTGACCCCTAAATATCCAAAATGGACTCTAATAATTGTGATATTGTATAGATTTTTCCATCAACTCCGCATGGAGGTTTCTGTAAATATTTTGCAAAGAAATCATCCAGAAGACAAATCACCAAAAAATTCTTGGGCTAACGCACACACAATAAAAAAAAAGGGAAAACGCACAAGTACCTTCTCAATCTATGCCGAAATCCCAGAGACACACTTATACTATACTAAGGTTCTATTACCCCTGAACTTATTTTATAAGTAATTTTCTACCCCTTTTCGGCCTACGTGGCACTAGCTTGAAAAAAAATCAACCAACGTTGGGCCCACAAGATAGTGTCACGTAGGCCGAAAAGGGTAGAAAATTTCATATTAATAGGACCTTCATATAGTATAAGTGTATCTCTGGGATTTCTATCATATTTTTCGCCTCTATATATATGAGAGGATGTAGTAGTAATCCATTTCTATTTAATTTTGATCCTCCAACAATTTACAACAAAGGCCTCTTTAACCTCTGAGCTTCTCGATTACATTGTTTTCCACTATTTCAGTGAATCAGGTAATTTAATTCTCATCTTCAGAACCTGTTATATCTATCCAATTTTAATTGATGTTGTGTTTCTATTTTGAATCCGAGTTTGAAAACTGGATCCTTTCTCTCTCTCTATATATATGCACAAGGTAGGGATTAAAGTTCGCGTACACAACAACCTCCCCACACACCCTTGGGTATGTTGTTGATGTTAAATTTTGCAAAGTGAACATTTTTTTCTCTATCCGAAACATGTTGTTTTTGTTTACTAGGTTTAATTCATTCAATATCTACTAGAGTAATAAATTTTGAATTCAGTAAATTGAATATGTTGTTATTACTATATTTAAACATCTCATTTGAATTTTGTATTTGTCGCTCCATTTATAGATAGGATTAAATATATATTTAACTTTCAACTCTTGCCCATGAGAAAGTAAAGTTGATCATGATGGACTAGTACCAATGCAGGATTCACATTCAACATTTCCTTTTGGGTAGTATATATCAAATCGGTCTACTGGTTTTGTTGATATATTTGTTCAGGATTCACATATTCAGCATTTACTTTTGGATACGAGCCAGGGATCAATAGGAGCACAATGGATGGACTTCTAGTTCCTCTTGGTGCTCTTATTCAATTTGTGCAAAAGGGTATTCACAATCTTGAACTGGAAACTAATTTGAGCAATGTAACCCACACGTTGCTCAAATTTGTTTCCAGTTCAAGATATTGAATACCCTTTTGCACAAGTTCAACAAGAGCATCAAAAGGAACCAGATTTTTATCCATTGTGCTCTTTTTGATCCTAGCCTCGTGTCCAAAAGTAAAGGTTGAATGTGCGAATCCTGAAAAAATATATCAGCAAACCAATGGACTGATTAGAGGCCAAGATTGAAAAAACTTATAACGGCGACAAAGGAATTTTTGAAGTGTGTTGGAACAAGGAAGGCTGCAAGGTTTCAGCTTATTTCGCAAACAAGAAGGTTTATGTGTTTGATGTGCCATTATAGACGTTGAAGAGTACTTCTAAAGGACTTGGGAACTGAAATTTTTTCATTTTAGTTGATTTATGCGCTTATTTGGACATATGGTGTAAGACTTTGTTTGGTATCATGCTTTATTTCATTGCTTTATCAATCATATATAGGCTCTTTTCAGCTTAATACATAATTAACTTGTCAAAATATTCCATTTAACCTTCGATCTAAATCATGCTTCAATTGACCATGCCTAATTTGAATATCTAAATATAATATTTTCACTTGCTTATAAAGTTGGTATCAAGCTTGTTTTTTATGACAAAATATTTATAGGCCAGCAACCACGAAAAACTAAAAAAAATCGTCTAATTACTGTAAATTTGCACCAAAAAGGACTCTAAATTTTTTTGATATTATACGTATTGCTCCCACAACTTCCTACGAAGGATTTCGTAAAGGTTTCGCAAAGAAATAGTTCGAAAATCATATCACCAAAATATTCATGGGTGTTAACAAACGAAAAGCTGAAAAGATCACCTAATTTCTATAAATTAACCTCTAAATTTCCAAAATGGATTCTAAGAAAAATGTGAGATTATATCTATTGTTCCCCAACTCCTTGTGGAGGGTACTGTAAAGATTTTACAAAGAAATTTTCTGAAAGACACACGAAAAATTATTTTTTATTCAAATAGTGTCAAATTCCAAAATAAAAGGAAAGAGATGCTTGTATGCACATTAGATTCGCTAACTCAATTGTTAAAATCGCTTAATTCCTATACATTGGCCTCTATTTGAGTAAAATAGACTCTAAAAATTATGAGATTGTACATATTGATCCCTCAAATCCCTACGAAGGGTTACATAAATATTTCGTAAAGAAACCGTCTGTAAGTTATATCACCAACATATTTAGGGGCTAACACATAAAAAAAATTGAGAGAATCGCCTAATTCCTGTAAATTGGCCCCTTAATATCCAAAATAGACTCTAATAATTGTGATATTGTACATATTGTTCCATCAACTCCCCATGGAGGTTTCTATAAATATTTTGCAAAGAAATCATCCAGAAGACAAATCAACAAAAAATTATTGGGCTAACGCACACAATAAAAAAGGGCTAACGCACAAGTACCCTCTCAATCTATGCCGAAATCGCAGAGAGACACTTATACTATACTAAGGTTCTATTACCCCCCTGAACTTATTTTATTAGTAATTTTCTACCCCTTTTCGGCCTACATGGCCCTAGCTTGAAAAAAAAAGTCAACCAGTATTGGGCCCAAAAGATAATGTCACGTAGGCCGAAAAGGGTAGAAAATTAATTATAAAATAAGTTCAAGGGGGTAATAGGACCTTCGTATAGAATAAGTCTGTCTCTGAGATTTCGGGCATAGGTCAAGAGGTACTTGTGCATTATCCCTAAAAAAACCTATGGAAATCGCTTAATTCTTGTAAATTGCCCCCTAATTGCGCAAAATGGACTCTAAATATTATGAGATTGTATGTACTGCTCCCTAAATCCCCACAGAAGGTTCTATAAAAAAAGTCATCTGGAAGCCATATCACCAAAATATTTTTGGGCTAATACACATGAAAAATTGAGATAATCGCCCAATTCTTGTAAATTGCCCCCCTAAAAGCCTAAAATAAACTCTAAAAATTGTGAGACTATATGTTGTCCTCCCAGAACTCCCTACGAAGGGTTCTTTAAAGGTTTCACAAAGAAAATCATTCGGAAGTCATATTACCCAAATATTCTTGGCCTAACAAATACAAAAAATTAAAAAAAAATCACTTAATCCCTGTAAATTGGCTCTTGAATGCCCAAAATGGACTCTAAAAATTGTGAGAATGCAGGTATTGCTCCTCAACTCCCTACATAGGGTTTCATAATGGTTTCCAAAGAAATCGCCCGGAAGCTATATCACTAAAATATTCATGGGTTTATAAACACTAAAAATTGAGAAAATTGACTAAATCCTATTAATTGGCCCCTAAATGTCTAAAATGGATTCTAATAATTGTGAGACTATACAGATTGCTCTTCCAATTACCTACAGATTGTACATTAAAGGTTTTCATATATGCATTATATGTAGTATATTTATTGATAAATTAAACTTCAAATGTGAATCGAACTGACCGATACGAAACCTTAGGCGAATGTAGCATACAGCTTAGGTAAAAATTCATCTGCACTTGTTTTTCATTGATAGGTTTTAATAAGTTCTATCTTGGATCAAAGGAAAGAACAATCATAATCAGACTCTCCCAAAGAATATGAATAAATAAATTTAACAATTCAAGTCTTGGCAACATAATTTTTATTTAAAAGGGTGTTATTGTTTTAAAAAGGAAATCTATTTATTGGAGCCTGAAGGGTAGTTTAGTCATTCAATAATTCATTAAAAATGCCTTTTTTGGAACTAACATAAGGTTTTCATACATCCCAAAAAATTCACTTACCCTAATTTTTTCCTCTGTATATATGAGAGGATGGCCACTTTCATTTTAAGCCGCCAACAATTCACAACAATGGCCTCTTTAACCTCTGAGTTCCTCAATTTCATTGTTTTCCGCTATATCTTTGAATCAGGTAATTTAATTCTCATCTTCAGAACTTGTTATATCTATCAAATTTTAATTGATGTTGTGTTTCTATTATGAAATTCCCATGAATCCGAGTTTGAAAACTGGATCCTCTATCTGCACAAGGTAGGGATTTAGTGTTGCGTACACACCAACCCCTTGATATGTTGTTGTTGTTAGATGATGTTAAATTCTGCAAAGTAAACATTTTTTCTCTATCTAAACATGTTGTTGTTGTTAGATGATGTTAAATTCTGTAAAGTAAACATTTTTTCTGTATCGAAAACATGTTGTTAGATGATGTTAAATTCTGCAAAGTAGACATTTTTTCTGTATCAAAAATATGTTGTTGTTGTTAGAAATGTTAAAATTCTGCAAAGTAAACATTTTTTCTGTATCAAAAATATATTGTTGTTGTTTGCTAGGTTTTATCCACTAGAATAATAAATTTTTGAATTCAGTAAATTGAATGTGTTGTTATTACCAAATTTAAACATCTCATTTAATTTTATATATGTATCTCCATTTTTAGATAGGATTAAATAAATTTAACTTTCAACTCTTGCCCATGAGGAAGTAAATTTGATCGTGATGGACTAGTACGGATTCAGGATTCACACATTTAGCTTTTGCTTTTGGATAGTATATATCTAATCGGTCTACTGGTTTTGGTGATATATTTTTTCAGGATTCAAACATCCATTATTTACTTTTGGATACGAGGCTAGGATCAATAGGAGCACTACGGATGGACATCTAGTTCCTATTAATGCGCTTATTAACATTGTGCAAAAGGTTATTCAGTACCTTGAGCTGGAAACTAATTTGAGCAATGTAAGGCATACATTGCTCAAGTTGGTTTCCAACTCAAGATATTGAAGACCCTTTTGCACAAGTTTAATCAGCGCATTGATGGGAACCAGATGACCATCTATTGTGCTCCTATTGAGCCCTGCCTCGTTTCCAAAAGTAAATGTTGAATGAGTGAATCCTGAAAAAATATATCAGCAAACCAGTAGACTGATTAGAAGCCAAGATTGTAAAAACTTATAACGGCGATGGAGGCATTTTTGAAGTGTGTTGGAACATAGAAGGCTGCAAGGTTAAAGCTTGTTTCGCAAACAAGGTCTGTGTGTTTGATATGCTATTGTAGACGTTGAGGAGTACTTCAAAAGAACTTGGGAACTGAATTTTTTTCATTTTAGTTAATTTATGCGCTTATTTGGACATATGGTTGGTATCATACTTTCTTTCATTGCTTTATCAATCCTATAGAGGTTTTTTGGCTTAATACATAATTAACTTGTCAAATTATTCCATTTAGACCTTCGATCTACGTCATGCTTCAATGGAACATGCCTAATTTAAATATCTAAATAGAATAATCTGATTTGGTTATTAAGTTGGTATTAAGCTTTTTTTTATGACAGAATATTTATGGGCTAGCAACTAAGAAAAACTAAAAAATTTGTCTAATTTTTGTAAATTTGCCACAAAATGGACTCTAAAAATTGCGACACTATGTGCATTGCTCCTAAAACTTCCTAAGGAGGATTTCGTAAAGGTTTCACAAAGAAATAGTTTGAAAGTCATATCACTAAAGTATTCATGGATGTTACACACGAAAAACTGAAAAAATAACCTAATTTCTATAAATTGACCCCTAAATTTCAAAAATGGATTCTAAGAAAACTGTGAGATTTTACCTATTATTCCCCAACTCCTTCCGGAGTGTACTGTGAAGATTCTACAAAGAAATTTAGTGGAAGACATATCTCCAAAAAATTCTTGGGCATACACAAGAAATTAAGAAAATCGCTTAATTCTTGTAAATTGGTTCCTATATGAGTAAAATAGACTCTAAAATTTGTGCGTCCCCAACTCCCTATGAAGGGTTCCATAAGGATTTCGCAAAGAAATCGTCTGTAAGTCATATCGCAAAAATATTTATGGACTAATTGAGATAATCACCTATTCTTGTAATTTTGCCCCTTAATGTCCAAAATGGACTCTAATAATTGTAATATTGTGCATATTGTTCCCTTGACTCCTAATGAAGGGTTCTGTAAATATTTCGTGAAGAAATCATCCGGAAGACATATCACCAAATATTCATGAGCTAATACACAAAAACTATGGAAATCGCTTAATTCCTGCAAATTACCCCTCTAAATATGCAAAATGGACTCCACAAATTATGAGATTGTACGTACTTCTCCCTAAATCTTTACTGAGGGTTCTATAAAGATTTCACAAAGAAGTCATCTGGAAGACATATCACCAAAATATTTATGGGCTAATACACATGAAAAATTTAGATAATCACCCAATTCTTGTAAATTGACCCCCGAAAAGCCCAAAATAAACTCTAAAAATTGTGAGATTGTATGTTGTCCTCTCCAAACTTCCTATGAAGGATCCTTGTCTCTCTTCTTTAGCTAATGATGAAGCAAATCCCTAAAGTCAAAGTAGTCCATGAAAGCATCTATTTTTTCCGTTCAAGAAATAGCTTATGTAAAGATGGGGTGAGTCCCTTATAAGATCTTCCTTTCTTCTCTTTTCTTCTATTAGTTAGCTTGGATTGAGAGAAAGCTCCGCCCAATAGCGCTTAGCCACCCATGTGTGTGTAGACCGAAATGGTCTCGCGAAGCCGGTCAACGGTAGCCTACCTGGTTTCACAAAAAAATCTTTTGAAAGTCATATCACCCTAATATTCTTGGCCTAACACACACGAAAAACTAAAAAAAAATCTCTGAATTCCTACAATTAGCGCTTGGATGCCCAAAATGGACTCTAAAAATTGTGAGAATGTAGGTATTTCTCCCCAACTCCATACGGAGGGTTTCGTAATTCTTTGCAAAGAAATCGCCCAGAAGTTATATAACTAAAATATTCATGGGCTTATACACACTAAAAATTGAGAAAATCGCCTAAATCCTATTAATTGGTCCCTAAAATCTAAAATGGATTCTAATAATTGTGAGACTGTACATATTGCTCCTCCAACTCCCTACAGATGGTTCATTAAAGGTTTTCATATATGTGGTATATTTATTGATAGATTTTAAATGTGATTCGAACCGACTGATACAATACTCTAGGCGAATCTAGCATATAGCTTAGGTAAAAATGCATCCGCACTTGATTTATACATTGATAGGTTTTAATAAGTTCCTTCTTAGCTCGTAGGAAAGAACAATTGAAATCAGACTCTCCCAAAGAATATGAATAAATAAATTTAACAATTCAAGTCTTGGCAACATAATTTTTATTTAAACCAGGGTGTTATTGTTTTAAAAAGGAAATATATTTATTGGAGCCTAAAGGTAGCTTAGTCATCCAACAATTCATTCAAAATGCCTTTTTTGGAACCTACATAACCTTTCATACATCCCAAATGATTCACACTTAACAATATTTTTTTGCCTCTATATATATGAGAGGATGGCCTCTTTTAGTATATGACGTCAACAATTCACAACAATGGCCTCTTTTACCTCTGAGTTCCTCATTTTCATTGTTTTATGCTACCTCAGTGAATCAGGTAATTTATATCTATCCAATTTTAATTGATGTTGCGTTTGTATTCTGTATCGAAAACATGTTGTTGTTTTCTAGGTTTGATCCACTAGAATAATAAATTTTGAATTCAGTAAATTGAATGTTGTTGTTATTACCAAATTTAAACATCTCATTTAAATTTCCTATCTGTCTCTACATTTTTAGATAGAAGTAAATAAACTTAACAACTCTTGCCCATGAGGAAGTAAATTTTGATCGTGATGGACTATACAGATTCAACATTTGCTTTTGGGTAGTATATATCTAATCCGTCTACTGATTTTGCTGATATATTTTTTCAGGATTCACACATGCAGCATTTACTTTTGGATACGAGGCAGGGCTCAATACGAGCACGATCGATGGACATCTACTTCCTCCTGGTGGTCTTGTTCAATTAGTACAAAAGGGGATTCAGTATCTTGAACTGGAAACCAATTTCAGCAATGTAAGGCAAATATTTTTTTCTCTATCCGAAACATGTTGTTTTTGTTTACTAGGTTTAATTCATTCAATATCCACTAGAATAAAAAATTTTGAATTCAGTAAATTGAATATGTTGTTATTACTATATTTAAACATCTCATTTGAATTTCGTATTTGTCACTCCATTTATAGATAGGATTAAATATATATATTTAACTTTCAACTCTTGCCCATGAGAAAGTAAAGTTGATCATGATGGACTAGTACCAATGCAGGATTCACATTCAACATTTCCTTTTGGGTAGTATATATCAAATCAGTCTACTAGTTTTGTTGATATATTTGTTCAGGATTCACATATTCAACATTTACTTTTGGATACGAGCCAGGGATCAATAGGAGCACAATGGATGGACTTCTAGTTCCTCTTGGTGCTCTTATTCAATTTGTGCAAAAGGGTATTTACAATCTTGAACTGGAAACTAATTTGAGCAATGTAACCCACACGTTGCTCAAATTTGTTTCCAGTTCAAGATATTGAATACCCTTTTGCACAAGTTCAACAAGAGCATCAAAAGGAACCAGATTTTTATCCATTGTGCTCTTATTGATCCTAGCCTCGTGTCCAAAAGTAAAGGTTGAATGTGCGAATTCTGAAAAAATATATCAGCAAACCAATGGACTGATTAGAGGCCAAGATTGAAAAAACTTATAACGGCGACAAAGGCATTTTTGAAGTGTGTTGGAACAAGGAAGGCTGCAAGGTTTCAGCTTATTTCGCAAACAAGAAGGTTTATGTGTTTGATGTGCCATTATAAGCGTTGAAGAGTACTTCAAAAGGACTCGGGAACTGAAAATTTTTCCTTTTAGTTGATTTATGCACTTATTTGGACATATGGTGTAAGACTTTATTTGGTATCATGCTTTCTTTCATTGCTTTATCTATCATATATAGGCTCTTTTCAGCTTAATACATAATTAAGTTGTCAAAATATTCCATTTAACCTTCGATCTAAATCATGCTTCAATTGAACATGCCTAATTTGAATATCTAAATATAATATTTTCACTTGCTTATAAAGTTGGTATCAAGCTTGTTTTTTATGACAAAATATTTATGGGCCAGCAACCACGAAAAAGTAAAAAAAAATCGTCCAATTACAATAAATTTGCACCAAAAAGGACTCTAAAATTTTTTGATATTATACGTATTGCTCCCACAACTTCCTACGAAGGATTTCGTAAAGGTTTCACAAACAAATAGTTCGAAAATCATATCACCAAAATATTCATGGGTTAACACACACGAAAAACTGAAAAGATCACCTAATTTCTATAAATTGACATCTAAATTTCCAAAATTGATTCTAAGAAAAATGTGAGATTATATCTATTGTTCCCCAACTCCTTGTGAAGGGTACTGTAAAGATTTTACAAAGAAATTTTCTGGAAGACATATCACCAACATATTCTAGCGCACACACGAAAAATTATTTTTTATTCAAATAGTGTCAAATTCCAAAATAAAAGGAAAGGGATGCTTGTATGCACATTAGCTTCGCTAACTCAATTGTGAAAATCGCTTAATTCCTATACATTGGCCTCTATTTGAGTAAAATAGACTAAAAATTGTGAGATTGTACATATTGATCCCTCAAATCCCTACGAAGGGTTACATAAAGATTTCGCAAAGAAACCGTCTGTAAGTATATCACCAACATATTTAGGGGCTAACACATACAAAAAATTGAGAGAATCGCCTAATTCCTGTAAATTGGCCCCTTAATATCCAAAATAGACTCTAATAATTGTGATATTGTACATATTGTTCCATTTACTCCCCATGAAGGTTTCTGTAAATATTTTTCAAAGAAATCACCCAGAAGACAAATCAACAAAAAATTCTTGGGCTAACGCACACAATAAAAAAAGGAAACTGCACAAGTACCCTCTCAATCTATGCCGAAATCGCAGAGACACACTTATACTATACTAAGGTCCTATTACCCCCTGCACTTATTTTATTAGTAATTTTCTACCCCTTTTCGGCCTACGTGGCACTAGCTTGAAAAAAAGTGAACCAGCGTTGGGCTCACAAGATAATGCCACGTAGGCCGAAAAGGGTAGAAAATTACTTATAAAATAAGTTCAAGGGGGTAATAGGACCTTCGTATAGAATAAGTCTGTCTCTGAGATTTCGAGCACAGGTTGAGAGGTACTTGTGCATTATCCCTAAAAAAACTATGGAAATCTCTTAATTATTGTAAATTGCCCCCTAAATGCGCAAAATGTACTCTAAAAATTATGAGATTGTATGTACTGCTCCCTAAATCCCCACAGAGGGTTCTATAAATATTTCACAAAAAAGTCATCTGGAAGCCATATCACCAAAATATTTTTGGGCTAATACACATGAAAAATTGAGATAATTGCCCAATTCTGCGCCCCTAAAAGCCCAAAATAAACTCTAAAAATTGTGAGATTGTATGTTGTCCTCCCCGAACTTCCTACTAAGGATTTTAAAAAGGTGTCACAAAAAAATCATTTGAAAGTCATATCACCCAAATATTCTTGGCCTAACACATACAAAAAATTAAAAATAAAATCACTTAATCCCTGTAAATTGGCCCTTGAATGCCCAAAATGGACTCTAAAAATTGTGAAAATGCAGGTATTGCTCCTCAACTCCCTACATAGGGTTTCATAATGCTCTCCAAAGAAATCGCCCGGAAGCTATATCACTAAAATATTCATGGGTTTATAAACACTAAAAACTGAGAAAATTGACTAAATCCTATTAATTGGCCCCTAAATGTCTAAAATGGATTCTAAAAATTGTGAGACTATACAGATTGCTCCTCCTATTCCCTACAGATGATACATTAAAGGTTTTCATATATGCATTATATGTAGTATATTTATTGATAAATTAAACTTCAAATGTGAACCGACCGATACAAAACGTTAGGCTAATCTAGCATATAGCTTAGGTAAAAATGCATGTGCACTTGATGTTTTCATTGATAGGTTTTAATAAGTTCTATCTTGAATCAAAGGAAAGAACAATCACAATCAGAATCTCCCAAATAAATAAATTTAACAATTCAAGTCTTGGCAGCATAATTTTTATTTAAACCAGGGTGTTATTGTTTTAAAAAGGAAATCTATTTATTGGAGCCTGAATGGTAGTTTAGTCATTCAATAATTCATTAAAAATGCCTTTTTTTGAACCAACATAAGGTTTTCATACATCCCAAAAAATTCACACTTACCCTAATTTTTTCCTCTATATATATGAGAGGATGGCCACTTTCATTTTAAGCCGCCAACAATTCACAACAATGGCCTCTTTAACCTCTGAGTTCCTCAATTTCATTGTTTTCCGCTATCTCTTTGAATCAGGTAATTTAATTCTCATCTTCAGAACTTGTTATATCTATCCAATTTTAATTGATGTTGTGTTTCTATTCTGAAATTCCCATGAATCTGAGTTTGAAAACTTGATATGTTGTTGTTGTTAGATGATGTTAAATTCTTCAAAGTAAACATTTTTTCTCTATCTAAACATGTTGTTGTTAGATGATGTTAAATTCTTCAAAGTAAACATTTTTTCTGTATCGAAAACATGTTGTTGTTAGATGATGTTAAGTTTTGCAAAGTAAAAAATTTTTCTGCATCGAAAACATGTTGTTGTTGTTAGAAATGTTAAAATTCTGCAAAGTAAACATTTTTTCTGTATCGAAAATATGTTGTTGTTGTTGTTTGCTAGGTTTTATCCACTAGAATAATAAATTTTTGAATTCAGTAAATTGAATGTGTTGTTATTACCAAATTTAAACATCTTATTTAAATTTTATATATGTATCTCCATTTTAAGATAGGATTAAATAAACTTAACTTTCAACTCTTGCCCATGAGGAAGTAAATTTGATCGTGATGGACTAGTACAGATTCAGTATTCACACATTCAGCATTTGCTTTTGGATAGTATATATCTAATCGGTCTACTGGTTTTAATGATATATTTTTTCAGGATTCAAACATCCAACATTTACTTTTGGATACGAGTCTAGGATCAATAGGAGCACTACGGATGGACATCTAGTTCCTATTAATGCGCTTATTAACATTGTGCAAAAGGTTATTCAGTACCTTGAGCTGGAAACTAATTTGAGCAGTGTAAGGCATACATTGCTCAAGTTGGTTTCCAACTCAAGATATTGAAGACCCTTTTGCACAATTTTAATCAGTGCATTGATGGGAACCAGATGACCATCTATTGTGCTCCTATTGAGCGTTGCCTCGTATCCAAAAGTAAATGTTGAATGAGTGAATCTTGAAAAAATATATCAGCAAACTAGTAGACTGATTAGAGGCCAAGATTGTAAAAACTTATAACGGCGATGGAGGCATTTTTAAGTGTGTTGGAACAAAGAAGGCGTCAAGGTAAAAGCTTTTTTTCGCAAACAAGGTTTGTGTGTTTGATATGCGATTGTAGACGTTGAGGAGTACTTCAAAAGAACTTGGAAACTGATTTTTTTTCATTTTAGTTAATTAAAACTTATTTGGACATATGGTTGGTATCATACTTTCTTTCATTGCTTTATCAATCCTATAGAGGTTTTTTCGGCTTAATACATAATTAACTTGTCAAAATATTCCATTTAGACCTTCGATCTACATCATGCTTCAATGGAACATGCCTAATTTAAGTATCTAAATAGAATAATCTGACTTGGTTATAAAGTTGGTATTAAGCCTTTTTTTATGACAAATATTTATGGGCTAGCAACTAAGAAAAAGTAAAAAAACTGTCTAATTTTTGTAAATTTGCCACAAAATGAACTCTAAAAATTGCGAGACAATGTGTATTGCTCCCACAACTTCCTACGGAGGATTTCGTAAAGGTTTCACAAAGAAATAGTTTGAAAGTCATATCACTAAAATATTCATGGATGTTACACACGAAAAAACTGAAAAAATCACCTAATTTCTATAAATTGACCCCTAAATTTCAAAAGTGGATTCTAAGAAAACTGTGAGATTTTACCTATTATTCCCCAACTCCTTGTGGAGTGTACTGTAAAGATTCTACAAAGAAATTTAGTGGAAGACATATCTCCAAAAAATTCTTGGGCATACACAAGAAATTAAGAAAATCGCTTAATTCTTGTAAATTGGCCCCTATATTAGTAAAATAGACTCTAAAAATTGTGCGTACTGATCCCCCAACTCCCTATGAAGGGTTCCATAAGGATTTCGCACAGAAATTGTATGTAGGTCATATCGCAAAAATATTTATGGCTAATTGAAATTATCACCTAATTCTTGTAAATTTGCCCCTTAATGTCCAAAATGGACTCTAATAATTGTAATATTGTGCATATGTTCCCTTGACTCCCAATGAAGGGTTCTGTAAATATTTCGTAAAAAAATCATCCGGAAGACATATCACCAAATATTCATGAGCTAATACACAAAAACTATGGAAATCGCTTAATTCCTGCAAATTACCCCTCTAAATGCGCAAAATGGACTCTAAAAATTATGAGATTGTACGTACTTCTCCCTAAATCTCTATTGAGGGTTCTACAAAGATTTCACAAAGAAGTCATCTGGAAGACATATCACCAAAATATTTATGGGCTAATACACATGAAAAATTTAGATAATCACCCAATTCTTGTAAATTGACCCCCGAAAAGCCCAAAATAAACTCTAAAAATTGTGAGATTGTATGTTGTCCTCCCCGAACATCCTACGAAGGATTCTATAAAGGTTTCCCAAAAAAGTCATTTGAAAGTCATATCACCCAAATATTCTTGGCCTAACACACACGAAAAACTTAAAAAAATCTCTGAATTCCAATAAATTAGCGCTTGGATGCCCAAAATGGACTCTAAAAATTGTGAGAATGTATGTATTTCTCCCCATCTCCATACGGAGGGTTTCGTAATTCTTTGCAAAGAAATTGCCCAGAAGTTATATCACTAAAATTTCATGGGCTTATTTATACACACTAAAAATTGAGAAAATCGCCTAAATCCTATTAATTGTATAAATTTTGCAAAGTAAACATTTTTTCTGTATCGAGAATATGTTGTTGTTGTTTGCTAGGTTTTATCCACTAGAATAATAAATTTTGAATTCAGTAAATTGAATGTTGTTGTTATTACCAAATTTAAACATCTCATTTAAATTTCGTATCTGTCTCTCCATTTTTAGATAGGAGTAAATAAACATAACAACTGTTGCCCATGAGGAAGTAAATTTTGATCGTGATGGACTATACCGATTCAGCATTTGCTTTTGGGTAGTATATATCTAATCCGTCTACTGATTTTGCTGATATATGTTTTCAGGATTCACACATGCAGCATTTAATTTTGGATACGAGGCAGGGATAAATACGAGCACGATCGATGGAATGCAGGATGATACCGATATGGATGAAGACTTCAAGCTTCTAGAGCCTATGGATCTCATTACAAAGAGTGTAGATGAGCTGCGGAAAATAATAAAAGAGAAAAACGAGAAAGCTCAGAAAAAGAAACTTAGGGGGAAAGGTAAGGCGAATGCTGACCACAAACGAGAACCCACAAGAAGAACGGAGATGGAGAAACAGCACAAGGAAAAAGAGCGTGAACATGACAGCGAAATGAGCGATGTAATGGTCTTGGAAGGACATACATCTGAGGTTCGCTATGACTTCTCAATAGGTGTGATCTTCTATTTTCAGTCTGACATATTAACGTTACTATTCTCTTTTGTTTCAATACTCTTACTAGGTTTTTGCCTGTGCTTGGAGTCCAGAAGGGTCACTACTTGCATCTGGGTAAGCATTAGTAGCATTTCTTTCTTTTTTGATCTCGTATATGGATCAACTGATGTTCATATTCATGTCGATTATATCTAACCATGTGTAATAACATGTTAGGTCTGGAGACGCGACTGCTAGAATATGGACTATCGGAGATGGTCCATTTAATTCTACTATCCCAAATGTTTTGGTTTTGAACCATTTGGACAGTCAAGTAACTGAGGAAAACAAGGATGTTACATCACTTGACTGGATTGTGAGTTTTTTATACTGCTTGTTTTGGGGTGACTTTGGTTGATCTATACTTTTCTGGTGGACTTTCTAAAATTAGACTACATTGCTTGTAGTTACATCTTTAATTTTCTTGTTATTTTTGATCTTGTGTTTATGAATTTCTCTTGTATAGAGAGAGGGTACTCTGCTTGCGACATGTTCTTACGATGGCCTAGCAAGAATCTGGAAACGATCTGGTAAGGGGCATGGAGGAAAAACTTGTTTTGAAGATTGAATGTATAAATTATCAGTGCTTTTTGTGTCTTGTTTTCTCTTACTGACTTTTCATACAGGGGAATTGGTTAGTACTCTTAACAAACATAAAGGGCCAATCATGTCTTTGAAGTGGAACAAGAAAGGTAATTATCTCCTTAGCGGTAGTATTGATACAACTGTCGTTGCTTGGAATGTGAAGTATGGAGAATCAAAGCAGCAATTTGGATTTCATTCAGGTGTTCTGTTGCCTCAATGAATCTTTATAATTTACCTCATATCTGAGCAAGGATAGATTTTGTTTTGTTTTGTTTTGCTTATGTTCATACGACCCCATGTAGGTCAATTACTTGATGTTTCTTGGCGAAACAATGATTCTTTCACGACCAGCTCAGCTGATAGCATGATATATGTTTGTAAAGTTGGAGAGAACAAACCAGTCAAAAAGTTCCCAGGACAGTAGGTGTCGACTGAAGCTTAGCTTGTTATGCTTGATTCGAACGTTGATGTTTCCATTGGGGATAGTCTTAAAGGGTTGTTTACTTTGCCATTGCAGAATGAAATCGATACTATCAATTGGGACCCCTCAGGTTCTTTGCTGGCTTCATGCTCTGATGATACCACAGTTAAGGTATTTCCTATCTTGTCCTTCTAAAGGTTAGGCGCATGTCACATTTCGAACCGTGCTGCATACATAAGCTTGGTATTTTTTAAATGGGATAAGGTAGAGAGGCGGTGCAGTGTGCCGCTGGCCCTCGAGGACTTTTTGTCAATAATTTATTGTTTTTGTGCAGATATGGAGCATGAAACAGGATTCTGCTTGCATGATTTCCGAGAACATAGCAAAGTATCTATTTTTTGTCCTTTGTTTTTCTTTGTTGATTTGCTTAATCAAATCAGACATCAACTGCTGATTGTTATGTTTTTGTTAGGGGATATATACCATCAAATGGAGTCCAACTGGCGCTGGTACTAGCAATCCGAATAATTTTGCCATATATAGTTACCTAATACTTGTTGTTGATAGAAGGATAGCAGGTATTTCCTGAAATTAGTTGAGATGTGTACAAGTTAACACTTTAGTCATTTCTTTTCTTTTTGTTACTTCGAAAGTGACTACTTCAGCTTCAGCCACTCGAATTTTTGATATTCCTTTTTATTTCTCATCAAATGAATGGCATCACTACAATTATTTTTAAAAATAATGGAAATCTCTTAATTCTTGTAAATTGCCCTCTAAATCTACAAAATGGACTCTAAAAATTATGAGATTGTACGTGCTCCTCCCTAAATCTCTATGGAGGTTTCTTTAAAGATTTCACAAAGAAGTCATCTGGAAGTCATACACCAAAACATTTTTGGACTAATACAAATGAAAAATTGATATAATTGTCAAATTCTCGTAAATTGCTCCCCTAAATGCCCAAAATAAACTCTAAAATTATGAGACTGTATGTTGTCCTCCCCGAACTCCCTACGAAGGGTTCTGTAAAGATTTCACAAAAAAATCATTTGAAAGTCATATCTCCAAAATATTCTTAGGCTAACACATTCAAAAAAGAAACTAAAAGTCACTGAAACCTGTAAATTTGCCCCTGAATGCACAAAATGAACTCTAAAAATTGTGAGAATGTATGTATTGCTCCCCAACTCCCTAGAGAGGGTTTCATAATGCTTTGCAAAGAAATCGTTCGAAAGCAATATCACTAAAATATTCATGCGTTGATACACACTAAAAACTGAGAAAATTGCCTAAGTCCTATTAATTGTCCCCTAAATGTATAAAATGGACTCTAATAATTGTGATACTGTACATATTGATCCCTCTACTCCCCATGGAGGGTTCTGTAAAGATTTCGTAAAGAAATCATCCGGAAGACAAATCACAAAATATTCATGAGCTAATACACACAAAACAAACTATGGAAACCGCTTAGTTCCTGTAAATTTCCCCTCTAAATGAGCAAAATGGACTCTAAAAATTATGAGATTGTACGTAGTGCTCTCTAAATCTTTACGGAGGGTTCTATAAAAATTTCACAAAGAAATCATCTGGAAGCCATATCACCAAAATATTTTTGGGCTAATACATATGAAAAATTGAGATAATTGTCAAATTCTTGTAAATTTCCCTCCTAAATGCCAAAATAAACTCTAAAAATTGTGAGACTATATGTTATCCTCCCAAACTCCATACGAAGAGTTCTGTAAGGGTTTCACAAAAAAATCATTTGTAAGTCATATCACCCAAACATTCTTGGCCTAACACATACAAAAAATTTAAAAAAAAATCACTTAGTCCCTGTAAATTGGCCCTTGAATGCCCAAAATAGACTCTAAAAATTGTGAGAATGCAGGTATTGCTCCTCAACTCTCTACGGAGAGTTTCTTAATGTTTTCCAAAGAAATCGCTCGAAATCTATGTCACTAAAATATTCATGAGTTTATACACACTAAAAACTGAGAAAATTGCCTAACTCCTATTAATTGACCCCTAAATGTCTAAAATGGATTCTAATTATTGTGAGACTGTACAGACTACTCCTCCAACTCCCTGCAGATGGTTCATTAAAGGTTTTCGTATTTGTATTATATGTGGTATATTTATTGATAAACTTTAAATATGAATCGAACCGACCGATACAAAACCCTAGGCGAATCTATCATATAGCTTAGGTAAAAATGCATCCGCACTTGATTTTTACATTGATAGGTTTTAGTAAGTTCTATCTTAGCTCGAAGGAAAGAACAATTGAAATCAGACTCTCCCAAAGAATATGAATAAATAAATTTAACAATACAAGTCTTGGCAACATAATTTTTATTTAAATTAGGGTGTTAGTGAATAAATAAATTTAAAAATTCAAGTCATTCAACAATTCATTCAAAATGCCTTTTTTTGGAACCAACATAACATTTCATACATCCCAAAATTCACTCACCATATTTTTTGCCTTTATATATATGAGAGCATGTAATAGTAATTCAGGGTGTTATTGTTTTTAAGAGGAAATCTATTTATTGGAGCCTGAAGGGTAGTTTAGTCATTCAACAATTCATTGAAAACGCCTTTTTTGGAACCAACATAACGTTTTAATACATCCCAAAAAATTCACACTTACCCTAATTTTTGCCTCTATATATATGAGAGGATGGCCACTTTCATTTTAAGCCGCCAACAATTCACAACAATGGCCTCTTTAACCTCTGAGTTCCTCAATTTCATTGTTTTACACTACCTGAGTGAATCAGGTAATTAAATTCTCATCTTCAAAATCTGTTATATCTTACCCAATTTTAAATGATGTTGTGTTTCGATTTTGAAATCCCCATGAATTCAAGATTGAAAACTGGATCCTCTATCTGCACAAGGTAGGGCTTAGGTTTGCATATACACCAACCCTTGGATATGTTCTTGTTGTTAGATGATGTAAAATTCTGCAAAGTAAACATTTTTTCTCTATCTAAACAAGTTGTTGTTGTTAGATGATGTTAAATTCTGCAAAGTAAACATTTTTTCTTATCTAAAACATGTTGTTGTTAGATGATGTTAAATTCTCCAAAGTAGACATTTTTTCTGTATCAAAAACATATTGTTGTTGTTAGAAATGTTAAAATTCTGCAAAGTAAACAATTTTTCTGTATCGAAAATATGTTGTTGTTGTTTGCTAGGTTTTATCCACTAGAATAATAAATTTTTGAATTCAGTAAATTGAATGTGTTGTTATTACCAAATTTAAACATCTCATTAAAATTTTATATATGTATCTCCATTTTTAGGTAGGATTAAATAAATTTAACTTTCAACTCTTGCCCATGAGGAAGTAAATTTGATCGTGATGGACTAGTACGGATTCACGATTCACACATTCAGCATTTTCTTTTGGATAGTATATATCTAATCGGTCTACTGGTTTTGGTGATATATTTTTTCAGGATTCAAACATCAACATTTACTTTTGGATACAAGGCTAGGATCAATAGGAGCACTACAGATGGACATCTAGTTCCTATTAATGCGCTTATTAACATTGTGCAAAAGGTTATTCAGTACCTTGAGGTGGAAACTAATTTGAGCAATGTAAGGCATACATTGCTCAAGTTGGTTTCCAACTCAAGATACTGAAGACCCTTTTGCACAATTTTAATCAGCGCATTGATGGGAACCAGATGACCATCTATTGTGCTCCTATTAAGCGTTGCCTCGTATCCAAAAGTAAATGTTGAATGAGTGAATCCTGAAAAAATATATCAGCAAACCAGTAGACTGATTAGAGGCCAAGATTGTAAAAACTTATAACGGCGATGGAGGCATTTTTGAAGTGTGTTGGAACATAGAAGGCTGCAAGATTAAAGCTTGTTTCGCAAACAAGGTCTGTGTGTTTGATATGCGATTATAGACGTTGAGGAGTACTTCAAAAGAACTTGGGAACTGAAATTTTTTCATTTTAGTTAATTTATGCGCTTATTTGGACATATGGTTGGTATCATACTTTCTTTCATTGCTTTATCAATCATATAGAGGTTTTTTGGCTTAATACATAATTAACTTGTCAAAATATTCCATTTAGACCTTCGATCTATGTCATGCTTCAATGGAACATGCCTAATTTAAATATCTAAATAGAATAATCTGACTTGGTTATAAAGTTGGTATTAAGCCTTTTTTTAATGACAGAATATTTATGGGCTAGCAACTAAGAAAAACTAAAGAAATTGTCTAATTTCTATAAATTTGCCATTTGCCACAAAATGGACTCTAAAAATTGCGACACTATGTGTATTGCTCCCACAACTTCCTAAGGAGGATTTCGTAAAGGTTTCACAAAAAAATAGTTTGAAAGTCATATCACTAAAATATTCATGGATGTTACACACGAAAAACTGAAAAAATCACCTAATTTCTATAAGTTGACCCCTAAATTTCAAAAATGGATTCTAAGAAAACTGTGAGATTTTACCTTTTATTCCCCAACTCCTTGCGGAGTGTACTGTAAAAATTCTACAAAGAAATCTAGTGGAAGACATATCTCCAAAAAATTCTTGGGCATACACAAGAAATTAAGAAAATCGCTTAATTCTTGTAAATTGGATCCTTTCTATTTTGAATCCGAGTTTGAAAACTGGATCCTTTCTCTCTCTATATATACATATGCACAAGGTAGGGATTAAAGTTCGCGTACACAGCAACCTCCCCACACACCCTTGGGTATGTTGTTGATGTTAAATTTTGCAAAGTGAACATTTTTTTCTCTATCCGAAACATTTTGTTTTTGTTTACTAGCTTTAATTCATTCAATATCCGCTAGAATAATAAATTTTGAATTCAGTAAATTGAATATGTTGTTATTACTATATTTAAACATCTCATTTGAATTTCGTATTTGTCACTCCATTTATAGATAAGATTAAATATATATTTAACTTTCAACTCTTGCCCATGAGAAAGTAAAGTTGATCATGATGGACTAGTACCAATGCAGGATTCACATTCAACATTTCCTTTTGGGTAGTATATATCAAATCGGTCTACTGGTTTTGTTGATATATTTGTTCAGGATTCACATACTCAGCATTTACTTTTGGATACGAGCCAGGGATCAAGAGGAGCACAATGAATGGACTTCTAGTTCCTCTTGGTGCTCTTATTCAATTTGTGCAAAAGGGTATTTAGAAACTTGAACTGGAAACTAATTTGAGCAATGTAACCCACACGTTGCTCAAATTTGTTTCCAGTTCAAAATATTGATCTACACTTTTGCACAAGTTCAACAAGAGCATCAAAAGGAACTAGATTTTTATCCATTGTGCTCTTATTGATCCTAGCCTCATGTCCAAAAGTAAAGGTTGAATGTGCGTATCCTGAAAAAAATTATCAGCAAACCAATGGACTGATTAGAGGCCAAGATTGAAAAACTTATAACGGTGACAAAGGAATTTTTGAAGTGTGTTGGAACAAGAAAGGCTGCAAGGTTGCAGCTTATTTCGCAAACAAGAAGGTTTATGTGTTTGATGTGCGATTATAGACATTGAAGAGTACTTCTAAAGGACTCGGGAACTGAAAATTTTTCATTTTAGTTGATTTGTGCGCTTATTTGGACATATGGTGTAAGACTTTGTTTGGTATCATGCTTTATTTCATTGCTTTATCAATCATATAGGCTCTTTTCAGCTTAATACATAATTAACTTGTCAAAATATTCCATTTAACCTTCGACCTAAATCATGCTTCAATTGAACATGACTAATTTGAATATCTAAATATAATATTTTCACTTGCTTATAAAGTTGGTATCAAGCTTGTTTTTATGACAATATATTTATGGGCATGCAACCACGAAAAAGTAAAAAAAATTGTCTAATTACTGTAAATTTGCACCAAAAAGGACTCTAAAATTTTTCGATATTATACGTATTGCTCCCACAACTTCCTACGAGGGATTTCGTAAAGGTTTCGCAAAGAAATAGTTCAAAAATTATATCACCAAAATATTCATGGGTTAACACACACGAAAAACTGAAAAGATCACCTAATTTCTATAAATTGACCTCTAAATTTCCAAAATGGATTCTAAGAAAAATGTGAGATTATATCTAGTGTTCCCCCAACTCCTTGTGGAGGGTACTGTAAAGATTTTACAAAGAAATTTTCTGGAAGGCAATCACCAAAATATTCTAGCGCACACACGAAAAATTACTTTTTATTCAAATAGTGTCAAATTCCAAAATAAAAGGAAAGGGATGCTTGTATGCACATTAGATTCGCTAACTCAATTGTGAAAATCGCTTAATTCCTATACATTTGGCCTCTATTTGAGTAAAATAGACTCTAAAAATTGTTAGATTTTACATATTGATCCCTCAAATCCCTACGAAGGGTTACATAAAGATTTCGCAAAGAAACCGTCTGTAAGTTATATCACCAACATATTTAGGGGCTAACACATACAAAAAATTGAGAGAATCGCCTAATTCCTGTAAATTGGCCCCTTAATATCCAAAATAGACTCTAACAATTGTGATATTCTACATATTGTTCCATCAACTCCCCATGGAGGTTTCTGTAAATATTTTGCAAAGAAATCATCCAGAAGACAAATCAACAAAAAATTCTTGGGCTAACGCACACAATAAAAAAAGGAAAAACGCACAAGTACCCGCTCAATCTATGCCGAAATCGCAAAGACACACTTATACTATACTAAGGTCCTATTACCCCCTGAACTTATTTTATTAGTAATTTTCTACCCCTTTTCGGCCTACGTGGCACTAGCTTGAAAAAAAATTCAACCAGCGTTGGGCCCACAAGATAATGCCACGTAGGCCAAAAGGGGTAGAAAATTACTTATAAAATAAGTTCAAGGGGGTAATAGGACCTTCCTATAGAATAAGTCTGTCTTTGAGATTTCGGGCATAGGTTGAGAGGTACTTGTGCATTATCCCTAAAAAAACTATGGAAATCACTTAATTCTTGTAAAATGCCCCCTAAATGCGCAAAATGGACTCTAAAAATTATGAGATTGTATGTACTGCTCCCTAAATCCCCACAGAGGGTTCTATAAATACTTCACAAAAAAGTCATCTGGAAGCCATATCACCAAAATATTTTTGGGCTAATACACATGAAAAATTGAGATAATTGCCCAATTCTGCGCCCCTAAAAGCCCAAAATAAACTCTAAAAATTGTGAGACTATACGTTGTCCTCCCAGAACTCCCTACGAAGGGTTCTGTAAAGGTTTCACAAAAAAAATCATTCGGAAGTCATATTACCCAAATATTCTTGGCCTAACAAATACAAAAATTTAAAAACAAAATCACTTAATCCCTGTAAATTGGCTCTTGAATGCCCAAAATGGACTCTAAAAATTGTGAGAATGCAGGTATTGCTCCTCAACTCCCTACATAGGGTTTCATAATGTTTTCCAAAGAAATCGCCCGGAAGCTAAATCACTAAAATATTCATGGGTTTATAAACACTAAAAACTGAGAAAATTGACTAAATTCTATTAATTGGCCCCTAAATGTCTAAAATGGATTCTAAAAATTGTGAGACTATACATATTGCTCCTGCAATTCCCTACAGATGGTACATTAAAGGTTTTCATATATGCATTAGATGTAGTATATTTATTGATAAATTAAACTTCAAATGTGAATCGAACCGACCGATACAAAACCTTAGGCGAATCTAGCATATAGCTTAGGTAAAAATGCATTTGCACTTGATGTTTTCATTGATAAATTTTGATAAGTTCTATCTTGGATCAAAGGAAAGAACAATCATAATCAGACTCTCCCAAAGAATATGAATAAATAAATTTAACAATTTAAGTCTTTGCAACATAATTTTTATTTAAAGCAGGGTGTTATTGTTTTAAAAGGAAATCTATTTATTGGAGCCTAAAGGGTAGTTTAGTCATTCAATAATTCATTAAAAATGCCTTTTTTGAACCAACATAAGGTTTTCATACATCCCAAAAAATTCACACTTACCCTAATTTTGTCCTCTATATATATGAGAGGATGGCCACTTTCATTTTAAGCCGCCAACAATTCACAACAATGGCCTCTTTAACCTCTGAGTTCCTCAATTTCATTGTTTTCCGCTATCTCTTTGAATCAGGTAATTTAATTCTCATCTTCAGAACTTGTTATATCTATCCAATTTTAATTGATGTTGTGTTTCTATTCTGAAATTCCCATGAATCCGAGTTTGAAAACTAGATCATCTATATGCACAAGGTAGGGATATTTAGTTTTGCGTACACACAAACCCTTGGATATGTTGTTGTTGTTAGATGATGTTAAATACTTCAAAGTAAACATTTTTTCTCTATCTAAACATGTTGTTGTTGTTAGATGATGTTAAATTCTGCAAAGTAAACATTTTTTCTGTATCGAAAACATGTTGTTGTTAGATGATGTTAAATTCTGCAATGTAGACATTTTTTCTGTATCGAAAACATGTTGTTGTTAGAAATGTTAAAATTCTGCAAAGTAAAAAAAATTTCTGTATCGAAAATATGTTGTTGTTGTTTGCTAGGTTTTATCCACTAGAATAATAAATTTTTGAATTCAGTAAATTGAATGTGTTTTTATTACCAAATTTAAACATCTCATTTAAATTTTATATATGTATCTCCATTTTTAGATAGGATTAAATAAATTTAACTTTCAACTCTTGCCCATGAGGAAGTAAATTTGATCGTGATGGACTAGTACGGATTCACGATTCACACATTCAGCATTTGCTTTTGGATAGTATATATCTAATCGGTCTACTGGTTTTGGTGATATATTTTTTCAGGATTCAAACATCCAACATTTACTTTTGGATACGAGGCTAGGATCAATAGGAGCACTACGGATGGACATCTAGTTCCTATTAATGCGCTTATTAACCTTGTGCAAAAGGTTGTTCAGTACCTTGAGCTGGAAACTAATTTGAGCAAGGTAAGGCATACATTGCTCAAGTTGGTTTCCAACTCAAGATACTGAAGACCCTTTTGCACAATTTTAATCAGTGCATTGATGGGAACCAGATGACCATCTATTGTGCTCCTATTGAGCCCTGCCTTGTATCTAAAAGTAAATGTTGAATGAGTGAATCCTGAAAAAATATATCAGCAAACCAGTAGACTGATTAGAGACCAAGATTGTAAAAACTTATACGGCGATGGAGGCATTTTTGAAGTGTGTAGGAACATATAAGGCTGCAAGGTTAAAGCTTTTTTCGCAAACAAGGTCTGTGTGTTTAATATGCGATTGTAGACGTTGAGGAGTACTTCAAAAGAACTTGGGAACTGAAATTTTTTCATTTTAATTAATTTATGCGCTTATTTGGACATATGGTTGGTATCATACTTTCTTTCATTGCTTTATCAATCCTATAGAGGTTTTTTCGGCTTAATACATAATTAACTTGTCAAAATATATCATTTAGACCATCGATCTACGTCATGCTTCAATGGAACATGCCTAATTTAAATATCTATGGGCTAGCAATTAAGAAAACTAAAAAAATTGTCTAATTTCTGTAAATTTGCCACAAAATGGACTCTAAAAATTGCGACACTATGTGTATTGCTCCCATAACTTCCTGAGGAGGATTTCGTAAAGGTTTCACAAAGAAATAGTTTGAAAGTTATATCACTAATATATTCATGGATGTTACACACGAAAAACTGAAAAAAAATCACCTAATTTCTATATATTGACCCCTAAATTTCAAAAATGGATTCTAAGAAAAATGTGAGATTTTACCTATTATTCCCCAACTCCTTGCGGAGTGTACTTTAAAGATTCTACAAAGAAATTTAGTGGAAGACATCTCCAAAAAATTCTTGGGCATACACAAGAAATTAAGAAAATCGCTTAATTATTGTAAATTGGCTCTAAAAATTGTACGTACTGATCCCCCAACTCCCTATGAAGGGTTCCATTAGGATTTCGCAAAGAAATCGTCTGTATGTCATATCGCAAAAATATTTATGGACTAATTTAGAGAATCGCCTAATTCTTGTAAATTTGCCCCTTAATGTCCAAAATGGACTCTAATAATTGTAATATTGTGCATATTGTTCCCTTGACTCCCAATGAAGGGTTCTGTAAATATTTCTTAAAGAAATCATCTGGAAGACATATCACCAAATATTTATGAGCTAATACACAAAAACTATAGAAATCGCTTAATTCCTGCAAATTACCCCTCTAAATGCGCAAAATGGACTCTAAAAATTATTAGATTGTACGTACTTCTCTCTAAATCTCTACTGAGGGTTCTATAAAGATTTCACAAAGAAGTCATCTGGAAGACATATCACCAAAATATTTATGGGCTAATACACATGAAAAATTGAGATAATCACCCAATTCTTGTAAATTGACCCCCGAAAAGCCCAAAATAAACTCTAAAAATTGTGAGATTGTATGTTGTCCTCCCCGAACTTCCTACGAAGGATTCTATAAAGGTTTCACAAAAAAATCATTTGAAAGTCATATCACCCAAATTTTCTTGACCTAACACACACGAAAAACTAAAAACAAAATCTCTGAATTCCTACAAATTAGCGCCTGGATGCCCAAAATGGACTCTAAAAATTGTGAGAATGTAGGTATTTCTCCCCAACTCCATACGGAGAGTTTCGTAATTATTTTCAAAGAAATCGCCCAGAAGTTATATCACTAAAATATTCATGGGCTTATACACACTAAAAATTGAGAAAATCGCCTAAATCCTATTAATTGGTCCCTAAAAGTCTAAAATGAATTCTAATAATTGTGAGATTGTACATATTGCTCCTCCAACTCCCTACAGATGGTTCATTAAAAGTTTTCATATATGTATTATATGTGGTATATTTATTGATAAATTTTAAATGTGATTCGAATTGACCGATACAAAACTTTAGGCGAATCTAGCATATAGCTTAGGTAAAAATGCATCCGCACTTGATTTATACATAGATAGGTTATAATAAGTTATGTCTTTCCTCGAAGGAAAGAACAATTGAAATCAGACTCTCCCAAAGAATATGAATAAATAAATTTAACAATTCAAGTCTTGGCAACATAATTTTTATTTAAACCGGGGTGTTATTGTTTTAAAAAGGAAATATATTTATTGGAGCCTAAAGGTAGCTTAGTCATTCAACAATTCATTCAAAATGCCTTTTTTGGAGCCTACATAACCTTTCATACATCCCAAATGATTCACACATAACAATATTTTTTTGCCTCTATATATATGAGAGGATGGCCTCTATTAGTATATGCCGTCAACAATTCACAACAATTGCCTCTTTTACCTCTGAGTTCCTCATTTTCATTGTTTTACGCTACCTCAGTGAATCAGGTAATTTATATCTATCGAATTTTAATTGATGTTGTGCTTGTATTCTGAAATCCCTATGAATCCGAGTTTGATGACTAAATCCTCTATTTGCACAAAGTAGGGAATAAGGTTTACATACATACCAACCTCCCCACAAACCCTTTTGTTGAATGCCTTGAATCGGACCCGCTACAAACAGAAAGGACGGGGGTCTCGCTGCCCGGTCAGCGAGTCGGGGGGTCCAGGGGGGCGACGCGCCCCCTGGCCTGGGGGTCCGGGGGGGCGGAGACGCCCCCGGGCCGACGGTATACAATGTTGTTGTATTGGGCCCTTAATTTTCTGTTGATTCTGTATGTTGGGCCCAAGCCTGTTAGGGCGTAGCTTAGCACTATATATAGACGCTATGGGAAACCCTATTCTGTAATTCTGTTTTTGCCTCTCCATAATAAAACTGCTCCCTCTCTTCCCGTGGACGTAGCCAATTTGTTGGTGAACCACGTAAATCTGTTGTCTTATTTTTCGCGTTTATATTTTCTCGTATTATCTCAAATTCCGCACAACAAATTGGTATCAGAGCCTCTCGGTTAATCGGTGTTCTTGGAGAATTCGAGATGTCTGCTTTGAACGTGAAAATCGACAAATTCACAGGGAGGAACAGTTTCAGTTTATGGCAGATCAAGATGCGGGCCTTGTTGAAACAGCAAGGCTTCTGGGCGCCGTTGTCGAAAGACAAGAACGCCGTCGTTACTCCTGAGATGGCGATTCTGGAGGAAAAGGCGCACTCGACGATCATGCTGTGTCTCGCGGATGACGTCATCACGGAGGTCTCGGATGAAGAGACTGCTGCTGGTCTGTGGTTGAAGCTGGAGAGTTTGTACATGACAAAATCTCTAACCAACAAGCTGCTTCTGAAACAACGTCTATTCGGTTTACGAATGGCTGAAGGTACACAACTCAGGGAACACTTAGAGCAATTGAATACTTTGTTATTAGAATTGCGTAATATCGATGTGAAGATCGAGGATGAAGATGCTGCCCTGATTCTGTTAGTATCTCTCCCAATGTCGTTTGAGAATTTTGTTCAATCGTTCATTGTTGGGAAAGATACTGTGTCACTGGAAGAAGTCAGATCAGCCCTTCATAGCAGGGAATTACGGCATAAGGCTAACGGCACAAGTACGGACATACAGCCTTCCGGTCTGTTCACCAGTAGCAGAAAGGGAAGGAAAAACGGCGGAAAGAAAAATAAGCCGATGTCGAAGGGTGCAAAGCCGGATGATGTTTGTAATTACTGCAAGGAGAAGGGACATTGGAAATTTGATTGTCCGAAGAAGAAGAAGCAATCGGAAAAACAATCAGTGTCTGCTGCTGTTGCTGAAGAAGACACCAATTCTGAAGAAGATATTGCCCTAGTTGCGGATGAGCACACTCATCATTCAGATGTGTGGGTTCTTGATTCTGGGGCATCCTATCACATCTGTCCTAGGAGAGAGTGGTTCACGACTTATGAGCAGGTAGACGGAGGCAGCATCTCGATGGCCAACAGTTCTGTCTGCAAGGTGGTTGGGACAGGCTCGATCAAGATAAGGACACATGACGGTAGCTTCTGCACATTGAACGAGGTCAGGCACGTTCCATTGATGACGAAAAATCTGATATCTCTCAGTCTTTTGGACAGCAAGGGATTCAGCTGGTCGGGAAAAGATGGAGTCTTGCGGGTCTGGAAGGGTTCAAATTTGATTCTGAAAGGTGTCATGCGTGGTACTTTGTATTTTCTACAAGGTTCCACGGTTACAGGTTCAGCCCATGTTGCATCGTCAGAATTTCACCAGAAGGATATGACTAAGTTATGGCACATAAGACTTGGTCATATGGGTGAAAGAGGGATGCAAATTCTGTCAAAGGAGGATTTACTTGCTGGTCATAAGGTTAAGAGCCTAGAGTTTTGTGAACATTGTGTTTTTGGAAAACTACATCGCAACAAGTTTCCAAAGGCCATTCATAGAACAAAAGGCACACTTGATTATATCCATTCTGATTGCTGGGGTCCATGCCGTGTTGAGTCTTTGGGAGGCTGCAGATTTTTTGTGTCCATTATTGATGACTACTCAAGGATGACTTGGGTGTACATGATGAAGCATAAAAGTGAAGCCTTCCAGAAGTTCAAGGAGTGGAAAATTTTGATGGAAAATCAAACAGGGAAGAAGATCAAGAGGTTGCGAACTGATAATGGGCTGGAATTCTGTTGGTCTGAATTTGATCAATTCTGTAAGGATGAAGGGATTGCTCGACATCGCACAGTCAGAAATACACCACAGCAGAACGGTGTAGCTGAGCGGATGAATCAAACACTTCTGGAGAGAGCAAGGTGCATGCTCTCTAATGCTGGGCTAGATAGAAGATTCTGGGCAGAAGCGGTTAGTACAGCTTGCTACTTGATTAACCGCGGACCACATACAGGTATACAGTGCAAGACACCTATGGAGATGTGGTCTGGAAAAGCTGCTGATTATTCAAATCTGAAAGCTTTTGGTTGTACGGCTTACTATCACGTCAGTGAAGGTAAGTTAGAACCAAGAGCTAAAAAGGGAGTATTTGTGGGCTACGGAGATGGAGTGAAAGGTTTCAGAATCTGGTCTCCAGCAGAAAAGAGGGTTATTATGAGCAGGAACGTTGTCTTTGATGAAAGTCCTCTGCTTAGAACCATTGTGAAGCCTACAACTACGTCAGAAACTGGGAGTCTTGACAAACAGGTGGAGTTTCAAGTCATTCAGAACGAGAGCGATTTAAAGGAACCTGAAGAGGAGGATCAAGAGCCACAGACTGAAACTGATATTCCAGAATCTATGCCATCAGATATCCATCAGAGTATAGCTCAAGATCGGCCAAGGAGGGTTGGAGTTCGGCCACCTACGAGGTATGGTTTTGAGGACATGGTGGGTTATGCACTGCAGGTTGCTGAAGAGGTAGATACATCTGAGCCGTCTACTTACAAAGAAGCCATTTTAAGTTCTGATTCTGAAAAATGGTTTGCCGCTATGGGAGATGAGATGGAGTCCCTACACAAGAATCAGACATGGGATCTGGTCATACAGCCTTCGGGGAGAAAGATTATTACTTGCAAATGGGTTTTCAAGAAGAAGGAAGGGATATCACCAGCAGAAGGAGTCAAGTATAAAGCCAGGGTTGTTGCCAGAGGTTTCAACCAAAGAGAGGGAGTGGACTATAATGAGATCTTCTCACCAGTGGTCAGACATACTTCCATCCGAGTGTTACTAGCGATAGTTGCACATCAGAATCTGGAGCTTGAACAACTTGATGTGAAGACAGCGTTTCTACATGGAGAGTTGGAGGAAGAGATATACATGACTCAGCCGGATGGTTTCCAAGTTCCAGGGAAGGAAAATCACGTCTGCAAGTTGAAGAAGTCCTTATATGGACTTAAGCAGTCTCCAAGGCAGTGGTATAAAAGGTTTGACAGCTATATGGTGAAGTTGGGCTATACTCGGAGCTCATATGATTGTTGTGTCTACTACAATAGGCTCAATGATGATTCATTCATCTATCTGGTGCTTTATGTAGATGATATGTTGATAGCTGCAAAGAAGAAGTATGACATTCAGAAGCTGAAGGGTTTACTTAGTGCTGAGTTTGAGATGAAGGATCTGGGAGCCGCTCGGAAGATTTTAGGGATGGAGATCATTAGAGACAGAGAGAGAAGGAAACTTTTCTTGTCACAGAGAAGCTACATTCAGAAGGTCTTGGCGAGGTTTGGCATGTCTTCATCTAAGCCCATTGATACCCCCAGTGCTGCCAATATCCATCTCACTGCCATGTTCGCTCCACAGTCAGAAGAAGAGAAGGAGTATATGTCACGAGTCCCTTATGCCAGTGCCGTAGGAAGTTTGATGTATGCTATGGTCTGTACAAGGCCAGATTTAGCACATGCAGTCAGTGTAGTGAGCAGATTCATGGGACAACCAGGGAGAGAACATTGGCAGGCTGTGAAGAGAATTTTCCGGTACCTTAGAGGTACATCTGACGTTGGTCTCATTTATGGAGGTGATACTCAGTGCTTGGTTACTGGCTATTCTGATTCAGACTATGCTGGAGATGTTGACACAAGAAGATCGATGACTGGCTATGTGTTTACCCTTGGAGGATCTGTCGTCAGTTGGAAGGCAACTTTGCAACCTACAGTGACTTTGTCTACTACGGAAGCGGAGTACATGGCCTTGACAGAGGCTGCAAAAGAAGGGATTTGGTTGAAAGGGCTGGTTAGTGATCTTGGTCTGCATCATGATCAGGCTACGGTGTATTGTGACAGTTTGAGCGCAATTTGTCTAGCCAAGGATCAAGTCCATCATGAGAGAACCAAGCATATTGACGTAAGGTATCATTTTCTAAGAAGTGAGAAGAGAATCAAGGTGAAGAAAGTAGGAACTGCTGATAATCCTGCTGATATGTTCACAAAGCCGGTTCCACAGAGCAAGTTTCAACACTGTTTGGACTTGCTCAACATCAGAAGCTGTTAATTGCCCTGCGGGGCAACTCTGAGGAAGAGGGGGAGGCTTGGCACTATCATAGTGCGTCTGAAGAATCTGTTCGGAGAATTCAAGTCAAGGTGGAGATTTGTTGAATGCCTTGAATCGGACCCGCTACAAACAGAAAGGACGGGGGTCTCGCTGCCCGGTCAGCGAGTCGGGGGGTCCAGGGGGGCGACGCGCCCCCTGGCCTGGGGGTCCGGGGGGGCGGAGACGCCCCCGGGCCGACGGTATACAATGTTGTTGTATTGGGCCCTTAATTTTCTGTTGATTCTGTATGTTGGGCCCAAGCCTGTTAGGGCGTAGCTTAGCACTATATATAGACGCTATGGGAAACCCTATTCTGTAATTCTGTTTTTGCCTCTCCATAATAAAACTGCTCCCTCTCTTCCCGTGGACGTAGCCAATTTGTTGGTGAACCACGTAAATCTGTTGTCTTATTTTTCGCGTTTATATTTTCTCGTATTATCTCAAATTCCGCACAACAAATCATAGTGCGTCTGAAGAATCTGTTCGGAGAATTCAAGTCAAGGTGGAGATTTGTTGAATGCCTTGAATCGGACCCGCTACAAACAGAAAGGACGGGGGTCTCGCTGCCCGGTCAGCGAGTCGGGGGGTCCAGGGGGGCGACGCGCCCCCTGGCCTGGGGGTCCGGGGGGGCGGAGACGCCCCCGGGCCGACGGTATACAATGTTGTTGTATTGGGCCCTTAATTTTCTGTTGATTCTGTATGTTGGGCCCAAGCCTGTTAGGGCGTAGCTTAGCACTATATATAGACGCTATGGGAAACCCTATTCTGTAATTCTGTTTTTGCCTCTCCATAATAAAACTGCTCCCTCTCTTCCCGTGGACGTAGCCAATTTGTTGGTGAACCACGTAAATCTGTTGTCTTATTTTTCGCGTTTATATTTTCTCGTATTATCTCAAATTCCGCACAACACCTTTGATATGTTGTTGTTGTTACATGGTGTTAAATTCTGCAAAGTACACATTTTTTCTCTATCGAAAACATGTTGTTATTTACTAGGTTTGATTCATTCATCCACTAGAATAATACATTTTGAATTCAGTAAACTGAATGTGTTCTTATTACTAAATTTAAACATCTCATTTAAATTTCGTATTTGTATCTCCATTTGTAGATAGGATTAAATATATATTTAAATTTCAACTCTTGCCTATGAGAAAGTAAATTTGATCATGATGGACTAGTACCGATGCAGGATTCACACATTCAGCATTTGCTTTTGGGTAGTATATATCAAATTGGTCTACTGGTTTTGCTGATATATTTTTTCAGGATTCACATATTCAACATTTTTTGGATACGAGGCTAGGATCAAAAGGAGCATTATGGATGGACATCTAGTTCCTTTTGATGCTCTTATTCAATTTGCGGAAGTTTAACAAGAGCATCCAAAGGTACTAGATTTCCATCCACTATACTCTTATTGATCCTAGCCTCGTGTGCAAACGTAAATGCTGAATGTGTGAATCCTGAAAAAATATATCAGCAAACCAGTAGACTGATTAGAGGCCAAGATTGTAAAAACTTATAACGGCGATTTGGAACAAGGAGGGCTGGAAGGTCAAAGCTTGTTTCGCAAACAAGAACTTTTTTGTGTTTAATATGTGATTGCAGACGTTGAGGAGTACTTCAAAAGAACTTGGGAACTGAAAATTTTTCATTTTAGTTAAATTATGCGCTTATTTGGACATAAGGTGTAAGACTTTGTATGGGATCTTGCTTTCTTTGATTGTTTTATCAATCATATAGAGGTACTTTTCGGCTTAATACATAATTATCTTATCAAAATATTCCATTTAGACCTTCGATCTAAGTCATGCTTCAATTGAACATGCCTAATTTAAATATCTAAATAGAATATTCTGACTTGTTTAAAAAGTTGGTATCAAGCCTTTTTTTTATGACAGAATATTTATGGGCTAGCAACTAAGAAAAACTAAAAAAATTCTCTAATTTCTATAAATTTGCCACAAAATGGGCTCTAAAAATTGTGACAGTATATGTATTGCTCCGACAACTTCCTACAGAGGATTTCTTAAAGGTTTCACAAAGAAATAGTTCAAAAGTCATATCACTAAAATATTCATGGGTTAACACACACTAAAAGCTGAAAAATCACCTAATTTATATAAATTGACCCCTAAATTTCAAAAATGGATTATAAGAAAATTGTGAGATTGTACCTATTATTCCCCCAACTCCTTGCGGAGAATACTGTAAAGATTCTTCAAAGAAATTTTCTGGAAGACATATCACCAAAAATTCTTGGGCATACACGAAAAATTAAGAAAATCTCTCAATTCTTGTAAATTGGCCCCTATATGAGTAAAATATACTCTAAAAATTGTGAGATTGTACGTACTGATCCCCAACTCCCTATGAAGTGTTCCATAAGGATTTCGCAAACAAATCGTCGCTAAGCCATATCACCAAAATATTTATGGATTAACACATACAAAAAATTGAGAGAATCGCCTAATTCCTATAAATTTGCCCCTTAATGTCCAAAATGGACTCTAATAATTGTGATATTGTACATATTTTTCCCTTAACTCCCTATGAAGGGGTTCTGTAGGGAAACCGCTTAGTCCTGTAAATTGCCCCTCTAAATGCGCAAAATGGACTCTAAAAATTATGAGATTGTACGTACTGCTCCCTAAATCTCTACGGAGGGTTCTACAAAAATTTCACAAAGAAGTCATCTGGAAGCCATATCACCAAAATATTTTTGGGCTAATACACATGAAAAATTGATATAATTGTCAAATTCTTGTAAATTGCCTCCTAATTGCCCAAAATAAACTCCAAATATTGTGAGACTGTATGTTGTCCTCCCCGAACTCCCTATGACAGGTTCTGTAAAGGTTTCACAAAAAATCATTCGGAAGTCATATCACCCAAATGTTCTTGGCCTAACACATACAAAAAAAAAATTTAAAAAAATCACTTAGTCCCTAAAATGGAATCTAAAAATTGTGAGAATGAAGGTATTGCTTCCCAACTCCCTGCGGAGGGTTTCATAATGCTTTCCAAAGAAATCGCCCATAAGCTACATCACTAAAATATTCATGGGTTTATACACACTAAAAATTGTGAGACTGTACAGACTACTCCTCCAACTCCCTACAGATGGTTCATTAAAGGTTTTCATATATGTATTATATTTTTTGATTAACTTTAAATGTGAATAGAACAGACCGATACAAAACCCTAGGCGAATCTAGCATATAGCTTAGGTAAAAATGCATCCGCACTTGATTTTTACATTGATAGGTTTTAATAAGTTCTATCTTAGCTCGAAGGAAAAACAATCCAAATCAGACTCTCCCAAATAATATGAACAAATAAATTTAACAATTCAAAGTCTTGTCAACATAATTTTTATTTAAATCAGGGGGTTATTGTTTAAAAAAGAAATATATTTATTGGAGCCTGAAGGATAGCTTAGTCATTCAACAATTCATTCAAAATGCCCTTTTTGGAACCAACATAACTTTTGTACATCCCAAAATTAACACTCACCATATTTTTTGCCTCTATATATATGAGAGGATGTGATAGTAATTCATTTGTCTGTTTAAGTTTAAGCCGCCAACAATTCACAACAATGGCTTTTTTAACCTCTGAGTTCCTCAATTTCATTGTTTTTCGCTATCTCTTTGAATCAGGTAATTTAATTCTCATCTTCAGAACTTGTTATATCTATCCAATTTTAATTGATGTTGTGTTTCTATTCTGAAATCCCCATGAATTCGAGTTTGAAAACTGGATCCTCTATCTGCACAAGGTAGGGATTTAGGTTTGCGAACACACCAACCCCTGGATATGTTGTTGTTGTTAGATGATGTTAAATTCTGCAAAGTAAACATTTTTTTTGTATCGAAAACATGTTGTTGTTGTTAGATGATGTTAAATTCTGCAAAGTAAACTTTTTTTTTTGTATCGAAAACATGTTGTTGTTGTTAGATGATGTTAAATTCTGCAAAGTAAACTTTTTTTTTTGTATCGAAAACATGTTGTTGTTGTTAGATGATGTTAAATTCTGCAAAGTAAACATTTTTTCTGTATCGAAAACATGTTGTTAGTTGATGTTAAATTCTCAAAGTAAACATTTTTTCTGTATCGAAAACATGTTGTTAGATGATGTTAAATTCTGCAAAGTAAATATTTTTTTCTGTATCGAAAACATGTTGTTGTTGTTAGATGATGTTAAATTCTGCAAAGTAAACATTTTTCTGTATCGAAACATGTTGTTAGATGATGTTAAATTCTGCAAAGTAAACATTTTTTCTGTATCGAAAACATGTTGTTGTTGTTTGCTAGGTTTGATCCACTAGAATAATAAATTTTGAATTCAGTAAATTGAATGTTGTTGTTATTACCAAATTTAAACATCTCATTTAAATTTCGTATCTGTCTCTCCATTTTTAGATAGGAGTAAATAAACTTAACAACTCTTGCCCATGAGGAAGTAAATTTTGATCGTGATGGACTATACCGATTCAGCATTTGCTTTTGGGTAGTATATATCTAATCCGTCTACTGATTTTGCTGATATATTTTTTCAGGATTCACACATGCAGCATTTAATTTTGGATACGAGGCAGGGCTCAATACGAGCACGATCAACGGACATCTAGTTCCTCCTGGTGGTCTTGTTCAATTAGTACAAAAGGGTATTATGTATCTTGAACTGGAAACCAATTTCAGCAATGTAAGGCAAATATTTATATGAATTTTAGTTCTTTTTACTATTCTGTACTAACCAATATAATTACGGAATGCAGGATGATACCGATATGAATGAAGACTTCAAGCTTCTAGAGCCTATGGATCTCATTACAAAGAGTGTAGATGAGCTTCGGAAAATAATAAAAGAGAAAAAGGAGAAGGCTCAGAAAAAGAAACTTAGGGGGAAAGGTAAGGCGAATGCTGACCACAAACGAGAACCCACAAGAAGAACGGAGACGGAGAAACAGCACAAGGAAAAAGAGCTTGAACATGACAGTGAAAGGAGCGATGTAATGGTCTTGGAAGGACACACATCTGAGGTTCTCTATGATTTCTCAATAGGTGTGATCTTCTGTTTTCTGTCTGATATATTAACATTACAATTCTCTTTTGTTTCACTACTCTTACTAGGTTTTTGCCTGTGCTTGGAGTCCAGAAGGGTCATTACTTGCATCTGGGTAAGCATTAGTACCATTTCTTTCTTTTTTGCTCTCATATATGGATCAACTGATGTTCATATTCATGTCGATTATAGCTAACCATGTGTAACAACACATTAGGTCTGGAGACGCGACTGCTAGAATATGGACAATCGGAGATGGTCCATTTAATTATACTATCCCAAATGTTTTGGTTTTGAACCATTTGGACAGTCAAGCAACTGAGGAAAACAAGGATGTTACATCACTTGACTGGAATGTGAGTTTTTTATACTGCTTGTTTTGGGGTGACTTTCGTTGATCTATACTTTTCTGGTGGACTTTCTAAAATTGGACTGCATTGCTTGTAGTTACATCTTTAATTTTCTTGTTATTATTTGATCTTGTGTTTATGAATTTTTCTTGTACAGAGAGAGGGTACCCTGCTTGCGACAGGTTCTTACGATGGCCAAGCAAGAATCTGGAAACGATCTGGTAAGGGGCATGTAGGAAAAACTTGTTTTGAAGATTGAATGTATTAATTATCAGTGTTTTTTGTGTCTTGTTTTCTCTTACTGACTTTTCATACAGGGAAATTGGCTAGTACTCTTAACAAACATGAAGGGCCAATCATGTCGTTGAAGTGGAACAAGAAAGGTAATTATCTCCTTAGCGGTAGTATTGATACAACTGCCATTGTTTGGGATGTGAAGTCCGGAGAATCAAAGCAGCAATTTGGATTTCATTCAGGTGTTCTGTTGCCTCAATGATTCTTTATAATTTACCTCATATCTGAGCAAGGATAGATTTTGTTTTGTTTTGTTTTGCTGATGTTCATACGACCCCATGTAGGTCAATTGCTTGATGTTGCTTGGCGAAACAATGATTCTTTCGCGACCAGCTCCGCTGATAGCATGATATATGTTTGTAAAGTTGGAGAGAACAAACCAGTCAAAAAGTTCTCAGGACATCAGGTGACGACTGAAGCTTAGCACGTTATGCTTGATTCGAACATTGATGTATCCATTGGGAATAGTCTTAAGGGTTGTTTACTTTGCCATTGCAGAATGAAATCAATGCTATCGATTGGGACCCTTTAGGTTCTTTGCTGGCTTCTTGCTCTGATGATACCACAGTTAAGGTAATTCCTATCTTGTTCTTCTAAAGGTTAGGCGCATGTCACATTTCGAAACGTGCAGCATACATAAGCTTGGTATTTTTTAAATAGGACTAGTTTCAGAAACGTGCGTTGCACGTTTATCCCAAATATTTTATATAAATTTTGTTTTGTAAATGACATATTTTCTCCACTTCAAATTTATTAGTATTTACTAAAAAAATCATTGTTTTTACAATTGAAAGTTCATATATCATCCTAATAAAAAAAATGCAAATCCTTAATTATAAAATTGACTAAAAGTGCATAAATGGTTAATTCATGTACTAATATGATGATTTACTATTCAATATTTAGTTTATTAAATAATTTATAACATTGAAATTTAATGTAGGAATAGAATTGTAATCTAACTTTTTCCTAACATATATACACACAATGATGTAATATTATATTCTTAGTTTACTTAATTAATTGTTAATTATGTTTTCTTTTTCTTTTTTATGTGAATGGTTCATAAGAAGCTGGTATTATTGAAATTATTGAAAGACTAAAAGATTGCAATTTATTAAGCTCCTAAATCTTGTAACTCTTTATTTTTCTACTTTTTGATAATTAAAATTCAAGTTTCATAATGTTCTTTTTTGGCATAGACAAGATAAAGATAAAGACTTAGACTCAACAATTTTAAGATCCAATATGGATAAAACTATCACTGCTACATGAAATTAGATCCTTCATAATACTCTTCTCTCGAACTAATTAGAGAGTGATATAATAATTATAACTCATGAAGGTTATTTAAAAAAACAATTTCACAAATGAACTGAAATCAACATATTTATTTTGATTCCTACTTCACGCGAGTATTGAAATATTATTATTAGATAAAATGAAAGAAATTAGCGAAGTCATAACATTCTTGCAATTAACACAACTTTCAAATCTTCTTCAAATCTGAAACATCAAACATCTTAATAGAATAATACTCAAACGTAACTAACTAAATAAAAACAATAGGAAAAAAAAGAGGTATCAGCTTAAATCTTGAACAAACAGACACACACTTTTCATTTATTCATGCCAATAACATTTTTAACTATATCTACCGGCCCTTGTATGGAACCCTTTAATTGACACATTAAAGATAAATAATGAAAAAGAAGAAGAGGACATGTGGTATTGAAACTGCAGAAGAAAATCTCAATGAATTTACCATGCTTCACTAAAGTGACTATTTATAAAATTCTATAACTATAGTTGGAAGTTGAAAAGACCTTACAAACATTGAATTAATTTAGTAAGATGAAAAGTTATTTTAAAGTATTGAAAATGCTGAAATAAATGACAATTGAGAGCATATTAATTCACCTCTTTGTATGCCCAAATACTTAATTGATTTTTATTAAAATTTAAATATGCCATGTATGTGGACATTATGGTGTAGTATTGAATATGATGATTTTCTTCATTAATGATAGAATATTTAATTAATATTTTTATAATAATTTTATTTAGTGTAGGATAAAATAGTAATTCAACTTTTAAGTTTTGAGCTTCATGCTTATAATAATATATGATTAGGTAGAGGGGCGGTGCGGTGTGCCACTGGCCCTTGAGGATTTTGTCAATAATTTATTGTTTTTGTGCAGATATGGAGCATGAAACAGGATGTCTGCTTGCATGATTTCCGAGAACATAGCAAAGTATCTATTTTTTGTTCTTTATTTTTCTTTATTGATTCATTTAATCAAATCAGACATCAACTCCTGACTGCTATGTTTTTGTTAGGAGATATATACCATCAAATGGAGTCCAACTGGCGCTGGTACAAGCAATCCGAATCAACAGTTGTTGCTGGCAAGGTATGCTATCTATTGCTACGGTATATTTACAGTATTGTTTCAAATGTGGTGGTAGCACAAGGTTCTTGATTGAGCTTATTGGTTTTGTTTTATTGTGTGTCTGTGTAGTGCTTCATTTGACACTACCGTGAAGCTATGGGATGTTCACCAAGGGCGTCTTCTTCACAGCTTCAACAGTCACAGGTAACGGATGTTAACTAATTATGTCTACTTGGAACGGACACACGAGATAGTGAGGCACTCTTAATAAATTTACACGTATTTAACTATCAAATGGTAGGCTCGAGTATTATGGGGTTTGTTTACTAGTACTCAGTTGAACTATCAATACGTGTGTATCTTTCTTTTAGTTCATCAAATCTTTGTATCATTCTTGTTTAATGTTTTTGGTTTTTACTAAGTAGGTTTTGTTCCATTTTGAATCCAGGGAACCTATTTACTCTATTGCATTTAGTCCAAACGGTGAGTACTTGGCAAGTGGATCATTGGACAAATGCATGAATATATGGTCGGTGAAGGAGGCCAAGCTTGTAAGAACTTACAATGGTGATGGCGGCATTTTTGAAGTGTGTTGGAACAAGAAAGGCAACAAGGTTGCAGCTTGTTTCGCAAACAAGAAGGTCTATGTCTTTGATCTGCGATTGTAGATCAAGTTGAGGAAGCGATGTGAAACTCTGCCTTTTAGATAACCTTTTTGTTGGTTTCACCTAGTGTTCGGTTACCCAGATTGGGACCCGACTAAATCATTATGGTATTGATGTAAACTTAAAGGAATGTTTAATCTGGTTTGCAAACATATTATGTTGGATTATAATATAATATATAGTATCTTACTTTAGTTTCATGCATGTTCCTATCTTCTATATCTTACATGAATAATAATATAGAAAATTTCTATACTCATTTTTAAGCCTAATAGAGAATGTAAATAATTTCCTTTTGAAGAGTACAAAGTAGATATTCTAACAAATGTTTCTCTTAATTTACCAATACCAACACTTCAACTCTTAATATGGTATTTCTGTTACATAGTTTTGACTTCTGAAAATGTTTTACGTGTGTTCTCATTCATCTAATAGATAGTTAAGTTAATTACATAAATTATATCATTTTCTTTAATTATATGCATTTGCTTCAATAAGTTGTAAAGCCCTACGCATTTTATACTTGAGGTTGATGTGTATAATTTAAAGAGATGACATATGATGCGTGATTTAGTTCACTATGTATACCCTAATAGACAACTAAAGACACAGGCAAAAGTTTTTCTTCAAAATTTGAACCGGAAGTGTTTAATTAAGATACTTTATAGGAGTTGAGATGTTCGATTAAAACGTAACTTAGTTCAAGTGGCTTAATAAATATCTTGACAAATTGTAGTAGCCTATGATCCCTCCACTACAAAAAATTCCAAGTATCCAATGTGCATCAATAATTACTTGACCAATTTAATGCTGCACACTAATTTAAAGATAAAAGATGGAGACCCTTTTTAAAATATAATCAATATTAATTACCTTTTTACTATAGCATAAAAAAATTGGAAAAAAAAAATATGATTTTTGGGCTCTTTTTTTTAATTTAAAACATCAAATAATAACTAAATGTGAGAAATCTTAATAGCTCAATTTGTTTACTCTGGCGAAGAAATCTTCACCAACAGATTAATCACCTTGTAATCCCCACCTCTTTCCTTTTGCGTGCGTAATGAAAAAAGTTCTAAAAAATAATATAAATATCAAATATTGTTCAAGATGTATAATAACCAATCGCTATAAAAGGCACCCAAAAAGGTCCAAACAAACGAAACTGTTACAAAGAGGTATTTTCAATACATACAAGAACCAAAGAGAATTGCAATAGGGGTTTAGTACTTGCAAATGAAGGTAATAATATTGTATACATCCATATCTTTTCATATATAATATATAGTTTTCTAGAGTTATTTCCACCTTATTATAACTTACAACAAACATTTATTTTTACTATCCATGGCTCTAAACATGAAGAGACATTACAACACTATATCTATAACTTTCATACATCATGAGGATTATTGCAGATCTACTAAAGTTAAGTCCTTTAAATAGCATGAGCCAGCATCAAGAAGGCAGTTCCATCTCTTCCAGGTATCATCGTAACGTCTCATACCAAATTTTTCCAATCATTACACAGTACCTTCAAAGAATGAATCCGGTATTTCCAGAGGAGAAGACAATGTTGACACACATTTGAACTGTTGCACGAAAATCATAAAAATGTTCGCATCAGATTACTGAACTATGTAGGTGTTGACAACAAAATCACTATCAAGAACGAGCAGATTAATACCTTATGCAGCTTGTATTTGTCCCTCACAGCTGCTAAAGTACTTCCTCTTCTACTTAATTGCAAGTCATGTACGATAAGAACACATTCCTTCAAATCTGCTGCTCTATATCCCGAGCAACGTTGAAGGGCCAGACTCTACAATATGGACAGAGTTAATTCAGCAATTCGATATATATAAATGAAACTGTAAGTAGAGTGAACATTGGATCAAAATCCGCACCCAAGGATGTGCCTTTGGATGTAATGTGAATCTTGAAAGGAATATCACAGCAGCAGCTACCAAAGAAGGCAAAAACTTCACGCAGTTATAATCCAATAAACTTAATTCGGCTAGGTAGTAGCCGAGAAACTCAAACTGCAAATCGGGGTTCTGTAAAAGGCAGAAAAAATATAAAATAAGCAACCACTTGACAGTAACAGAGTCGAATACAAAATCATAATGTTCATGTTACATATTTGCACTTACTTTAACATCTTCTTGAGCAACTCTAGTAAATCGTCTGCATAGAAAGGAAATAAGAACAGACATCAGTCAAGGAACCGTAATCGTTCTTTAACAAGTTGAACACTACTTATTCACAAAACAACAAGGCCTACCGGAGAAATGTTTTGGTTGTGGGACTACCCATTTCAAATTTGAGGGATTGTAGCACACTAGCCTCCATCTTCACAACATCTTTCTTCGTAAACGTATTGGCTGTAATGTAACAAAAATCCTTGACATGTGGAGGCTTGATTTCCTCATACTTTCTGATCATAATTAACAGACTATATTAGATTCATAACACACAGTACCAGGAGAAATAAACCAGTTCTTGGTTACAATACTTACGCAGCGATGAGCATAGAAGAAACACCCAAAAGCTGAAGTCTTTGCCTAGGGATGACATTCACTGATAAGAATCTATCGATGTGTGAAACAGTAAGATACAACGTGTCCGATAGAAGCTTGTATTCCTCTGCAACTTCGACCAGCCAGTCGACCAACACCCCTCTCATGTTTGCACTCACATCCTTCTGAACCTTCTCAAGGTAATCAGGCAATGGTCTTCTCTTTTTCTCAATCTGATCCGAAAACCACGGAATAAGTCAAAAACCCAAATATCAAATCCAATCAAGATTTGATAATTCAATGATATTTACCACAACCCAACAGCCAAAATCTAATCTTTACCATGCCCATTTGCAAAATCATCAATTAGAAACCAAATCAAGCTCTGCTACTATTAGGTAATACCCAATTAAACAAGATTTGATAATTCAATGATATTAACCACAACCCATTTGCTAAAAATCCAATCTTTAGAGTACCCATTAGCAAAATCATCAATTAAAAACCAAACCAAACTAAGCTATATTAACAAGATTCGATAATTCAATGATATAAACACAACCCATTTGCCAAAAATCCAATCTTTAGATTGCCCATTTGCAAAATCATCAATAAAAAACCAAACTAAGCTCTATTAACAAGATTAGATAATTCAATGATATTAACCACAACCCATTTGCTAAAAATCCAATCTTTAGAGTACCCATTGGCAAAATTATCAATTAAAAACCAAATCAATCTCTATTAAGTAACACCCAATTAAACAAGAGTTAAATGCAAAACAGACTTAATCACTAAGATCTGAGAACAGAACACCACAAAATATATTGAAATGAGCAAAAACACTAACCTCCAATTGATGAAAATAATCATAAATATCAGAAGCATAAGCACCACACATCTGAGGATCATCATCCAAATTAACATCAACATCAGATTCCTTATCTTTTTCAGCAACAGATCTTTTCACCTTCCTCTTAATAGTCTTCCTAGATTTGATAATACCCTCATTAGACAAATCTTGAATCTCACCCAACACAACTCTCTTCTTGTTGGGTTGTTGCAACTGCTGAACCATTGCTTCTGCTGCTCTTTTCTTAGCCAATCTTGTAACTCTAACAAAATTCTCTTGATCTGCCATTTCTTCCCTCTCTCTGTGTGTGGGGGTAGGGTTAACAGAGGAAGAGGAAGCTGAGGAAGGGAAAGAGAGATGAGTGTACTATGTATATAGAGATATGGCGCCATATATTCAGCAGAGTGAGTGTTTTTGAGGGAAATTTTCAGATGGATTTTGAGTTTTTGGGAATTTTTGGTGTTATGCCAAATTTTTGGTTAACTTTTTTTTTTTTTTCAGATCGAAATTTTAAAAAGTTTAGTTTTGGGTTCCCTCCAAATATACCCGCTTCTTTATAAAAGGTTGTTTTTTTCCAACACCTTATTGTAATTAAGGAATGATTTTAGTTGACACTCTGTTTGGATGGTTGTTATCGATTATATCGTACCCCTTAGAGGCGGATTCGAACACTCTAGATGGGATATATATATATGTATATTTATTTTTAAAAACGAATATGAATTATGATATAATTAACGGTGTATTTATGAAAAGCATAGGATTGTTATTGTGTTGTTGGTACAAGCTAGAGATCAATTTGTCATTGGGACATGGGTTCGTATCTAGCTAGTGTGTTGATTGTACTATTTTTATTTTAAGTTTATCTTAGAGCTTGTAATGAAATACGAACACTTTAAAACTTTAAACGTGTGTATCTTTACTTGAAAGACGCCTGAAACTACTAGGCTACATCATATTGTTGTGTCAAGGTGTTCAAAATATGTTATTTAACCATTTAATTTAACATTTTACTTGTATGTACGACATAATATTCCAAGTGTGGGCTACAACCACTATTCAAATCATGGATTCGCTTTTGACTCCATCCGTTCACTTTTTAAATTGTCATATTTCCCTTTTTAAAGACAAATTATAAAGATTTTAACTAACATTTTATGATATTACTTTTTCATAATACTGATATGCAATTTATAGTACTTTTGGTATAGTCTTTAAATATCTAAAAAAAATTCAAAATATTAAATTAGTATAATCTAAATTAATTTTAAAAATTAGTCAAATTGATTCATGAAAAACGCAACATGACAATTAAAAGTGAACGAAAAGAGTATTGTATTGTGTCATATGTTAATATAAATATATATTTTTTTATTCCTATTCAAATTTTATTATATTATATCATTTTAAATATATCATTAATTTTTTATTTAATATAGCGATCAAGTTGGTGTAATCGTTTTTGATTGTGAGTACCTTTTTTCTCATTTTTTCCTTACCCTGCTTTTTCTTTGGTAGATTTATTCTTAATTTGTTGATTTATGACATTTTGTAATGATAAAAAATTATAGAATCTATTCAGATGTTGTATTCACTAAAATAATAGAATACGAAATATTATAACATAACAAAATATAATATATGATATGTTAGGAAATAATGTGTAAAAACCCTCAAAATAGAGTGTAATTAATGGTTTAAAACACATTTAAACTATCATTTTTCGTGAATTTCATACATTAACTATTCATTATTTAGTTTATCTACCTAAATTATCGTTCTCTTTATATTGGATACAGCAAATCTTGCCGAAAAATATTTTACCACGAAACATGCAGAGAATGCTTATAGTTTGAGGCATGCCAATGATACTGTCTTAAAGGATATTTTACCTAGTATAGATGTATCCTTCAAGATTTAATGGACTCTTCTCGTATAAAATTAGTAGCACAAAAACTAACCAAGATTTTGTAACGAAGAAAACCCTAACACAATTTATGAATGCAATGACCAATTTAATATGACTGTGTCTTATCTTTCGTTTTTTCTCATTTTGTCTCTGCTTATGATTTAATATTAGATTTATTTAACGATGAAAAATGATACAATCTATGTAAATGGTGTATTCATTAAACTAATATAATACGATATAAACTAACACAATATAATACACTATAAAACAATATGCAACAACAATTCATATATGCTTTTTACCATTAATATTATTGTGCATAATACAATTTTTAATCGGCCATACAAAAAATTCTAGGTAATTAATGTTCTGTCTATCACAATGTATGTGGTATTATTGTTATTATTAGATCTAAACTAGCTTTGCCTAATATATATATATATATATATATATATCAATTTATTGATATTAAAAAAATAAAATTTATAGTACTTTTCTTCAAAATCTAAATTTTAATTTTAAAACTATTGAATAATCTAATCAAATCTACCAAAAATATAAATTACCCTATAAAAAATATGAGATTAAGTATCTCCACACAATTTACGACTAATACTTATTCTTTTTGTACTTATCAACTATTGATTTTGTACACTTCTTAAAAAACTATAAATAGAAATTTTTTACTATATTACCCTTTGAATATACTATGTCCGTCCACTTTTAATTATCATAATTTTCAATTTTAAATTGTAGGGGCAAAAAAATTGGAATTTTGTGCTATTTCTCATATGATTTTTGAATATCTAATTATTATTATTTTGTTTAAAACATCAAATTAATATAATCTAACTTAATTTTAAAAATTAGTCAAATTAACTTTCAAAAAATACAACATGGCAATTAAATATGAACAAAGAGAATAATAAATACAATGTCAAAATAGTATAATTAACAACTATCGTTGAACAGAGAGAGTCCATTTGACTTTTCATTTTAAAAATGTTACTTCCTCTATCCATTTTACGCGATAACATTCGACTTTACACAATACTTAAGAAAAAAACTTTTGAAACTTGTAATCTAAAACAATACTCGGATATTTGTATATGATTTTAAAACATTCATTTAATTTTTATGAGTACTAGTGTATTGTAACTGTATCTATACTAAATTTGAATCAGCACTCAATGCAACAATGTATAAGAATCATCATTTTTACTATAACTTTCATATATCTCAATGACTATTCCTGATCTAACAAAATGAAAAACTCAGGTTAATGATGCCCTCAGATCAGCATAAACCAGCTTCCTCGTATCATCGCCGTAGTATCTCATTGCCATTTCCTAGCATATGCTCGAGAGCCCGAGAAATCATTCTCTTGTATCTTCGAAGAATGAGTCTGGTATTTCGAGAGGAGAAGACAATGTTGATACGCATTTGAACTGTTACAAGAAAATCATACAAATGTTCACATCAGATTACTGGATTATATTATACACAGGTGTTTACAACAAAATCAAACAACGCGCAAATGGATACCTTATGCAGCTTGTATTTGTCCCTCACAGCTGATAAATTACTTCGTCTTCTACTTAACTGCAAGTCGTGTATGATAAGAACACATTCCTTTAGATCCACTGGTCTATATCCCGAGCAACATTGAAGGGCTAGACTCTGTATAATGAATAGAGTTAATTATCAGTATTTTTGTATATCAAGGTACTTAATATAAACGAACATTGGATCAAAATCCTCACCCAAGGATGTGACTTTGGTTGTAATGTGAACCTTGAAAGGAATATCACAGCAGCAGCTACCAAAGACGGCAAGAATTTCACACAATTGTAATCCAATAAACTTAACTCTGCTAGGTAGTAGCCCAAAAACTCCAACTGCAAATCGGGGTTCTACGTAAAGCAGAATAGATAGCATCAGCAAACAGATATCGAAAACAAAATTGACTTGAATATCATAATGTTTGTGACTTCGTGTCATATTTGCACTTACTTCGTAACCTTCTTGGGCAATCCTAGTAAATCTTCCGAGAAATGTTTTGGTTGTCGGATTCCCCATTTCAAATTTGAGCGACTGTAGAACACTAGCCTCCATATTTATCACATCTTTCGTTGTAAATGTATTGTCTGTAATGTAAGCAAAGTCCTCAGCACTTGGCGGCTTAATTTCCTCGTACTTCCTGATCATAATCAACAGATTATATTAGATTTACAAACAAAGGCCCATTGCCAGGAGAAAAAAAACAGTTCTTCGCTACTATACTTACGCAGCAATGAGCATTGAAGTAACACCCAAAAGCTGAAGTTTCTTCCTAGGGATGACATTCACTGATAAGAATCTATCAATGTAGGAAACAGCAAGATACAACGTATCCGATAGAAGCTTGTATTCATCGGTAACTTCGACTAGCCAGTCCACTAAAACCCCTCTCATGTTTGTACTCACATCCTTTTGAACCTTCTCAAGGTAATCCGGCAATGGTCTTCTCTTTTTCTCAATCTGATTCGAAAAACCACAGAGTTAATCAAAAACTCAAAAACCCAACAATCAAGATTTGATAAAAATCCAATCTTTACACTACCCATTTTCAAATTCATCCATAAGAAACCAAATCAAGCTCTATTAGATAACACCCAAATAAATAAAGATTCAAAAATTTATAGAAAAAGTGTACAGAAAAATGCACCAACCTCCATCTGATGAAGATAATCATATATATCAGAAGCATAAGCAGTACACATCTGTGGGTCATCATCAGAAGTTTTCAGCTCCCTCTTAATAATCTGTTTACATTTGGGTCTCAGAGGCTCAGAAACAAACACCTTGTCCTCAATCTGATTAATACCCACATTACACAAATCTTGAATCTCACTCAACACAACTCTCTTCTTATTGGGTTGTTGCAGCTGCTGAACCATTGCTTCTGCTGCTCTTTTCTTAGCCAATCGAGTTACTCTTACAGCATTTTCTTGATCTGCCATTGTTTGCTACACACCCTTTTCCTCTCTCTATGTGTATGATGTGTGGGATTGAGAGAGAAGAGTGAGCTGAGATTGAGAAATGGGTGTGTGTATGTATATATATGGCGCCATATTCAGCTGAAAAATTTTCAGTTTGGGCGCTATTTGGGTGGCATTGGTTTTTGAGTTTGACATTTGGCAAATTTTTTGCTAATTTTTTTTATTTTTTTTTTCATATTGAAATTTAAAAAAGTGAAATTTGGATTTCCCTCCATATTTACCCTCCACTTTGGACAACATTGATTAAAAAAATGATTGGGTTGGATTATATTAATCCTTCTTATAACTATCTTATTAAACATACATTTATACCATACATATTAATTTTATCTATATTTTCAAATAATTATGTATAGTACCACTAATTAATAATTTTCTAGTGCAATATATTAAGAAAGATGTATTTCAAGTTATTTTTATTGTCAAATATATTAAAATAGGGAGAGAGGCAAGTGAAATACATGGGAATCACATTTGCACTAATTCACATAAAATTTGGACATTGCATTTATAGGAGAGTGACAATCGAGATGAGAGAATGCGAGGGCGAGTGAGACAAGTGAGATTTGTCTATGTATCCAGATATATGTGAATCCATTTTTGATATATTGTTTTCACCTAATTTTGACTGCTTATATCTCGAGATATATATATCTAATTTACCAAAATATAGTTACATTCATAATATTGCAAACTCAGATATTTCTTAGTATAGTTTGCTCCTATAATAGTGGGATATCTCCTGATCCACCACCCCCACCCCACACACAAACACAAAAAAAAAGTATTTGACCAATGTTGATGTGACACATTTTAGGAAAACTTTCATATATTCCTCTTTTAAAAAGATACTATTTTTTTGACTCATATTGATTAACATATGTTGTAAGAAAAATTAATTAAAATGTACTTTACTAAATTAGGTAGCTGTCTAGCCATATTTTTTGAGAAATTTGAAGAAAAAATAGTTTTGTTTTTAAAGTGAAAATGATATTTGAAAATTGAAGTTGTATTTGACTATAAATATAAACATAAGTTGTTTTATTATTTTTTAGATTTAAGTCATATGTGGTGGCCCTTTAACATTATTCGTATAATTCAATTAGACGTCTTAATAAACCTTGTTTCAGATTAGACACTCCCATCTTAAAGATTATTTTGAAATTTACAAGCAATTTTAATATGGTTCATGTAGGAGAAAAAAGTCATGTTATCCAAGAGGTCTCGGGTTTGAAACTTTTGCATGATTTTTTATCAAGTTTATTTTATGGGATTTGTTTAGACTTTAGTTTATTTTTTTGTATGATTTACAAGATATTGCGATGGTGAATAACTCTATGCGCGTTCAAAAAATAGTAATTATGGGGTCTCTTGTCATTAAAAAAAAATGTATTTTAAGTTATTTTTATTGTCAAATATATTAAAATAGGGAGAGAGGCAAGTGAAATACATGGAAATCACATTATATACTCACCATATATATGTATCTGCACTGATTCACATAAAATTTAGATATTAGATTTATAGGAGAGTGGCAATCGAGATGAGAGAATGCGAGGGCGAGCGAGACAAGTGAGATTTGTCTATATATCCACCAAATTTTGACGCTTATATCCCGAGATACATATATCTAGTCCACCAAAATATAGTTAGATTCGTAACATTGCAAACTCGAATGTATCTAAGTGTAATTTGCTCCTAAACTAGTAGAATTTCTCCTCATCCACCCCCCACCCCCAAAAAAAAAGTATTTGACCAAATGTTGATGTGACACGTTTTAGGAAAACTTTCATATACTCCTCTTGTAAAAAGATACTATTTTTTTTAACTCATATTAATTAACATATGTTGTAAAAAAAATTAAAATGTATTTTACTAAATTAGGTAGTTGTGTATGCATATTTATAAGAAATTTGAAGAAAAAAGAGTTTTGTTTTTAAAGTGTAAATGATATTTGAAAATTGAAGTTGTATTTGATTATAAATATAAACATAAGTTGTTTTATTATTTTTTGGATTTAAGTCATATATGGCACTTTAACATTATCCGTATAATTCAATTTGACATCTTAATAAACCTTGTTTCAGATTAGACACTCCCATCTTAGAGGATATTTTGAAATTTACAAGTAATTTAATGTGGTTCATATATTAGTAAAAAGTCATGTTATCCAAGAGGTTTCGAGTTTAAAACTTTTCCATGATTTTGTATCGAATTTATTTTATGGGATTTGTTTAGACTCTAGTTTTTGTTTGTTTTTTTTTACATGATTTACAAGTTATTATAAAGGGTGAAATTTACCCTATGCGCGTCCAAAAAATAGTAATTATGGGGTCTATTGTCAAAAAAAAAATTCAGATTGAATTTTTATACACTATTATACAAGATTGACATATTATAGTGTTTTCTCTGTTATAATTTCGTATAATATTATAGATTATGTTATATTATGTAATATTCTAAATTGGTCGATATATCTTTGTAAATTTCAAATATGTTCGTAAAACATTTATAGAATGCCTCTAGTAAGACAAAAGAGTACAAGACACACAAAAAAATCTTATACTTAAAAATACCCATTTTTATCTTAATAAGATAGTTTCGAACTACACAAATGTTTATAATTTATTTTAAATAGTAAATTTTGAAAGTTTTTCTTAATTTCTTACATTTCATGCTCAGTCAAATAACATCATATAATTATAAGGGACCAATGATAATAGGAATCTGAAGCCTAAAGGGTAAAAAATGTTAACAAAAATTCTAAAACGGTATATGATATTTCTTTTAAACCAAAAGGGCAAAATCGCTCACGAAGTAGCGATTTTGTCCATTGGAAAAAACAAAATCGCTGCTATAGCAGCGATTTTGTTAAATTTGATTTTTTTTTTAAAAAATAAAATTAAAACAAAATCGCTCCCGAGGGAGCGATTTTCAATTTTCAAAATTTTTTTTTATACCTTTTTAAGTAAGTCGCTGCTTATGCAGCGACATTACCTTAATTTTTTTTTTTTGCTTTTTTTATTTAAAAAAGTTTAAATGAAAAAAATATTTTTTTAAAATTAAATTGCTGCAATTTTTAATTATTTCTTTTTTAATTTTTAAAAATTAAATCACTAAAAAAAATGGCAGCGATTTATTTATTTATTTATTTAAAAAAAAATTAATTAAAAATCATTGCTTTGGCAGCTATTTGATTTTAAAAATTGATTTAAACCTTTTTTATAAAAAAAAAACAAAAAATATTAACTAAAAAAAAATATACACAAGTCGCTGCCTAAGCAGCGACATATCAAAAAAATATTAAAAAAAAGATTTTTATTTTGAAAATCGCTCCCGAGGGAGCGATTTTGTTATAATTTTTTTTTTTTAAAAAAAGCAAATTTAACAAATCGCTGCTATAGCAGCGATTTTGCCCTTTTGGTTAAAAAGAAATTTCATATACCGTTTTGGAATTTTTGTTAACATTTTTTACCCTTTAGGCTCCGAACTCGTGATAATAGACACTATGACAATATGATTATCACTTTTAAAAAGCAAACTTAACAAATGTTTTTTTAGTGGCAATTAAAAATTAAATGCCATTAATAATCATTTTTATTGTAGCGTTAGGATCTCCACCATCATTTGGAGCTGAGCGCGAAACCTCATGATCATCTTTACGGATATCCGTCTTACGTAGCGCCAATGTTGGCCACATGAAGCCCAAGAAAGACGTGTATGATTGAAACACTACAATTAACACTCTTTGTATACGTCCCTAAAGCCTTTAGTGACATTGGTTCTAATGATACTTAACTAATGTCGGTAAAAACTTTAACACTTTTTATTAATGTCAATATTTATTGCTGCTAAAAGTTGTATTTTTTTTTTAGTGAAATCAAGATGTTTTCCAACAAGCAACCTCGGATGGTTGGCAAAAACAATGTTGTTTTTGGTGAAACATTCCTCTGCAAGAGAAGTAGAAGAGATGAGCAGGACAGGACGCGATCCAAATCGGAGGTAAGAGATTGGTGTAGATACTTCATACAGTAACTCCAACCAACAGAATACTTAATTAGGCCTACTTAGGTAGGAATTGAATTTAAGATAATTAGGCTTATGATCTATGGAGTGCAAGGTCTTGGTTTATAGTTATGTGTTGCTATCAGCATTATTTGACTTTATCATCTTTAGAGTTTGGACAGCAAGGTGCCACTTATCGTTAAACGATTGGGGTTGATGATAATTTACGGTTAATTTACCTTTTGTGCATCGATAGGCGATAGTGTATTGGAGTAAGAGTAACATTTTAATACTACAGTCAAATCTCTCTGTAACAGCCTCGTTTGTCCCAAAGTCTTTGGCTTCTATGACGAAATGTTGTTATAACAAACATATAATATAACATAACATCAAAGATCAGTTTCACATAAAACATGATTGTCACAATGAAATGTTATGTCTATATTTTGCCTTGAAAATTAGATGATACTTTTGCCTCAGTTTTTTTTTAATTAGACAAATGTAGCATTAGCTTTATGTGTTTATTCATTATGTCTGCAAAGAGAGAGTGCAGGGGAGAATTGTGATTACAAATGAGCAATAAGGTTGTCGATATTTTGGCGTGGCCTACATTTTGCTAGCAATGGTATAGCCTTCGGCATAGTGAGTCCAGTTCCTTCGGTCATGTCTACCAGCTCTTCGCTTACTCTTTCCCATTCAAAGCACTGAATAAGTGATCCTAATGCCAAGCCAGCAACATGCATTGCCAAATTCTCACCCGGACATCCTCTCCTGCCATATCCAAATGGCATTAGCCTGAACCCGTCTCGTTGACCTTTGACATCGATAAACCTTTCAGGCTTGAACTCATTTGGCTTGTCCCACAATTTAGGATCATTCTGTATTGCCCACAAATTCACTAGCAACATTGTACCTCGAGGAACATGAAAACCTCCAACGACACACTCATCCGAGGACTCGTGTGGTACAAGTAATGGAGCAGCTGGATACATTCGGAGAGTTTCATTTATAATCCCATGGAGATAAGGGAGTTGAGCAAGGTCTGAATCATCAAGTAATCTTGATGACTCTCCGATGTGAGTATCGATTTCATTTTGAGCTTTCTTTAGTGCCTCGGGATTGTTCAGAAGAAGTGATAATGCCCATTCCATTGTAATAGCTGTAGTATCGGTACCTGCTGTAAACATGACCATTCCCATGCCCTTTATCACTTCATCCGTGCAATAGTCAGGCTCCGAATCTTGGAGGGATAAGAGAACATCAATCATGGTATTGTTACTTTGCTCCACAGAAGATCCCTTTCGCCGGTTCTTATGCTCTTCAATCAATTCTTGCATGAATTTATCTCTCTTCTCCTGCAGTAACTTCACCTTATCCTCAAGTTTGTTTACGCCAATCCATTTAAGAAGAGGCACACAATCTCCTATATTTGTTGCACCACTCACTTTGAAACTTTCTGTGACAATCTCTTTAAACCTTCTAGATGCCTCCAACTTCTCATCAGAATCGCCATCGTATTGCTTCCCAGCAATCATCATCATCAAGTTATCCAGTGTCATCTCAAAGAAAGCCGCTTTCATATCCACCACGTTTGTGTTAGGATCTCCACCACAGCTTTTCCCCCTTACGAGTCTTTGAAGTAGAGTGTGAACCTCGTTTCTACGAATATCAGCAAACATTTGAATTCTCTGAGTGGACAAGACTTCATGAGTAGATATCCTTCTTAGATTGCGCCAACGTTGGCCATAGGAGGCCCAAAGAAGAGTGGTATAATTGTAACCAAGATGTTTTCCAGCAAGCAGCCTCGGACGGTTGGCAAAAACAACGTCGTTTTTGGTGAAACATTCTTCTGCTAGAGAAGGGGAAGAGATAAGCAGGACAGGACGCGATCCAAATCGGAGGTATAGCAAAGGACCATGTTTTTCTGAGATGTTGGCTAATGTTTTATGAATTGGTTTTTTGTTGAGTAGATATAGATGGCCTATAATGGGCAAAGAGATAAATGGACTTGCTGGGAGATTTTGGAATTTTCTAAGGAAATGGTTCTTTAGCAAGTAAAGGGATATGAAGATGAGGATGTAGTATGAAATTTCCATGGTTGGTGTAGCTACTTAGGTAGAAACTGAATTTAAGATAAAAGATTGGCTGATGATTTATGGAGTACTCTATATCGATCGGTTTGATTCGATTTTGAACCGTTAGTGTATCATCTTTGGACAGCAAGGTGGAAGTACTTGTGATTAAACGATTGCGGTTGATAATAATTTAGTATTAATTAACGTGGCATTGTTAGGCGATAGCCTATTGGAGTACCTGTTTGGTTTTAAAAAGGTGTGAATGGAAAATAAAGAGTTGCGACCTTTATGAAGAGTTGTGACTTTTATGAAATGTTGTGACTTTTATGAAAAGTTGCAATTTTTATGAAAAGTTGCGATTTTTATGAAAAGTTATGACTTTTATGGAAAGTTGTGACTTTTATTAAAGGTGACGATCTTTCTGAAAAATTATGACTTTTTCAAAGGTTTGCGACCTTTCCGATAAGGCACAATAAGAACCTTTTTCGCACTACCCTTTGTTTTCTATAAATTGAGGGATTTCCTCTCATTTTAATAGAGAATTCATGGACTTCTTCTTCAACTACTAAATCTAGTATTCTAAGTGTACTTTACTGCCGTTGAGTCGTTCGCTGACACCGGAGTTTTTGATATCTATACTCTGGTGATTGCAATCATTTTACCCTGAGAGGTCATATTCCAAATTAAACCTCGGATACTAGAGGGGAATAATTTCCTTAAGGGGACACTGTGAGTTCAGTGAACTTGATCTTTTTCCTATTAAAATTTTTCCAGATTCTGGTATGTGTTTTACAAATTTTAGATTTGTGAATTAATTTCAGTTTTTCTATTTTTTGTACTTCACTGGTTCATTAAACTTGGTAACTTTGTGTTTCTGCAAAGTTTGTTGGAATCAGTAAGATTATTTAGACACATATTAACAACAATTTTTCTTTAAGAAAAATATTTCATATATTTTTTTTAAATATGTTTCTAATTTTAGTTTCGCTACTAGTTTTAATTTTCTAGTTGTGAAAATGTTCTTAAACTTTGTTGTCTTATAAAAGTGTTCAAAGTTTTGTTCTAAGTATGTTTGAAATACAAGATGAACAACAGTACCTTCTTGGCGTCCATCCCATGTGCAAAACTTTGATTAACCTTAGGATATCGAAATTTTTTCGAGTGCGAGTTAGACATAAGACCTAATTTCAACAACTTGGTCATTAAGTTAAGGGGGGTGGAGTCTTCAAAAAGTTCTCTTTTATTGTTCCTAATTTTTTCCAGCAAGTCACCGGAACTCTTTCGGAACTCGACAAGTCCACCACCCCAAGACCCCATTTTTTTCACTTTTTTCTCCTCTCTGCCTCACGCTACCAGACCCTTCCCTCCGTGAAAACAAATCCCAACATGATACATTATGTGACATATATATTTTTATTATATTAAAATGCCACACTAATATGTAAGTCGATTGACCAAATCACGTTTAAACTTTGTGTCTTTTGGTATATTTCTCATTTATCTTCTTATTCCTGTTCTTTCGAGGTTTGCTTTGTTAGCTTCCACATTATAACTGCTTTGAACTATGACTGATTTAGGGAAATAAAGTATTACTGCTTACATAATAATCAAGGTGTTGACATAGTCTCTTTTAGCTAGCATGTGTGCTATCACAATTTTCTTGTGTGTTTTTGAAAACAAACTTATTCTCATAGACAACGATCTACTTTCACACTCACATGAGTGAAATATGTCAAGAATACTCATATAATTTGACATTCCACTCATATGAGATACAGACTTTCAATAAGGAGTTCAAAGACTCAGCCTCTGCAAATCTATATGGGAAAAATGCACTCACGTCATAGGGATTGTATAAATGTTAAATTAGCTCACACCCCAAAAGCTGACTCAAATGGAGGAGAATTACCCAAGTCTTATAAGGAATACACCTATCTCATTATCCATCGATGTTGAACTTTTGTCATTTTTTAATACTCATCTCAAGCCCAGTGCTTAGCATCTTGTGCGTGGACAATTTTGATTTTGAGAATCCCAATATCGGATGAGACGGACTCTGCTCTGATATCATGATAAATTAGGCTTTAATGATACATCATCTCGAATCCAAAACCTGATATAAAAACATTCGTGAACCCTAATAATTTATAAGTTAAAGTCGTTGGATTTATGTAGTTTGTGTTAGGATCGAATTCACGCACACACAATTGATGAATGAAGAACACAAGAACTTTCAAGAGAAAGAGATGAGAGATTTAGAGAGAGAACGAGAAAACCCAATATTTCGTGGTAACACCCCCTAAGTAAACTTCCACGGCGGTGGGGTGTATTTATATTAAAATGAATCAGAGTATTTTTGGTTACAGAGAATAAATAGTAAAGCCTAAACAGTTATATATAGAATAAATAGTAAAACCTAAACGCGTAAACAGTTATATATATTAATCAGGCTCCACAACCTAACAGTTTGCCCTAATTTTTTTTTGTTTGAAAGAAAAAGTTTCTTGAATAAAAAAGCCCACCCCCTCTCTCTCTCCATTGATTTCTCAAAAAGGGAAAGTAATGGAGGGAAATCCAAATCTCACTTTTCAAAATTCAATCTGAAAAATAAAAAAACAATTAGCCAAAAATTTGCCTCAACAAGACAACCCAATGCCACCCACAGCGCCAAAACTGAAAATTTTTCAGCTGAATATGGCGCCATATATATACACATTTCTCTTTTTCTTCCTCTTCTTTCAACTCAACTCTCCCCACATCATACGCACAGAGAGAGGAAAAGGGAGTAGCAAACAATGGCAGATCAAGAAAATTTTGTAAGAGTAACTCGATTGACTAAGAAAAGAGCAGCAGAAGCAATGGTTCAGCAGCTGCAACAACCCAATAAGAAGAGAGTTGTGTTGAGTGAGATTCAAGATTTGTGTAATGTGGGTATTAATCAGATTGAGGACAAGGTGTTTGTTTCTGAGCCTCTGAGACCCAAATGTGAACAAATTATTAAGAGGGAGCTGAAAACCTCTGATGATGACCCACAGATGTGTAGTGCTTATGCTTCTGATATATATGATTATCTTCATCAAATGGAGGTTGGTGCATTTTTATTTACTCTTTTTCTATAAATTTTTGAATCTTTATTTATTTGGGTGTTAGCTAATAGAGCTTGATTTGGTTTCTTATGGATGAATTTGGAAATGGGTAGTCTAAAGATTGGATTTTTATCAAATCTTGATTGTTGGTTTTTTGAGTTTTTGATTAACTCTGTGGTTTTTCGAATCAGATTGAGAAAAAGAGAAGACCATTGCCTGATTACCTTGAGAAAGTTCAGAAGGATGTAAGTGCAAACATGAGAGGAGTTTTAGTGGACTGGCTGGTCGAAGTCACTGATGAATACAAGCTACTTTCGGATACGTTGTATCTTGCTGTTTCCTACATTGATAGATTCTTATCAGTGAATGTCATCCCTAGGAAGAAACTTCAGCTTTTGGGTGTTTCTTCAATGCTCATTGCTGCGTAAGTACTTGAGCCAAGAACTGGTTTTATTCCCCTGCCTCCGTGGCAATGTGTGTTTTGCTTGCGAATCTAATATGATCTGTTAATAATTATCAGGAAGTACGAGGAGATTAATCCTCCAGATGTTGGGGAATTTTGTTATATTACAGACAATTCGTATTCAAAGAAAGAGATGGTAAAGATGGAGGCTGATGTGCTAAAATGCCTCAAATTTGAAATGGGAAATCCCACAATCAAGACATTTCTCGAGTAGGTAGCTGTTTTGCGAGTAACTATACGTGCATTTGTAATGATCTGTGGTTTCTCGACTGATATGACCGTTCTTTTTTGCTTTGGTATGCAGACAATTTACCAAAATTGCTAAACAAGATCACAAAGTAAGTGTTCAAATATGACATGAACATTATGATTTTCAATTCAATTGTATTCACGTTAAATGTTTGCTAATTTTATTGTTTTTACAGAAAAACAATCTGCAGTTAGAGTTTCTAGGTCACTACCTAGCAGAGTTAAGTTTACTGGATTACAACTGTGTGAAATTCTTGCCGTCTTTGGTAGCTGCTGCTGTGTTATTCCTTTCAAGGTTCACATTACAGCCAAAGTCACATCCTTGGGTGAGGATTTTGATCCAACGTTCGTTTATATTAAGTACCTTGATATATGAAAACACTGATAATGAACTCTATTCATTATACAGAGTCTAGCCCTTCAACGTTGCTCGGGATATAGACCAGGGGATTTAAAGGAATGTGTTCTTATCATACACGACTTGCAATTAAGCAGAAGAGGACGTACTTTAACAGCCTTGAGGGACAAATACAAGCTGCATAAGGTATTATTCCGCGTGTGTCTGATAATTGGTGATTTTGTTGTTAACGCCTTCATAGTTCAGTAATCTGATGTGAACGTTGTATGATTTTTTCGTGTAACAGTTCAAATGTGTTTCAACATTGTCTTCTCCTCTGGAAATACCGGATTCATTCTTCAAAGATACAAGATAATGACTACATGGCTATGTATGCTTGGGAATCGAAATAGAAATTCATTATTGGCGATTTTTTGTTTTTGGTTGACAATATACCAAAATATGTACATTTACGAGCACAGAAACAGTCATAGACTAACTGCATTTTTGGTTCCTTTATATTGGAAAAAACTTGCTCAATGAATTGAAATCCTGCAATATTTCTTGTTTTTGGTTGATACGAGGACGAACTTTTTGTAAAAATGAAGATCTCCGTAAAAACTATTTATTTATTTATTAGGGAAAGTGGTCAAATATTCAACGGTTGAAAGCTATATATATGTTGGAAGTTGACCAATTTAAGGTTTAAAATAAGTCAACCTCCTTGTTAGACGCTTTGAATTCGGTTTTTTTTCCCTCCAAAGATTATATTTTAGTTTCGTATTTAAAAATATTTTGATAATTCATAAATCTTAAAACTCTATTCATCGTCGTTATTATTTTGTTGTGGTTATTTTCATTGCTTGATTCCTCTTCCTCACCTTGAAGAAACTTAATTTGATTTGCAGAGGTGCATTTGTCAAGTCTTTTTCATTTTATATTCCATTTACAATAAGAAAAAGAATCAGAATTTTATGAATTATATTTGATATTCTGTATAATTTGAAGGTTTACTGAATGAAATATGTTGATTTTTCAAAAACCATTGTTATGAGTCTATTTTGATCGTCATATGTTTAAATTGTATTGAATGATTCTTGATTTTAGCAGAGTTTGAAGGTCAAAATCACACAAATTCTCTACCTGAAATATCATCATCAAGTAAAAAACTCAAACACCTGATAATTTAGGTATGTAGCTCAAAAAATCGAGATACTAATCGTAGGCAATTTCTAGCTAGGGAAGATGGAAGCATACTAATGAGGAAGAATGTTTTGCAGATACAAAAAATCAGTGAACACAATGGAGATGACGACAATTCATACAAGGTTATCGAAAGAAATGACAACATTCGTACAGGCAGACTTATCTTGCTTTCGAGAAGTTGTTCAACGATTAACTGGTACATCTGAATGTATTGATGGAAATCTCGAAATTGCAGCAGCAACAAACATTTCAAAAGCTCAAAAGCAGCATAATACATCAAAGCTTCACCATCGCAGACAATGTCGAAGACCAGACATAGAGATTACTAACTCACAGTTTCAGCCCATCATCATCCCAAGTCCCTCAACTCGTTCAAACAAACGAGCTTCTCCATCCATTGAGACGATAAATAAAGTGGAAGAAGAGAAAGCTATCAAAGAAAGAAGGTTTTACTTGCATCCGTCTCCCAGGTCTAAACATGGAAATGCTGAAGAACCAGAGTTACTCACCTTGTTACCTTTAATTTCCCCTCGTGAAACAATGGATCGTGAACAATCAGTTGAAGGATTTTGTTTCTTTAGCTAGAAACTACTTAGTAAAAGATACAGTTCCTACATAAGATTCTAATACAACAGAATAACTTTTAGAAGCAAGCAAAAACCTGTCGTAATTTTTCTTTCAAAGGATACGAGGTAAAAATGAGACTGTTAAGTTAGTGCTCAGTTATCATAATCAGTAAAACGAAGATGCAAAATAACCACGAGCAAAATACAAGCGATTCCCACCATTGAAATGCTTACAAAATGTTTATATCTAAACAAAAAAAGATCGCTTACTGTTAATCGAGCTGATGTAGTAATATATGCTTACATATAGGGTCTTTTTCACTTTCAGTCTTTGTCAGGCAAAAATCGCTCTTATCTTTTATCATTGTTTCACTCATTGACATCTTCTTGATCACAATATGCATCATCACCGTCAAAATGTGTGCGTTCTCCCCCCTTCAAAGTTTTGTTATCATCAGTTTGAGAAGTTGAGAGAGTATTAGTGAACTATGTGAATGGCACTGTACTCTTCCTGGAAGGTGAATCTGCAGAGCTTAGATATTCGTGGTCACTACCATTCGAGTTTTGACAAGGTAGTGAGCCACAGATTTGTAACCAAGACGCAGTACCTGGAAACAAGTTAACTTCCTTAGGATTGAATGCTGCAACCCTGAAAACCTCTATCTCCCAACTCAAATTTATATATACATAAAAGAGAATTTTTTGTAATTATCAGGCGAGCAATCTAGCCTTTACTGGTGGAATGAATCAATCATAAAAGGTTCAAAATGGTTCACCTTTCTGTAGATTGCACCAGTTGCTGCATACCCCTTTTCACGCCTGCATCGACTGCAATTGCATATTCCTCGGCAGACAGGGCAAATCCAGTTTGTATTTTCATTTGTTTCAATGACATTCTCTCCATACCTACATCATGTGCAAGCTCAAATATTAGATCCACAGACATTTCACATGGGCATTAAGATCATCGGAAACTGTCGTTTGAAGTAACACCCATATGTTCGGGATAGAAAATTAGCTACTAAAGGGAATACTACAGAAAAAAGGCTAAAGAGGATATCAAAGAGTTATCACCTCATGTACAGACAATCTCCACAGAATTGTCCTTGACCGAGCTTGCAATTGCTACACGCAGTGCGTTGACCAAGAGTTTTCTGCCTGCAATTGTATCAAATATTTTTAGGAGTTCACATCAAGTAATAAATTGAAACCAGCGAAGGTTAGATAGACTGCATTTTGATCATAGAGAGAAGGATGTTTTTTCATGAAATTGGCAGCAGAACTAATTGTTTTACGAAATTCTAAGTACTGATAAGAAAAGGTAAATGTCGAATCAGAGTAACAATGCAAAATGCATTAATGATGAACACCTATTGTGCTATCTCTTTAAGACAAATATCACGAATAAAATGGTCTCAACTCTAGATGAATACAACACATTGAATATTCAAGTTGATATGCATGCTTGTGGACAAATTTCTTTAACAATATTCATGCCCGAAATTCAAAGACAATATTATATTCAATCTTAACAACCACATGCTTTAAGCTAGCTTCCACAATGGGAAGAAAAGCTTCATTTTTCATGCTAAATGGAGAAGAAATATTTCAATCAGACAACATAGACTTGATCATCTTCATCATCCCATGGAAGGAGGCCTAAATTAGTGATATATATTCTAAGAAACTGTGCTCAGGGAACAGATATGAATAAATGATAACTAAGCAATAGAACAACATAAAAACGAACAGTGAGAACAAATGTTTAGACCTGCACTGATGGCATGACTTGCCATTATCAGGATCATATACACGCTGACCATCTTCACCATAACCATCAACATAGAGAGTCCAAGCATTCTGGCAATCACCTAAAAGCTTTTCATGCTCCTCTGTGTAGAACTCAGGGTTTTCACCTTCTCCTATGTTAATCTCCACATCCTCCTTTGATACCTTATCTGTCTTGGGAATCATCCTTTCTATGTAACTAACTGGAGGCTTATCCTTCAACCTAAAAACATTTAAAAATCATTTGATAAAGAACATCTTTCACGAGTATTTTGAAAGACATCTCATGAAAAAAGGTGATCATAGGAAAAAGAAAACATCATACACGAACTAAGCATAAACGAGCATTCGTTTGGTTTCATGAAATATATACACAAAACTTTCGCAATTTTCTTTTCCGTTTTCTCAATAAGTCAAACATATCTATTAGTTATCATGCTTTTCCTTTGACTACTGCTTTGATTAAGGGTCTTTCAAAAACAACATCTCTACCTCAGACTCGTAGTGATAAGGCTTGCATTCACTCTTTCGAACACTGGGTATATTGTTGTTATTTACATTTATTTCCAATCAAACACCAAAATATCAGCATATAGACAACATTTTATATCCATTAAAGACTGCAATAAGAACAAACCCAACTCAACCTTTTCTCCTACTTTTTTTTGGAAAATCAAAATCAGGGCCAGCCAGAGGGTCAAAACACTAAATCAGGCCTTTGGGGCCGCAAGCCCCAATTTTTTTTCCGTCCGGTGTTCGATACTTCGTTAAATCTCCCAATTTTGAGACACCCATTGCCGGATTATAAAGCTAGAAAAATTTATTTCATTTTTAAAAAACTCGAACCCGAAAACTCTAGCTAAGGAAGGATGAGAGTCAATACCTAAAAGAGCGGCGAGGTGGGTCATCAATTGACACCGCCCGGCGGCTGATTCGAGGAGTGGTGAGTTTCTTGGAAGGGGGATTTAGTTTTTTTGTGAGTTCGAGAATACCAAGTTTGTGCAGTCTCTCTTTGTTCTCTTTGATTCTCTCAGCCCTTTGCTTCTCATAATCTACTGCTCCGTCATTTGGTTCTTCTTCAGCTGGTGCACCTCTTTTTCTTCCCGCTTTCACCATTGTTAGCTTTCTACAACCCTTCTGAGCTTTGTGTGTTTTACTGAGAACCCACAAATAGGGAACAGTGAGGGCCAATGGTGAGATGGTACAAAAACAGCTCAGTATTTAATTTGTTTTGAAATCTTAAAAAAAAAATATATATATATATATATATTATTTCCTTCCTCTATTTTTTGAGTTTCCTTCTCTTTTTTTTATGTACTAGGACTACACTTTTTGGGTCTATAGATGAATAAAAAGGAAAATGGTCAAAAATACCCTTCTACGATCGTTTATGAAATCGGGTATGTTTGTTTAAGGGTTGCTTGCCTTTTTGAATAGAAGGAAGTGGGAGAGCAGAGGTTATTTCGGTAAATCAATGTATGAGTTGAGGCTTTCCATGTCTCGTTGACCCTTCGAGAAAGTAAGGGTTCATCGGGAGTCTTTTGGAGATTTTTGTCCAAAATAGGAGTATGTTTAGATACTTTCATAACGATGAGGGTATATTTGGTCCGATAAATAATATAAGTCGAACCTAACTAGTACTCATAAACAAAAGTAAGAGATGTGATTTTGACCCTTTTCATAAATAAAATCCTAGTATATTATATCATTTCAATTTATTTGTTTGTTTAATTTTGATCCTTTTCACAAATAAAATGCTAGTATAGTATATCATTTCGATTTATTTGTTCGTTTGATTTTGACCCTACTCATAAATGAAATCCTAGTATATTATATCGTTTCGATTTATCTGTTTGTTTGATTTTGATTTGACATGGAGTGTGTTTCTACACCATGATTTGTAGGCATTATTTTTCATCCAAAAATGATTTTTCCTTCACTAAAAGATTCAATATGTTTACATCTTCATAAACTCCCGTTGTTATCGAGTTAACTCAAGTGTGTAGAATGTTCCAAAATACGTTTAAATTTTGTAATTTTAAACATAACATATGTAAAGCTAGAACTAAAAAGATGTAAAGAACAAGAAAATAAACATTTTCTTAAAACAGACTAGAAAGAAAAATAAGATAAAAGATTTGAAACGGAAAGAACAATAGCTATTGCTATAGTGCCCGATTTCATCTATATTCTTCTAGTTTATTTGTGTTTTTCGAGTTCCAGTTTAGCGAAAAAGTTTGTCCTCTTCATGTTTGGATTTGAAGAGTACATCTTAATAGGGTGTTGCGATGATCATCATGATTCACGAAGAAGCAAGATCATCATGCCAAAGTTATTTGAGCAACATAATCTAATACATTTTTGTTAGTTATAACGACACTAGAATTAGGATGAAAAATCCTGAAGATTTGAATTGTATTGCAGCTTTTCGAGAAGAAGATAATGTCAAGATTACTCGAAAGACTGCAGAAGAAGACAGGTATTCAAGATCCCCTGCACTACTTCTTCAGTGCTTGTAAATGTACATATTTTGGTCGTTAATAGAATATACTGTTAACCAAAAACAAAAATCCAAGAATGTAGTCCTATTCCAAATCCCAAGCATATGGCCAAGTAGTCATTGTCTTGTATCCTCGAAGAATGAATCCGGTATTTCCAGAGGAGAAGACAATGTTGAAACACATTTGAACTGTTACACGAAAATCATACAGTTCACATCAGACTACTGAACTATGACGGTATTTACAACAAAATCACCAATTATCAAACACACGCGGAATGATACCTTATGCAGCTTGTATTTGTCCCTTACAGCTTCCAAAGTACTTCCTCTTCTACTTAATTGCAAGTCGTGTATGATAAGAACACATTCCTTTAAATCCACTGGTCTATATCCCGAGCAACGTTGAAGGGCCATACTCTGTATAATGAATAGACTTAACTCAGCAATTAAACATATCAAGAAACTAAACATAAGTGAAGTTTGAATCAAATTAAAATCCGTACCCAAGGATGTGACATTGGCTGTAACGTGAACCTTGAAAGGAATATCACAGCAGCAGCTACCAAAGACGGCAAGAATTTCACACAGTTGTAATCCAATAAACTTAGCTCTGCTAGGTAGTAGCCAAGAAACTCTACCTGCAAATTGTTTTTCTGTAAAAAAAAAAAAATTAGCAAAGAGTTAATGCGAACACAATTGAATTGAAAATCATAATGTTCATGTCATATATGAATACTTACTTTGTAATCTTCTTGAGCAATTTTGTTAAATTGTCTGCATAAAAAGCAAAAAAGAATGGCCATATCAGTCGAGAAACCATAGATCATTACAAATGCACGTATAGTTACTCGCAAAACAGCTACCTACCCGAGAAATGTTTTGATTGTGGGATTTCCCATTTCAAATTTGAGGCATTTTAGCACATCAGCCTCCATCTTTACCATCTCTTTCTTTGAATACGAATTGTCTGTAATATAACAAAATTCCCCAACATCTGGAGGATTAATCTCCTCGTACTTCCTGATAATTATTAACAGATCATATTAGATTCGCAAGCAAAACACACATTGCCACGGAGGCAGGGGAATAAAACCAGTTCTTGGCTCAAGTACTTACGCAGCAATGAGCATTGAAGAAACACCCAAAAGCTGAAGTTTCTTCCTAGGGATGACATTCACTGATAAGAATCTATCGATGTAGGAAACAGCAAGATACAACGTGTCTGAAAGTAGCTTGTATTCATCGGTAACTTCGACCAGCCAGTCCACTAAAACTCCTCTCATGTTTGCACTCACATCCTTCTGAACATTCTCAAGGTAATCAGGCAATGGTCTTCTCTTTTTCTCAATCTGATTCGAAAAACCACAGAGTTAATCAAAAACTCAAAAACCCAACAATCAAGATTTGATAAAAATCCAATCTTTACACTACCCATTTCCAAATTCATCCATAAGAAACCAAATCAAGCTCTATTAGATAACAACCAAATAAATAAAGATTCAAAAATTTATAGAAAAGAGTAAATAAAAATGCACTAACCTCCATTTGATGAAGATAATCATATATATCAGAAACATAAGCAGTACACATCTGTGGGTCATCATCAGAAATTTTCAGCTTCCTCTTAATAATGTGCTTACATTTGGGTCTCAGAGGCTCAGAAACAAACACCTTGTCTTCAATCTGATTGATACCCACATTACACAAATCTTGAATCTCAGTCAACACAACTCTCTTCTTATTGGGTTGTTGCAGCTGCTGAACCATTGCTTCTGCTGCTCTTTTCTTAGCCAACCGAGTTACTCTTACAAAATTTTCTTGGTCTGCCATTGTTTGCTGCTCCATTTTCCTGTGTGTATCTATGTATATATATATATATATATGGCGCCATAAGGAGTTGTCTCAAATTTTTGGCTAATTGTTTTTTCAGAGATTGAATTTTGAAAAGTGAGATTTGGATTTCCCTCCATTACGTTCCCTCTATGGGAAATCAATGGAGAGAGAGAGGTGGGCTTTTTTGTTCAGTTGGGCCATTTTTTGTCGTTACATAATGTTATACCTCTATAATTTAAATGATAAATCTACAACAAAAGTAGAGTACGAGATATAGTTATTATAAAAGGTAGAGTAAAAAAAAGAAATATAGTTATTAAATAATAGAGACAAAAAAGAACAGTGAATCGTTATGATAATGACCCTCTTATCATGAATCGTTATCGTCATTGCTATCATTATTGGACAGGGCAAGACATATTGACTCGTATGCTCGTCTTGCTACCTTTATGGATTTGTGGCGTGTACGTAATATCCAAGTTTTAGTGTTGCTTTGCTTAAGGTATGAGCTTTGGCCTCTATGGCGATTGGCACAAGCTCATCGCGATTACTCAGGATGAGTTTCTTGTCTATGAAGAGAGTTGAAGTAAGAGATGATGGCAATGAAGGAGTTTTCCTTAACAAGTTGAATGTGGACACAAAATGGAACTGCGCGTAGATGGTAATAGTCTAAAGTTTCATAATTATACGCTTTCTATAACTATGTGATGGTGTTTGACTTGTCACGTGAGTATTGGATGTTAATACGACTTATATAATATACTTAGATTGACGGAAGAGAATACTTCATTAGAGTAGTTGTTGTAAAGAGAGCGAATATCAAATCAGAGTTAGTAAGATGAATGAATTTTCAGTATTTGTAAGTTGTACATAAGTAGAATGGTCGAATGTTTTTGGAACGTCCCAAAAAGGAAAGAGTGTCATATGAATTGAAACTGACGGAGTAACAAACAAGAAAATAAGGCGTGTAAACATCAAGAATGTGTCAACTGCAGCAAGGCCTGTCTGGTACGTACGTTGAGATATCTGTTGGAATGGGTGCGTTCACTAACAGTCAATGGATCAGGTTCTTTGACACAGTAAGAACAAAATGTAAGCACAGACAGTGATCAGCATCTACTATACGTCAACGAACCAGGTCCCTTGACTCAGCAAGAACGGTAGTTGAAACAAATGCAGAAAGTAAATGTCTGTAACTAAAATTTGCACAATGATTTTACGTGGAAACCTCCTTGCTCAAGTGAGTAAAACCACGACCTGTTGCACAAGATTTTCAACTGTCTTCACTAATCTTCTCAAGCAAAAGTGAAACTCGGTTACAACCAATGTGAAAAAAAGTTATTAATCTCACGGTCAAGCAATTTACCTATTACTTGAAGAGCCTAAGCGGATACAAGACCGCCCACTAAGCTATCACCCCTAGATAACTTAGACTTTGCTAAGCGGATACCACACCACCCACTAAACTACCTAACTCTAGATGACTTAGAATTTGACTAAGCAACAAAACAATGTTGCCCACTAAATCATTTAATCTTAACTGATTTAGGCTTTTGCAAACCTGAACCAAATATCTGGATCCTTTATAAATTAGGAATAGATTTACAATGTAAGAACGAAAGATATAATCCTAAGATAACTATATAGCTTGCAGCTCTATACGGTCCCTGCTGCTCTTAGGATGACACTTCTTGAAGATGACCTTTGCTTTTTGAGTTTTTGGATTTTCTGAAAATCCAAAACTTTGCTTGCCAAAACTTGTTTGTGTTGTTGGAGAAGAGACTATATACAAATGGACCCAAACCCTTGGGACAAGGCTATTGGCTGAGAGACTGCTGTCATGAAAAGTTGTGCACCAACCCCTCAGAGTTGGCAGCTTTTGACAGCTGTCATTTTGTCCTTTTGTCGTGCGCAGACTTCCCGGGACTAGGTCCCTTGTTGCGTTTTTTGATTCTTGAGTTCTTGACAAAGACTTGTTGCTGCTCTCTCTCTCTCTCTCTCTCTTCTTGAATGAATGAACTTAATATGTTGTTTGTCATGTTGAAAGTATCAACCATAAAGAGTTATTAACCGTTGAACAAATAACCTCTTCCATTCTGATTGGTTCAGTACGCTGGCGCCTCACCTACCATTGACTGGACATCTTTACAGTTGTACACCATTATGTATCAGATGGAGAGAACTCTGTTAAGGACCACGTCCCTGCATTTGTGAGATACTGAAACATGCAGTCTCGTCCGCTCTTCTTATTGGTGTAGGATGCTGCACTTTTACCACCTAACATGACAGCTTTTACGGCTGTATATCATTTGTATCTGGACGAGAGCATTCTGACAGGGACCAGGTCCCCTCAATTGTGAGGATCATCAAAACACCTAGAATATAACAATATCTTTCATTGCTCGTTACGTCACTTTTCTTGGAGTTTTTTGTAATCTTTCAAAGCAATTGAAAGTTAGGTAATAGATCAAGAATTGTATTAGTAGTAAAAATGTTGGCTTTAACTAATTCTGCAACAGGGGTAGCAATTATAATCACTTGATATAAACTAAAATCTTTGGGAGCTTGTCATGATGATAGTTATGCAGTAACCGAGAGCGATCCAATTTCGCAACATCAGGCAGTAAAATCAAGTTATGGAACATATGAAGAAGAGGCAAATTGTGGTAGATCAAGTTCTTCAGAGGATTTATATGATGGAAGAATATGTGTTATCTGCTATGACAATTCAAGAAACTGTTTCTTTGTTCCTTGCGGTCATTGTGCAACTTGCCAAGTATGTGCCTAAAGGTAAACTATGTTTTTTTTCCACATAGTTTCGATCTATGTTGCTCAGATTCTCCAGAAATGGTGTCATGCATGTGTTGGATCCCTAAGTTGTTTGAACTCGGAGTGCGAGTGTCTGATACAGGTGTGGATCTAAGATTGGGAGATAAGGGTCCATTTGTGGACATGGGCGCGGAGTTTCGGGTAAATTTTTTTTTGTATTTTCTTGATGACAAAGGAAATCCGTAGCCACTGTCCTCTAGATGAGCATAGGATAAAGTACCGCTTATATGCAATAACTCGCAAACCACACAAGAGTGGTAACCCACACTAGGCAAGGTCAGTGCGACGAGCTCGACCCAGAAGGCAAACTCCTTGCTTTCGCTGGCAAGGGGTTCCGAACTTGAGACCTCCAACATGGAAGTCTTCAAGCTAAAAACAGAGTTATACAACTTAGATTATGATATATATTGTATTTCATTTTCTTCAATTTCACCTTAATTTTTGTTTTGATTACAAAAATCATTGAATCAGTTCAGAATGACTCCCTTGAATTTGGTCAAAGTATCCAAAACTGATGTACCCGATAAGGTACGGATCTCATAGACACACCTACGTCATGACGATACGGGTGCAACACTGAAAATGAAGAATCCGAACAACTAAGTTGGGTCCTCCAAAAGAGTATTTTAGAGGATTTGTGCTTAACCAGTGACATTTTAAAAAAATCCGAATAGTATAGGTCTCAGTTACTTTTTATAAATTGAAAAAAGAAAAGGTTATGAAGATTCTCATGAGAGTAGTTTCCTACACGATCATGGATGTTGAAAATAGGTTGTACAGAAGCCCAATTCATAAAGTTAGAAAGTTTATCATTCCTTAAATTGGGAGCTTTGACCTTGTGCAACTGAAATGAAATATTACTATCGAAATTGAATTGTAGTCCTAAGAAGACATATACTTATTCATTACTCGTACAGACTTGACAGAGTTAAGTTGTATTGAGCGAGTCATTTTGTTTGAATTCTTTTCTTTATCTTAGGACATTTTAATAAAGTTGTGAAGATGTGTAATGAGCACATAAACCTTTAGAAATTCCAGGACAATTCATGGTTCATACGCTCAGCGGCGGACTCACGGAGTGATGCACGTGCGATCGTTAACTTTCGAAAAAATCATATGTATATGTGTATATCGATTTTGAAAAATGGAAAGAAATTAGAATATAGCTAACAATGCATTCATAAAAAATGGGGAGAAGGGTCTGATATACCCTTTAACTTTGTCATTCAACTTTGTCATTTGGAGCTAATATACCCCTCGTTATGAAAGCGGCTCATATATATCCTTACCGTTATAAAACGGCTTACATATACTCTTGCCGTTACAAAATGAACTCATCTATACCTTTCATTTAACGAAAGTTAAAAATTAGTTTTAAATTTATATTTTTTACTTTTAATTTTTTTTAAAATTATCTAGGAGTATATATGATTCTTCTATCAAAGTTCAAGGTATGCTTTAATTTTTTTCATACATAAATTATTTTTTGACTTCTTTTATTATAATTATTTGAGTTTCTTATTCTTATTTTTTTTCTTTCATTCCTTAGTGTAAAGAAAAAAAATTTAAACCATTCTTTTTGTCTATGTTGTAATTCTATTTTTGTATTCGAAGGAAAAATTTGGTTATCTACAATAAGTTTTACAAGAATACTAGTGAAACATAAATATATTTGATTATTAAAATAATAATTCTAAATTAGTCATTGAAACAAAAAAAATTTTAAAAAATATGTTTGACAGGATTAAATTTACTCATATGTAAAAAAAATTAGATTAAAATTATTTCTTTTTCATCTCCGTTAGAGGAAAAGGGTATATGTGAGTCATTGTTTATTAGTAAGGTATATATGAGTCACTTTTATAACGAGTAGTATATTAGCTCTAAATGACAAAGTTGAGGATATATTAGACTTTTTTTCATACAAAAAAAAGAGTATCCTTGTGCTATTGGCAGAAGCTAGAGATACCGTCCTCTAGACCAGGATTCGAATCCGCCTCTGCATACGCTTAGTCAGAAAAAATAATCTTAGTCGTTACCTTCTAAAAAAAAAATAGTAATCCAACAAAGTCCACGATTTCATTTATGGCTTAATCTCATTAATAATCGAGCTCTTTATCAAAAATCAAAATACGTGAACGCAAAAATATTATCTACTTCATTGTTATTTTTCTAGATGTTAAAAGATATGATTTTAACACGTCAATTTCAAATACGTGTTATTAAATTAAAAGATATGATCTTAAAATATTTTACAAGATCAACTTGTTTTTAAAAAACTCTTTTTTTGCTTTGTTTTTTTTTTTTTGAACCTTATCAACAATTCCAAAAAATGCCCATTCTTTCCTCTTCATTAAAAATTCAATTTTAATAGACCTTTAATCTATTAATAATGATGCCATACTCTACTTTACTCCTAGATAATTGAGAGTTTTAAATATAACTAAAACATTAATAGACTATGCATTGCATAAATAGACTAGGCATATTTTACTCTTAACATTTGTTGTTTTGATAAAGATATTCATTAATAGTTTGAATTTCCGATGTACGGAGTCGGATCACATACCGTAAACTCTAGAATAGACTCCCAACAAAGTTTTCTCTATATCTAGAGATTAAACTCGAAACTTCTGATTAATAATAGAGTTGTTTCACAGTTGCATCACTACCTATGTTGGTGGGCCATGCTATTCACCCTAGTTTGACAATACAAGCATGCTTGGCACTTTGCCATCCACAAAAGATACCTTATTACAACATTTTAGTATAAATAATGATCATCAAGTGAGCAAAGTTATCAAAAAGTCTTGTTTGCTTGTATTTGCATCAACCATGGAAATTTCATATTACACACTCATCTTCACTTTCATTTACATTCTAAAGAACCATTTCCTTAGAAAATTCCAAAATCTCCCACCAAGTCCCTTTATCTCTTTGCCCATTATAGGCCATCTATATCTACTCAACAAAAAACCACTTCATAAAACATTAGCCAACATAACAGAAAAACATGGTCCTTTGCTATACCTTCGATTTGGATCGCGTCCTGTCCTGGTTGTCTCCTCCCCTTCTCTTGCAGAGGAATGTTTCACCAAAAACGACGTTGTTTTTGCCAATCGTGTGAATCTGCTTGCTGGAAAACATATTGGTTACAACTACACCACCCTTGTTTGGGCATCCTATGGCCAACATTGGCGCAACCTAAGAAGGATTGCTACTCATGAAGTTTTGTCTACTCAGAGAGTTCAAATGTTCGCTGATATCCATAGAGATGAGGTTCGGGCTCTGCTGCAACGACTTCTAAGGGGGAAAACTAGTGGTGGAGATACTAACACAAACGTGGTGGATATGAAAGCGGTTTTCTTTGAGATGACACTGAATATCATGATGATGATGATCGCTGGGAAAAGATACTATGGTGATTCTGCTGGGAAATTGGAGGAATCTAGGAGGTTTAAAGAGATTGTTATCGAATCTTTCCAAGTGAGTGGTGCAACAAATATAGGAGATTTTGTGCCACTTCTTAAATGGATAGGAGTTAACAAACTTGAGGATAAGGTGAAGTTACTGCAGGAGAAGAGGGATAAATTCATGCAAGAATTGATTGAAGAGCACAAGAACCGACGAAAGGGATCTTATTTGGAGCAAAAGAACAATACCATGATTGATGTTCTGTTATCCCTCCAAGATTCAGAGCCTGATTATTACACAGATGAAGTGGTAAAGGGCATGGGAATAGTCATGTTAACAGCAGGGACTGATACTACAGCTAGCACAATGGAATGGGCATTATCACTTCTTCTGAACAATCCTGAGGCACTAAAGAAAGCTCAAAACGAAATAGACACTCACCTTGGAGAGTCATCAAGGTTACTTGATGAGTCAGACCTTGCTCAACTCCCTTATCTCCATGGAATCATAAACGAAACTCTCCGATTGTGCCCAGCTGCTCCATTACTTGTGCCGCACGAGTCCTCAGATGAGTGTGTTGTTGGAGGTTTTCGTGTACCCCGAGGGACAATGTTGCTAGTGAATTTGTGGGCAATACAAAATGATGTTAAGTTGTGGGACAGGCCAAATGAGTTCATGCCTGAAAGGTTTATCGATTTCAAAGGTCAACGAGATGGGTTCAGGCTAATGCCATTTGGATATGGCAGGAGAGGATGTCCAGGTGAGAATATGGCAATGCATGTGGCTGGTTTGGCTTTAGGATCACTTATTCAGTGCTTTGAATGGGAGAGAGTAAGTGAAGAGCTGGTTGACATGACTGGAGGACCTGGACTCACTATGCCCAAGGCAATACCATTGCTAGCAAAATGTAGGCCACGCCAAAATATCGACAACCTTCTTACTCATTTGTAATCACAATTCTCCCTGCACTTTCTCTATCAGACAGAACAATAAATGCAAAAAAAATGATGTTGCAATTGTCTATGAACACTTAAAACATAACATTGTTTTCAAATCTTTGTGGGCTGTACTATCATTTATAAAGAAACATATGTAAAACACAGGAAGCTGGAGTAATCATCCAAGAATCACTTAGAAAATGAAGGTTCTCATATTTCATAAGCAAACAGAATAACATTTAATATTTTCTATAACAAGGATGGATTCCTTTTCCGCTTATTATGTAACTCATGTAAGATTAATTCGCGGTTAGTTCAAAGCATAGTAGCTCTGTTGTCCAGCTCAGCAAATCATGTTCTTAACATGTTAGCTTGGCCACTAGCCATAATTGCTACAAGCAAACTATTCAAAACGATGTAAAACCAAAAGTAGACCAGATTATAGTCACCAAAATAAATGTTCTCACTGTTCTCCTGGCGTCGTATACTGAAACGCACTTGTTTTCATGGTTAGTACACTTCAACATGCACCATTGATTATCATCTTAGCTCCACCTCCGTCGATCTTCTTCCTCATCCACTGGAGTGTACCATGATGGTCTAAGCTTTGAGTTGCTCAATCTGTAGTTCAGGAGAATTTCTTCATTACTAATTGCTCGAGTTGCCACAAGAACGAGCGTCTTTAGAACAGGGACATCTAATCCGTTCTTGCCAGATTTCCAAGATTTGAACCAAAAGGTGCCAAACCTCCTCATGTTAGCTTCTTCACCATTTCCAAATGAAATATTGGGTATATAGGCTCTCATGTGCTTCTCTGGAAGAGGAAAATCATAAGGGCATACCATTACATTTGGTACCATGTCCCTTGCTGGGTGGTTGGCAAAGTGAGCAAAGGCTAAAGGGTTTCTCCTTTCCAGCACTTCATGGTTACCTCCTAGACGTGTTCCATCCAATGGCTTACTGAGCATTTTCCATATTCGCTCAGAACCCTTTCCATCAGCTTGCATGATGTGCTTAGGCTCAGGAAGAGACGACCCATCCCATATTTCCCGAGATTCACCACCAGCACCCCAGGGCTGTGCATTTATCACAGTTCCATCATACCGTGTGATCAAATATGAATTTTGGGCGTCAACTCTTGGATATCCAGGAATATAGCGGTAGTATGCAGGGGAGTAGATTACACCAGGATATACTGCTAACACAGTACCAACATCAGCTTCACCACGTATGAATAAACCTTGCCCAGCATCCTCATGTGGAATTTGAGAAGGTTTGACCTCGAGAGTATAGCCCATAAGATCCTTTAAACTCTGTGAAACCTCTGTGCGCTTCAATGGCTTGCTTTCAGGTATAGCTGTGCTGAAAGCAGAACAGTAATCAAAATCCAGGGCACAGTGCAGCTAATTCAACTAATCACACTTGAAGAGAAAAAGAAAAACTTTTGTCCGAGACGACTGGAAAACTTGAAATTAATCTATGTGCGAACACCAAAAAGATACAGGAACTATGACCTTATGTCATAGCGCACGTTTCAAGAGTTTATTGTACACAACTTATGACAACTGTCCAACAAATACCTATGGATCCATATTTCCAGGACATGGACTTTTATGAACAACCAAAATGTTTAGATGACAAAATTTACTTAATTTGAAGAAAGTCTGAAAAAAGCATCATTAGCCTTATATATGTTTTGTTTCTACATGCCGTAAGCTCAATACTAAACAACCAAACATAAACAAAAATGGAAGTATGATCAAATCCAAAATGGTTATGAAAGCAAAATCAATTACTCAAGCTGTTATATTTGAATTTTATAGTAATCACATGTGAAGAGTATAGTGCTTGTTACATTACCAAAATCAAAAAGGAAAAAGAATTGAAAAGTGAAAAGAAATTAAATATTTAGTACAAGATGTATCTATTAACAAATGAACATATAAGCAAGTTACCAGGATTATATTCTGTTACTGTCACTAGCTATTACTATTGTTGTTATTCTGAAAGGACTCGTATTAATCTAGGGACTACTTTTTCCTTGACAAATATTCTAGGGTCCTTTATGAAGAAATTGTTAATAACTACAGATTCTTATACTCTAAAATTTTGGATAGCATAAAGGACAAGATTTAAGAATCCATCACCAGAGAAAATATCAATTATGCTTGGTCACTATAGACTGAAGCTAACTGAACTTTTTGGCTAGAATAGTCATGGCCTACTTACAGAAAGAACAAAGAATAAATTTAATAAGCAAGTCAAGATCACCAGGTTGCTTACCAAAGAAAACTTTCATTAAGGATTCCCTTCCGTCAATCAGAATTAGCATCATTAGTGAAAAGCAAAGTAAATCAATATTTGAGTAAGGATTGTTATTTTTGAAGTGATTTTATAAAGAGTGTATCGGTGTAATGATAGCCTCTGTTGTTATAGGTCAAATACTGCTATAGAGAAGTAAACTATAACATGAACAGTTGTTCCAAAGAAAACTCGAAATGTAGTTATGGAGGATGGTTGTTATAGAGAGGTTCCATTGTACAAGGATGATCAAAGGCTTAAATCAAGAATCCCTAGCAAAGAAAAATCAGAACTATACTCATAAGTCACAATGCTAAGGTTGTAGCTGTCTCATACAGCAATAGACTAGGAGAACTAAGTCATGGAACAGGCCATTAAACGACCCGAGTCATATAAATCAGAAGTGTTGAATGCCTTGAATTGGGCCCAAGCCTGTTAGGGCGTAGCTTAGCACTATATATAGACGCTATGGGAAACCCTATTCTGTAATTCTGTTTTTGCCTCTCCATAATAAAACTGCTCCCTCTCTTCCCGTGGACGTAGCCAATTTATTGGTGAACCACGTAAATCTGTTGTCTTGTTTTTCGCGTTTATATTTTCTCGTATTATCTCAAATTCCGCACAACAAGAAGCTTAACCAAGGTAAAAAAGGAAGGTTCCTTTAAATTTTAGCAATTGACATACACACAGCTCTTGGTGAATCTAGTAAGTTAAGAGGCTTGAGCTGAGGATTTAATTCCATCCACCTAATAAATTTGCAAATGATCACAATGAATTTACACATCTCTAATTTCAGGCATTACATCCCAGGAACTGGTCTAATTAGAATTACATTGAGTTGGTTTTCTGTTTTTTATGGCTAGTGAAATTTGTCTTCTTAATCTGACATAACATAGAAAAAGCAGGATAGCAAGGGATCACCTACGTGTATGCTAAAGTTGGGCACCCATGAAACTTCTAACAAATTTTAGAAAATCAACAAGCTTAAAAGGTGCTATGGAAATTGAGCTTAAGATCTTACCGCTGTGGTCCTTTAATGGAGCAGTCCTACCAATTGCAAAACTGAGCCCACTGCGACGAGGAGAAGAATTATTTTCGGAAGATGGTGTTTCCGGCTTGTCCTTGACCGTAAGATCAGGTTGTAATATATGATCCATATATTTGCAAAAGCTTGTAATTTGGGAATGCACATTTTCTTGGACCTGCTTCTGTTGATCAGCTAGGGAGGCCTTGCCAGCCATGTCAATGATCTCCTCTGCATCAGTTTCAACGGCATCCTTCCCCAAACGATTGTAACTGAAAGATGAAGTTAATCATGCAAAGTTAAAACTGTAACTTGTGAAACTTAAAGCATAAAGGACATGCAATTTCACCATCACAGGTTTCATAAAAGCAATTCATCAGAAAAGAAATTAGTTGCAGGTAAGATCCATAGAGGACTATAATTTATTGCAATCCCTTCCCCCTCTGGATTGGTATATATTGCAACTAGTGTTGAAGACTTAAAGCAACAGTTTTCTTAAGAAGAAACAAAAGGAAAATGTGGAATAAGGATTGTTGGGTGATGACTTGAGTAAAATACTAGCTCATAAAATACTTTATCTATTTACAATGCAAACCTATTTATGTAACCCCTGCCCTTTATGTTTCACTTGTTAAAACAAATCTTATAAGGTTGCATATTTATATATTAAATGAAAAACTTAATAGCCTGTAGAATTGTATTGACATGAAGGAGCCTATCCTGGTTGATCAAATTACTCATACAGAAAGCTGAATCAAACTGACAATCTTTTCATTCTAAACGTGGCTTAACGAGGAAAAGTACAAATCATACAGCCAAACAACTTGTTTCTGCCAATTCTCGGTGCAAGCATCGACGATAAAGCTATGTTATTGGAGTAAATTTCAACGAGCGCAGATAAAACCCAGAGTTGATTGACTTAGTTATATATAAAACGCAACTAAGTTGTAGTTGTCTCACCAATCTATTTACAGGAAACACCAGCATCATAAGACAACAACATTACTTTTCCTTCAAGTGTTGAAATGATCCTTACCTAGTATACAGGAAGAGGCGGTTTACATCAGCTTCAAACTGTAGACTCCTTGGATCTTTAGCAAATGTGGGACTTTTAGCAAGAACTTTAACCGCCTAAAAATCATTTCAGAAAGCAAAATACTTCAACTTCAGGAGATTAAATACATCAATATTCAACACAATACAACGAGTACATACCATATTTTTAATCACAAATACCATAAAAAAGTATCACTCCCTTCGTTTCAACTTCTGTCTTACTTTCCTTTTTAGTCCATTTCAAAAAAAATCTCTTCCCTTTTTTGGCAACTTTGCAATAAACCATACTTCGGTTGCATATCTTTAGTTTAACACCACAAGATTCAAAAGTCTTAGTATTTACTTTCTTAATATATCACAAATTCAAAAGTTTCGACCACAAGATTCAAAACTCATTCTTTACTTTCTTAATCTCCGTACCAAGATTCAAAATCAAAACAAACAAATTGAAACAAAGGAAGTACTATACATCATAAAATTCACAATCCTTATAGTTAAAATTAATAAAAGATAAAAGCTTTTTGACTCTCCAACAATAAAGTTGTGATTTTTTTTTAGCAAGGGAAGAACCCCACAACCCCATATGAAAAAAATTTTGAATTTTTATTATAAGAAACTATTGAGACCATTAAAATTACATGTCTAAGTTTCAAGATTACATCTTTGAACAGTACATCAAATTTAGGAAAGAAGTTTCAGTTGATCAATGTGAGAAACAAAGTATACCTCTTGAAATTTCTGAAAAAGGGAAGCCATGAAAGAACTGGTGAGCTGCTTGCTGACCTTGCAAACCTTTGAACTGAAATTTGCGGCGCCGTATTTGATCTGATGGAAGAAATGTAGGGAGGTTTGTGTAATATATTGAAATAAAAGAGGTCAATTTGAATTATTGAATTATTAATAATATATTTATCCAAAAACTCTAAAATCTAGTGATTTGATTAACCATAAGAATACCTTTTAAGAAAAGAGATTTTGTAAATGCTTTTTGATTTTGCAGACAATTTTATTTAAAATGTTAAATTTGTTTACCAACATACGGACTTTCGTTCACTTTTATTTGTCCGTTATTTTAAAAATAAATTTTTATTTTTTACCGTCACTTTTAATGCATTGTTTGCATAACGCTAAGTATCGATTAGTGTAGGTATTATGATAAATACTCATCTCAATCACTCTTTTTTAACATTTAATTGTGCTTCATTTGTCTTAGTTTGCAGATGTAGTGAAACAAACGCTAATTTTAGTTCAAATATTGCATTTCAATGTTATATTAGTCACAACTCACAATTGATGAAAATTTGTGCAAGTTGATTAGAATTGCTTGAAGCATTTTTTGGGTGTTATAAAATCTTATAAACTACAGAAAAGTAAAGAAAAAAACACCAAATGGAGAAGATATTGTAATGGTAATTGCAAGAACAGAAAAAAATGGACATAAGACAGGACCAGAAGGGCTAGGATTGGACCTGCACCAACGTTAAATGGATCGAATTTCCCAGGGACACAGAAATAAGATTGCTGGTGTACCTAATCCTGTTATACATAACCACAACAGAATGGGGAGAGAAGCCTGAACATCATCGTCGAAGAAGAAGAAGAATAAGGAGTTTAGACCAATATCCAGATAATGAATAATAGCACACTATACACGATGTCGCGGGTCAAATAGACCTGAAATGGTTCATTTCTGTGGATGCAGGTTTTGAACAACATTTTACCTGCAATCCTTAAGATTCATCTTATAATACAACAGTAATTAGCCAGCCACTACTAGTACCACTTAAATTGGCATGATATATGGTTAAGGTATGTATTACTGCAACAATTTTAGTGCAATCTGTTCCAGCTTTCACTTCATATAACTCCAATAAAATCACCTGCCTGTATAAGGTATAAATAATAGGCAGTTGTTTGTTGATCTTTCGAACCCAGCAAGCTTTTTTCTTCGTTTGCAGGAATATAGGCTCGTCACTCAAATATGGAACCCCAATAAAACTGCAGAGCAAGAAGGAAAGAAGAATCAATTTGCCGGTTCCAATTAAAGAAAACAAAAATTCTTGATGCTACAACGAATGTTCTATCTCTTGCAAAAAAGATCCCATTCGTAGTGAAAGGTAAGATGAAATACAATCTTTTTCCCGAACCAGAAAAAGTTAACTAGGTAAGGTGAGAAATCAGAATCATAGACAAGTAGTACTATTTGAAATAGAGGATGAAGAACTAGCTAATTGTAAATCTTTAACATAGATCACGAACATGGTAAGTCACTAAAAAGGGCAGCCTAGTGCACTAAACTCCGGTTATGCACTGGCCCAGGGAAGGGCAGAAACACATCTGGTCCATTTCAACAGCATAACCGGAACATCAAATCTACTTGAAGGTTTTAATCAAGCTTCTATGTCAACAAGTAAGAAGATAAAGAACCAACGAGAGAACACAAGAGAGCTTATGTTATCACCTGCCCAGAATTTTGTTGCAAACAGTTATCCATTTCAATATGTTATTTGAATGCAACGACACTTTTCTGTGGCTAACAAACTGTATTCAGGTGCCACAAGTATTTTCTTTTACTTTTAGTATTTCCATATCTTATTTAACGAATTCCAATTTAGCAGGATGAAGAAAGAAAGAAAAATTAGAAGAATCATTACCCCAACAAAAAAGCATAAATGGAACCAGACTTCTAGATTATATGTCTCATGGCAAAGAAAACCTCAACAACGGTGAAACTATATATAGAATCAACAGAATGAACTATGCCAAACTACTATTGCTTTACTTTAATAAGGTATACGCTTTTATAATTTTCTTTCAGAATTATGAAAGGTCAAGGAAAATACAAGATTTTTTTTACAAATCGAAAGACAAACAAAGGTTATTATGGATAAACAAGTTTGAGTTAGCACTCACCAATAAAGAAAATTAGAAGAACCACAGAAGAAACCGTTTGAACAGGACGATTGTATTTCACATAATACTGAGACCTTTGCAGCTGTCGTTGTACTGCTCCATACCAACCATTAAGTTGCTTCTGGTACCTTTCATCACAACAATCAAGGCAACTTTTACTCCTCTCACAACATGTGTTAATGCCCTACATCAGAAAATCAAATTCAACATGAATCAAGGACATCTATAACTGATGAAGAAAATATACAAGTATTTTTAGGACAATTGATAATCAAATCCCTTTCTTCCAAATTTATTCAACCTCAAAAGGTAAAACTATATGATTTTGATCATGATTCATTAGAAATGTTATATTATATAGTTTGACTATATTCATTATGTTGTCATATCTAGTTTTTAATTGTTCTAGTTTTGTTTCCAAACTTGACTTAAGTAATGTAATAACAACAAAATTGAAAAACCTTGAAAAATGAGTCTAATAGTGTCACGTAAAATTGGAATGAGGAGTATCAATGTCAGAAACTTCAGAACAAATACACACCCTAGTCAATGGAAGAGACTGTGGCAATGTACAATCAGCTTCTTGATGATCATCAGAGTTGAACCTCAGCTTCCTGTAACCATTCTTTGACCACTTCAACTTCGTCGCAGATTCCACGCAATTCAACAGGCCCTGAATACTGGGTATCTTGCGGGGGGGTGGTACAGGTTGTTTGCCGCAAATATCATCAGCAACTGCAATCTTCCAAGCACTAATATCACCACAAGCACTTGCTGTCTTCCGGTGCCCTGAATACATCTCATCCTTGGTGTCAACTTGACTCCCGTCCACTAAGTTAGATGAACTTTTTGAATACTCTGGCATTCGTTGCTTACAATCCTCTTCCCACAAAGCTGGTTTCTGCTCAACTTCGTCAACTTTTACAGAGGATTTGTCTGAAAATGATGAAGAGGTCGATGGTCCTGAGAGAAACACGGCTAGTTCATCGAGCTCCCTCTCATCCAAGCGCACCCATTGATTGCCTTGTGAAAAAGCTGATTCATTTAGACTCTTCTCTACTTTCTTAATCTGATTATCCATGGCAATAACAAATTCACCATGCCTTTCTTTAGCATCATCAGTTGATGTATTACTGTAGCTTGAACTAACTGCCCGATCAAATTCCTCCAACTGCATTAACATTAAGAAATTCAACTTTTATTGCATCCAACATTACACCCTATATGCGAATACACGTGTCCGTCCAACATTAACACCCTATATGCGAGTACACGTGTCCGTTAATCTTTTTTTTTTTTGTCATTTCTCTTTATCTGTTATGTTCCTTCTATGGGGCAGGGGGAGTTGTGTTCGGGAAGGAGTCGTACCTGCCATTTAGCAGTGCCAAGGGTAGTCCTTAGGTCTCTGCACAGCTCGTCGGAATTCCAACGTCCAGAAGTATCCTTCAACGCATGAATCCATGTTCTATAAGTTGATTCCATCCTTGAAAAATCAAATTAAACAAACATTTCAACAAAAAGAACAAAACCCCACAAACTAAAACCAACAAAAGCTTCAAACTTTGCACCACTATCATAAATAAATTCACACAAAATCATTATCCACGAGGTCTCAGGTTCGAACCCCAAACTAAAACACTAGCTAATTCTTCTCATCTATCCTCACACCACCATCAACAACAACAACAACAAAAAAATATTTAACTCACACAACAAAACTAATCCAAAACCTCCCAAATTTATTTTTTTTAAAAATCAACCAATTACCCATCATCTATATCCATTTCAACTCTACAACAGCTCATTTCATTTCAATACCAGTAAATAAATTGACCTTCCAAAACGAACTATTGATTTTAAAACCCTAAAAACACACAAATTAGCAAAAAAAAAATCAGAAAAAATTACAAAAAAAAAAAATTCAAAAAAATATAAAATTACCTGTCGGCAGATTCCTGAACCTCCTCTGCAGCAGAGAAGAACGGATCTTTCTCCCATCGATCAAAATATGAACCCATATCCTTCAACCCCCAAATCGAATTTTTCACAAAAAATTCCAAAAAAAAAAAAGGGAAAACCCAAAATTGATTCAATCACAAATTTATAATTTTATCAAAAAAAAAACAAACAATGAACCAATTTGGATTTGCTTGGATCAAATTTAAAGTAGAAGAATATTTTTTCTTCTTTTTTTTTTTTTATCAATTTGGTAAGGTGGGTATGGTTAACAGTTTGCGTCAAATGCATGATATATTTAAATAATATATAAATAAATAGTTTATTATAAAGTTTTTAAAAAATAATAAGGTGGTGTTCTGACTAATACAGCATATAGATTATTTTAATAAATTTTTATATATTATTTTATTTATAGGTGTTAAGTAAGGAATAATTGTATTCATCAAATAAAAAATTTAGATATATTAAAAATCAGTCAATATTTTTTTATTTCGTCTGAAATTCGAAATCATTAGTAATATTTTAATTTATTCCAAATTATTGAGGAGTAGACATAGTTATTCTTGTCTTTTAGACGAAGAATTTCCAAATATTTTGTACTATTATAATTAAATAAATATTTAATCAAATATTATAATATAATACAATATAAAATGAAGTAAAAATTAAAGTGTTGTTTTGTAAAAAATTGAACCTTTTTCAATATAAATAATGTATTGGTGTAGAAAAGGATTATAAATTAACTTTTTCTTCTCTAATGAATAATATTTACGGGAAGATAAATAAATAAAATTTATTTTTTAATAATTTAATTTGTGAAGAAAATTAACACGTTTTCAATGGATTTAAACTATATATAAAAAAAAACAAATATCAAATGGTTTGAACGACCTCTCCGTAGGGACTTACGCGTACGGTCAAAATGAGTGTGCATAAAAATAATGGCATTTTGTGTTACTCGATGTTCGATATTTATATCGAGTTTAATTAAATTTAAATTCATATAATATATTGTATGATCTATTTTATTTTGAGGGATAGCGTTTTCGATTTCGTGTTGTTTTTTTAAACTCAAAATCTCTAATTACTTTTGGAAGAATTTGTGAATGATGTTTCATTCATGTCTGATATCATATTGAATATTAACTAAATTTGAATTTGTGTTTGTAAAATCTATTTCTGAAAACGATTTTTTAACATGATTGTATTTATTTAAAGATTTAAATTTGAGATCTTCTGATTAAAGATGAAAAAATATCGATTATATATTCCGATCAACATAAGCATTAAACCACTTGATGCTGACATTTTTTTGGCACTTCATAGTTGTTACCTATAGTGAAAAAGCAATTGACAATGAATTATAATCTTTTTTTTTCTTCTTCTCTAAAATTGATTGTTAGGTGCTTTAATTTGTCTTTTTGTTTATTATTTCACTTCAGAACATGTTAATGTCTTATAAAGTTAGCCCTTCATATGATTGTCTTAATGCTCTAGCTTGTAGACATTATAGATTATGTGTTTTTATCGATAAAATATCATGGTAAAACGATAAAATATTATTTTATCATTAATTAAATATTTCGTAAATATAAAAAGTTGATTAAGTTTTAACAAACGCGACTCTCAAAATACATTTTCGATCAACTTCTTTTGAATTTTGGAACCAAAAGGTTTGAATTGGAGCCCCCATCATAAGATAATAACTTTGATATCATAGCTAATGACCCTTTCAATGATCTTATCAATTAAAGGTTGGAACTAAATAATAGACAAGTACTCTTTTAAAGCTAAATAACATCTAAAAACACTTTTTCCGTTTTATATTAATGGATCACTATATTAAAAATAATTATCTCGTATTAATTAATTATCTAATTAAAGTAAAAAGACATTAATTGATCTTTTCCATATTAAACCTCATAATTAAATTCATTTAAAAAGTGTTTATACTTATTTGTAAAATTTTAAAAGTTTTTAAGAAGTGAATTGATAATACTATCGTCTTATTTATAATTTCTTAATATATGCTTAAAAATGATCAATTAATATAATTAGTTAAAAATCCTTTCCAAGTCCTAGATAGTGCAGAATAGCCAATTGAACATCAGTCTTTGACCTTACCAAATTTATACTATTGCTTGATCATAAATTTTTAATTATTTTTTAATATCGAATAAATCAAATTTTACTATGATATGTATTAATTATTGAAAATATTTTTTGACATTTGATAAGTTAGTTTAGTGGTTAATCACATACAAAAGTTAGATCTTCATTCTCAAAAAGCTAATATTATGAATTTTAATCAAGACATTCAAATTGCTCAGTCCTAAATTTATTAGGAGCTAACATTGAGTTTCAATAACTCGATAATCCACAATTAAAAATATTATCAAAATGTCATACTAAATTCAAATTGCCTGTGATTGATTTATTAATTTCATCATTAAAATTAATAAATCTAACTTTATCTCAAAATAACTTATTCCAAATATGTAAAGCAAATAACTACATAAATTACCGACCAAAATATGAAAATTTATATATATATTTTCGATTAAATCAACTTACTTCGTCTAAATTCTGAATCAAATTAAATACGATTTTGAGGTAGCCGGAACCGGAAATGAGACGCCGGAGAACTAACAGCGACGCCGTGCCAGCATATACCACCTCGACAAAATTCGTTACTAGTATTATTATGCTGCTGCTGCTGATTACGATGATTAATCCGATTATGACGAACCCTAACATTTCTCGCCTTGATGTAAATATCCCATGTCAAAGTCAAAATCAACACCAGAGCGACGGCAGCTGTTGAAAGTATGAGAACGAAGCAACCAGTGAAATTTCGACCGATAATTAAGCCGTAAGCTTTCATTGCACCTATAATTGCTAGATACAGAGTTGTTAAATTCGCTGTTACTTTATCTGAAATCGCCATTTTTGTTGGTGCGAAAGGAGTTTTGGGGGTTTTTGTTTGTGTGTGTGGGTGTGGAGAGTGTGAATTTTAGGGGAAATGGAAGTGTCGGTGTGAAGTAGCGTGTGACATGTGAATATTATAGCCTTTTTTTCGAAATTTGATATTCGCATTAAATTTTGATTAAATTTAATTTTACAAATTCTAAATATTGGAAGTAAAATATCCCTAGCAAAAATGACTATGTGCGCCAACTTACTTAAACCTAATATATATCTTATTAAGAATGAGAAAATATTTTCTCGCTTTTTGATTACCGTATGTATTTCCTTTGTTATAATTTATGACACTTTTTATATTTTGAGAGTTAAATCGGAAATTTGCGCATGAAATTTTTTAAAAATGAAATTTATATATTTGTAAACTACGTAGAAGATATTACGAGTCACAACAATTGATAATTCAAAATGTTTAAAAAATTTATGAAAAATATACGATCAAAGATTGACTTGTATCACTCTTGAAATTCGAAATGTGATATATAAAATGAGATGGATAGAGTATTTTTTAAAAAATATTTGATTATTAATTAAAATTATGTATATATTGACCAAAAAAAATTTTGTATTGTATACATAAAAATTGGTTATTCTATTTTATATCGTATTTAAAATTATACATAATTCGTACATCTGTATTTAAAATTATACATAATTCGTACATCTTCTTCCTCTATACCATATTAAGTTTAACGATATGGATTAAAAGGAGTATTATTTTTGATGTTTCTAAATTGTAAATAAGATATTGTATTTAATTTTATATATAGTTATAACTAATTATCAAGTATGATATTATTTATCGAGAATCTCTTACGCACATAATATTTTTTCTAACTAGTTATCAAATAATTTTTTATTTTATATGATATAAGTTGGACACAAAATTTAGAGAAAATTTTATGACATTTTAAAATAAGCTTTTGGAGTAATTTATTTTTTTTAGATGTTATTATAAGTATTTAAATAATTATAGTAGTTGCTTAATTCATCATTTTATTTTTATGTTTGTATGTGTATCACGAGAAGAAAATGCAATAATTTAATGGTGTGTTTCTGGAAATTTCAAGAACAAAAATGGTTGGTGATTATGATTTATGTCACGTTACATTAGGTCCTATTAAATCATATGTCAACTTCACATTAAGTGGCATTTATAAATGGACACAATTTTGATGAGGTGAAGTAAACTCATACATTTTTTTGGACTAATATTTAATTAAGCCGTAATACATAAATAAATTTGTTTTTTAACTTAATTTTTAAATTTAATTTTGAACGTGTATAAGTAGTTAGCTAATTAAATTTGTATAAAGTTAAACAAACATATAATACATTTAACATGATAATTTATTGAGAAAAATTATATAAAATAGCAAATTATTAATTCAAAATAAATGTCATAACCACAGTTCTCTTCTCTCCCAATAGAATTTCGCTCGACGGTCTCCGTGATCTCGCTCGTAACTCTTCCTCATCCCTCTCACTTTATACAAACATAAATGTATAAATTGCGTTTATACAAAGCGAGAAATATATATATATATATATATATATATATATAAATACAAATGTAAATACATTTATAATCATAAAAATACAGATGTTTTCCCAGCAATTCTCTTTTGTCTTCTCTCTTTCTCGATTTATACAAACATAAAAGCGAGAGCGAGAGATTTGATACAAATGCTTTATTTCAATTTAATTGTATACAAATTCAATTTTTATGCAAATATATAAAAACAATCATTGATAAATATACATAGTAGTTACGTATATATAATTATCTAATCGATATACATATACAGTCGTTACACTTTTACACAAACGAATGACTGCTTGCAACTTATACAGATTCGATGCGCCATAGCAAATATAAAATTTGTTATGAAACTCAGTTATGCAAATTATAGTTAAAACATACAAATATGATTTTTATGTTTACTAAACCTAAAATTTACACGAAACTAGTGCTCATGTGTAATTTCCCTAATCTTTTGGGGGCCAAATGGCATTATCAAAACAAAAGCCGTAAAAGCATAAGCAAAAACCTCAGTGTTCTTTGATCTTCAAAAACCCCCAAATTCATCAAACTGGAAAAAACAGAGAAGAAAAAAAATCTCAAATTCATTCAAAAATGGGACTAAATTTTCTAACAAGCTTAGCTAAACGCACAACAATTCAACATTCAAACCGTTGTTTCACTTCTAAGAATTCAATTTCCAGAATATGGACTGAATCTAAATCTTATAGTAGTAAAAATTTCAATACAAATACAGTTAGTAAAACCCCTTCTTTTTCGTTTTTGTTACTTTTTCGAAAATCATATTCATCATCTTCGTCTGCGAAAACCCAATTGGGGTTTTTGGCATGGTATTTAGGAGCTCTAGAAGCTCGTCCAATTATCACGAAAAGTATTTCTTCTGCTGTTATTTATGCTGCTTCTGATGTAACTTCACAGGTAATTTCCTATTTTGTTTGCTAATTTTTGTAATTTAATTTAGTTTTAATTTGCTAATTTCAGCGGAAAATGGTTTAGATTATGTTGTAATTGTAATTTTCTGGAGAATTTTTGGTTTGATTTGATTATCTAAGTATAGAAGGTAATAAATGATAATGGTTTACACGAAAAGATAGTTTTTTTTTTTGGTTAGTTGAAATGTTAAGCTCTAGTTTGGCTATAAATTTTGAGATTGAAACTCGAAAATTTGAGCTTTTAAAGTTGTATACGTTGTGTTTGAACATGCATTTTACTTGGAAAAAGTTTGAAGTTTTGTAAGCAAAAGTCCCCAAAAACCAGTTTTGGGAATCGGAGAATATTTGAAGATGATCGAATTTCATGGCCAAATAGATATTTGAAGACAACTTTTTCAAAATTTACTCCCAAAATGTATGGCCAAATGCTAGCTAAATGTTGATATATTAAGAAATAGTTACGTTCTTAAAGAACGACTTCCATTTTCCTTTGTTTGGGTGAAAATATTTTCGACAATTCAAGAAAACCAAATGGGAAAATGATTTTAGTGAAGGAAAACAATTTCCAGTTTCCACCATACCGAAGCACAACATATACTGGTGATTTTTGTTTTGATTAGACAAACGAAATGGAATGTTTGAATTTTTTGATGTGATAAAAATTGATTAAACATGAGTTGTGACTTGTCGACTATGTGGTTTGCATTTTTCAGATGATTATGATGTCACCTTCAGATTCTTTAGATATAATTAGGACTCTACGAATGGCTAGCTTTGGACTATTAATTTTAGGAACAGCACAGCATTATTGGTTTAACTTTGTGGCAAGTGTATTGCCGAAGCGGGATACCATTAGTACATTGAAGAAGCTATTGATGGGACAGCTTGGTTTTGGGCCTGTAATTAATTCTATTTTCTTCTCTTTCAATGCTGCTCTACAAGGTACACATTAGGTTCTTCTCTCTTTTATTCGCTTTCTGCCTAGTTCTTGCTTTCTAGTACTACAGTCGCTAGTTCGTTTCTTAATTATGCTATTTGTCACAACTCACAATTGATACTAAAAGGCACATAACTTTACTTCCGGACTTCCTGAGTATTTCTATGTATCCCAAAAGAGCAGTTCAGAGTGGGACATCAGAATCTAGTGATACACACTACACCACTATGAGGGGGATTTAACCTTGCTTCTTTCCTGCATTATAGTGTAAAGCAATATGTTTGTTCTGTATATTCCGAGGGGAAAAAGAACATGACAAATTATAGAAAAATACAAATAACATAAGGGAAAATCATAGAGGCAGAATAAGGGTGGTCCAATGTGTATAATACATCGTTAATAGTAAAAATGATAAATTCTTTTTTCCTGCCGAGTGCCGAATGATTGCACATTAGTCATTTGGTAATATTATTCAACTATAAATCAAACTAATAATTTATTGAATGCTGAGAGCTTTCACGGTTTTTCTTTGACAAGAATTTTAGAAGCTTTGGAAAAACCTAACAATAAAATGAATATTTGTGGAAGTGGAAACAAGACTATTTGATATATGGAGACCTCATAGAAAATAACTTATGTTTTTGTTCTTATCCAAAAAAAAAAAGAAGAAGAAGAAAGAAACTAATGTTTCGTATTTTTTTTTATCAGTAAACTAGTGTTTCGTATTGTTTAATTTTAGTCAACCATATAGACAATAAGGGTTCTTGTGTGCAAAAATGCTTCATACTTGTCTTTGCATAGATGCCTCCCCTACTCCCCCAATTTCGCCGGGCAGCACTTGCTATATACATGCATACACAGTCAGAGGATTTAAATGTAGCTGAGTACATAATCTATTGGTGAAACTTTACCACATCCAGTTGTTAGGTACATAAGATGTTTAAGTTGGTGGGGCTGGTCGAATGATATAGGTGAAACTTTACCACGTCTAGTGGCTGAGGTTCTGAATATTACATTAAAGGGAGCTGTTTCTTCTAAGCTTTTTCCTCCTGTGAATCTCTGCCAGTATTGACACTTTAATTGCCAGTATTGATTGTTAACACATTTGAAAAGTTTCATGACTACGTCAACATTTTCAAGGGTGTTTTTTTTTTAAAAAAAAAAAACTCGTTGAGTTAATGTTCTGTTTAAGAAATCTGCTTCTGTGATCTATGATTATTTGTCGGTTATGCTAGGTCTGATGATTACCTTTGCCTTTTGATTTACCGTCTCATTGGTGCAACATGATTTAATCCTTTAACTCTTTCTTGTTTTCACATTCAGGTGAGAATGGGGGGGAAATCGTTGCAAGGTTGAAGCGTGACCTGCTCCCAACAATGATGAATGGCCTAATGTACTGGCCGTTGTGTGATTTCTTGACATATAAAGTAATCCCTGTCCATTTGCAGGTACTATGTTACACTTGTCTTTTTTGTAAGGACACTAGCACATTTATGTTTCATGAGATTTATGTTGCTCGGACTCTCCAAAGTTGCTGGCACACTCCTGTCGGATCCTCTAGAAATGCATTACTTTTGGAGGATCCAACATGCACTTGGTGACATTTCTGAAGAGTTCGAGCAACATAGATTAATGAGATGATCCACAACTTCTGAGGTCCGACTACAAGCCCTTAACGGAAGCATCTATTGCTCTAGTTTTTATCCATCTCAAATTTATTTAAATTGCTCAATTCGATTCCAATTATTCTGAATTTGTTCTTTTAAACACTCACAAGGTTAACGTTTTTGGTAATGCTCTTTAACAGCCATTAGCCAACAGTGCATTCGCGTATGCTTGGACGATATATTTGACGTATATGGCCAGTTCCAAGAAAGCCATTGCTGTTTAGTAAGCAACCCCTTCTCCAGAAGCCTCAAAACATCACAAATTGAGATAAAACTACTGCTGATCAGTCCTCATATTGAGTTGCTCAAACATTGTTTACAGAATGATATAGAATAGGTCAAGACCCTTGATTCAATAGCTACAAACTGATTATTTCTTCCATTAATTTTCCTTGTTTTCAATTTCCAGTGTATCGATGAAGACGAGTCTTTGAGTATACACCTCGTCTACATCATTAGAATGTCGTACTTTTCGTATAGATACATTATAACTTCAGATCATAAATTTCAAGAGTCTTTCTTTACATAAATTGAGACAGAAGGGAAGGAGTATAACATTCTTGGGAATTTTACGCAAATTGCGTAGGGTTAACGTTTTGATGCATCGTGTACATTGCTCAATGTTCTGAAATATTATGTCTCAATATTGGATACATTAGTCAACGCCCCGATACATTTATTTGATTTGGCTAGTTACCCTCACTCCGCGTGGCAGCCTACCTACGTTTTGTCTTTTTCCTACGAGACCTTATAGTTTCCCAGCCTTTCTCCGCCTACATGCCCCCCGAAATCAGATTGGCTTTTTTCTTGAGGAAGGTCCATCCGCTTTTGTTTTCGAATAAGACTAAGGCGTGAGCGAGGGTCTCTTTGTGGTGGTCTTTCACCATCTTCCTTTTGTTTTGATTGGCCTATATCTTTGAATCCGGTCTATCGCTATTCCCACAGTCCCTTAGTCCCGTACCGGCGGCCGTTAGGTCACCTATTTTGAGTTATGGACACACAAGGCCAAAACATGTGTGCCGGGCGCGCGACCCATCAACCTACTAGCAATGGGGGAGAAAGCATAGCATGTCGCAATAAAAGCTTGATTCGAGGCGTCAGCAAAACACTGCCGTCTGTTCCAAAAACAAAAGCCCCTTAGCGCCCCGGGACGGGAGTGGGGGACGGCCCTACGCGCAGGCAACAGCAGCGCTCCACCGGAGTTAACTCAGTTATTTCGCGACATCTGCAAAAATAGCGCAGAGTTGCTTCGACTCAGCGGTAGGGACGTACCCGAGAGGTGGAACATAGCGGATCTAGTTGAGGCTGTTATAGGAGACGACGCTCTTCTAATTCCGGGAGATCAAAAGACTTTTAATGAGCAATTAACATAACTAACAATAAATTTCAATAATGAATATATGTGAAGGATAACAAAAGAGTCAAGAAGTATTAAATTTTTGTTTTCTTATCTTTTAATACCAAATGATACAAGAATCCAAAAATAAAAGGTCTCTCTTTATGGTGATTTGAAAAAAAGACCAATGTTCAAGACTGGAAAGGCTCATTTCCCCTCATGTTAAGCATTCAATTGGCTTCATTCCCCATTGTTTCTGTAACTTAAAAAAAAAACAAAAGTACTTACAACAACAAAGGTGCAATAACTCTCTCATTTACTCTCCCCTTATACACATTGCACTTTTCTACTTAATCTTCTTCATGACTCATCCTCATAAAATTCATTTCTTTATTTTAATCGTACTTTCTCTGTTTTAATTCGTTTGTCTAACTTTAACTGTATACCGAATGCAATAAAGTAATTATAACTTTTGAATCTTATTATGTTAAATAAATTAAGAAGAATTAACCGATATAGCTATCCACTGCGAATATATAACTATGTATGATCGTGCACAGTCTATGTATACAAGTTATCACTGCCTACAAAAAGTAAATAGCAAATCTGTCTAATTATTTATGTAAAGATTCTTTATCTACTTTTCATATTACTTGACCTCTAGTAAGACAACATACTCCTCCTTTAGTAAATTTTAATTAAAAGAAATACGAAAAATATCTTTTTTATTTTAAGATTTTCAATACGATTTGTCGAAAATTAGAATTAAAGATTTGTAAAAAAATTAAAATATTTTTTTTCCATAAAAAATAGTAGAAACAAATAGAAAAATAGTTGTTCTTTTTTATTCTACTACTCATCCATCAAAATAGTGGGCTCTCTTTGAAGAAACATTTCAAATGAATTGAATTTTACTCAAGAACTTCTCTTTTCTTGAAAAGGGTGTCAATAAATTTTTCCAAAAATCAAATCTTTTTTACTTTTTTACAGTATGAAGACTTTTGGGTTCTCTGTTCTGTTCTTGATGATGGGAATTACAGCTTTTTTATCCTTTTTTTGCTTCAACACTGGAGGTAAAAACCCTTACTATTGTTCTTGTGATATTATTACTAGTAATTTTTTTTCATATTTCAGAATCTTGATTTGTTAACTAGCTCTAATTACTTGTTCATTTTTGGACTTAGTAGCTATTAATTTTTTTTTTACTGTATTAAGTTTGTTCAAGTTTTGTTGTTGTTGTTGTGAATTTATAGCCTAAAATGGGGTATGTGAATTTTTTTTTTGTGTGTGTGTGTTTTTTTTTTTTGTAAAACTAAGTATTTTATGTATATATTTTCTAAATTGGTATAATATTATTTGTTGGCAAGAATGGTGTATAATGGACTTGGATGAATGTTGAGTTATTTACCTAAAGGATTATTGCATTGTTTCGTTGTTGTTACTGCTCTCCCTCGTGTTTGTTGTGTAACACTCTCCATTTCGCGTTATTTTGTTGTTGCTCCCATATCTGTATCCCACTTTTAGAAACTGTTTGAGAGGCTTTGTTAACGCTGAAGGTCTATCGGAAATAACCTCTCTATCTGTACGAGGTAGGAGTAAGGTTTGCAATACACTGGGTATGTTGTTTGTATCCGTGCTAACTATCTTTCTTGGTTGCTCTCCGAAAAAATGCTATTTCACTCCCTAACTATTTGTTTACCTCGTTTTCCTTATCGTAAATGGATCTGAGTATAAATGGCTTTTTCTTTCATCACAAATCTTGTGATACATATAAAATGAACATACTAGTCGTTTTCTATTATATAGGTAATCAAGAGAGCATAACGAGAAAATGATTATCTACATGTATACTCTTCTCTTCCCTTTATAGGGTCTATCACCTATCGGAAGCAGCCTCCCTACCCTCACAAGGTAGGAGTAAGGTTTACGTACACTGTACTCTACCCTCCTCAGATCCCACCTTGTGGGATTATACATCGGTTGTTGTTTATTTGATATCAACTTAAATTGTCTTGCTTCACTTTATGTATACACCAATTCATCTTACTTTTAATGAACTACTTATGTTATTGATCGTATTTGTTTCTCGATGGTTCTCAAATGTCTGCCCGAGGTTCTTTCACAAAGTCTCAGTACATTTTTGGATACATTTATTTCGGTTTGTAATATATACATGGTGCTGCCGTTAGAAGAATTGTATGAGATATATATACCAATCTCTGTTTGCCAGATACTGAGGTTAAAGCTACAGAATTGATCAGCAGATAGTCGTATTCACAGTTTCACGCAAGGGTATGGTATTGACGTAGCTTTCTCGTAAATGAAACACAGGAATGTCCTTCAAATGGCAAAATATCGATACAACGATGACCATAAAGAACAGAAAGCTGCAGGTACTTTATGGCGGTTATAACTTATAGTTATCGTTTACGTGATGTAGAAATCATAAATTGTGTATGGATCACTAAAAAGCCTCAATTTTTCTTCACTATTTCCCATCTTCAGGACAATGGCTACGGTCCAAGCATCAATGAGGACGATTCAAGCAAGTTAGGCCTGGAAGATTATCGTCCCATCGATCCAGTTCCAAGCTCAAAAGCTTCCGTAAAACCAGGACCTATTGAGCATGGTACTCCTCTTATGCCTTATATTCCTAAGCCTTCACCTCCTCCTATTAGCACTATCGATGGGCTCCCATAAGCTCATCGTTAATCCACTTCCACCGCTGTGCTAAAGTTGGTCAAGTGTTGTTTTTGCTTACGAAAAGCTGTCTTTGCTAATTTTGTGTTGTTCTTGTAAATTTTTTCGTTGAAACACTCTGTATTACCATGGTATGTAACTTCTAGTACGCTTCTAGCTAGGCGATACTTGCACAAGTTATCAGTTATCTATGTAGTTGAATTTCGTACATAACTGATAATTCTTTGCTAGGTGTTGCAAGGGTTGGAGTAACTGTTAAGCCACTCGTTGGCCCTATTTAATCGCGCATTATATTTAATCGAAGGAACTGCACCATTAATAAGTTTTTGGCATTAGGTAGTTCTTCTAAATTACTTTACCATCACTTAGCTATAGACTGCATATGCTATAGTTTGATACTTAGACCAGAAATTGTAGTACTTAAATAATAATTGTGATAGTTGAGTCGAGGGTCTTATCAGAAACCACCTCTCTACCTCGGTAAGGTTTGTTGTGTACACACTACCGTTCCCAGACCCCACATGGTGATAGTAGTAGTCTTTCTAGGCAATTGATCATGTCTAGAAGTGTTTGAAGATGGAGTCTACTTTTTTAGATTTTCTTGATTATTTATTGTTAGCCTTAGCAACAGTAAGATTTGTTGTCACGTACAGAGGATCATATGTTCAAGTGCGAAAATAACCTAATATGGTTCGACTTTTCTATAGACTTCACACGTGACAAAAAGCTTAGTGCATTCGACTGGTCAATCTAGAAGAGAAGAAAAAATGAATAGTAAAAAAAAGAGTACAACTTGCAAAATCAATGAGTTTGATTTATAATTTAGTAAAATAAATCAATCAATTAATCACTTTCTCCAAGTGTATTGGACATTTACAAAAAATTGAAAAAAAATTAAAAATTGTCCACCTCATCCAAATGGACATGTAAAAACAAATTAAACAAGTATACTAAATTATGAACTTGTCATAATAATTGCCTTAATTTCTTAGCTGGATGAGGACTTTCCACCTCATCTTCGCCGGAGCCAAAACCCGGCCAATATTCCGGCAATGCCGGAACGTTCAAGTCAAAGTTGTTGACGGACCCCACACCGTTCAACGACGATGATGATGACGTCACTTTTCCCTCATAGTGACGTCTCTTATGACCACCCAAAGCTTGTCCAGTTGGAAAAGTCTTGTGGCAAATGGAACACTCATGAGTCCTTCCACTAACCGCGTTACCTGACGTGGCACTATATGTAATCACAGAGTGTTCGTTGACTTTATCTCTATTACTACGGTGACTAGCTCCTAAAGCTTGATAAGATCCAAAACACTTGCCGCAAACTGAACACTACTAGTAATATCGTTATTGTTATTGTTATTGCTGTGTGCGAGCATGAGTAGACACAAAGCTAAGTATTCATCTTCAGAAATAATTGGTTGTTGCTCCTCCATGATGAGGCCGCTACGAGGTCGTTTCGATCTCATCTTGCTATTTGTCCATGATTCAAGGTAATTTTGAGTAGTAGTATTAATTTGGAATTGAAATAGTGATGGTGGAGTTGTTGTGGTTGGAGAATTCAAAGCTTCAAGTGCCATAACTAGTTGTTTTTTTCTTAGTGATTGAAGAAATTTGTGAGTGAAAAGAAGATAAAGAGTTGAATTTTGTTTGTTTGATTTTGAGTGAGTGAAATTTGTAATATATATAATGGGGAGGAATTTAGAGAAGGAAGTTGCAAGTCAAGAAGTAAGAAGGAGAGAGTGGAGCACAAATATTTATTACTTGAGGGCCAAGTGGAACTTTGTTTAGTACTGACGCGGAGCTAGGTGGGAGTTCATGGATCTGAGCGAATTTATTAGTTTTTTCGTAAATTCTATATTTGTACTAGAAAGTTAGTTAAATACATTTGTATATTAACTTCTAAACCCTAATAATATTGATTGATGTTTATTGACGAAATTTAGAACCCTCCCAAACTCTTAATCTTGGCTTTTGCTTCTGAGTTCTGGCCCTCAACAAAGACGGCTAAAAAGGATTCAAGGTATTTACTCCTATTTGGTTTTATTCTTCACACAAATATATATTCACTTATTTTAGATTACAGAATTTTAGAAGTCTTTTTTCTTTTTTAAATTTTAAATTAAGTCAAACTATCTTATATAAAATGAAACGACGGAACTAATATCTAATAATTCAAAACTTCATATTTGAACCAGAGATCTTTACTGTTTGATATCAAAATAATTTTAAAAATGAAAAAAGTTAAAAATGAAAATTTATTTTTAAATAGTAAAGTGAATGGAGATAATATATATTTATTGGGACAGTTGCCTTAAGCTGCATGTAGACTATGGACTCTGTCAAAATTAAAGTCAAAACACATCTCTTTCCTCAACATATAAAATGATTGGTGGAGGTTTAAGATTCATACATTTAGAAAGATGTATACATCTTCAATAACCACAAATTTTTTATATCAAAGTCCTAATCAAATATCTAAAAAAAATTCAACAAACATCCTTTTTTCGGACTGCCTTATTTTGAAAGTGAAAAAAGATAAATATATTTCAAAATTATCGTAAATAATATGTAGATCTCTTCGTCATACTTTTGAAATATTAGTGCTTCTGCCATTCAAAAACTAGAGCATATGTACCATTTATATTAACGAACATACACGTGTCATAATCTTATTCATCGACTCGACATTTATTAGGTATCTGATCGATGGATAAGATTGTGTCATGTGTCCCTATTTAGTCTTTCGTAAGAGTGAAGGGGCATATATACTCTAGTTTTTGGATGACAGTGGTATCAATGTCCAAAAAATATAACAGAGTATCTGCATGTCATTTACGATAGTTCGAGGATATATTTGTTCTTTTCCCCTAGTTTCAAACCTCACATCCTACTTTGCCATTCTATTCTCAAAAACGTGTAGACGGAGAAGATCCTTTTTTTCAGACTGTCTTTTTTTCCGGTCTCCGCGGCCGGCAAAAGGAAGAAGAGAAGGAAAAAAAAAGTACAAGTTTGCTCAAACTATGTCCATCCCTAATTATAGGTTGGGCATATTTCACAATATTGACCTTAATCTTGTGTGACTTTATGAGCCACCAGCAGCCTTAACAACTTCCAACTTTGATTGTAATTATTAATTCCCACTATTTTTTGATGTATTTATTAATTAATGATTATGATTAGAAAATTTTATTAGAAATGACTATAGTTTGGTTTTTATATTACGAGTTATAGTTACATTTTTACTATTTACACTTCACAACAAAGTTTGGTTGCTAGACGATTTTATTTTATTCAATATGTTTATTCGCGCAATAACTATTGTTTGTGTGTCAACAATATTTGTTAGTGCAACAAACACAATCAAAGGCAAAATAATAATAGTAATTTTTTTAAAAGAATAAATCAAATGAATGAAATAATCAAGTAATCACTTTTACAAAGTGTGTCCTATTGTTGTTTGAAATAATTCAAGTGAAGGAAATTGTTTTAATTTCTTAGTTGGATGAGGACTTTCCACCTCATCTTCGCCCGAGGCAAAACCCGGCCAATTATCTGGTAACACCGGAATATTCAAGTCAAAGTTGTTGACCGACCCCACACCGTTCGACGATGATGATGACGTCATCTTCCCTTCATAGTGTCGCCTTTTGTGACCACCCAAAGCTTGTCCACTTGGAAAAGTCTTGTGGCAAATGGTACACTCATGAGTCCTTCCACTAACCACATTACCTGACGTGACGATCACAGATTGTTCGCAGACTTTATCTCTGTTACTACGATGACTAGCTTTGTGTCCTCCTAAAGCTTGATAAGATCCAAAACACTTACCACAAACTGAACACTTGTACAAATTGTCACCAGTAATAGAAACGTTACTGTTACTGTTATTGTTATTGCTGCGTGCGAGCATGAGTAGACACAGAGCTAAGTACTCTTCTTCGGTAATAATTGATGGTTGCTCCTCCATGACGATGCTACGCGATCGTTTCGATCTAATCTTGCCTTTGGTCCATGAATTCAAAGCTTCAAGTGCCATTACTATAGTTGTATATATGAAGAATTTGTTGTGAGTGAAGAGAAGAAAGGGATATTTGTTAGTGAATATATAGTTGGTGAGTGAGATATAGAAGGAAGTTGCTAGACAAGTAGTAGGAAGGTAGTACTTATAATTATTAGGTAGTTGATTAATAAGTAGTTGAATGAAATTGAAAAATGAGCAAGTTGATCAAGTAGTTGCCTTAAGTGAATATTTTTTATTAAATGCAAGTGGTATATATTAGACTATGGTAAGCTAAAAAAAATGTATATTGACTTATATTTTGTGTGACTTTTTTCAGCAGCCAGCAGCCACTTGCTTAACAACTTGTCAACTTTGAGAAAAAGGGTATGAAAGGTTAAGTTAGAACCGATGGTTAACTCAATTCTCAAAAGCTAACTTAAAGAAAGAAGGATTATCAAAAGTTCAATCAGCGACATGGGACATTTCATTGTCACCTCTTAAGCTCATACATAAATATTCTTTATTTGGCGTTTCATTATTCGATCTGGTGCATACACATTCATGGATTGAGAAATGTCTACCCTCCACTAAGGGCTAGGGATGAATATAAATATCGATCCCTAGGAGAAAACTACATAAATGAGCCATAGATTTCAAAATAATTAGAAGTTCATATCCAAACCCAAAGTAATTCGTGAAATATTATTCTTTCATAAATGATTACACCTCATACCCTCATTCATCAAGATTGGTAGTTTTCGCTTAACTGATACTAAATCAGTATCATATATACTGTATCATTAAGGCTGATAATTTTCGCTTAAATGATACTAAATCAGTATCATATATATATATATATATATATATATATATATTGTATTGATATTATTAAGGCTGACAATTTCGCTTAACTTGATACTAAATTAGTATATATATATATTGTATTAATATCATTAAGGTTTCCTGTTAAGAAATTACTCATTAGTCAATATATGTATATTGTTGTTGTATCATTAAGGTTTATTGTTCAGAAATTACTCATTAGTCAATATATCTATATCGTTGTTGTATCATTAAGGTTTATTATTCAGAAATTTAATCATTAGTCAATGATACCATACTATAAGAGTATCTATATATACTCTGATCAGGCTTAATGATATCAATACAATATATTATACTAATAAAATATCAGTTAAACGGAATTACCTGGGGGTATATAGTTTATGTAAAGAGGCATATATTTCTAAATATTTTTTTTATTATGTATTTACTTAGTTTCCCCTTTTTTCTAATGGATCGTATTGCATAAAATGGGCCTAACAGAACATTCCGAAATTTCATCAACAAAGTGGGCTAATATATACGGGCTTGAGAGGCCTTATGACAATACAAGTCTCAATGGAAAATTTGCACAAATAGGATCTTTGGGTTCCACCATTTAAATTTTAGCCTCATTGAAAAAACAATACCAATATAAATAAAGTATGTAACCTAATTGATTCATGAGAAATATCGTTAAATTCAGCGCGATATTCCTATTTGATAACTTGAATTTTAACCTCATATAGGGGTCAACTTGCTCAAAATTCAACATGATCCATCTATTTAACCACTTTGACTTTAACTAGTAGAATATGACTGTACTCTATCTAGATATGGTAACATATATATAACGAGCCTTTCTCTCTAAGAACGAATGGAACCAAGTGAGTGGTTCAACCACGTAGCTTCGAATCTCCAGAAAGAGTAGAATAAAAGAGTAAAAACTCTTTTATATATATATATATATATAGATTTTAAAATTTTAAATAAGTGTACGTAAACGTAAAGTGTTGTATTTTAATTTAGGGTGTTCTTTGTCTTTTTTTAGGGGTTATTTTTTAATAGCAAATCAACCCTTCAAAATTTCAATATCAACTTTGATTTTACAAGTACATAATAGTGATGATCTCTTTTATACATATAAAAGAATATTTAAATAGGTTTCTCTAAACATTTAGCGACAATTGAGTTAATATGATTATATTAAAAATCATTTAAGATTTTAGAAACATTTATATAAAACTATGGTAATTGATATGCTTTATATATGTCTACTATATGAAACATGAGAAGTACTTATGATAAAGATTAAATTAATAAATGTGTTTTTATATAGTTAGCATATGGGACATTAATGTCTTATATATCACAATAATTAAAAACAAAATGACATTTGTTTATTGCTTCCAAATTCATAAATTAATTAGAGGTCAATCCCCATTCCATTATAAGCAATTGGTGCATACATCCACATATCATCTGAGCTCAGTAACTGCAGTAAAATAAAAATATTTAATTATGCATTCAATCAAATAATAAATTAAATAAAGTGAAAAAATGAGATATTTTCTTAATTTTTAATTTTTGTTTGTTTTTATTACCTTAATTTGTGTCTGCAAAAACTTCACATAATGGACTGCTTCTTCAAGCATTGTGCTTAAGTCAACCTGAATTATATCAATTAAAGAACTTAATTAGAAAATTCTTGATTACATAAACAAATGTTATGTATATTATTTCAAGCTATATTGCTCAGATTCTCCGAAATTGTCATAGCATTCGTGTCAGATTTCTAGAAAATAAATTTTTTAAAGAATCTGACATACATTTATCGATATTTTTAAAGAGTCTGAGCATCGTAGATTTTCATGACTAATGAAATAAACATTGTTTTTACCTTTGTGCCATTAGGGACAAGACCTTGCAAGATTCTCAATCTTTCATTGATTCTTTCTCTTCTTTTCTGCAATTTTTTTTTGAATCAAACTATTAATTTCAAGATTTGACTTATATACACGAACAACACAAAGAACTTTGCCCTATCAATATAATTTAACATGCTGTAACAAATAGCTTGTCTTATTTTATATATTTAACCTTTTACGAAACAGTTACATGTAGTTATCTTTCAGGTGGTAATGTTATTCGTAATTAAATAAAATCTTATGTTCTTACCCTTGCATAAAGGCTTTGTGGATCTGTTGCAGCCCCTCTACTTGCCCTTGTTTTGGTTTTTAAATTTGAATCATCCTCAGAGCTACAACTACTTGTGCTTTGTCCATTATTATTAGTCTCTTTGTCTCCAACTTCTTCATTGTTCATTTGGATGTTCTTTTTGGCTTTTGGTTGGCTATTCTTCTTGTTTTTTTGTCCCTGCATTGAGTTAATAATTAACCCCTATTACAAATTATCATGTTGAGCTATGTCGTTCGGATTCTCCAAAAATATTATCGCTTGTCAGATCCTTGTCAGATTCTTCAAACTAGCACTAAGGATCTGACATGTATCTGACGATATTTTTGAAAAGTCTGAACAACAATCATTGAGTTCAAGATTGTAAATACCTCATTTGGTCAAGTCATTTTTTTCAAGAAAGGAAATGACTTTATGAGATAATAAATATTAATTGAGTAAGTATCGAACACGAATTTATATTACTCACATGATCTCTTGACACCTTTGATTTCTTCTTGGGATTTTCAAACTCCTTGTGTGTTTCCTCTTGTGTTGTTGATTGAACTTCAACTTTATCAAACTTTCTCTTTAGCAACATTTCTTTATCCAATTGGCTATAATTATTGCCAATATTTTCTTTCATAACATAATCATCATTAGACAATGAATTTTCAAGATTCATCTTGTTGCCCGTCATATAAAAATTAGTGGACTCAACATCATAATTATATTGTAAATATTCATGACTTGTGTTGTTGTTGAGAAAAAACATAGCATCACTTCCTCTACTATCAATACTATTTTCTTGAGAAAAATAATCTATATTGTTGTTACTAGTATGAGAATTAGAAGAAGAAAAAAAACTCCCTTCAATAATATTATCTTCACCATGTAATTGAAACATAAAATCTGATGAATTTTCATTCAAGAACATTTTGCTCAAAGATTGACAATATTCTTCATCAAAAGATGCTCCCATTTGCTCCATTATATGTTGTGTGATGATTTTTTTTAGTAAAATATTATTCTCAAAAAGTGATAGGACAAAATAAGGTTTTTGAGGATGTATCTTACTTTGGATTAATATGAGACAAAACTTTGGAACTTATTTATACTAGTACTAGAAAAGGGGTTATAAGTTTATTAGATAAATAAATAATTGACACTCCTCTCTAATTTAATTTGTTTGTCGTGTTTTATTTTTTTATAGAAAAAAATGAATCTTGTGATATTTTAAATATACTGAAATGTTATTTAATCTTATGATCTGAAATATATCATATGAATTTATGAAGAGTTAACAATACGTTAAAGAAGAAAATAAGACAGATAAATTGAAACGGAGAGAGTATTATTTATATATTAAAATCTATAATTCCATAAAGGAATCTTTAGGAGTCCACTGGTGGGGGCCAATCACCAGGCAATGTACAACTCATGCAACTAATAAAATAAAAATTTGTGTCATTCTTTTAATTAGAGATTAATCATTAATGAAATCTTGGACTAATTGGAAGGATAACTGTCTTAATCTAATCATTGGGGCAATATGACTTCAAATTTTAAAGTTTTAATCCACTGATTAATGAATTAAATTGTGTTTTTAAATATTATTAATGATAATTTATGAGTTTCTCAGAAAGAGAGAATAAGAAGAAGTAAACTAAGTTATTAAGAAAATAAAGAGAAACACTTCTCTACAAATTATATATTTCTTGTTGGCTTGTACTCATTTTAAAATGTGAGGATCACGCAGCTTAATATAATTCGAGGTCTAAAATAAAATTTTAATTAGAGGGCTAAAGTTTAAATAAATTTTATCTATATTTTTTTTTTAAATTTTAGATGTAAATTACTATTTGATTAATGTCTTTTATATAAATGATTTTTCAAATACTTATTTTGATTATTATTTTTAGGTAAGATTTTACCAATTCCACATTGAAAATTATCTTTTTATTAACATAATTTTTTAAGTAATAAGTTGATAAACTTTAAAGATAAGAGTTAGAATTATCGAATGTGATTCAAAAAGTTGATTATCTGGTATACTTACTTTAATATGAAAATTTAGGAAGAACTAACAAAAGAATTTGTAATTCACTTTATTTGATTCATATTTTTGAGAGCATATTACTGTCTAACTATCAAAAATGTGAATAAATATAAAAGGAATTAAAAATAATAAATAATGTGAGTGTTAACAAAGAAAATGTAAATATTCGAAACAATATTTTTTATATCTTTTATTTAATGGGGTTAAGATACCTAATTTTTTATTTATAGAAATTTGAAACCCCGGGCGGAGCCTGCCTTCTGTTTAGGAGTTTCATCCTTGAGCAAAAAATAGTACTATTTATACATGATTAAAATTATTGTTTATATATATAATAAATATTAAATATTCTTTAATTAGTTCGTTTGTTTAATTCTTCAAATTTTAAATTTTCTTATTAAAAATTTTTAACTCCGCCACTAAATTTTTTAATGGAGAAACTTATTAGACGTAAATAACAGACACATGCCTAATGATTTTTTAAAAACCATTTAACACCGTTATATTTATCCTTTTTAATCTTATATAATATATTATAATTCCTATTAACAATTAGCAGAATAAACCGAAATATAATAGATTAATTAAGATACTCTAGCTGGACAAAATTACATCACCATACATTATCAAAGTTAAAAAAATAAAATTAAGTGATTGAGAGAACATGATGATATGGGAAATGTTCAAAACTATACAGCGTTTGAAAATATTTATATTATTCAATAAATAATATTATACAACATTATATTTAAGAGAAAATCATTGTATATAATATTTTCATTCTTATATTAAAGATATTTAATACACAAATATAAGATAGTCATGTGTTTCATTATACACAAAATATGAATTATGTGACGTAAATATTTTCAAAAATAGACATAAAACATAATTATGTGTAGTAGCGGAGTCAGAATTTTCAGTAAAGGGGTTTAGAATCCATAGAAATAAACATACGAAGTAGCTGAAAGAGGTTCAACATCTACTATATATATCTCTAAAAAATTATTTTAATCATATATAAATAATATAATTTTTTATCGAATGGAATTCGGATTAACAAAGAAAGTTGATCATGGAAGACAAGTACTAATTTCTTCAAAACTACTAACTAAATCCGACATAGTAAGTCCAACGTTCGATTCTTGTTCCTTTTTGTCTCAATACCTAACCATTGTTCTTTGTTGTACTAATTATATAAAAAAAAAACTTTAACATATCCCCACGTAACATTATTTTTGTTGTAATATTTTAGTGTTGCATGTGAAGGTAAAATCAGATTTCTATTAAGGAAAATCGAGATATACAGAATTAAAAATTTACAGTGAAAAATAATAAGCATTATATCATAGAACAGTTGATTATGTCTTGCATAAGTCTCGTGATTTTCTATCGTAAATCTATAATAATTTTTCGAAATTAGTATAGTTATAACAAAAGATAACTAATCATATTATAAAAATAAATTTTCCCTCATCATCTAATGACCTAGTTGTTTTTTTTTCTTATTCATATCTATCATAAAAAATGTCTCGAACTTATTCGCATCAGGTATTATATCAAATCAAATAATTTAATCGTAAGATTTATGTTAAATAATCAATTACCAAATAATTTTATTTTACAAAGATGATAGTTAACACATGTCTTTTATTAATTAAATTTAGTGTGCACATAACACAATGATTGGTGATAATTTTTTTTTATTACATTACCTTATCAACCCTTGCATCACCATTTCACACCTTTAATAATAATAAAAAAACCTAGTACATTTTTATTTTTTGTTTCATTTTATCAAATAAATTTTATCTTTCAATGTACTTTGAAGGTCATACCAACCTTTGCACGATCTCAAGAGAGAACAAAAAAATAGTTAAAACAAAATTATAAACCTTTTTTTTTTTTAAAAAAAAAAACACAAATAGTTGGAATAAAATCAATTTTTTTTTATAGAAAAATATAGAGATTTGAACAACTCCAAAAGATCAGATTTTGATCTCTTGGGAATTTATTTGCAATTGGCTATTTTTGGCCGGCTTTGCACGACTTATTTTTTTATTAAAATAATTTTTCCTTTTAAAAAAATAAAAATAAAAAAATAAAAAATTAAAGCATATATTTTTGCCAACTTTTGAGCATATACAAAAGTGAAAGATGGCCATATATATATTTTTTGGCAACTTTTAAGCATGAACAAGAGTTATATATATCCAATATCCAATAATATAAAAAAATTATATGGTATAACTTTTTATCGATGGAATTCAGATGAGTATTCTTTCGTTTCTCTTAAATTTACCCCAGATCATAGAAACAAATCCATCAAACATACAAGTTTAATTGTAAATTGTTATAATGGATAATATTATGTATTTACATAAAATTTTGTATACACCACTAAACGAAAGAGTAAAATATTATTTTTTATCAAACTTCAAATGTTGGTTGAGTGGGAAAATATAATTATACCACTAGGCAGCATTACATTAGTCAATTTTATTTTGTTAAAAATCAATAATAATCCTAACACTTGCCTTTTACTATTGAGCCACGTTTTATGTTTAATATATGATATTTTCCCTCTCCTATGCATGCATTACCCAAGTCATCACAAAACATGATATTCGTATCTTCGTTTTAATTTATTTATCTTATTTTTTATTTGATATGAAATTTTTAAAAATAAAGATCTTATTTAAAATTTGTATTCGAGTTTGTTGCTTTAATCATTATCAAATTAATACGTATTCCGATCTATTTAATATTTCAGATGTTAATGTTATGTATAATATTTTTTTTGGTTTTTCACTTGATGTTTGGAGACCACATCGAAACTTCAACTAAATTTAGATGGCGCAATGCAGGGCCCATTCGAGGGTGGCGCTCCTAAGATTTTCTCCATATTCAAGGCTCGAACTCGAGACTTCTTGTTTAGGGTGTATCACTTCTACTAGTGCACTCCAATCCATGTTGATTTTCGTATAATATTAATCTTGTAGCAGATCAATTTTTACGAGTCTTTCAAACCGGTACTATTAGTAATCGACTCTACAGTTTCTTTAATAAACGTTGGTTTTTATATGAAACTTCTGACACATCTACTTGTCTCAAGAATCTTGGATATGTAACTGCTCAAGATGTCATCTTGTTTAACGGAAGTAATTGATTTTTATATTGGATTGCGAATAGAAATAAATTGTAGATTTTTTATAAAAACGCCTTAACATTTAAAATGAGAATCATAAACTAAAATTATGTTAGATATGTACAAATATTTTTTAATCTTGTGATCTTATATATGTCGTGTAAAAAGTTAAAAGTTGAGACTTGTAAAAAGGGTAAGGATCTGGTTAAGTATAATTAGGTCAAGTAATGTTCAATGACTTTATAGATTCATGCCATGTGTATTATATGATTATTTATGGTTGAGATTCATTTAAATTATATACTCATCTTAATAATAAAAACAAGAAAGTTTTTATTTAAAACTATCGATTAAAACAATTAAGAGTATACCCAAACTAATATTTTCAAAAAAAAAAAGATTGAAAAAGAAAATTTAATATACCTGATTGAAAGTATTTGCATTATCAAATTGAGTCTTATCATCAACTCTCGATCCGCATATCCATCAATCTTAATTTTCTTTTCTTGAAAATGTTAGTTTGAGTACATTTAATTGCTTTATTTGATAGTTTTTAAAAAATAAAAATGATTAACAACTTTGTTATTTGTATTATTAAGATGAGTATATAATTTAAAGTAACTATTAAGATGAGTATGTAATCTCAATCATAAATTATGATATAATACACATGACATGAATCTATAAGGTCATTTAAAATTACTTGACCTAATTATACTTAACCGGATCTTTATAAAAAAAATATTTTTTAAACGAACTAAAAAAACCGTAAAATAGAGAAATTAAAATAGAGAAAATATATTTTCATAATAACATCTTGCAAAATTCAAGTGGGAACAGAAAATGAATATATTTATTACTTTTCAATATTTTATTTTTTTTCAAAGAGTTATTATTATGTACACAAAGGAATCTCAAAGAAGATCCAATTAGACATGGTAAACAATTAATATTTTCAAACATATTATTGAATCATTCATAGCCTAACTTCCAAATTAAATAAGATATTATTATTAACTCAAAAGAATTTTTCCTATATATTTTTCCCATCCTTAAGATTGTTATTAACTGTTAAAGAATAAAATCAGATATTTTCAAACTTTGTTGTACAAATAATATCAGCTATATAAAGAAAACATAGAATTTTTAGATGTTGTCCCTTTTAAGGATAATAAATTATTTAGTAAATGATTCTTTTTTTTTATTTTTCTAGCAATTTATTACTTTTTAGATTACAGTCAAAAGATTCTTTTTGATCAAACTGAAAATTAAAATATTAAATCACGATGTAAATTCTGAAGACACCAAATGACAATTCAATATAAAAGTGATAAATGATCAGAAAATTAAAAAAAACTATAATATTTTTTATTGAAAAATAAACTGAACTATTTTTTATTTTTTAGTTAAAAAGTATTAGAGTTAAAAAGGTAAAAATATTTAAAAAGATAAAATAATATAAAGTAAATCTCATTTTGATCAAATTTTCTGACCAAATTTTTTTATTAGTCCCAACTCCCAAAGAGCTATATATATTTACAAGAATTTTTAAAAACATGGACTAATTTTCAGAATTTATTATCTCTAACTTATTGAAAATTGCACGTCTAAATTCAAAATTCATTATATATATATATAAAAAAAGAATGGCCATGGGAAATTAATAGAGCCATTTCTTGTACCTAAGTTAATAAATATGTTTTATTTAAAAAAATCTTGATCGAGCAAATAATATGACTAACTCAATCATTAATTCTAGTATATTAATTAGCGAGGTGTCATTCTTTAAATGTTTTTTTTTATTTATGAGAATTAATTAAATTCTTAATCATACTATTTTTTTAAAAAAAATAAAATAATTGAGCTTAATTGAATGTAATTTTAATATATCTGCTCGTGTCCATACAAAGGCCCAAAAGTGTTTTTTCTTTATTAAATTCCTCATGGCTCTTCTAATTTGTAAGAGATGGATATATTAATTAGTTCATAATATCATAAAAAAATAATAATTTGAACAACTCTTCATCACACTTACATGAGCTGAAAAGATATGATTATTCATTAATTTAAGTTTATCTCAATCATATTATATCTTAGACCATAATTATAGATCTTTAACGTCATGATTCTTTTCATTTTTTTAAATATACAATCTTAAATTATATTTGTTGTTATCAATAAATTATGCAATTATTAATTAGGAAAAACTATATTTCAAGAACTAGACAACACCTAACAAATGAAAAATTGGGATAAAATTATTATTTTTATTGTTTCAAGGGATTAAATTAAAAAAAAAAAAAGTTGGTAATAGGAATATTATTTTATTAGTTCCACGTCGGTCATGGATTGAATAAATTATTATTAAAGTATTTAGAGTTGTGCTGTATTTAGAAGTCAAATCTTAAAGTTTAAGATGAAAGAGTTTTAATATTAAAAAAAATGTATGTATATTATTTTATAATCTGTCCTAATATTATATTCCATAGTTTTTGTCTCTTATAATTCTGTTTATTGCTTTAAATTTTATTAATTGTTTGAAAATACAGCTACTACTAGAAACAACTAGAAACAGAAGATTTTTTCTATCGCAAATCAATGATAAGTTTATTTTATAAAATATAATTTTTATTCTCACTTATTTTGCGCAAATTGAGCTCAATGAAAAATGTATAATGAGAAATATATTTACACTGATATACTTAAAACTTTCTAATTTATTCGTGTGAGAGTATTAACATATTTTTCGTTTCTTATTAATTCAATCGCAATATATCTATGAGAATAGATGTTGAACATTTTTTTAGATGGTAATTTTAATTGAAAAATAGTGATTTTTAGTAGTGAATCCCATAGGTTCTAAAAAGTCGAGACAAATTTAAAATTTAAAATTTATTAATTTATCAAACTAAAACATAAACTTTATTACATGTGTTCCAAGGAAAATCAAACACTTGCTTGTAGAGGGAAAGAAAACTTAAATAAGTTCCATTTCTGTCACTAAATCAAGAATTTACTTTGTTATTAGGTTTTCGAAAATAGTTTTTATATATTTAATATATTTCTTAATATAATAAAGTTACTGAATTTTTGAGAACCTGAATCGGATACATTAAATTCCTCCCAACTTTGAAGTTGAAGGACCATGGTATATGTACTTTAATTAATCACGACTAAAATAGTTACAAAAATAATTCTATTAATGGATTAAGACAGTTTAAACTTTAAAGTTTGACTTAATAAATCACACGGTGAAAGAATTAATTATTAGACGTATTCCTTTTACCTCTCCAACTACTAATATAAGTAACTAAAAAAATAAGTTTTATATATATATATATATATGATAATATAATATCTTTTATATATAATAAAAGTTAATTTATGTGTATATAATAGTATTGTAAAACTCAATTATTATAATTGAAATTGTTATTCTAAAATTCATTAAAATTCACGAAGTGCTTTCTTGTGTGTTTTTTAAATTACAATATGTGTCAGATTTCAATTTCTAACAACATATATCTATTACGTCCAAATACATGTATCTTAGATACATGAGATTAAAGTTAGTTGTAATTTATTCTAGTATAATGTATCCAAGCGTAACTTACATATATCTGAAACACACTAACTCTCTCACACACCTCTCTCTTATCTGCTCGTCTCTCTTGTCTCTCAATCGCCTCTCTCCTTCCGGCCATTTATTACATATGTTAGACCACTTTGTTGATGAAGCTCTCAATTGGATGAGGTTTCTAAATGTTTGTCCTTGGAGGCCCATTTCATGTAATGTTCATTACCTCACTATTTTAAGATATTTTTTAATTAAAAAAAATACATTTTTTTGTAAAATACTTCAAACAAATATGTGGATTTAAATACTTTAAGCAATTTTTTTTTCCTTCTATAAGCTCAGAAGGCTGAATTATCAAACAAGATTTTTTTATTACCTAATAACTATGATTAGTTATGTATAATTAATTTAACTTAATCCACAGCTTATTTACTATCATAAAGGTTGTTTGTCATATATAGAGAAAACATAAAAGAAGTATTCCACATTTTACAGCCAATTATGAAATTAATTAATAGCACCCTTTCGTAAAACTATTGGGAGTTAAATGTTTCATTAGGGTAGCAAATTTTAATTTATTAGGAAAGTCTGACCTTTTCTCCTTGGGAAAATTACCTAATACTCCGTCTTATATTACCATAATTTCTAAAATTCTTTATCGATTTAAAATTTTTTCAAAAATCTCCTTTCAAATACGTTACTCTCCTCTCACTCGGATATGTCCCTCCCTATGTACCTGGATATCTGTTTGTGTATCTGCATGTCCTATCCCCTCTCGAATACGTCTCTCGCATATAATATTTTCTACCTATACAGTGTGTAGGTAGGACCATAGGAAGAAGAAAAAATACACACAGAAACAAAATAGTTGAAGATGTATAGTAGATAATATGCTATCTTGAAATGAATTGTATATAGCAAGAAATCTGCTAAAACAAATGTTACAACCAACTAACATTCTGTAATTTTTACCATCTCCAAATGTTATAACCAACTAATATTCTGTATTTTTACCATCTCTTTATACAACTGTGCCAACAAAAAATATTCATGCTATGGGAACGATAACGAATGCCCTAATATGTTTCAGCTGGTGAAGCGCGTGATTCTGGCGCGACTAATACTTCCTTAGATGTCATTTCCAGCCGTGTAGTAGCCCACATTCTTATCCTGTGAAGTACCACCAAACAATACATTCAGTTAAAGGGCTCGGAAAAGGTATCGTTTCACATCTAAATTCTTTCTACAGCTACTAGCCATGGACTCGGGGAACTATTGAACTCACAAAAACTTATTTGCTAGCTCTGAGACAATGCCAAAGCATGAGTCCATGCATAAATTGACCAAGAGTGAACAGAGTAAAAGGTTTACTACATGCCTGGGTTAACATCCTTTGCTTGTTTCGAAATTGAGTCCTGGCCTTGTTAGCGACCGAGTTTGGTGACTTGTAGAACCTCTGAAAAATGAGCATTATCATATTTTACATAATTGTTCAGTTAAATTAAACAAAGAGGAAAGTCAACTGAGATATATCTTCTGCAAATATTCATAAATTTACCTTTTCAGTTCCGGATATACGATGCTCAATACCAGAAAGCATTTTTTTCTTAGGTGTGAAACCAAAGACAGTATGAAGGAACTCATTTTCCTGCACAACAGAAACGATATAGGTAACAACGACTAAATAGGCAATATAAACACCAACAGTCAAAAACTCAAGTTATGGGTAAAGAAAGTATACCTGCATGTGTTTCACAAAACCTCCTCCAAGAAAGTGCTTTAGGAAATTTAACTGTTCAATAAATTACACATAGTTTCAGCAAATATATAACCAATAACATGCTATTAACAAGACAGAAAGGACGAGAATTACCTGTATCTGTTGACACCAAGTAGTTGTGGTAAGTAAGTCTCCGCCAATCTTCATTGAGCTCTCTGGAGTATACCCTTCCTGATACCGATAGTAAGAATGTTAACAGAGGCAACATTTAATAACATAACAGAGCAAAAACTTGACAATGGGGTACTACCTCAAGAAATTCCAAGATATCTCGAAATGTATTTCTTTGACTGTTTAGGTCCTTCTTGGCAGACCCTTTGCCTCCAGCCTCTACGGAGAGACTTCTCACCTGATTCAGGACCTTCGCCCTTAATCCCTGGATATGTAAAATATCCTTAGATTTGTTTGCTTCGCCTGTGGAGCTGTCACTAGATCCTTTATCTTCAACAGAGAACTTTTCAAGACTCCCCACTTCAAAAATTAAAGCAAGTGCTTCACCAGCTGCAATGCGGACAGCTCTATCATCCTTGTCCAGCAGAGTTGAAAAGTAGGAAATTGACCTGCAACATAGGTAGAGGCATACTTCAATTAAGTCTCTCACACACGCACGCACCAAAATACAATCTTGCATCCCTCTCTAATCTTCATTTATATATAGGCAGGAAGTTACGAAGGAGTATTAGTTTTTTTTTATGATCAAGTTACAAGTATTACTTTTCTCTCTTCTTTCTTCTTTTCCTTTTATTAGTTTTTTTTTCTTTTTGTTTAGGAATAGATCTGGAATTCAGGTACATACCCTTGCCAGCTTTTCGGGTTTAGTGCTGATCCACCCACAGTAGTAAGTAGGAAAGACCAAGCAGATACCATTGCTGTTATCATTGGTGGTGAAGGTTTAGCAGTAGCCACCTATCAATGAAACAGATGCAGATGTCAATGACATAACATAATGAAAATCATGTAAGCAAAACAACAAAATGGTTAGATAGGGACAAGGTTTGAGTTTCGAGTATTCACAGATCGGAATAAAGGATCGGCATTAACATCACAATATGACATCCATATAATAGCAACAAAAACCAAGCTTCTAAAGCAGTGTTCAACTGAAAATAAACATATAAATGGGCAACATACATTAGGGCCAATTTTTGGATGAATGACTTGCCACATCAATTGCATTGACTTCTCTGTTTCCTCAGGTTCTTCGCCTCCAACAAAAGTGATAATGGCCAAACACTCCAGTAGCTGCAACCACCCAACAAATATTGTCAGTATTCAAGCTCAACAAAGTAAATGCAAATACTAAAAGAAGCATCCACCATCTACAAACACACCGAAGATATCTTAGATGCGTCAGAACGAGATTTAAGAGCCTCTGTAATAGGAGACACTGATTCTTCCAACATTTCATGTGCTTTGTCCCCCAGGCCAGCAGTTAAAGCCAGAAGTCCTAATGATAGAGGAATTACACCAGACAAATTTAGACATCAACTTGAAGGATCACTGTCTGAACTCCAAAGATCATCAATATGCAGAGCTAGAAGCTTACTGACCAAGAACATGAGATGCTAAAGTTATCTCCTTGGAAGAGCCCCTCTTAATGGAATTCAAACATTGTTGCAACAAAGTGGCAAACCTGCAAGATAGACATAATTGTGAGCACACACAAACTTACAGGCGATATCACTAACCAAATTGGCCCTCTAGAAACCCCCCCCCCCCCCCCCCCACACACACACAAACATCCCCCACATTTCATATTAGCATAAGTTACTATGGAATCACTTTAAAACTTTGAACCAAACACACATCCTTGATATTACGCTTCTGTTAGAAAGAGCGGCAGTCAAAATCTTCATTTATGAAATTCACTAATATTGTAGTACTCTAGAAACAAAGTTCTACATGCACATTCTATAGACAAATCACATGGTAGATACTAATAATATGGTAGAATAGTTTTTGTGGATCTTTAATGGCTACTAGCCAGATTACCCTCCACCTTTAACCATCTCAAAATCAAGCTCTTTTGAAAAAGAGGTATAACTAACACAAGCAAGGTAATCCCAAAAGGCAAGCACTTCATCCATAATGAACTTCCAAAAATTTCAAAGAAATAAAAGCCAGACAACTAACACCAACTTCAAAACAATTCCAAAGGATTCCCTTACTTCTTTTCAACAAACTCATGTTGTATGTCGCTATTGAAGGTTTCTATAATTGACGCAAGGGCCTTCTCTCTTGTTGATCCCCTACATAGCCAACAAATGAGAAAAAATATCAGTCACATTCTTTGTCAAAACTAAATCACAGTGCCATATCCAAGCTATCTATCAACTGGAACTACTAAGCAAAATAAACATCATTATTGTATTTGCTTTGTCGTCTGTTCTGCTTTAGGAAAGTTCATTCCAAAATTCAAAACTATGAACATGTGGATTAATAAGCAGAAAAAAATAATCAAAAATTAAAGAAAACACTGGACTTGTTAATGCAAAAGATTCTATTGACAAAGGAATCTTAATGATTCACTGGGCGGAATGGTGAAAAGAAATCTTGGTGATCCTCACAATGTAATGATTGAGAATTTGCTTAAAATTCTCCGCCCTACCTCACCCCAAGTATATGCTTCAATAGGAATCAATACAATTTGTTTTATCTACCTATGTTTTTCTCCAAAATAAAAGATTACTTACCCTTTAGTACTTCCATATCAATCTATCTCAAAATTTACATTTAATCTTATGCATTTTGCTTAGGAATATAGTTATAATTTTACCTAATGTAGTCAAAATTAACAAAATGTAACTTTGAATTGATTCTTCCATTTTCCCACTTATTTGAAGTTTTTTTTTTTTGAGAAGACAACGGACTTATTTGAAGGTATTTGAGTTGGGTATGGAACTTAATATGTTAAGTTAGCCTCTACATTATATAGACACAAGAACAAATTACTAAACAATGATTGAAAAGTAAATTTGATAAACAAAACAGCCAAAATTTACACAGTTACATCAATTCAAAATAAAACAAAAAATTTCTATTTTGTTTCACTATGTCGAACAAAGGCAACTTTAGAATTGAAGTTATATGGGTTCAATTTTTAAGTTTCTTAGCATTGCACCGATTATATATTTAAGTTTTGGGTTCATATCTACTATTTATTACAATTTGGGTTGATTTTTACACATAAATTTGTTCCACGCCAAAAGTATTCGCTTCACAATGCTACATCCGCCTCCGTTGTCAAGCACTTCCAGAAGTCACAAAATGACAACAGAAAAAATAAAGTATTAGGTATATTGGAAAGAAACATTATTTTCTCAAAAGATTCGTTACCCAAATGTACAAATCCAATTCCAATTCCATTTCATTTGGTACTCAACAGGTAACATAGAAATTTAAAGATTCATCATTCATATCATGTAATGTAACGCAACACATTGAACTATAATCGAACCTTTTTTCATAGAGTGCATCAACACATTGATCAAGCAAAGTCTCCTTATCAACATGAACCTCCTCTGCACCTGAAACAATCATCTCTGATCGAGAAGTTGACGATGAACTCACGCTGTCTGTGTCATCATTATCCAACATTACAACATTCTTTCGCTGCGAACTCTCTACAACAACAACAACAAAAACAAAAACAAAAATCCTCAATTCACAACCCCATATCCCAATTAAACCCAACACCCATAAACAAAACAAAAAATTAGGTTTTCAAACTCTTAACAAAAACTCAAATTCAAATCAAACCACCACAAATCTATTTTACCCAAATTTCAAGTATCACTCCATTAATTAAACTCTCAAATACAACCAAATAAGCAAAATAATATTTCTATAACAACCCCAATTCCATTAATTCCATATCTCTCGAAAATATCAGTAGCTCAGTTAATTGACTATCTGAAAACTCCGAGCTTATTCCCCATCCAAATTTCAGCTAAATTAGTACATGAATTCATTAAATAATTCCTAAAAAACTAAACTTTATATATTCAAAAGAATCCCAAAAAACTCCAATGAATTTTTCACTATTCTGTAAGTCAAAAAATACCAAAAAAATATCTATAAACCGAAAAAAAGAAGAAGCAGAACTTACTTTTTCCCATGGCGAAAGCTTCAGGTAACAAAGGGTTAGAAGCAAAAACAGAGTTGACTAAAAGTCAAACGATGAGAATCAAAGGGGAGAAATTGATTTGGAAAAACACAGAAACTTTTATACTTGTTTGAATGGAGGACCAATGTATCCATAAAGAGAACTTTAGGGACTGAAAATTGAAGTTTTCTGAGATTGTTTTACAGAGCAATTGAAGAAGAAAAGGAGAATCAGACAAGAAAAGCTTTGGTATTTATATGAGAAGACTGAAGAATATGAAAATTTTATTTTAGGAAAAAAAAAAGAGAGAAGAAATTGGTATTTTTAGTATATTGCTTTGGAATATTCGAGAATTGTATGGGGGTGATGATGTGGAGTGATGGAAACCGTTTAATTTTATTTAGACACTCGAATTAAAATTTATTCCATTTTGAGAAAAAGTAGACTTTATAAAGTGTTTCTTACTAAATATATAATGTTTGTTCCAATTTTGGAAAAGCTTTCATACATGCTCTAGGGCAGAGCCGACGTATTGTTAGGGGTTCATCTAAATCCTCTTGACGGAAAATGTTACTTTATCTGTTTTAAAATGAATGGTCTATTTGGATGTAGAACGGAGTTTAAGAAAAAAATAAGAATTTTTTAATCTTGTAATTTTGAATTCAAGTTATGTCGAACATACCAAAATGTTTTTTAGGGCCTGTTTGGATTGACTCATAAATTTAGAAAACTTATGACTTTTGGTTTATTTTTGTTATTTTGGATTTAAAATAATTATAAGCACTTTTTAACTTTACCCAAACACTTCAAAACTGCTTAAAAGCTATTTTAGCTTAAAAGCACATAAAATAAGTCAATCCAAACATGCACTTAATTTTATCGCCTTAAACATATCACGTGAAAAGATAAAATTAAAGTATTGTCAAAAAAGAAAGGAGGTATTTTTTTTAAAAAAAAAATAGACTAAAAAGGAAACTGAATCATTCTTTTTTTAATAAAGGAAGTACTATTTATATATGGTAAGAAATATTTTTTATGTATACGTGGTAGATATTGAACCTCATCAACTAATTCATGTGTTTAGTTCTTTAATTTTGAACCTCTTATTGAAAATTCTGACTCCACGTGATTAACCACTTAAAATATATCATTATTTAAACTTGAGGTGGATTATTATTTTAATCCTCCACTTGGTGAAAGCATATGTGAAAGCTTTTACATAGTTTTAGGTAATTTTATAAATTGGGCTTATAATTATGGTAAATAAATCTTATAAGCTGATATTTTACATAACTTTTTCTTAAAATATATCATTATATATTATTTATACAATATTGATACATACATGTATGTGTAAGATATTTCTATAGCATAAACAAGTGATCATGCATGCGTTAGTTGGCCCAACAGGCCCAAAACCCGGTGGAGGTTTTAGATCAATTTTCACTTCTTTTTGCTTCCTCTTTGACAACAAGTATCTCACCAGCAAAAAGTATAAATTTCATATAATTATTTTGGAGATAATTACAATTGTAAGCATACAACAATTACAAGAACTTTCTCTAAGGCCAAAGATATAATACCTTTTCATATGAGATAAATCTAGGGGCAGGTCGGGTTGAAATTGAAGATTTAAAATAGGAATCATTTTCATATACAAATGCAAACTATCGTATATAAATATTAGTCAAACGAAGAATTATTAGTTGCAAATTATATAAATATGGTGAATTGTACAAACTTGAAGTCAGCGGACATAATTAATGATTACTGTTAGTCGTGAGTGGTAATTATAGCAAAATATAGCTATGATGACTAATTCAGTAGTATAAATTTGCTTAATCGCGTATATTTTTATAATTTTAAGATATTCTTATTTAAATTTATTCACTACAATAGAAGTTTTAAATGAATAGATAATCCGAAAAGATATCAAATAGACTGTAATTCATACATTCAATATAGGAACATACATTAATCAATGCAAATAAAGAGTCTTAAAATGAGTTGAAGTTGGAGATCATTGAATTAAGGATTCTCCTAAAACGGATTAAAGTTTGAATAGGTTGAAATTGAACTTAATTCAAATTATTTTGAGTTCAACCCTTAAAATTCTGAACGACTTAAACCTATAGTTGTTCTCATCTTTTACGCTACGTCTCATATGCCTTATATCATGTTAGAGTTTCTTGCTTCTTCGGGTGTGTTTGGTAGGAAAGGGAAATAACAAAAACTATTTTAAATTTTCTGGCGATTAGTTGGTCAAAAAGTTTAAAATACTTTATTTGAAAACTTAAATTCTTTAAATATAGCAAAAATAAGTTTCCAATAAAAAAAAAACTAATTTCATAAGTAACATTTTAATTGATTATTTCGCGTCCACCCTCCAATATATTCTATTCTTATTCCCTTTTCATCCGTATAACGCTTGACTAGATTTATATATATATATATATAAAATAATATTTGTTGTTTACTTACCACTTAATCAAACATCATAAGATTCATAAAAAAAAGTCACTCATTTTCGTGGAAATAGCTTTTCCATACCAAACACCTTCATATATCTTTTTCGAAAAAAAGTGTATATATATGCCAAAATTTTATCACATTTTGTATATACCATTTTATTTTAAAATGATATATTTTATTCAATATTTAGAAGTTACAAAATTTTACTTAAACTTCTGAATTCAAATTTTACTATCTGTAATTTCACTCACAAACACGAAAATAAACTATAAATATATTAATTAAATTATTGATAATACAATAAGGCGAAATTCGAAACTACAAAAGTCATGTCAACAATCTTTTTCATGAAAAAATGTAAATAAACTTCTAGATAAAAATGCAAAATAGACTTTAAATGTTGAATGAGATGAGAATACCTAGGACAAAATAGCACTATAATGCAACAAAGAAATAAAAAAATTAGAGTCATATTTGATGGCTATAAGCTTTTTAAAAAGTGGTGTCACATAGACCATAAATTAGGCCCCAACCACAGGCTGAGACCTTGTAATTCAAAACAGGCCAACAACAGCTGTGGGTACTCTTGGCTGTCTTCCGTAATACGAGCGGAATCAGAATTTTAATTTTTCTTAGTAGTAATTTCGCATAGCGTAATATTTGTATTTATGTTTTATAATTATGCATATTTAATGTGTTTTCTATCATAAATGTATTGTTTGAATAAAAATATATTAAATTTAGTCAAACCTGAACATGAACTTGACGTTTTGAATGAACTCACGTACGCTGTTTATTCTTTCTGTTCTGGGGGCGTTGACTCTTTATATTAACTCCAAAAATAGATACGTAAATTGGTCCAAAGAAGAATAAAATGAAACATAAAGAAGTTAACAGAAATGTAGAGTTAGTACGTTTTTTTTTTTTTTTAACTTTTGGTTTTATTATTTGATGTTTAGTATTCATATTAAAGCTCGATTAATTTGGATTCGAATCACGTAGGGCATCGTTTTAGAGAAAAGTGCTCTCTATCAAAAGAAATTTTTATGTTCATGACTCGAACCCAATATTTTTACAAAGAATCATCGATCTTATCTATTACATCATATACGTTGGTTGTTTGTTAGTAGGTGTAGTCGATTTAGCCTAACAATGTTGTGCTTAACCCACGTTACTACTCACGAGTTGATTGATAGATACTATCAAATGCTGAAATCTATTAGTAACAGTATTGAGATTAGTTATACTGAAATTATTTATTAATCGTATAGTATTTGGTTTGGTTTATTAATAAACTAGTATTATGTTTCATATAGTCAATTATAACTTTCCACGTGTGTTAGAAGTGTTAAAATCTTTATATAGTGCAAACAATAATTGAAATATTTAGATAGCCAAAATCTTTCATTTGACATAATAATCCCAACAAATCATTTAAGTCAAAAGAGTAAACACCACTAAATGCATGTAAGAAAAAAGTTTATAAGACCTAGGATTAACATGTGAAACATGTGTGGATATATATATATATAGAGAGAGAGAGAGAGAAAGAGAGTCATTTGTGGTTGTGCAAGTTGTAGTAACAAAACTTATCATTTGATCAATGTCTTTTTCATGCTATTGTCTATATATAACTTGATAGGGATAATATATATCGTGACGAAATCAGAATTTTAAATAAAGAATTTTAAAATTTAAAAAGATAGATATGCAAAATAGTCGACGAGAGTTCGACATCTATTATATCTATCTAAAATATTATTTTAACTATATATAAATAATATAATTTTTCGACAAAGAAAATTCGGATGAACCCATAACTATAAAGTAGATATATATTCCCCATGTTTCAATATTATTTGTGATTTGGACTTGATTTTTTTTTAATATATTGAATATATCAAATTTTAAATATATAACGTGAAAAGTTAACTTAATTTATACGTTTCTCCATTTGTTAACGAAAATATTTAGATTGCAAAAGACAAATTTATGATCAATAGAATTTGAGAAAACAATTTTTTATTATGAAATGAGCAAAGAAATATTCCAACATTTAACCTCTTAGACAACATTTTCTATTTAATTAAAGAATATATATAGGGAGTGAATATGCTTTTTGTATAATTTTAACTTATAAACATTATTGATGCATATCAAATGTGTATATAAATCAAAAAATATTTATAAACTTGTCAAATCACTTTGAATGTTTACTCCGATAGGACCCGTTTGTTTTTTTATATATAAAAAAGGCTACTTTATAAAATAATAAAAAAAGATTTTATAAAAAAGTACTTCTAATAAATAAAATAAAGATAAGATTTCTCTATAATTCAATTTTTTAGTTGTTCATTAGTCTTTTCTAGTTAGGCGTAACATTTTAATTTCATTTAATTATGGAATCTTCTGTCTTTTCTTCACCATATACTTCGTGTTATTATTTTAACAGAAAAAGTACAAATATAGCCCGCACTATAGTAAATGATACTTATGTATATATATTCTTTGTTATACTTTTAGAATATTAATACTCTTATTGTACAAAAATTAGAGCATATATATTATTTATACTAATAGATCTATACGTATTATAATCTTATCTACCAACTCAAAATTTATTAAAATCGAATCAACAATTAAAATTGTGTCAATGACTCTATTTAGTCCTCCGTTAGAGAGAAGTGAAAACGACAGGACACCAATGTCCCCAAGTGGATGATATTTAATTTTTGCAAAATTTTGAAAGGTAAATATTTTATTTTGCGTGAGACATAAATAAGAAAACCCAAAATTCACATCCAATAAAACAACCAAAATTTACAAAGTTTAAAAGATATGTACAATTTTTTTTTGACCTTGTATTTTGACAATGTTTTGTGGTTATATTTGAGTAACTATAATACAAAATAAAGAAAAAAACAAAAAAGGGAGACAAAACATGTGGTTGACAGACAATCAAAACGACACATCAGAACCTCTGCCTGGTGTTGTTGCAGCGGCGTTACCGGATCTTGGTTGCCGTAACAAACCAATCAGTGTCTCCGCCTGTCAACCAAAACACGTCAGCTATATACACGTATTTTACATGACATAATACACATAAAATACATACATATGTCAAATAAAACATGTATGTTTATTTTGTTCAAATTTTAGTGTTAATACATATTTAAAATAAAAACATAGATATTAATCGAAGCCAAATGAAATAGCACAATTATATATTTTTATATTATTCCAAATAATTTATGCTATTTCAATATAATAAAGTACAAATAATTTAACTCTGATATCATGAAAAGATATAACGTTTACACTTAACTCAATCTAAAAAATTAAGATTTATCCAAGTTCATATAAGAAGACATCTATTACTTTTTAGATGTGGGATATTTTAAAAGATTCAAATGACTTAAGAATTGATTCAATATATAAAATTTAATCATATGAACTCGATTAAAATTTATAAATTTTAAATCTGGATTCTGTTAAGGGCAAATATATTATAGTAGAGATAGAGTAGTTTGTCCACCTAACATAATTATGTTTGTCCATATCCAAATCACATCACTATAATATACTTTCTGCGTTCTTATCTTTTACCAATTATATATAAGCTTTGTGCGAACACTACTTAATAAATTAGCTTTAACTCATTGATTAATGAAACCTTTTTGCTTAATTACCTGCTTTACATTTGAGGACGACGATTGGTAACATGATTTTTATATCGAGTTAAGCTATGTCACGTAAAAATAAATTAAAATTTAGTTATAGATATTTTGATTTTTACCTTTTGTTTGGCGCGATTTGTACCAGACTGTGACAAAGCAACCAATGGTGGAATTGCGCCTTCTCGAGCCACCATTGTACGGTAACTAACGCTATCTTCACACAGTTGCAACAATATCGCCGCCGCGATTTCCTTCTGCCGCTGTGACCCGACCTCCACGATCTCCACCAGCACCGGTATTCCGCCTTCCTCCACCACCGCCGCCCTTGCTTCTACCATTGATATCAAAACGCTCATCACAAACGCGGATTTATCAACCATATTTGAACTGAAATCCGCCATTAATTCAACTAACGGTTTCATAACCCCGGCTTGTACCGCTCTAATTTTGTTCTCCTTCACCGTACATAGGCAAAACAGAGCAGTTGATGCGTCCTTTTTCCCGCGGAAATTGCCGGCTTCTAGAAGGTTCACTAATGGAGGTATCGCACCGGACCTTCCGATCGCGATTTTATTCTCTTCAATTTGCGATAATCGAAGCAGAGCACAAGCGGAATTCTCTTTCGCAGTTGAGTTTCCAATTTTCAAAGCTCGAACTAACGGTTTAATCGCTCCTGATTCTGCGATAAGCTCCTTGTTTTCATCGCAGAGAGATAAATTCAGCACCGCCGTAACACCGTACTCTTGAAGCTGAAGATCAGTGGAAGAGATAAGCGAAATTAACGGCTTAATCGCTCCGGCTCTAGCAATTTTCAAACGATTCTCCGGTTTATTCTTCGCTAATAGCCTAATCTCCATTGCGGCTTGTTTTTGCACATCGATAGAATTCGATTCGAGATCGGAAACAAGTTGTTGAATCAATTCATCGGAGTTATAATTATCCGACGCACACGCAATTAATAACCGCCGGCTTTGAGAAGAAGTCGTCGGAAACTCACCGGATCTATCGCTATTGCAGTCGCTGAAAGCAGACGAAGATTCATTAATTCCGAGACCGGTAAATGTTCTTCCCATATAAGTGAAATTAGATTGAACTTCTGTTTCCATTGTCGTCGGAGATGATGAGCTAATTTAATTCCTCGACTGTTTTTCGTCGCCGGTAATAGGTATTTAACGTCTCCGGCGAGTTTTCAAAGGTTTGCCGGTGTTATCGGAAAATGAGAGGTGATAACTGAAACGACGGCGTTTGGTTGTTGGAGTTTGATTTGGGCCGAGTGTGTTAATGGGCTTTTTGAGAAGAATTTGAAGAAAATGGAAATGGAAGATATAAGAGAAGGAGAGAAGAGTACACGTGGATTAACGCCTAGGGGAAAGTGATGGACACGTGGTTGACCGTACAGAATCCAAGTAGGAAGAGCACGTGCGGCTTTTTAACGCGTGAGTGGAAGGTTCGTTATTCGATACTCTTTTTACTTTCTATTATAAAATAAATTCATTCGTTAGTAGCTTAGCTCATATATATCCTTATCGTAATAGATCCAAATATACCTTAATTTGTTTGAGCCGTGTTTAGCTGTGATCTTGACCAATCAACATTCATAATTCGTGTATCGTTTCATTGTGAGTCCCGCGTAAAAGGAGACTCTAAGGGAAAGGTATGACGTTAAATCAACCTCGTGTTTTATGTTTGGAACCCTTTAGTTGATCGCACCAATTGTAAATACAATCTGAGTTCTAAAACAAAAGTAAGCACAAGTGAAAATATCCATTTTTCTCATCCGTCTTAACCACGAGCAGAACACTATAAATGTACATTATAGGTGTCTTAAGGTTAAAACTTACTCGCACCAGGTGTTTACATCAAACCAATACATGCATGCCGTATGTTTAAATTTATAGTTTATTTTATTTCATTAAATCACGTAAGAATAGAAATTGATTTAGCTTGATGTAAATACCCGATGCTAATAGGATCTTTTCCGTGTTTCAATTCTTCGCTGCATGGAATATAATTTTTGAGTTCGAGTTTCCTTGAGTATGGAGTTTTCATTGTAGGAAAATGTTTGATCCTTCGATATGCACATTCGAATTTAATCAGATCATAACGTGAATATCAGATATCAAATAGAAAAAAAGAAATATTATTAATTAATGCATTACATGTCTACCGTACGTTAGATTTTATAAAAAGGACGATACACTAATCAAGACACTGGCTGTCCTTTTTTTCCTTTTTTAAGTTGTGTGTTTCTTGTCCAAGCGTGTGACACTTCCATGTCCATTTCTCAGTCTCTGTGTCAAATATTTGTTTAAAACAGGTCATGAAATTAAAAATGGATAAAATAAAAATAAGATATGATACGATAATAAGGTTGGATAATCTTCATCAATAAAGATTGTGATGGAGCAGTAAATATTTATTCATTCTTAATTAGAAGTTTCATGTTCGAGTTCTTTTGATATGAAGTTGCTTTTGTCAAAAAATATTTTACCCCAATATAAACTTTTCGATATAAATTTGAATCTAATCAAACTCCTTTATAAATATTAAACATCGATTAAAAAACTAACAAAACAAAAACTTAAAAGAATCTCCATATCACCGCCTAACCCCATACCCCCGGCGCAAAACCCTGTACTTCACTCATATAGTTAATAAACTATATTATATGATATAATGAAAAAGTCCCTTACCTATCATAAACAGCCAATCAAATAAACAAATCTTGCACCCTTTTTGTTTCCTATTTGATTTATTTTGATTTGATATAAAATTTAAATAATTTTTAAATGTATCAATATATCTTTTAATCTTGTAATTTTAAACATATCATATGAAAAGTTTTATCAAATGTTCGAGAATAAGTAGAAAGTTTCTAAACATATAGAAAACTCTCGTTTGATTGATTGTAATGCTTACGATGTTATATATAATCCAATAATGTTTAAAGATATGTCTTTCCTACTCGAATACATTTCTTGGTTGTATGATACAGTTCAATGATACATTAGCATCCAGGAGGGAATACGTACATTGCAAATAATACATTACTTAATGAAATGGATACATCCTAAGGCGGATAGAGAGGATTTTCAAATAGAAATAGGAAATTGTTGTACAACATCAGATTCCAGATTATTACACATATTTGTTGTTCAAGCAAATGTAGAATGAAGAAAACTGTGAGTTGAACTTGACATGGAACCTCCGAAATTTTGTGAGCTACTCAGTCGCTCCAATTATCTTGGTCGATCGCAAAAGCTTGCCCTTCCCTCCCTTCCTGCATACATATAAGCCCAGATAACACACAATGTCTTAAGAGGCCAATGATCAGGTACCCTCAGATAAAGGTAAGGGTGTCTAGTAAATCAAAAATGTTAATGGTTTTACAACGCGTACCAATTCCTCAGTAGTGGTTCTACTTGGAGACCACACAAGAATTTTCCTGTCATTACCACCTGTCAATAGTTCCTGAAAATACCCACATTCAAAATTCATTGCTAACATGGAGCAGTTCAATAGAGGTCGGAGGATGGGAATGGGGGTGGGGGTGCCATCTACAATGAGATCACAGCGAAATGAAGCATCCTTGAGATTCAATACTTCACTACGTAAACGTAAACCATGCTTGTTTTTCTATTATGGGGCGTGGCTAAGTGATTCAACTCACATTGGACCTAGTGCCCAGGTGGTTTGGCCAATAGTGCGCCATGAAAAGATAGCATCTTTGTCAAGCTTTTACTTTGACGAGAATCATATGAGTGAGGTCAACAATAGAAACAAGGTTGTCCTTGTTATGAGATCTTTTATGTTTCATGTACTTTTTGGCATAAATAAAGAAAACCTATGTGTATCGATGCACTAGGATGACGTACTAGCTAGCTGTGGGTGAGTTCCCCACTGGATTAATGTTTTTTCTCACACAAACTTCCAGTATGCAATGAATTAAAGTATTTTAGTTTATAAAAAGATGTTACCACTCAAATACTTCAGGTCCACGAGGTCACAGATTATGCAGAATTCATTATTTAACCAAAAACACATGTACCTAGGGGAAGGCAAAAAAAAAATTATGTACCTGGTCCAGTGAATTGTACAGACAACAGTTCACATTCTCATAGTGGCCACGTAAATCCATCATCTTTTTGCCCGACCACAAATCAAACGCCTACAAGATTTCCACATTAAGTTACTAAAGAAAAATAGTGTTGCATAATAATATCAGAGTGGTGGCAGTTGATTTTCTTAAAAAAAATTGGGGGGTGAAACAATGTTTACCTTAGTAGTTGACATGCATGGCACAAATACAAGTGTTGAATCATGAGATATGGCTAACTGTGTAGCTTTTGTGGCCTGGAGTCGTGATGTTTCAAAGTTCACAAGTGTATTGCAACCAGTATCAATATCCCATAACCTTAATCTAGAATCAGAACCTGAAATCCAAAGGACCAGATGATTATGCTTCAGTTGCTGGTTTTTTCCCACTATGTAGCCAATTAATCACATGGGAATAACTCTACCCATATCACGTCCTATCGAAGAGTGTTCAAATGACATCTTACATCAGTGTTTTTAAAACAGTGTCCAAAATAAACGACTTTGCTAGAGAGGTATATCAAAATAAGATTAGAGAGTGCACCATAATCTGATGTATAAATTCCAGAGTTGCACTTCACCATTGACCAACTATAGAATGATAAAAGTAACATGCATCTAACAGAAATAATGACGCAAGACTTTCAGCCTCTTGAGTGGAGAACACTAATCACAATGCATAAACAAATTCCAAACAGTAGCAATACATAGCTTATTGAAAAGAATTGTGATGTCAACCTGCACTAAGGAGATACATTCCATCATTGGTCACTTTTAATCCATTGACAGCACCATAATGAGCAGTGGCTCTATCCTGACTAGAGAGCATCCCTGGATGCAGTCGCTGCTTCCCAAACCCCCTCACTTGTCTAGCAATTGCAGAGTGTTTGATACTCGCACTGTTTCCCATTTTTTTCTGAGATGGACGGCCTTTTGCAGATGAATTTGGGCCTCCGGAAGATGGTTTCAGTGTGGAACCCTGGGCAGGAAGATAGAATATATTACAGGCGTGAAAGAAACCTTCAGATCAACAGAATCAGCAATTCGACCCTGATTAAGGTTTTCAATGGATCAACTCACATAAATTAAACATAGGGAAGGATCGTTGACGCAAAACGAGATGGGACTTGACTTACTTGTAAAACTAGAGGACAACTGTGTGGTTTCTGTGCTCTCAGAAAGAAAAGGCAAAAAAGTTGCAATAAAACCAAGTCTACTTATAATCTGCTCCCTTTTCTTCTCCAAAGGGTACCAATATGAAGATAGAGAAAAACATCACTTCTCAGAACACTGCCCAGTTAAAAAAGGAACTCACTTGAAACCGATATGGTACACACCCAAATGAATCAGATAATTAGGTTTTAATGGGTCAATATCAAATTTGGACCATGAACAGCTTACTATCACAAACAAAAGCAAACAATGATCTGTCTTAATTTTATCGAGAAATAGAAGTATAATACGTGCCATTAAAATTTCGAATATGATTCTAAATAATACATAATGGCAGAAGGTAACCTTGCTTGCAGTGGATCGTGTAAGAAGAGATGGGCGTCTTCCAAGCTGATTATGAGACTGATCCAAAACACGAAAACATCCTGCACGCCTGATGTCCCAAAAGCGAATCGCGCCATCGCATCCCCCTGTTATCAAAACCCACTCACTAGAAGCAGACCATTCAACCGACATTACTCCATCTGCCATTACCCAAGAGAGAAAAACATCTAAGGCTTCTGAACTAGTCGTGATACTCACAAAATTCTTGAACGAGAAATAATAAAATTATGACTCTGTAGGAACGGTCCATTGATTTGGGAAGGTTGAAAATGGAAACTCTGTTCATTTTTCCTAAAGGTGTTTGATGAGACACGCAAGTTTAATAAGTTAATTTGACTTGAGGATTGTACAATGGTAGCAGAAGAAAATATTGAAGTAATGGTTGAATAGTTAGTTTGATAGAGAATATATTGGACCTGCCTCTCTACCCTTCTCCACTTAAATACAACATGTTCGTCAGCAGTAAGGTTTGAACCCAAAGATAACTTCCAAAAACGACATAAAGATTTCGAGAATCACTCCCCAGGGGATAAACACCATGTCTGGTAGATCTAAAAGGTACAGCATAGCAAAACTTTATACTTTATTAATGTCAATAATAGATATCAGCTTACCACGATGGCCAGATAATGTATGAGCAAATGCACCCGAAGAAATATCACAAAGACGAACTTGAACATCTTCAGTTCCAGCAGCAATTAACATGTGTGATGTTGCCACCGGAGACATGGCAGTATTGTACACTTTCCCAGGCATTTTGAAATTGACTACCACCTAAAGGACAATTGAGGAAATCCAAAATTAGGCAAGACTTGTTCAATAAAAAGAAAATAAGCAGAAAAACTACACTTCAGTGGAGTATAATAAGATGGTCAGAAAGCAACACTACCTGTGTTGTATTAGTATCCCAGACATTAACATAATGATCATAAGAGCCTGTAATAAAAAGTCCCGTGTCAATTGGATACCAGTTGGCTGTGGAAATGGCATATTTGTGGCCCTGCTCATGTTGCTTGTCAACCAAAAGTATGTGTTTATGCTTTGCAATCAGACCACTCTCATCGTAATCAGTTGCACGTTGGACATCATAAACAGCAACTGATGCATCCGAAGCAGAGGATAACAGATATCGTCCCTCTGTCAAATCAACCTGATTTTGTGATCACAATAAATGTACACAAAGGTACTTTTAAAATAATGCAAGTTCCATCTACATACCTCAACCAGATATAATCTGGCAAAATTATCTAAAATAAACATAAAGATAAATGAAGATAACTAAAAAGAATTCAAACTTTAGTTTCATGTACTACTCTGAATAATCTAACTGCTCTGAATAATCTAAGTTGCTCGGACTCTTCACTTTTGGTGCTGCACCTGTGTTGACACGATGTGGGTGTGGGATCCTTCCCCGACTGCTCAACAGGTTTTTTGGATACTTTGACCAAATTTGAGGGAGAAATTTTGGACAGATTCAACTATTTTTATAATCAAAACAAAACCTAAGGTGAAATGGAAGAAAATGAAATACCTTTTATTGGGTGCCCGCACCAGAGTCCGAGCAACTTAGAGACTGATAGCTAAAGCCTTAACTTCCTGACAGGCACCAAACCAAGCTCATAATCTGACTTTCTCGAGAGAAAAAAACTGTGTGCAATTGAGACCAAGATTACCATATCCACAATCCTTTTCTGTAGTATTACATTTGTCTGAATTGCTTCTCCAAAAGTGAGTCCCAGTTCACTTTTACATTTCTGTCATTCTATGGGTTAACCATTATTTCCATGAAGCACGTATCACCAAGTTTTTCAAGCGGAGTTTGAATATTAATATTTAAGTAAACATGTTCGAAATGACCAAGGGGCAGAAAGAGTATTCTCATCTCGCGTTTCTTTGTAAGGTATGAAGATGCAATTGACACGAATGCAAGCAACATGCACACTATAAGGCACCAAATATATAAGGGAGTTAATGGTTTGAAGCAAAATAGAGATACTCGGAAACAGCACAGTATCAACTTCCATTAAGCTTAATTTTAAATTTATGCTTTATGTGGACCACTACATTCTATTAGCTTAGAATTTTCTTGGAGCTAATGCCAATCAATTCAACCACCTCAATAAAAAAATACTCAGGTTCAGTTATTTGAATCATCAGCCTCTATATGATCTCTTTAATCCCATTCTTTGAAACTAAAATCTGTACCATGTATGAATTACGCGGAGGATAGCACATGGGGATGAGTTACAATAGTTGATTTATCAACATTTCAATATGGAACACTCGGAGTTAATGACAGTCATAGAAGTTAGAAAAGTTTTTTTTACAAGACATAAAAGTTGGAAAAGGTTGACATTGCAATGAAACTTGCCTAACTAGAAACACGACCTTAAACATATTAGACTTATTCTCTGTGATGATCTTATAAATTCCAAAGAAAAAACTTAACTATGTGTGTGTTTTAATTTATAGGTCACTCTTCAATTCGGGACGTTAAAAACATGTTAAACACCATCCATTTCTATCCAACTTTTACATGTCGTTTGGACGTGATTTCAAATCATGATTTCAAGTTTGTTTTTTTTTTGACAAAGCAATCATGATTTTAAGTCTACATTTGTTCATAACATTTTGAAACAAAACTTCAACTTTAAATTCCAATTTCAATCCCAATTCACCTCAAAAGGTAGAATTTCAACTTCAAATTTGTGATTTCAAATTTTCTAAAATTCAAAATTTATCTCATAAAACACACCCAAATATAAGTTGAACCGGAAAATAGGAATCCTTTGTTAATCGTTAATTTATGTAGGTGCCCTCGTTTGGTAAGATTTTACGCTCCATAGTTTCAAAGTAGAAACTTCAAAATTTGAGTTCCTCAACTTGTGACTTTTGGAATTTCAAGTTGTGTTTGGGCACGCATTTTACTTGAAAAAAATTCAAGTTTGTGAGCAAAGTCCCCAAAAAACCCCAAAAAAGTGGTCTTTTGGGAACTTAAAACTACTTAAAGATCAGATTTTGAAAATCCGATCAAATTTCATGGTCGTTCACTAAAGATAAATTTTCAAAATCTATGGTTAAACGCTAACTATAAGAGTAGACAGAAGTTATGATAGTTTTAACAAAAATTAGTAATTTTTCATGCTAGTACAATTTGATTTCAAACCTTTGTGTACAAAACTTCTAACAAACACAAATCAACCTTCACTCTAATCATAAACTTCAAGTTCATATCCAAATCCCTACTTCAAAAACTGAAAATACAGTAACAACATTCACCTACTAACTTCAAATCATATGTAGATCCGGTTCATCAAAAGGAAAGGAGATGAAATGTGACCTGAAGGGAGTTGACGGAGCCACGGTGAGGAGAAATGATATCTTTGTAGTTGGAGAGTTGAATAGAAGCGATTCTAGCCGACTTAATACGATTGCTGAATAAATTAGGGCGAAGCTTGCCAAATTCTCTGTCTCCGATCTCCTTCCACATCGTCCTCGCATCCTTCCCAACCAATTTACTCCTTTCTAAATTACCCCAATCACAAACACCCAAAAAAAACTATCTATACTTATCCAAATCAGCTCTGATTCAACCAAAAAAAAAACTGAAAATTGAATGATCTAGTGATGAAACCAATCTTGCCCTTTGTTGTTTCTTCTGAACATTTCCTCAAACAGTTGGTGGGTGTTCTTCGATTTTCGATTTGCCCCCTTTTTTGTGCAGCCCTAGCGCCTGGCGATGAAACCCAATGTGAGAAATGGATAAGCACAAAGAGGGATTTTGCAGAAAGGCCAAAACGATGACGAGATGCCTTCGTGGAGAGGTACTATTCACCTTTTCTTTAATCTTTTTTTTTTTTTTTTTGAATAAGAGTATCTATTTTGGGTGTGTGTACTTGTTACGAAAGCGAAAATACGTTTCACAAATGATATTATAAATTAGTACAAAGTTCGCGTCCGGATAATAGTAATTAAGATTGGATAGTATCGTAATATTATATTATTTTGTTTCGGTATATTGAATGTTACATTTTGTATGAGACCTTTGATTCTTCTTTTTTGAGTACTTTTGATCTTGGTATCGATTTGTACCTGAATTCGAGGGGTTCAAAGATTGACCTTGAGTTGTGTTTGAAATCAAGGGTTTTGAAACTTAGATTGTAGAGAAATTTGTTGTACTTAATCCATTAGGTCTTTCTGCCTTTTTGATGTGGCGTACGTAGCTTCGTCCCTTGCCGAAATATGAATATTTTTAATCATCGATAAACAATTTAGAGGGGGTTACTAAATTGCTCTTCCCTAGTCGGAACATGACACATGTATATATGACACGTTTTTATTGACGTCTAGTTTGACTAGGCATATTATGTCATTTTAACTAAGACTCTATCATTACAAGGACGCAACCCTCGACTCTAACTTTAAGTTCACCCCCTCCCCTCTTTAACCCTCGGTCTTAATCCTAAACCCAACCTTAGCTCGAGATCTAACTTGACCAGAATTCAAGACACAATATTGGTTCTAGCTCGAGACTCGAGAACCAACCCTGACTGGAGATTTAACTTGTCACTAACTTGGACTCGAGACGCAACACTGACCCTAGCCCGAGAACTGAGACCCAAAACCCAATCTTAACTTGGAACTTAGGACCCAACATCATCCCAAACTTAACCCAAAACCTAAGATTCAACACTATGGACTTATTACGAACCTTAACTTGAGACTTGATTCTCATTTAAGACCCGAACAGTAAATTTTACAAGGAATCTACCCCCCCCCCCGACCATGCACCTGGGACTTGGACCAATCTCTGACATTTACCTCGGACCCAAACTGAGGCTCGATCTTGATTTGGAGAACTGAGATTCGAGCCCAACCCTAACCTTAAACTAGGACTCAAGTCTTCTGAGCCTCAACCTTGATCCAAGATTCGATTCGATATGCAAAACTCAAACTCATAGAAAAGGTCAAAGTAAATTTCAAGTACTAAATCCAAATTGAAGTATATCTTAAATATGCAATACATTTTAGGCTTTTATTTGGCTAATTTAACGACTACTTTTGAAAATAAATTATGTTGGGTTGGCTAAAATCAGTCCAATATAAAATTATCTTGTGCTAACCCATAAAATTTCAAACTAACCATCAATATTTTGGCCATATTTGACACCAATACTTGTAGCCAATGATCTATGAGCTTTTCAATTGGATACCTTTTGATGTCTATATAAGATATTCTACCATTACTGTAGTTCATAAAGTAAAATTAAAATATTTTTTTTTTAATATATATATATATATATATATTAAAAAAGAGACGGAAAGAACATACCATGGGTACCTTGAACTTCAAAAAAATATGAGTACAATTCAAATCCATTCAACACATATGAAGCTAATATTGATACAAATATATTGTTCAACCAGCTAGCATTTTATATGTGGCAATTAATGCAATTCTTTTCATGTAAAAATATGATCAAGGATTTACAAGAGTTACAAATCAATAAAAAAAAATTGTAGTCACAAAAAATAAATTAAAAAATGATGATCTTCATTAGCTGCTGTCACATATGGACATGTTTCCTAGCAACCAATTTATGATCTTTTGGTCCATTCATTACACTTCTTGGAAATATTGGCCCTTCACATAATGTTACATTTTCTTCACTCAATTTTTTCACATGCCTCCTCTTTGTCCTTCTTGAGCTAGCTTTTATGATCGGAATAACGTACCATCCAATTGATGTACACAATATTGCAAAACACCTCCCGTAAACAGCTAAAAAAACCAATATCAAGATTATAGCTAATGGCAAGTAATAAGTTGGCTTCTTCAAATTTGCTAACCTCAAATTCCTAAAATATTTCCTTCTCTTAGATTCCACTTTTCGTTCTTCTGAAATATTTGATGAAACCTCTTGCATAGTCTTCTTGATCATTTGCTTGTCATCATCAATGTCACTAGACGACGTTTGGTTTTTGTCCTTCACTCTGATAACAATAGGCTTGATTGAATTTGAATTCGAGAAAACAAATCGTACGAAAGAGATATCATTTGATTCTGAATAAATTTTTTGTTTTTTGTCTTCAAGATTGGCTAAGAGTTTCGAAAATTTGTCTAGGCCACGATTAGCATAAGGATTGTATGTACTATTTTTGCTTCTTTTTGATGATTTTTTTTGGAGTTGAACAAGGGCTTGATAATGTTTCCCTATCATAATCTTCACCTTCTTGATTATGATAATTTCCACTTCCACATATAAAATGATTAAACATTTATTTAAAAAAAAAACATAAAAAGCCTTTAGGGATTTTGGATGATTTTTGTTTTGGAGTGATAATTTTAGTGTTGTATTTAGAGACTTTTAAAGAAAAAATAGAGGGTGCAATAAGCTTATTTATAAGAGTTTATTTTGAAGACTAGATCTAAAAGAGGGGGAATATAGAAATAGTCAAATCAAAAGTGAGGGCTTTGAACTTTTCATATATATATATATATATATATATATATATATATATATATATATATATATATATATATATATATATATATATATTTGAGATAAGGGATAACTAATCCAGAAATTGATTTCAGAATGAGTTCATCTCATGTTTGATTAGGATAAAATCGATGATTTAACTGATCCCCCAACCAAATGATCTCAATTATAAGAAATACACGATTTATAGAATTATAATATACTCAAATATGGAATAATAATATACATGTAAATTATTACGTTGAAAATCGAATGATTTGATACTTATTCGTTGATTTTTTATGATGATTCATAGCTAGAAAGATCAAAAGTGTGTGTATATATCAATTAATTAAAGATTAAATATGCTTTAAGTAGAATAAGGACTGAAATTAAGGATTTATCAAATTAGAAGGACCAAAATTGTTGATTTTGCTATAAAATATTTCTTTGAATCTTCTTTGGAATATTGTTGATCGTTTGACTAATTAAATTATTTTGTAAAAGAGATAAGTGTAGCACGTTGAAATTATTTAATTTATATTTCTAGCTGTTCGAATATATTATAAAATAAAGTTTAGGTGATATTCTTGGAGGAGCAGTTTAAATGGTCAAAAATACACTACAATATTGACATGTAGTCTATTAATTATAAATTAATATCATTACCATGGACGGTGATACATGTTCGAGTTTATTTGAGTTTAATAATTTTAATATAGACTATAAAAATTTATATAAAATAAAAATTCTAAAAGCTTATTTCATCTTTTATTCACCAATTTTTATTTTTTCAAATAGGAAAAAGCAGGACAACTTATTAATATGACTAATAAGACAAAATAAATATTAGAAAAAGAGATAAACTTGTGGAGTTATATTATGCTTTATACAATAAAAAAAAAAGAGTATATTATATATATTATATAATATAAGAAATATAAGAAATTTCAATTCCTTTTCTCATTTTCTTTATTTTTCTCTTTTTTTTTCTTTCATTTTTACAAGTAGTGAATGATGCACATTGTATACCTAACGTGCCTAAGTTATTTTGATTTTTTTTATACATAAGTAATAAATATTATTTTAAAATATTTATATATAAATCATTGATTATTCAATCTTTAAAATTGATTTTGAAATTAAAGATGAAGAGATCTATAATAGTGACATTATCGCATAAATAATAATTATTTCTTCAATATCATGACTTATAACTACTTTAAGATATTATTTGCTCCTTAAAATTTGTCCTTTTCATCATATAATTAATATTAATTTTTTTCCTCACTTGATTGGCTAAAATATGGTATCACCAAATTTTAATAATGTAAAGAATTCTTTACGACTAAAACGTAGATAAAGTTAAAAAGTAAAGTCATTTCATTTCAAATAATTTTACTTTATGATATTTATATAGCCAATTTCAATTAATTTGCGATAGAGATTATAGTGACATTTCAATTTATGATAGTGGGACATGTGCCCTTTTTGGATGTGTGAATTTGAATTTGAAAATTTGTCCTACAGATGGTCCTGACAATTTGCTTTTTTTTTTTTTCATTTTTAATACAAGAAGAATATGGTCCAACCAAAATTAAATAGCCTAATAATTCAAAAAGAAAATTAGTTGGAAAAATAAAAATTCCATCTTCAAATTATTTTTCATTTTTAATGGTCCAAAATGTTGATAATGATAGTAAGATATTTCAGTTAATACATGTGATATTTACTATGAAGAGAAAATTAAAGTTGCAATTTTAACAATTGGACTTCAAACACAACATGTGAAACTTTGATGTCTATGCAAGTAACAATCATGACTAGTTACTACTTTCAGTTTATTATATGCAATTTTATCTTATCATACTTTGAAATTATAAATATTTTATCATTTTACGACAACTCTTTCCCACCCTTTCTGAAGAAAATTAATAACATTTTCAATTTACCCTCCGACGTAACTCGAATTCTTAAGCTATCGATTGATGATAAAAATACTCGATCATTTGAACAAGCCTCAATTATCTTACTCGACAATCGCTAACATCTTCTAACATTACTCTCAATATAAGAAAATCTGGTGCATAAAGATTCCCCTTAGCATTTGTTATGTAAAAAATATCAATCACATTAATCTCTTTCTATATACATAATACACAATATTTTTTTGCATGCCTATGTAAGACGAATTAAAAAAGATATTATCATAGTCTTATCTCGTTATATCCTAATCACTCAACGATAACTTTTACCGTTATTTCAAGAATGTTATATTAAAAAAAGGTGTTTAGTGGGGTAGTTGGAGACTTCATAGTGGGGACAAAAATGACAGCCAAATGTCCATATCTCAATTAGTTAAGTTACATTGCTCCTCTTTTAACTCACCACAATTTTCTTTTTTTATCTCTTTATCTTTGCCCCAATTCTCATTTTTGCTACAAAAATCAAGAAAAGATAACTTTCTTGATAACCCTAAAAACTTGTCAAATGGCTTTTGCAGGAACAACACAAAAATGTATGGCATGTGAAAAGACAGTGTATTTGGTTGATAAATTAACTGCAGACAATAGAGTGTTTCATAAAGCTTGTTTTAGATGCCATCACTGCAAGGGTACTCTCAAGGTTTGTTCTTTTTTTCTTCACTACTATGATGATAGGAGCATTTCGCGTTATAGGTCTAACCATTTCGATTCTCCCGTTTCTAGCATGCTATAGTTATTAAAGTCCCCTCGATCGTAAAAATAGGAGATTAGTAGTAAGCTAGATGTTTTACGAACTATGTAAAATTTTAAGGCATTTAGTTATATTTTAATCACCCAATGAAAAGGCGCATTATGATAGCATTGATGTCCAATAGCTTTAAAGGCCCAATTGCATCATTGGAATTTGAAAATATGTCTCAATTGTGTATAACTTTTTCATTTTTTTCTTGATAACCTTATCTGAATCAGCTTACACGTATCTCGATTAATTTTATAGAATACCTAATATCTTCTACTGTCATATATATCGTGAAATTCTATCCACTAAGACTTGGATAATTGAAAATAAAGCATTGCGTAACTTTTGTCTCTGCTTAAACCTGAGACCTCGTGATTTTTAACCTATTACATTGATCACTATATCAACAATTGGATAGCGGTTTCTCATTTTTTAGATTTCAATGACATAAAACATAGCATAGAAGAAAGTATAGATATTAGACTTGTTAATCCAATATTCCAACTTAATTATTACTCTTTTTTTAATCTTGTTTAATACATTAATTTGCAGCTTAGCAACTACAATTCATTTGAGGGAGTTTTATACTGTAGACCTCACTTTGATCAGCTCTTCAAAAGAACTGGAAGTCTTGATAAAAGCTTTGAAGGTACAAAAAAAAAAAGTGCCTAATTTCAAATCATCAAATTTTGTAAATCAAAAAATTTACTAATAGATTAAAATCTATTCCAGGGACACCAAAAATTGTGAAGCCAGAGAAAGATGAGGTAACTGACATCTATATTGCTCGGACTCTTCAAATATGTTGTCACACCTGTATCAGATCCAAGATTACACTGTTTCTGAAGGACCTGACACACATCTATTGACATTTTTGAAGAGTCTGAGCAGACATATCTTTGATTTTTGAATAACTAATCTATGTTTTGAATATATTTGAAACAGAAACCACATGCTGCAAAAGTTTCAAGCATGTTTGTTGGAACTAGGGAGAAATGTTTTGGCTGCAAGAATACTGTCTATCCAACAGAAAAGGTACTAACTCTCAGCAACAATCATTTCTTTATAACAACATTTTGCTATAGCAGTCAAGTTTCGGTGGAGACGGCATTCATATTTTGTTATATTATATGTTTATCCATAACAACATTTTGCTATAGTAGCCAAATAGTATTTGAACAAACGATGTTGTTATAGAGAGGTTAGACTGTAAGTAGCGATGGGATCTAAAGCACAACCTAAGAATTCACTAAATATCTATAGATATTTGACTATGATTGCAGTTATATCATTGTATATTAGCTTGAGGTCATCCTAGGAATCCATAAACTTCAAATTCTGAATCCACGTCTGAACGTGAAATGTGATTTGATATTGTCACTATTTGGGAGAAGGATTGCTTTAAGCTTTAACTATGTCTATACATATAAGGAAAATCTAAATTCTTGATTCGCCTCTGTCTATTAGGTATCTGTGAATGGAACACCATACCACAAAAGTTGCTTCAAATGTAGTCATGGAGGCTGTGTAATTAGCCCATCCAACTATATTGCTCACGAGGGGCGCCTCTATTGCAAGCATCACCATGTTCAACTGATCAAGGAGAAAGGAAACTTGAGCCAACTCGAGGGTGATCACGACAAGAATTCATCAGTTAGAACAACAGAATCATAAAAATTCCAACAATATATATATCATGTAGTTTTTTCATGAATAAAGGTTATAATTTAGCTTGAATGTACTTCCTTTTGTTACCCTATTTTTCTATCAAATTGATTCTCAATCATATTTATTCTTGTGTATGTTTGAACTTCTTTTTGGGTTTTACTTCTTGTGTTGTTTGAAAATTTTCTAAGTCGATAAATGAATTAAATACGAGCATAATTCACCTCTCGTCTTGTAGTTTCACAATTTTCAATTTACATATATTGAACATACTCTGGTGATAAATCTTGGATCTGCCCCTAATTCTTGCAGGCTTGATGTAGACTAACTTAACTTGATCCATTTAGTGGAGACATATAGTTAATCGCTTCATATGTTGAACTTTCAAAATCACACATTATGTTGAATTTTCGGATTGTATGTATTGAGGATTTTTCGTCATTTTTAAAAAAAAATTATGTGAGTTTGTTAACTTACTCATCAAATATTTATGTATTTCAGATTTTTAGTATTTAAAATAACTTTTGTCAATTTTTTTATGATTTGTTTTTATATTTCAAATTTAGTAGAATCTACATTAGCATTTAGGTATGAGTTGTTTCGCCAAAGTATTTGAAAGTATTTTGAATGTTCTGTAGTTTGTATTCAAATTTATGTTTACAAAATGATAATCTAAATACAAACCTGTATTTTGATTATTTAAAATTGTGAATATACGAAATCAAAAATAAACTAGTTCGTAAAAACATATAATGAGCAAAATAAAATACAAAACTATTTGACTGATGCAATTTGGATGAATACACATATAATGAATATATAAATAAACTGTATTTTGGCTATTTATAGTTGAGAATAAATACGAAATCAAAATATAAATACAAAACTTTATAATATACATTAAGACGAATATGAAATCAAATCTAAATACAAATTTTAAGGTATATAATCAAATTTAAGTACAAACTATTTGATATACAAAGTGATATTGAAAATAAGCAAAATAAAATACATATGTAAGATGGATGAATACATATATCATGAATACATGAGTATTGTATTCTAAATACTGAAAAATTTCTTAAAAAAAGATACATAACCTTAACATGATAGCCAGATAACTTCATAAAATTTCAGTCATTTTTAAAGATAAACTATAATTTCATAACGTCAAAATATGCTTTAGTAGAATAAACTGCTTCAATTTTTTTTTATGAAAATTGAATTTTTAGAACGGTGATAGGCGTGTTTTTTAGAACATAGTGAAAGAAGAAGAAAGAGATGGAAGCTGGTGTATTTTGATAAATTGTCAATTAGTTCTTTGTTTTTGAATTTTTGTAACTGATAAAACTTTTAAGCAATTGTTTCTTTTAAATATTTTTCTCTCCCCTTAATTTCTCCTTTCTGTTTTTAACAATTGTTTCTTTTTTGACATTTTTACTAAATATTAATAGTATTGACTATGAGTCCTATTAAACGTCAAAATATTGACATTTTAAAAAAATTTCCTAATTTTTATATTTGTTATATGTGAAAGTTGCTCAATATTTTGTAGAAGCCCAATTGTCAAATGCTTTCACCTTTGTAAAAATGTAAGCCCATGAAAGTTCTCTTTCAGCTCAAAGTTGATCCTATTAACACCTTGTTCTACTGTAATCTTCAATGTAACATCTATATTTTGTAATGAGATCGAGAAATAAAGCACAAGGTCTTTAGATGTTGAATTGTATTTATCATAATATGTTTTATCGTATGACCAACTACACGTAACACTTTTAAGAGGAATCTCATTAGTCGTGGCAAAAGTATTGGTTATGATAAAAAAAATCAGACCGGAAAAATGGAGACATATACAAGAAATGTCGTTTACAAAAAAATATTAGGTGAGATACGATTGATAACGTTTGAAAGTAATGAATCTAAAGAAAAAGTACATTACATGAAGCTAATGAAATTTTCATTAGATTCATTCATTTGTTCATTCGGATAAGAGACGAGACAACCATCACCATGCAAATTCTGAATACATTATGGTACAAATAACTATTTACAAATAAATTATCATAAACTTTAGCTTCAAATTCTCGGCCACACTAATGCGAAAGTTTGAAAGATATAATTGGATATAAGAATCTCAAGAATAGACATACACGTGCAACACATGTGCGATAATTCTATTATTAAAAATATGTCATCAAAATAAATTAGAGAATTTAAATTACTTTTTTTTTTAAAGTATAACAAATGATATCCTCTTTGTAACGGAACTATATCATGTGAAGTGGAAAAACAAAGCGGGCATGTATACACAAAAAGAAAAAAGTTTTTTTTTGAAACGATATTTTACCATAACGGATTAACATGAAATGATGAGTATCACGTGAAGTGAAAAATAAAAATAAAAATAAAATATCCAAACGAATAAAAGATTAAACAACAAACACATTTTCATTCATCGATCTACTTCATGTCAAAGGTATTCTCGAAATTTCAAGCCTCTTTATTGATGTATTTGCTTCAAGTCGAAAGTATTTTAGAAACTTTAATGTCTATGCTTTGAATATGCTTTTAAAACTACTTACAAACAAATTATCGTAAACTCCAATTCCAAATCCTTGATCACACTAACGAAAGTTCTAAACATATGATTGAATATTATTTAACGGTTATAAGAACCTCAAGAATAAATATGCACGTGCAAGTACGTACAGTGAATCTAGTATAAAAAAATATGTCATTAATATAAATTGGAGAATTTAAATTGTTAGTTTTTAAGTATAACAAATGGTATCATCTTTGTAATGGAACTAACAAGAAATAAGTATTCATATGAAGTGAATAAATAAGTGATATACCAAAAGAGAATTTTTTTTTAAAAAAAATGATATTTTTTCATAACAAACTAACATGAAATGATGAATATCACGTAAAGTAAGAAAACAAAAATAAAGTATCAATATGAATAACAAATAAAAACAAACATGTCTTCATCAATATGACTACTTCATCTTAAAAGTATTCTTGAAATTTCAAACCTCTAATTGACGTATTTGCTTCATGTTGAAATTATACATATTTTAGGAACTTTAATGTTATTGCTTTGAATGTGCTCTTAAAACTACTTCCAAATAAATTATCGTAAACTTCAGCCTAAATTCTCGATCACACTAATAAAAGTTCGAATCATATAAATAAATATTATAAGAATCTCAAAAATAGGTATACATATGCAATGAATCTAGTATAAAAATATATCATTAAAATGAATTAGAGAATTTATATTATTTATTATTTGTAATGGAACTAACAAGAGATATGTATCGCATGAAGTGAATAAACAAAATGTGTATATACAAAAAGAGAAAAGTTTTAATACATGATATTTTCCGTATTGACATTAAATACTGAGTATCACGTGAAGTAAAAAAATAAAAATAAAGTATCAATACGAATAAGAGGTTAAAAGCATCACATCTTCATTAACATGTCTTCTTCGTGTAAAAGATATTCTTAAGATTGCTTCACGTAGAAAGTATTTTAGAAACATTAATTAATGTCTATTTAAGAAAAATGTTTTTACTTGATACCTTAGTCCCAAATCAATATTTAAAAAAAAAAATAAACTTAACATAGTTAAAATGTCATTTTTTTAAAAGAAATAATTATAAAATATTACACAAATTAAAATAGAAAAATATCTTGATCACTTTTAATATAATTTGATCGGCCTCATACTAACACACAACTTTACATTTAGTATACATATTAAATAAAAGACAAATATATACCTTTTAACTTTGCGATTTTAAAGCTTATCAAATTCAAAGCATCATTACTATCTCAATATTCATTTAATCTAATTCAAATATAGCATTAAACATCGATATTTAAAAAATAATAATACATATATATCCGTCATGTTAACAAAACCTAGTATACATATATATATCCCGCCGTCTGGTTATTATAAAAGTAATTCATATATATCGTAAAGTAATTTATATATACTCCGCCTCTTATACAAACGTGTCACGTCTCGTTCGTCTTTTTCGGAAAAAGAAAAAAAAAACAAAGTTTCATCAGTTAAATTGCAGAAACACTCTAAGGTGATTCTACAGTTCAACAGCTTTTTCGCCATTTTTGTTTTCATCCACCATGTGAAGAGCTTGAAGCTTCAGCGATATTCTTGTTGATTTTGCTCAGGGAGTTTTGATCATCAATGGCTGGAATTGATCGTGTAAAGTACCCTTCTCTACCTTCGAATTACGTTACCATAGCTGAGCTGAAAGAACGATGGCTTAAAGAGAAAGAAAGGAAGGAGCAGGAAGAAAAGGAGAAACTGGAAAGTGAGGAAAAGGAAAAATACCCAGTTCTTCGGAATCATGAAAATCGCATTGTAAATGGGTGTGCTTATAGTCGAGGTTCAGTTGGTAAGAATCTGCAAAAGCGTGAAAATCATAGTGGGAAAGGTTGGCGTGAGGTGGGGTTGATTGCTAAGGAACCCAAGTTGAAGGAGGTTAGGATGAATGGTTCAGTGGTTGAAGAAGGTGTTGATAGAGTAAGGGGAAAAGAGAAAATTGGCTGTTTTAGGAAGAGGGGAGCTAGGGTTGAAAGAGATGGATCAGGAGATATGGCTAAGGTTACGATGATTGATGTGGAGGAGGAAGAATTGATGGCTGTGGTGAGTGCGGGAAGGGGTGGAAAAGAATCATCTAAGGGTAAATGTAAGTGGAATAGCGGGAATCAGGAGGTTGAAGAAGTGGCTACTGTTTGCATGGTGGAGGTTGTAGGAGAAAGTAATGTTGATATGGAAATTGCAGGGGGGGAATTTAGAGTTGGGTATAGGGGGAAGAAAATTGATAGGGAAATTGCAGGGGGGGAATTTAGAGTTGGGTATAGGGGGAAGAAAAATAGCTGGAATGCGGAGCAATCAGGACAAAAACAGAATGCAGGGAAGGAGAAGGTTTTAGTTGATGTGACTGAGAAGGTGAGAGTGGGAGGTGCATTTCGTGCTTATGGTGATAAGGAGGTGGCTTCTGCTTGCACGGTGGAGGTTGTAGGAGAAAACAAGGTAGATAGGGAAATCACAGGGCAGAATTGTGGAGTTGGAAATAGGGGAAAGAAAAATGGTGGTAGAAAGATGGGTGTTAGGATTGGAGAAGTTAGTGATCAAGCAGACAGTGTGGAGCAATCAAGACGAAAACATAATATATGGAAGGAGAAGGTTACAGTTGATATGATAGAAAGAACTAATGAGAAGGTGAGATTGAGTGGTGCATTTCATGCTTACAGTGATAAGGAGGTGGCTTCTGTTTGCGCGGTGGAGGTTGTAGGAGAAAACAAGGTAGATAGGGAAATCGCGGGGCAGAATTGTGGTGTTGGGTTTAGGGTAAACAATAATAGCTGGAGAGAGGTGGGTAATAGGGTTGGAGAAGCGAGCAATAAAGCAGACAGTGTGGAGCAATCAGGACAAAAACATAACGCAGGGAAAGAGGTGGTTCCAGTTGATGTGAAAGAAAGAACTCATGAGAAGGTGAGAGTGAGAGGTGCATATAGGGGAAAGAAAAATAGCAGTAAACAGATGGTTGATAGGGTTGGAGAAGTGAGCGATAAAGCAGACAGTGTGGAGCAATTAGGACAAGAATGCAATGCAGAAAAGGAGAAAGTTTTAGTTGATTTGAAAGAAAGAACTAAAGAGAAGGTAACAGTGAGTGGTGCATTTCGTGCATACAGTGCTAAGGAGGCCGAAGAAGTGGCTATTGTTTGCACAGTGAAGGTGGTAGAAGAAAACAAGGTAGATAGGGAAATCTCAGGGAAGAAACATAGAGTTGGTTTTAAGGGAAAGAAACCCAGCTGGAGAAAGATTGGTGATAGAGTTGAAGAAGTGAGCGATAAAGCAAACAGTGTGGAGCAATCAGTCCGAGAATGTAATGCAGAAAAGGAGAAGGTTTCAGTTGATGTGAAAGAAAGAACTAATGAGAAGGTGAGAGTGAAAAGTGCATTTGGTGATAATGAGGAGGTTGAAGAAGTGGCTACTGTTTGCACGGTGGAGGAGGAAGAAGAAATCAAGGTAGATGGGAAAACCGCAGGGAAGAAACATAGAGTTTGGTATAGGGGAAAGAAACATAGCGGGAGAAAGATGGTTAATAGGGTTAGAAAAGTTAGTGATAAAGCAGACAGTGCAGAGCTATCAGGACAAGAACGAAATGCAGAAAAGGAGGAGATTTCAGTTGATGTGAAAGAAAGAGCTAATGAGAAGGCGAGAGTGAGAGGTGCATTTTGTGCAAATAGTGATAAGAGCAAAGATGTACTGATAGATTCAGAAGCCGGTTTGAATAGGACGATTGAGGGAGATCTTGGGGGTTTATTATTGACTGATAGAAGGTATGGTCATGGGAGATCGAGTGTCAGGGTGTATGGTGGCAAGTCATATGGGAGTTCCAGAAGGTATGATGTGCGAAAAATGTTGAAGCAGAGGGATAATAGCTTTGCATGGATTAAAAAGGGGGAGTCTTCAAATGGCAATGTTGCTGAAATTGAAACGCAGGTAGCTAATTATGCTGGATTCCCTCTTTGAGTTCATCTACATGTTGTTTTCCTTTTTCTGATAAGCTGTTACTTAATGTGTTCTTTTTGTTATTAGTGAATGCATTCTTAGTGACTGTGTTTAGCTATAAGAACACTTTATGAAGTGATGAATTAGTGAGCAAATGCAAGAACAAAATAGAAAGAGAAGTAAGAATTAGAAATGTAGAAATAGAACACTCTTATTGTTTCTTACCATTTATAAGGAACTTGTACTAATACAAATAAAGAAGATAGAAGGGGACTGCTGCACAGTGCATACCGCTCTTTTGAAATTTCATCAGGCTGCATCATATGACATGTGAATTTGTGTTTAGTTATCATCATAAGATTTTTGCCGAGAGAAAGGGTTATATGTGTTTAGTTTTCATCTTAGGATTTTTGTTGAGAGAAAGGGTTGTTTTAAAATACATAATTTGAAGAGGATTAAGTTGTTTTGACAAAGTAGTTTAAATTTAGGGATGTTCGAGAGAAAGGGTTTAAATTTTCTCTGTTCAGGTTGTTCTACCTACTCCAGCATTTTAATAGGAATAATCAAATTGGGTCAAGAGTTTAAAAAAAGGATGTTCAATTTTAATTATTTTTGCAAGATAACTGGAGTATGAAATAAGCAATTGATTTAATTGTAACAATCAAGTGGCACATACTAAATGGTGGACGCAAGATTTACATCTAAAACAAAAGTAAACCTACTATATTGATGCTGAAATCTAAAATCTGAAATGCTTGTTTGAAAGATCACAAGTTGAAATTGAACTTAAAAATTACTTCTTGTCCTACTCAATATACTAGCTTTGCTGTTCTTTTTCTTTTTCTGATTGTCAGCTTTGCTGTTATTTTTTTTAATTGCTCTTTTCTTTGACGAATATGGCCTCTTTTTATTTCTGTTCTTATTCCTAAGGCATGATGCGGGGTTTCTCTTAGGGGATGAGGGGAGGTCTTGGGACAGGCATTTTGTCCTCATAAAGGGCTGCTTAAGGATGCTAATAACCTAGCTTAAGAAAGCTAGTAAGTGGTTTCAAAGGGGTATTAAGGGGTTCTCATGGAAGGTGGGAAAAGGTGTCAGGACAGATATGTTGTCCTAATAAATGGCTGCTCAAGGTCATTTATAAGTATAACCTAGCTTAATAAGGCTAGTAAGTCGTTTCAGAACCAGAAGTTATACCTTTAGCAGGCCTAGTGAGTAAATGATACAAGAATACTAGTATGCCAAATATTTATTGAGGTATCATTCTATTATTCCCCCTCTGTTTTGACAGTGTTGTTGGGTTGGCTAAAACATGGACTTTTAGTGTAAAAACTGACATGTTTAAGGAATGGTGAAGCAATAAATTCTTCAAATTTATCTTATTTTAAAAACACCAAGTAATTTGATGTAGCAATTTGGAGATGTACCAAAGTGAATTTTTTTTTAGCAGAACCTCAGAAAATATTCTTTATGATTGTCCCTTCCTCCCCTCGGCTTTGGCATTTGGTTTGTCAACAAGCTTGACAACTTTAGATTATTAAGCATCTATATTGGTGGAGGAAATAGGCTACTGTCCTACCATTTTTGTCATAGTTCAAGGATAAGCTCACATTTCATGACCAAAGCCCCTTTATCTCATGGATTTCTTCTAAGCCTCGAGCTTTGCTAGAGGCCCCCAAGTGTGTCAGTCCTGATTACTAAATCTATCTAATATCTTTATTTACTCCAAAATTTTGTTGGGTGAAGGAACTTTTTCAAATTTTTGCAATGTCCTTGAGGTAGAGCTCTTTTAGTTCTCAAATGCTTATTGTTTGCATGCTCCACCAGTGTATTTTAGTAACTACATGCTTAGCCTTGCTTAATTCTACATGCAACACATAGCAACTCTGTTTAAAGTTACCTGTCAATGCTGTCAACATTTTGATGATCATATGATTTCTGTAGCACTGAAGTGAGTTGAATAAGTTCAACATGTTTAAGTTATTTTTATACAACATATTTTATGGTTGCTGGTTATGCATATCATGTTTATATTTACTGGCTGCATAGCTTTGTAGCTCTCGGTGTTTAAGGAGTAATTTTTACTTCAGGACATGTCAATGTACCTTATAAAGAGGAGATAGTCCAAATGAGAGAGAAGAAATACTCTATTGATTTTGATGTTGGTCCTGGATGTGCTGGCACTCTATAAATTTGGATAGTTATATACTCAACTTCTTGGCCCCTTGTAGAGTTTCTCTTAAGGACCTTACTTGTTTTTCTTCATGTGAATGTCTATGGGAAAAAACAAACAGCTAAATTTCCATATTTTCAGAGTTTTAGGAGTTCAAAGGCTGTATTGGATACTCTAATAAAAAAGTCATATGCATATGAAGATATTTAACCGTATCAGTAATTTGTACTCTCTTTGTTTCAAGTTTTCAACTTATGTGACTTATTTTCCTTTTTAGTTTGTTTTGAAAAGAATGTCACTTTCTATATTTAGTAACTCTTTAATTCCAACATTTCACATTGCATATTTAAGGCCACAAGATTCTAAGGACATTTTGTCACATTATATACATCTTTAGTTTAGGACCACAAGATTCATAAGTCTCCCTTGCTTGCTTAAACTCCTCCAAGTCAAAGTCAAAGTAGACACATGAAATGAAGTATAGGGAGTAATTGTTTTCTTGATCCACGTAAAAGTATTGGTTTAATCAGCTGAACAGTGTGATTCAAAAATTCTAGCTAGTGGCTGAGAGCACAATGGCATTCGATTACAGTGAGTGATGATGCTTGGGGTCTGATAGTGGAGAGCCAACTTACATAGTTAAGGTTACCATGTGAATGTTAAGCAGTAAAGAGAAGGCAACTACTAAATTTTCTCAAAATATATCTTTATGAACTTATTAAATGTTGAAGTGTAAAAGTTTAATTTTAATATTAGGGGCTTGTATCCCCTCCCTACCCTGCCCTATTAGTTTGCCTATGTTTGTGGCTTTTTCACAGATGATAGTCCTATTGTTTGATTATACTTGGTGACGGTTATCTTTGGTTTCTACTGATTATCATATTGTTTTCTCTTAGCTTAAACTTGACTGAATATATAATGTATCAATTGCATATGCTTTATTTTGTCAGGTTCTCTCTTTTCTTTCCAACACTTGCATTTTGGTGAGTATCAGCTATTAAAGAAACTTGTCACATACAATGTGACAACTTGCTATTATATAGTAGCCCATATTGAAGCATCATGTAATTTGTGATTACTTGCCAACATAGAGAATGTATATTGTGTTCGCTTAGTCTTTGCAACTCCGTGATGTTACACGATAAGCTAAGCATAGCTGTAATTCCTCTTCGCTTATTTTTCTGAATATTTACCTTCTGTTTTGCTGAAACTGTTGTTTTCATCTGTTAGGGTTGATTTTTTCAAGCCAAAGCACAAGTTGGAGTATGCTGTGCTCTCAGTCAATCAAGTCAGTTTCCTTACAGAAGTGGCTTCTTATTCATTAATTTCACCAATGCGACTTAACTTCTCATTGGAATTCAAACAACTTGTAAATTCGTCAGTAGATGTCTCGCCCAGTCTTCTGAAAGACGGTTTCTCTCCTCCCCCTTGATCCTCTTGCACTTTTATATTAACTGTAAATGAAAATGCTGTCAAATCTAGAATCATGAACTATGCTTTTTGCGTAAAGGTAGTAGCCTTGCGAATGTCAACTTATTAGTCGCAGCCTCTTTTGAACATTATTTCGCGTATTCTTGTGGCTATTTATTCGTTATTTGTGGGCAACTAATGTCACCATGAAAGAAACTTCATGCGGGTCTTTTTACTGGTCGCAGCAGATACTTTTTAGGGACGAGACTATTTTCTGTGACCCTCAGGTTGCCACGAAAAGTCCTATGTGGGGATATTTTCACTTTGTGGCTCTTTTTAGTTGCCAAAAAAGAAAATACTTGGTGAGACTCCTTGAGAACAAATTGGATTTCAGAATCTCTTGGTGAAGGAGGATTAGAAAAGTAATTATACTTCAGGTATCTCGTGAAATTAGTCGAGGTGCGGGCAAGCTGGTCCAGACACCATGGTTACAACATCAAACCAAGTATAATTCCACAAGTGGGGTTTGAGGAGGGTGATGCGTACATAAACCATACCCCCCACCTTGTGAAGATAGAAAGTCGGTTTCCGATAGACTTTTGGCGCAAAAGAAACATATAGACAATAATAGAGAAAAAAACAGTAGAAACCACAAATAGTACGATAAATGAAGCAAAGAAAACATGCAAGTAAAATCAAAGAAAACAATATTAGAAGGATTACTAATAATACTATTGATAAGTGAATTTAAACAATGCTCGACTACTTACTACCTTTTACCTTAAATCCTCGACCTACATACTGATTTATCTAACGTCATATCCTTGGTCTTATCATAGATTGGTCAAATATATCAATTTCCTTCTCTCTATTTCCAACTGTCCTATAAGAGGATAGTGGACTAGTGGTTTTAAAGGATAGTTTTATGGTGCCCTTCAATATTTTCCCAAAGCTTTAATATGTGACTCTACAATTTCCATGAACTAAAGCATAAACTGAGAGTAACAGATACAGGGGATTCATATAGCCGACTTCTCAAATATAGACAAAGGGATTCATACTATCGACTTCAATTAGTTTGGAATTGATGTCTAATTGTTTGGTAGTACAAAAATCGCATCGTGTAATAGTCAGTTGTTTCCTTTCTCAAACTATATGCTATTTCTGTCATGTCAAAAATCTAAACTTTAGCTCTTCTCTTGTTTTCTACCTATATTTCATAATCCATGGGATACCCTACAAATACAAATTCTAGCAATCATTCTGTGATAGAGCCACAAATGTCTTTGTCAAAAATGATTGAGTGTATAATAGGAGAAAAACACCATCTGCAGGTTTGATCAATCAAATAATGAGTATTTTTCATGTATCAGTAAACTTCAAAGTTTTCATTCGAATATTAATTTCTAACACCAAAATCGCACTGTTATATACATACAATCCGTTTTCATTTAGCGTAATTACATGGTTTGAGTACGGATTTCGACTAAAACTATTGAGTTCTGTCAAATCCGTACCTATCACTGTGACTCCGCCCGCGCCAGCAGAGTGCATGTGCATATATATTAAGCTAAGGGACCAAATGAGTCATAAAGGATACCCTACAGCAACCCCATGATCAGTCAATTAAATGTTTTCATACCATAAATTTGGCCTTATATGGGCAACTTTCCCCCCTCCTAATAAAGAACAATTAATTATGACACCTTTTCATTTCTCTCCTTACATGTGAATGGTGATTTTTTTCCACCTGAAGTCTGCAGTGATTGTGCTGAATTTCCTGTTATAGTATCTTCTTCTTAACTTGTTATAGTAATCTTGTTAAAAGGGGAAACATTGTGACTTCACACTAGGAGCTAGCAGATGATATTAGTACGGATTTAATTTGTATCCACTGACAGTGTAATGTTGAACATTGTCTTGCTGTTCAACTAGTGACCTTGTAATGTATAGAAGATATTACTCTGTCAACGTATAGAAATTAAACTCGATTGGTATCCCAATAATGACTTATCATATTGTGATTTAATGATGGACCATATGCATTAATTTTCAAGAAGTGGCATCTATGGTCTTGTAGCATTACTAGGAGATTCTCTAAAGTCAAGCAGACTAGGACAAACTGATAAGCCTATCAAAGACCTGTGCATCCAATCATGGCCAATTAAGAAAACAATGGAGCCAAGAGATTTTGTTTCTAAATGGTCCTCTTATGTCAGCAAATATGTGGTCCATGAATATGCTTCATATATGGTATTATAGTAGGAGTTTGCTCAGATTGCCGGTAGATGAAGAGGAGTAGTTTGCTGCAAGTTGACAGCTGAGGTAATTGTAACGAAACCTCACAATATAGAATACATCACGATGTGCTCACTTAGACACGTGTTGACGGGCTTTTAAATGTATGTCATGGATAGTAATAATTCATACGCGGTATAATACATATACAATCACTCAAACTTGGCCTCAACTAGCAAGTAAACCCTCCAACTTAGAAAGTGCACTTCTAGACATCTTAACTGACAACTAACACTCCAACTCGTCCTCACTCCTGACGGTGATATGACACACAAACTTTTGAGGTGTCTTTGTATGTTTGAGTGTTTAACTTGCATAACGAAGGTGAGTTGAGGTATCGAAATGTGCGTACTCAAAGTTAGTGTGTTAACTTGTCAGCCGAAGCCAAGTTTGAGTGTTTGTTTATATAATATGCCTTCATATGATTGACTGCAACTTGCTTGAGATTGAGGTGTCGCCTTGTGTTAGCAGTATCAATTGCCATTGGCCATGATTCATTTCTCTATTTCCCTACCCCATGACTAAGCCAACTGGCAACTTTTGATATTCTTTACAATTTTGAGGAAAAAAAGAAAGAAAAGGTAACAGACAAAGCATAGGGACAAAACTAGTCTACTATTTGAGTGTACTAAGTTTGGTTGGTTCTATTATACCTCTTACTCTTCTCCTCTCTCCACTTATAAATAGACTACCAACAAAGAGAATTCATCCAATATTAGTCTTTTAATTCTTCCTTTATTAAAGTACTACCTTCTCTTCTGTCATAAATAGCCTTCTGCTTTTCGTTTAAGTAACAACGCTGAAATCTTGATGGACATATCAGGTTCTGGATGTACTAGTGAGTGTGAATCTGGATGGACAATGTACTTTGATGAATTCTCATATTCTTCGGATCAATTCAATGGAGTTACGGAGAGAAGTATTTATGATGGTAGGGGAAAATCAGCATATGCAGATGAAGATTTGTCGATGGTTTCTGATGCTTCATCTGGTCCACCACATAACAATTTCCATGAGGATAGAGAATTCTGTTGTGAAGAAAATGGAAACTTCTTATATACTTCTGAGACTGAAAATACAAAGGAGAAACAGAAAAGGAAAATGAAAGAGCAGAGTGGAAAAAAACACAATCTTTATCTTGATGACACTGCTAGTTCTCCTGTATCGAATTTCCACAAGGTAAGTTCAATTTTGTATCTTTGAATTTCATTTCTTTAGACTCTTTTTACCCTAATGGTAAAGTTAGTCATGGGTTCGAGCCGTGGAAGCAAACACTAATGAAGCATTAGGGTAGGTTGTCTACATCACACCCCTTGTGGTGCCCGACTCTTCCCTAGACACTACTAGCATGGGATGCTTTGTGTACCATGCTTCGCTTTAGACTTTTCGACCCTTTGCCAAATTTTTTCTTGTGGTGGTGGGTGGGGTGGGGGATAGGCATTGACGTTTACCTCGTGTATTCATAGCCTAAAGAAAATGACTAAATGAAGGAGGTGATGTAGCAGAGTGTGATCAAGCTGTTAGAAAAAAGCACGCCGTCTGATGACTTTAATTATATTATGTCTCAACACTCACATCGTATGAATTATGGTCATTTACAACTGTCACTTGTGTTTTCAGGATAACACGGGTTTTTATAACGATACTACTTACATGGAACAAGTAGCAGGCAACTCGGGAACATATTCGAAGGTATTTCTTTCTTCTGTTCGTCTTCTTTGCTTTTCTACTGTCATGGCTTGTTCATTGTTTATTCGTTTTTTCAGGGTAAATCTGTTCTGGGGAAACATTTTGGTTTCTTGAAAACAACTGTGAATGGGAAAGCTTCATCTGAGAAATCTGGTGCGTGAATGTAGTTAATTCTTCAAATAAATTGTTGTATCTGTGTTGAACCCTCCAAAAAAAAGCACCACACGCACTTTTAGAGGATCAGATACGCACCCAACGACATTTTTTTGATGAGTTTGAGCAATATATGTTGCGTAGACTCTCCTTATTACTGTCGCGCCTGTGTGTATCCTCCATAAGATGCATTTTTTTGAAGGATCCAACACACATCCAATGACATTTTTGGAAGAAAAAAAAATTGTTGCTTGATTGAATTCTCAAAGAACTATGTTCATGCATGTGATAGACATTTATGAAGAGTCCGAGCAACTTAGGGTAATATCTATGTTTTTCGGACTCTAAAATGAAAACTGTCTCACCAGTATCAAATCCTCAAAAAAGAAAAGCATCACTATTGGAAGATCTGACACACACTCGATGATATTTTGAAAAGTCTGAGCAATCTAGGTTTAAAATAAAGATAAGTTTCAATTAAATATTGTTGTTTAAAATAAATTATTTGACTTTGTTCATATTGCAGGTGTTTTGAAGGGAAGAAAGAGAGGATAAAAACTGGACAATTTGTTTTTTTTAATCCTTCTTCTAGTTGTCTTTTTGTGTCTATGTAGTGGGAAACAACCTCAAAGTATAAATTTGAAAACAGAATAAGAAAATTCTGTGTTTTTTTTTTTTGAAATTTGAAGTTTTACTCTTTTTTTTTTTCAATTTTTTTGATTTCACGTTTGGTGTTCAGTATGCGTATTAGGGTCTGACTAAAATTGAACTCCTGATTCGCAATATTGTAGACTCATTTTTGGGAGTTATGCTTTCAAGAGGTTTTCTTTCATTCTCAGTAGCTCGAACCCGAGTGAAATCCTAATCATTTCATTACCATTCATGAAAATTTCTTTATTTTAAATGAGATAATTAATTAATTAATTTAATTAGAGTTAGTAAAAATAATTCTTCTACCCCACCATCACCATTCACCAACCCACCACCACAAAATGATTTTTTTTTTATGTTTTATGGTTCAAATTATCAAGGAATACTTGTATAAACCTATTCCTTTCAAAAGTTGCATTTGAAAAATAGCCATCATGAAGAAATGAAAGAACTTCTTATCGTTAAATTTGTCAATAAATTTCATCGAAACGTTCAAATTATATGATCTGTTTTAATTAAATATCTGAACATATGATAATGTACCTTATTTAAGAATCACAACATTCTTTTGTGAAACTCAAGCATAAATATTAATTTACATCCGATATTTACACTAAACTTTATTAATTTACCATGGTTAAATGTAAATTGAGGTATAATAGTACAAAATATTTAGAGATACTAGATCGTCGAATAAATTTACTTCTGACCTTATATTTAGATTTTTTTAAAAAAATGTATTAGTGCCTAATAACTCTAAAATTTCGATACGTAAATTTCAAATTTTGATTCCGTTTCTTTATGACTATGTAATGTTATCTTCTATATAATGTAACAAAGACAAAATGAATGATAAAGATTGATCCATTTTAAGTCTCATTTTCTACCAAAAAGGGACCAGAAAGGTACAATCCCACCTTCTATCATGACAGCTACACACTATAAATGTCATCTATATATATATATATTAAAAAAAACTATATAATATAAAAAATATTTTGTCCAATTATTGATTTTGTCCAAATCTTTATTGGTCATATGATCCTTAGAATTGCCATCCATATCTTGGAGAGTGACATATATAGTTTTAGGGGAAAAAAAAACAAAACTTTCCAGCTATTGTTCCTAAGTGCTGACAATTTTCCCTAATTTCATACTCCACTTTAATTAATTTTTATTACTAATATTATCATCATAGAATATAATTGGATTATTGCATAAGTGGAATGTTTTATTGGAAGAGAATAATGCAATTATAGTATTATTGCACTTTTTTTTTCTCCATAAAGATAAAGATCAGATAAATCTATATCATCTCAATTATTTTATCGATTACTTATTATTTTTTATCAGTATAGTAGTTAGGTCGGAGTATTATATTTTTTTAAAAAAATCTTTTTGGTTGCATGCATGTGCCCTTTGTCCCTACTAACATTATGAAATAAAAGGGATATTTAAATTTGTCTCAAACTTATTGTGTTTGAAAATAAAGAGATCTCGTCTATACATCTAAATAAATATAAAATATTTAAAACACAAATATAAAAACGATACAACAACCAAAATAATACTAAACTATATAATAATCGAAGGAGAGAACAATAACGATAACAAAATAATAATAATAATAATGCAATAATAATCCATTAAAGTCAAAAGATTCCAGACATAAAATTTTGTCCATATTATGTTAAGAAAATTGAAAAAATTTAGAAATATATGTAGAGTTAGGCCTAGCAATTACTTCCACACAATCTTTCAATTTGTTTTGTGTCCAATTATTTGTGCCCACACGTGCACGTTTAATTTACACTAAGATACGTTCAAATGTTTCAATTTTCAACATATATATCTATCGTTAAATTTGTCAATAAATTTCATCGAGATATTGGAATTATATAATTTGTTTTGGTTGAACATCTGGGCACCTGAAAATTATCTTATTCGATACTATTCATTTAATTATTTTATCATATATTCGATGCTCCATTGAACATATTATAATTCAAGTGTTTATATATTTCGTAAAAAAGCTGCATGTTTTGCGTACTAAAACACACCAAGATACTTCATTAGTCAAATCAGCTTGAAATAATACCTCAATCTCAAATTAGTTGGATTGGCGTTGATAAAAGATAGAGAAATCTACTCAATATATACGAGAAAGTCACCTAACACAATTTAACAAGTATCTTTTTCAAATTTTACTTGTTAACGATATTCACTATTTTACAAGGAAAAACTCTCTTTATCAAGGACTTTTTATATCTGTGACCTCTATTTAAAGAAGACTGACGTTGAAAATAATGAATCAACGTCTCCTCTAACCTTTAGCCTTTCAAGTCAATAATTTATTTAAATTTTGAATCCGCATCTGAATCAAAGAGAATGTGAAGAATCATTCAACTTGCACAAGTACTGTGTTAATTTTTGAACCTTGTGATCACTACTGATTGTCCACAATGACAGGATTATCTTTTGGCCAAACAAAGTTTATGGAATATATGACTGACACCTCAAAAACTCCCAAGATATTTCACAGTAAGAAAATGACATTTTGCATGTAACAAAATAATTCATCTGTAATAACTAATAATAAGGTTTGCTCCAAGAAATGAAATCGAAAAGACGAAAACAATCTAGGTAGGAATCAGACTACGTACCCACTACCTTCACAATAAAAGAAAATGACTTTTAACATTGCAGATCAAAATGTTTGTTTCAAGGGGCAAAACTGATTTGCTACAGAAACTTGGAAGAAGCAATTGATACATGAAAACTTCAGTCGATATCTGAAGAAGCTAACGAACACTTTGTAAAGCTCACAAGTTATATTTACAGGTCCACGCGATTACCATAGAACTCCTGCAGATGAAGTGAAGCTATACTGAAACTTGAGAATTGATTTCAAACGTTTCTGCACCAAAACTCCAACTAACAACAAAGAAGAATCTATTGAGTGAAAAGGGGTTGAATACTCCCAACGAAACATTCCCTAGTAAGCTGTGTAACAAAAACTGTGACAAGAGTTATGTCCCAAAAATACGTCTGTGAACTGGTTGAGCATCAAGAGTTTTAACCACTTGAATCCAAGGTTTGTCTATGATCAAGGTGGAAGTTTTCGAAAGATGTCCAACAAATAAAACAGGATCCCTGAAAGCACAGAATTCAAAATTCTTTCTACCGATTTGTTTCAAATCTAAGTCGTTCCCTTTCAACTTGCGCTTTAACGTCCCATTTGCAGGAGAACTATTATGTAGCTTCTTTAAAGCTAAATCTTGACTATTAGCTAAATCAGTGTCGTCGTCATCACCAACTGGCAACCCAAAGTCAATCAAGCACATTGCCCTACATAATAAAGCCATAAAATGTTAATCATAATGCAACTAAGTTTTTTGAAGTTAAACAGATGGATAAGTCGAGAAAGATCCAACAAACTGAGACAGAATATGCAGGAACAGGATAGTTCTTGGTCAACAAAATTTCTGTTGGGCCACTGAAATGTACACATACTGAAGCATACAGTGCTTATGCACTATAAATCACCACAAAATATTAAAGCAATAGGATGTTCCTTCATATTTAGTTGTATGTTCAATTGAGCGCTTCTAAGAATGACTTGGACCAGCATTAGGTTGGATAAGGAATTCGATTTCTTTCTTTTTTATGATGTGGTGTCAGCCCCAGTTCGTGTCGACCTCAGCTATTCCATGGGGTACCTGTACCTTCCACCAACACAGGGACCCAGTAACTATGCCTACCTAGTACTTTTTACTACATTGGATGTGAAGATGAGACCGCATGGTCCTTCCACTTCATTCCACTAGGCACACCCTCAGGTGCAGTCATGCAGATAAGGAATTATGTTTCTTAACACAGCCAAAAAAAGAAAGAGAGAGAGAACTTTCAGCAAGTAAATTACTTTAAACAATCTCATCAGCTATAATGACTGAACCACATCAATCCGCAGCATATCACATGTGTTGATGACTACTACTTCTGATGTGCGTTGATGTGCCTAGGTGCAAATAAAAGAAAATTTTTAGTATTCTAAGTCCATTTCTTTATTACTTAGCTCTAATTAAGAGGCCAACCCGTGTTCTATGTTATTTACCATTCTCTAAAAGAGGTGCCATTTCCTAATGGACCCTATCTAGTAAAGGCCAGTATAAACTAATGCACACTAAAACAAACCTACACTAAGATGCCACCAAATGAATTCAACCAGATAAGACAGCAGAAAACCAAGAGTAACAAAACCTCAAAAACAGCTTTGGCAAAAACTGCAAAAGACATACCTTGAACTGTAGACAATGACAGATGATGAATTAGTAGAAGGAGCAAAAGAAAGCCCAATCACTTCTCCAGGAAATTCTTGAAATCTTCCCGGCAGAGAGAATGTATTCCGGTTGGACCATTCTCCTAGTTGTTTTGCTTCAACATCAAAGGCATATACCTGGTTCGAAGATGTGGATACTATAAGCACATTGCTATTTCTAGGAGTAAAGCCACCAGCTGTAACGGGAGAACCATTCAATCTTGATATAAACCAATGTTGCCTGTTACACAATAAAATTCAGTCAGAGCCCCCAATAGGAAATACAAGATAAAGGTCCCACAAAGATATTGAACTGACTTGACAGCTCAAGTTATCAGGTGGGAAATGGGAGTTCCACTCAATAGATAAGCGTGCAATGCTGGAAACGATGTATTACATGTTTTCAATGCCAAGAACATGATAGAAGAATTTTGACCATATAAAAAAATCTCTATTGGTCATAATGAAACCTAGAAACTTATGGAGCAAACCATAAGATAGCCACAATGGAGAAATTTAAGATAGATCAGACACTAGAGACATGTCTGATCAAAAGCCCGTACCTCTGTTTATCTAGATTAAATATATACACATCTCCAGAGCAGTTTACAGCACCTAACCATTTCCCATCTGCACTAGTGAACATTCTCGTAACGGGAGGTTCATTTGGTGGAAATTCTTCGCGTTGATCTTTATGCCGAGGGGTAAAAACATGAACTAGTTCCAAGCTTACTGCATCAACCACCTAGAAGAGAAGACAATTGTCAGAGACTATATGCATGGATGAAGTCACTAAGATGTCCTAATGCTATTAAACAAGTTTCTGAAGTCACTATTTGCTGTTATACTTATAACAGAATTTCGATTATTTAAAGCCACAGAAAAGAAAAATTAAAAAAAAGGCTTTCAATTATCTTTCATTAGGGATATAATATAATATAATCATAAATAAACAGCAGTACCAACATGAAAAGTCATAAATATCTAATTATTTCCTTTAATTCATTTTTAAAAAATAGAATTATTAATAAATACTATTTGCGGATTTTGGTGGCAAATAAAACTTAAAACCCTATTAACATTAGAAAAGTGCATCTATCTATAAAATAATTTCACTGATGAGATTTTTTTTTAAAAAAAAACCTCCTTTAGACTATACTCAACAGTTCTCTAATTTCTATAATCTGTTATAATTACATATGTTGAAGTTAAACAAGATTAATTGATGTGTAATTAATGATCTAATAATTTCCTTGTTTTCCCCTAGATTTGTTGATTCACAATCATTCAAGCCACAAATAGTGTTACTTCTTGTTGTAGAAGGCAAAGAAAGGTTAAGAGCCTTTTGGTTATAATCTCCGAGGTCTATCTAATACATATCTTTGTTCCTACATATTTATTGATATATACATACACATCATGCGACACTTCTTATCTCAAAAGTTTAACGTTATTTTTTTAAAAAAATTATCTAATAAGATAGTGTACACAAGACAATTTGCTCCTTTTATATACATTTACTATTAATCAAAGTGAGACACGCGTGCAAAGCATGTCCACTTAAACAGTATTGATTACAAAAAGATGAATAAAAAACAATATTTCCATACACGTAAATGGAGACTAGGTGACATAAAATATGTGAAAGAGAGAAGCTCTGACCACTGTAGTTCTTTAAGTTGGTGTAGTTCTAAAATAGTGACTCTTGATTAAAAGGTTTCGACGTTATTACAAACTTTATCGACTATAAACTCCCTAAGATATTCAGAGAAGTTGTCATTTACTCACAGCTCAGAAGTGATTGTAACATAAAACATACATCATGAACTATCACCCTGCCTTTAAAAGATGAGACACATTTATACTTAAAACTACAGAAAATAAATTGGACAACAGAATTACTTACATAGATCCTTCTGTCACACCCAGATATAATCATTCGAGAAGAATCTGCACTGAATTCAATTGAATGGGCAAATGGAAGTCCCGAAGGGAGCTTCCTTTTGCTGACAGTCCATGCACTCTTGCCAGCGCCACTCTTCTTAAGTTCAAAAAGGCAGGGTCTTACATGGTCAGAATAAGCAAACAGTACACCTGAAGGAGAAATTGCACTGCATGTGATCTTCCTCGAAGTTTTGCACTTAACACGAGCCACTAGATCTGTCCTCGCAGCCCCACCAGATGGCCCGCAGCTGTCAGACACAACCCCGTTTTTCACACCAACACAAAAAATATCTATCCAGTACGAAGCCTGGACCAAGAGTAAAGAAACCTGACTGAAGGTTGTATTTACTGCAATTTGTATGGGTGGTCTCTGAGGTGAGGGACAAATATCATGTGGAGAAAATTTGGTGAATTCCTTTGCAGAGTATGCAAAAAGTTTAGTGTCATCACCACCTGAGATAAGCATCGGCACACCAAAATGTGCCCATTTATGATAACTAAACTCAAGGGCCTTCTCCTTAAAGCGCCGCTTCTTTGTCTTCTGTTCGACTATGGGTTCTGATAAAGAGAGTTAAACAATAAGTAAAACAAACCCAGAATAAAGGGATGTCTTAAATCCAAAATTTAAACAGAACAAAGATTTCAACATCATTTTCGGTGAGCAAGCCACAACTAAATAACGGACCTTCATGAGCAATGGGTACAGCAACTGCCAAGGCTCTTACATCATGTGTATGGGCCCTCACATGACTAACATAAACCCATTGCTTCACGACTACAGAAGAAATGTCTCCATTGTGAGACCCCACCTCATTGGCTGCGAGCTTATAAAGTATAACCTAAAAGCAGTAGCAAAACATTAGCAGCTGTAAAAGCAAAGCTTATATTGAGTTCTCTAAGCAATTATGGATGAGAAATTTCATATAAATCAAAGAAGATAACAGATACAAATTAACTTATTCACTCAAAATGATTATGCAATTATTTACCATCACAGGGCATGGTCATACCAAATAATGAGAAGAAATTTTTTCTCGAAAAGCTGTGGACATTTGAGAATAGCAAATTGATGGACACAGATTTGAGAAAACAGTTGGAACCAAAGATGTGGGGAAAATGATTGTTGAAAATTTCCAGTCAACAGATGAAACTCAACTGCCCATCTTCCCCAAAAGTCAATTTTGCAGAGAACACTTTCGAGCAAAGTGCATTTATAATAGCACAACGCCGATACACACAATCCCTGCTTTTGCTTTTTCACCAAATTTTTAAAAAAAAATAAGAAAAGAAAAACAACAATTATATAAAGTTTGGAAGAGGGGAGTATATAATTGAGTTTAATTTTATATTGGTTATTTAGTTTAGTGGGTTGGGTCGGGTTAAATAGTGGAGTTCAAGGGAAATTGGGTGTTTTTATTTGGTTGGGGGAATTCTATCCAAAATAGGGGCATCTGTGCTTGCATACTTAGGTAACGACAGGGGCATAGGGATAAACTTAGCTAATAGAAGAAAGTAGAACGGTATTTTAAAATCCTTTTCCATATTCTATATCTTCTACTTATACAGTTATACTAACACACTTAATCCCTAATGCGTTTTTCCATTGCTCAAACTCCGCAACCTTGCTAGCTTCAACTATTAACTTAGCATTATCTACAGAATGCATAAACATGGAACTTCATTTGGCATATTATCAGTTAGCTCATCGATATCTTGGTAAACAAGAACAGGTTCAATGAGATCCTAGTGGATTGAGCACAAATGACATGAACCCCAATAGAGTATTTTCTTCGGATAGGGAGTGTTGTTTATGTACCTGACCATCAGAACCAGCAGAAAATACACTACTATGGCTGGGAGATGCTGCTAAAGCATTCACATCACCCTTATGACTGGAATGTGACTGTAGAAGAGTTCCATGCCGGGAGTCCCAGAATTGAACACTCCCACTACTATCTGCACTAACCAGGGTACCACATCTGCAAACAGCAGGATGGAGTTGGAAGCATTATGAAAATGGAAAATCATAGAAAATACAAGAAGATTGTGTGTGTGTGTGTGCGGGGGGGTTGTGAATTCGATCTTCACCTCAATGCAAGTAATGACCATATGCATAGATCAGATCCGCTACCCAAACCTCCAAGACCCACTGTTATCCTGTAGATTTCATATGCAAGCTTGGCATCCCAACATCTTATAAACCTGCAAAGAAACAACCTCCACTCAGAATTTTCACAGTGAACACACCATGAAGAATCAATAGCCATTCTTTCGCCAACGTTATGCCTCAATTCAGTTTTCATCAGAAATCAATAAGTTAATCTAGACCACATAGCCAAGTTCAAAATAGAACATACCCGTCACTACTACCAGAATATATCCTCTTTGCATCAGAACTCCAAGTGACACTCAACGTACGCCCTGTAATTATACAAATCTTAGCTATGAAATTCTCAAAGCAACAATCAGATATTTGCGCTATGACCCTAAGAGGCAGCTGTCTCACCATTGACCTTAGGAAACAATCTTTCGTAAGACAAATTCATCTCATCCGAAATAGCGCAGATACGAACACGACCATCATCACAAGCAAATGCAATTCGACCATTTTCATTAACATCATCCACGTGAAGAACAACTGAGTCATCATCCTCTTCCCCGTCACTGCTCTCACTATCGCTACTAACACCACTTGTAAAACTAACATGGCCATTCTCATACTTCTTTGGAGGATTCTGATGAAGCTGTGCATTATTGCAGGGCTCCACAGCCATCTGCCATATTGAAACACCAATAGAATCGAGCACAGCCTGCCAGCAACCATAGAAACAACAACATTACTCAACTTATCAAAACCAAATATAAGACCACACGGAAGAAAATGGATGGATGTTGAAGTACATTGACCTGAGAAGACCCAAATCCCCAATCACACAGCCAAAAGACTTATTTTATGCCAAATTCATGCAAGACACTGGAACAGCAAAGTATATTACACAGATACAGCTAAAACAATAGCTTATAACATTATGCAGCTGGTAAGCATTTACCAAAAGTAATTGTCATTTCTGACTATGTTCTACTCATTAAAGAAAAAAAAAATATCAGAGGGTTTCATCTCTTTGGGTCTCTTAACACCATAAAAATGGAATCTAAAGGTAGCTTTTTCACAAACAGCTTGAAGGAAATCCACTAATTTGTGCACTTCAAAAACAATACTACTGTCCCACTTTATGACTTACTTTCTTTGTTAGAAAGTCCCAAAAAGAATGATACATTACTAAATTTAGTAACAATTTAACTTTAAAATGCCCTTTTTACCCCTAATGAAATGATTTCTAGCTACACAAATATCTAGGATTTATTTTAGACCACAAGATTCAAAAGTTCTCCTTTCTTTCTTAAAATCCGTGTCAAGTCAAACTAACTCATATAAATTAGAACTTAGGGAGTAGAATATTGGCAGAGGAAAAGAAATAGATAAGATCATATAATTTTGTATAATGAGAATCACCGTGACAAAATGTCAAATTCCTTTTATGTGGTGGGTCAACTTACCTTATTTTCTATGTCAACAGAAGAAGCAGTCAAACATTTCATCTTGTTGATTGCATTTCCACCCATTCATACATCAACCAACCATGCCTCAATTACAAACTTCTGTTACATGAATCCTCCATACCATTAAACCCAGTTCAGGTCCATTTCACACCACTGCTAAACTAAGTATACCTTTAAAGGATGAGAAATCACAGATCATATCATACACCAGCCACCCCTCAAATGAGTATAGTTGCTTAGCTAGTTCATTCCATTTCGTCAATCAATATATATACATGCACTTAGTACATCAATTCACTAGCTAGAGTAGGCTCTAATTTCTAACGACCACAAAGTAAGAAGTAGATGATGTACAGCAACGACAACAGATGTTGCTAAATTTTGTGGACGTACCTTCTGAGTCAAATCGAAAAGATCCCACTCGTAAACTGATCCATCAATGCTGGATGAAAATAACCGGCCTGCAGGTAATTTTCTCGATCCTGACTGATACCAAACTAACGAGGAAACCCTTGAATTAGGATTTCCATGTATTATCTGCACACGCATTAAAAGAAAAACTCAATCTTGTTAACAGTGACCCTAATATCTCAATCCCAAACTTGTTGAGATTGCTCATATGAATTATCACCATCTATTTTGCTCCTTCTAAACCCATTTGATTCCAAATACACCCAGTACCTGCACACATTCTAAGCTATTCTACTTCAAAAAAAAAATCAATCTTGTTAACAACTACCCAAATTCCAATTTTAATAATTGAAAAGGACCCTAATATCTCAATCGCGAGCTAGTTGAGGTCAATTATATAAACAATTACTATCTATTTTGCTCCATATAACACATTTGATTCCAAATACACCTAGTCCGTGCACACATTCTAACCTATTTTCAATTTTTTTTTAAAAAAAACTCAATCTTGTTAACTACCCTAATTACAATTTTGATAACAGAAAACGACCCTAATATCTCAATCCCAAGCTAGTGAGATCTACTACATAAATCATCACTATCCAATTCGCTCCATTTAAACCAATTTGATTCAAAATACATCCGGGCACACTCTAAGCTACTTACAATTTTTTTCTTAAAAAAAAAACTCAATCTTGCTAAAATCAACCCTAATTTCTCAATTCCAAGCTAGTTGATATTGCTTAGATAAATAATCACTATCTTTTAGCTCAATTTAATCCCATAAAAAAGCACATACTAAATCAAAAAAAAAATGTATTCATACGAGTTGACAGTGCCATCCATTGGAGCCAGGTGAAACAAGCCAAATCTCAAGAGAACCATCCTCTCGAGCAGCGGCGACCTGAGAATCATCGACGCTAGTAGCTAAAGCTACCACCGGCGACGGTTTCCACTCAACTGAACTGCTTCTGTAAACTTCAAGCATTTTCCAGAAGCTCAAAAAGCAATCTTTACAAGTTTTTCAGAGAAGAGAGATGCATAAAGCATCACAATACCCCAAATGCAGCAATGGAGGCGAGGCAAAAAGAGGGGCTAGGTTTATCGAAGAACAAGGGTTTTAATGAAGCTTCCATCAAAAAAATTTTAAATTACTAAATTTGGGCTTTTACGGGTCCACCCGGTGTAAACGGGTTGGTTAGTCAAGGAGACTAATTTTCTTACTCTTGAAGTGATACTCGGTCCGTTTATTTTTATTTGTCAACATTATTTCGTTATAATTTTATTTGGATAAATTATCTATTTACTCAAATATTTATATTATATGTATTAATTTTTTCTATAGTTTTAACTTAATTACATTTTGTCTCATTAATTCATAATTTCATATCAGATATCAAACGAGATACACCTGAATATACGTATATTTAATATCAAACACGCTCTAAAATATAGATAAATAGAGAAAGGGAACAGAGAATATGTTACATGTGTATTTCAGATACACGTGAATTACACTAAAGACATGTATTTGAGATAATATATTCCACATGCATTCTGAAATACAGTTAAATAAGGAAGAAAAGAAGAGGTGAGGGAGAAAGGTGAATAATAGAGCTATATACATGTATTTTTACTTGTATACAATGTATCTAAAGAAAAATATACCTAATTTTGACTTTGTTTTACTTATTAATTCCTCCAATCATTTTTAAAGACTAATACTAAAAATAAATTAATATGGGTACCAATTTTAAGGGTCTTATTTAAAATATAACCAACTTTGAAACTATTTAATTATTAGCCTCTCAAAATCAAGCCTGTGCTTTTAGATCAACTTCAAATTTATGATTTGAAGTTCAAATTTCATCATATTTGATTGTACGAAGGACCGTAAATAAAAGCATTTTGATATGTATAGCTATTTATATGTATACTATTGTATAAATATTGTGAAAATGTCTAAAAGCATTTGAAAACTATTTTAATTTTATAGAGATATTTTTATACGTATCAGAGTGTATTCACTCTTTTTTGTTTGGGGTAAAAGAATTTAGTCACACAACATGGAGTTTTCTTAGTGTCCAAATCAACTTTACGCATTTTAATTAATTTGCGTGATCTTTCACCATCAACGAATATATATAATAAATTTATCTACCAAAACTAAGGCATATAGAAAACATCAACTAATATATTTTTCATCTCCGTCTTCATTGTTCACTACGACACTCTTAGTTGCCCTAACAAATTCATAAACTCCTTTTCTTTTTCTTTACTTTCACGTTAAAGATAATTTAATGTAATTATAATTATATTTTAAATAATGATGATACAAGCGATTGTATATAAAATATCTCTCAAATGTACCTGTGTTCTTGTATTTCAATACTATTCTTTTTTTTAACGCACTAATCTCTTTCCACATTTATTAACCAAGGATAAAAGTGAAACTAATTACATCTTGATTTTCTAAAACTAACGACTATTTTTAATATAAACACAACCCCATAAACTTTTTAATAAACATGACAACTAAAACAGAACAAAACCGATTATACTCTCAAGATAATTCAAAGGGCATATTGAACTTATTACAAAAGATTACAAAGGTTGTTGAGATATCCATCTTTTAAACATGTAAAAACTCTCTTCAGGTCTATCCTCTGGAGCTGTATGCCCTCCTCCCTAATTTTAGGGCAAAAACATTTGACAAATGGGAGCATAAAACAACATTTTCACTATTTAGATTGAAAATATAGAACTTTTTTTTTAAAAAAATACAAAATTATTACCTTTACGGTTGCATATGCCATATGATTAGAGTAAGACCTTGTGTAACTGTAAATTAAAGATGTATAATTTAAATTATTTAAACAATCGTATAATTTGACGAAAATTCAGGGAAGTGAAGCCGTACCCTCCAACTTGTTCATCAACCATCCACGGACGCCAATCATCAATAATCGAATAATTTAAATACTTTATCCATGCTTGTGTCGATTGAAAAGGAACAACCATTTCATGATCGCCACTGCTCAAACAAAATACTTCGATTTGTTCCATTAGTTTCATCTAAATCTTGAGCGCTTAAACCACAACGTAAAGAACCATTGAATGAAAGTATCAAACCTGTATATAAGTGATCGATAACCTTTTTTACTAAGGTTTGCATGGTAAGGTATACTATTCATGAAAGTAATTGCATAACTTTTATCCCCAATACTTGCCCTACATCTTGCCCATGTTCTTTTTATAGTTCCCTAGTCAAAGAAAAACGAAATTTTTATTTCAATATCTTGCACGATAGCTCTAAGCAATATTTACGATACAAGCATGGATACAGTATCTAAAGTAAAATACCTTTCTAACATGGAGAGCCTCTTGAACTTTTGGGTCATTTGCCCAATAAGCTGATAGATTGTGTTTATCAACCTACAAATCAAGAAACTATATAATTATCCTACATTTATAATATGTATATATATACCATGCCCCTCTCATTGTGTATTGTACGTTAATCAGAGTCAGTTTCAAAATATAAAGTTATCGACTACCATTCATACTTTGATGTAAGGACTTACACGACTTATTCTTCGATAGGTAAAGTCATCACGAGTTAAAAAGATTAAATTCTCTTCAAGAGATCTTCTTTGGTTCTTCAGAGTATGTTCCACAAGGCTCTAGTATTTGTTCATCACATATACCACTCACAAGCTACAAAGTTACATTACAAGAGTGTTAAAAGACATAACCTAAGTTAAAAATCAATATAGAAGGTACGCAAATCTTACCTCCTTGAATATTTTTAAGTTTTGTGAACATAATTTACGAATAGATTTTGTACTTTGGTACTCGCCTTTGCAAGTCCATTTTAACGACTGATACAACAAGATTCAAGTTAAACCATATTTGAACAATACAAAGTTCATCTATCTATCTATCTATCTATCTATCTATATATATATATGAAGGGAGATTGAATAAACCTTATAAAGTTCGTCGGATATTAGCCCCATACCACGAGAGAAAGGAATTTTATAATTGTTTTCTTCAGGGAATGTTTTTGGATTTCCAAGTGAATAGCCCTCAAAAAGGATATTGCCATCAAATAAAAATAATATTTTCTTCGGTTCATGATATATTATATGTTGAAATTGAACGAAAAAGAAAGGAATATATATATATATATATATATATAAAATTAACCTTAAGGTTGATTAATGGCTCTTTTCCTGCATTTTTCATAACATAAGATGGTTTTGGTTAGAAATGTCACTCATATGTCATTCGTTTACTTTGCACTTGTTAAAGAAATAATGTAATTTTACTATTTTACCTTTATTTAATGTTTTCTTGAGTCAACATTATAATAAATGATGAATACATAATAGGCAAAATATGATGCTTTATGCATATAAATTTCATAAAATGACAAGTATTGTAGTTCAGCTACTTATAGAAAGGGATGACATATAAAATGGGACGGAGGAAGTATATAGCTAATAATCAACGATAGCAAATTAAAGCATAAAGTAATTGGATCCGATCCTTGGGAATGAAGAACCTTTCAACAAGGAGGCTTTAACCCTCTTGGTGGATATATCGACACGAATTCAAATTAGTTGGACCAGTTAAAGGCTTCAAGGTTCAGAAAATTGGAAGGAATAATAATAAACAGAGCACGAGTAATGAGGTGATGAGGATGATTATAACTTCATATTACAGTCAAACATCTTTATAGCGATACTGTTTGTTTAGATAATTTTTAGTTGTTATAACGAGATCTTGCAATAGAGAAGGTACATTATAGTAGCATAACATGAATATTAGTTTCGAAAAAGAAAACTCTGTTATTATAGTCAAGTATATTGTTATAGACTTGATCGCATGCTTGTAGATCAGTGTAATTGTGTCCCGTTGAAGTTGTTGCATATAAGAACCCAGTATTTAAAGGCTCATCTAAGAAAATTATTCTCGCAAACTACAAAGTTCAAGGAATCGATTAATTTGATAGTATAAATTTGACAAACATACGAAGAAAAAAAAACTATTTTATATCACCTTAGTCCATGAATATGGTCTTGAAACAAGAAATGGTAGGCTTCCATTGTATGCCTTTTGTCCAAAAGCTAATGGACCTAAATATAGAATCGAATTCAAAAATTAAATTTCTCCAAATATAAGTTACCCATAATTTATCCTCATCAGATATTTATATCAAATAAATGTATTTTTATTATTATGTGATTTAATGAAGTAAAATCATATGTTAACTAATTAAAGTTAAATAAAAGGGATAATGCCTAAGTACCCCCTCAACCTATGCCCGAAATCTCAGAGATACACTTATACTATACTAAGGTCCTATTACCCTCCTGAACTTATTTTATTAATAATTTTTTACCCCTTTTTAGCTTACGTGGCACTATCTTGTGGGCTAAAAATGGTTAGAAAATTACATATAAAATAAGTTCAGTGAGGTAATAGGACTTTAGTATGGTATAAGTGTGTCTCTGGAATTTCGGGCATAGGTTGAGGGGTACTTGGGTATTTTCCCTAAATAAAATGAATAATAAATTTAAACACATGACATGCATGTATTGAATTGATATAAATATTCGGTGCGAATAAAATTTACCCCTATACCAAAGCTTTTCCGCACATACATTTAAAAACAAATTGATTTTAAAAGTTGACAAAAACATCGTTACAAATAATAATATAAGTTGATTGATTGGCTCTAAAAATGTATAACAATGATAACCAAATTTGTATACAAATAACCTCTAGACTATGAACGAAAGCATGTTACATATAATATATATATATATATATATATATATATATATATATAACTTTGAATTATAAAGTAACACACTCTCATCGAGACGACATGATCTTTTATATTATCGATGTATATAACTTAAATATTCACGTACCTACTTCGTACACCAATCCTGTGAAGGATGAGCAACCGGGTCCTCCCGCTACCCATAGCGAGATCGGATCTTTCTTCGGGTCGAATTTCGGATTTAACAAAGTAATAAAATAGTTGTACTTCCTCAGATTTAGCAACTCCAATATATCTAAAAATTTCAAAAATAATAAAAATTGACTAAGTCTTGTCATCGCGCTAAGCGTAAATAAATTCACTAGTAAATATTAAAAGCTTATTCGTATAAGCTGATCAAACTATCTTAAAATTATTTTTCAACTTATTACATGTTTAATAAATATTCAATATATCTTTTTAGCTTAGAAGCTCTTTAACTTATGATGATACATAAAATATAAGATAATGAAATTATTGAAAAAAATCATATATTAATTATTGAAAAAATCATACGTTTAGATAATGAACTCCTTAAAAATAAGAACCAACATTTATGAATGACAACATAGGACATGTCAAATTACATTTTTTAACTTATCTTTAATGACGTTTCTAACTGAGGATAATGAACTTTAAAATTAGTATTTTATGTTTAAACGATATATAAAATTGAAGTTTAAGGATTAAAATTTGAAATTAAGGTCAAAATAAAGTACAAAAATAAAAAAGGAAAATAACTTTGAAAGGTGTACGTGTTTGACCTCTTTTTCTATTGAACCTTCATTTATTAATGAGAAAAAGATAAATATATTTAAATTATTATAAGTCGTATTTAGATATCATCAGTCATATTTTTGAGACATTAATGACTTTTTCCGTCCAAAAATTAGAATATACATAGAGAAAGATGACATATACTCTAATTTTTTAACAACAAGGATACCAATGTTGACATATACTCTAATTTTTTAACAACAAGGATACCAATGTTCTAAAAATTATAACAGATGACATCTGCATATTCCATTTACGATAGTCCAAAAATATATTTGTCATTTTTTTAATTTATTTATTAAGGATATAATATGTTAAAAAAATTACAAAGGTTGTTGTGTTATCCATCTTTTAAACATATGAAAGCTCTCTTCACGCTTGTACTCTGGAGCTGTGTGCCCTCCTCCCTAATTGAAAAATAAAATAGAATAAAACATTTTGAGAAATATGAGCACAAGACAATTTTATTATTGAGTTTAGAATGAAGATAATTATATAAAAAAATGGGGATAATGCACGAGTACGTTCTTAACTTATGCCCGAAATCTCAGAGACAGACTTATATTATACTAAGGTTCTATTACCCTTTGAACTTATTTTATTAATAATTTTCTATCCATTTTCGGCCTACGTGGCACTATCTTGTGGGCCCAATGCTGGTGACTTTTTTTTTGAAGCTACTGCCACGTAGACCGAAAAGGGGTAGAAAAATACTTATAAAATAAGTTAAGAAGGGTAATAGGACTTTTGTATCGTATAAGTGTGTCTCTGAAATTTCAGGCATAGGTTGAGGGGATACTTATACTAAAAATGAGTTGAAACAAAATTCTTACCTTTATTGTTGCGTATGTCATATGATTCGAGTAAGACATTGTGTAACTACAAATAAAAAAAATAATAATTTAGAATTGCATGATAATCGTATCGTCTTATCTAATTTAAAACTAACCATACCCTCCAACTTGTCCATTAACCATCCATGGACGCCAATCATCAATAATTGAATAATTTAGATATTTTATCCATGCTTGAGTCGATTGGAAAGGAACAACCATATCATGATCACCACTGTATGATCAAAAATAATTTGTTATATACATACTTTATAATAACTTTAGCTAAAATCGTATAAATTGCAAAAATACAAACCTGTATATAAGTGATCGATAACCTTTTATACTAAGGTTTACATGATAAGGTATACTATTCTTGAGGGTAACTTTGTAACTTGTATAACCAATAGTTCGCTTGCATCTTGTCCATGTTCTTCTTATAGTACCCTAATCAAAGAAGATAAAAAAAAGATCTTTTAATATATAGTTCTTAGCAATATTTAGAATACATATACAAATAAAATGAATTGAAATACCTTTGTAACATGGAGAGATTCTTGAACTCTCAAGTCATTCATCCAATAAGTGGCAAGCTTGTATGTGGCGATCTACGATAAAAAAAAATATACTGTCAAATCTTATTATAGTGATAATGTTTATTTAAAAAGATTGTTAAATACGTATATCAATATTTAACGTTTTGATTTTATTAAGTTAGTATAAACAATAGAATGCAAAGAGTTGTTAGTTGGATAATTTTGTGAATTAACCTAGAAAAAGAAATGTATTTGTTAATCAATTTACACAAAATTTAGAAAGAATATGAATGTAAATTGGTAAAGTTATGACTATAACTAATGGACACTAATGATGATCATCATACATATTATAATATTTATTTTTATACCTATATATTTCTTATAAAGTAGTACTACACAATATTTGAGTATGTAAGACTGATTTAGAGGATAGTTTTACAAAAAAAGTATATTGTTATAATGAATGTAATGTCGTTATAGATAAAATATTGTTATAGAAAAGTATAAAATAAATAAAATATTGTTATAATAAATGATTAGTTAAAGAACGAATTTTGAAAAAAATTCAAATTGTTATAATAAATGACTGTTCGAAATAAACTTACACGACTTTCTTGACATATCAAATCCTCTTCAAGGGACCTTCTTTCATTAGATGATTGGGGTGGGTAAAATTCAATGTCTGTTCCACATTCTGGCTCTAGTATTTGCCCATTATTTATACCACTCACAAGCTACAAAATTGTATTACAAGAATATGAATTATTATTGTATAACCTAAGTTTTAAACCAATTCTAAAATATTACAAAATACAAAAAGGAAATATAACCTTACATTCTTGAACATTTTAAAGTTTTCAACACATTGCTTGTTGGTAGGATCTATGTTTATGTAATCGCCTTTGCAAAACTCGTTCAACGACTGATACAACAAGATTCAAATTATTATTTTGTGTAGGAAATAGGATAAATATGCCTTCGAACTATTGTAAAGAGTACGAGGATACCATCCTTCATCCTTTAGGGACATTGGTGCCCGTATCATTCAACAACTAGAGCATATATACCCTTTATACTAACGGAAATACACGTGTCATAATCTTATCCATTGACCCGATATCAATCGATGGATAAGATTGCACCACATGTCCCTATTTATTCTTCCTTTAGAGTGAAGGGCATATACTGTAACAATTCAAGTTACCACACACGAAGATATATATTATAAAAGATAAAAAACATGAAATACAATAGAGAAATAGAAATGACTTATTAACATCTTTACAACGAAACCGAGAAAACATAACCGAATGGAAAGAGGATCAGAAAATATAGAAGGAGATGGGAAGCTTAGATTAAGAAGTGAGATGAAAGGGAACAATACTCTTTTTCTTCACAATTTGCATGATCCCTAATTCACATATCACTAACCTGTTTGATGGAATATTTTCTGTTATTTGTAGTTTTGATGATTTGACAAACTCAGGGACCTTATGAAAGAACCTGGTTCATTGTGTTATAAACTCTCCATCGCCAAGCTGGAAAAAGTACAAGTGGTTGGTGCACAGTCTCCAACTTATGACAAGACAAACCCAAGGACCTTGTGAAGGACCTGGTTGGATCGACAAACTTCTCATTCTCAGGCTGGAAAAAGTACAAAAAGTTGGTGCACAGTCTCCAACAGTGGCAAAAGTGGCAGACGCAGCAGAAGCCTTAGCCAATGGCATGACTTCGAAGGTTGTGACTATTCTACAAAAAGATTATGTCCAATAGTCATAACCTTAGTTTTTGCAACTTGAAAAACATTTCAAGAATTCTTGCAAAGGATCACAAAAGGATTGAAGAAGAATCCTCAAGATCAACTCTAATTTGAAAGAGCTGGAAGCTTAGTTGTCTTGGGATTATTTCTTCTGTGTGTAAATTGTAAATTTGATCCTAAATATATAAAAGACTCAGATATTTTGGTCTGTTAAAAAGTCTAAGTTGGTTGAGTCCAAATGATTTAGTGAGGAACCTTGTGTGTTGCTTGGTCAAATCCTAAGTCATCCAGAGCGTGGTGATTTAGTGGGTAACCTACGTGTTGCTTAGTTGAATGCTAAGTTGTCTAGTGGTGATAGCTTAGTGGGCAGAGTGAAATCTGATTAGGCTCTTCAAGCAATAGAGTTATTGCTTCGTTGTGAGATTAATAGTTTTTTCTCGCGATGTTGTAATCGAATTTCACTTTTGCTTGTGAAGATTAGTGAAGACGGTTGAAAATCATGTGTGACAAGTCGTGGTTTTACTCCCTTGAGCACCGAGGTTTCCACGTAAACTGCTTGTGCTATTTTTTGTGTTTTCTTACTCTTTGTTCTTACTGCGAGTGTGTCAAGGGACCTGGTCCGTTGACTGGTAGTGTGTAAAGCTTATGGATTCTAACAAGAATCCATAGCCAAGGCACTGTTGAAGCTCAAGAAATTGCAGAGAGAATGCAGCACAATTGAAGGGAAGAAAATATTTTCATTAGACTTCAAAGTCACACAATACATGACCTATATACAACTAACTAACTAACAACTTTGTAACTAACTTTGTAACTAATTTGTAACTAATTCTTATCAGCTATAATCTAGTATGTAATCCTCACCATAATGTACTATATGCTTCAATACGTTTTCAATGTACATCAATGCATTTGTTTAACTCTTTTACACCCTCCCTCAAGCTAGGAACTATGAAGATATTCTTCATTCCTAGCTTGGATACAAGATGTATATGAGAATCTCGTCCAAGTGCCTTAGTGAATATGTCTGCAGGCTGTTCAGATGATGTCAAGTGTGTTGTACTAACAAGTCCTTCTTGTATCTTTTCTCTCACGAAATGGCAGTCTATATCTATGTGTTTTGTTCTCTCATGGAACACTGGATTAGCTGCTATTTGAATTGCAGAAGTACTATCTGAATGCAATGGCACAGGAAGACTAATCTTGACTCCAAGTTCATCAAACAAACCAACAATCCAAACAATCTCAGCAACTGCAGATGCCATCGCTCTATATTCTGCCTCTGCTGAACTTCTAGACACTGTCACTTGTTGAAGGTTATGGATTCTAACCTTTACATCGCTCTGATACCGTGTAAAGCTTATGGATTCTAACAAGAATCCATAGCCAAGGCACAGTTGAAGCTCAAGAAATTGCAGAGAGAATGCAGCACAATTGAAGGGAAGAAAATATTTTCATTAGACTTCAAAGTCACACAATACATGACCTATATACAACTAACTAACTAACAACTTTGTAACTAACTTTGTAACTAATTTGTAACTAATTCTTATCAGCTATAATCTAGTATGTAATCCTTACCATAATGTACTATATGCTTCAATACGTTTTCAATGTACATCAATGCATTTGTTTAACTCTTTTACATAGTGGACACTCGTATTCTAATAGTTTCATGCCTACTATTCAACCCGGATCCCAAATTAACTTGGCCCTATTGCTCGTTCTAGACCCAATAACTCTTGTCAGCCCAATAACTACTTGTGGGACCTTGGTGTCCACATTAGGCTGAACTTGATTCGTAACATATATGCTCTAGTTTTTGAATGACAGGGACACCATTATTTCAAAAATATAACGGAGAGTATTTGTATACCATTTATAATAGTTCTTTTTCCCTTTTTGAGTTACTGTATAATGTGTTGATATGATACAAAGTAAAATACTAACGAAATAAAGAATATGAACCAACCTCATAGAGTTCATTGGATATTAGCCCCATACTATGAGAGTAAGGAATTTGATAATTGGATTCCTCAAAAAATGTTATTGGATTTCCAAGTGAATAGCCCTTAAAAAGGAAAATACCATCAAATTAAAATAATAATTATTCCATAATATATGTTGAAATTGAATATAAAGAAATGAATATGAAACCTTAAGATTGATTAATGGCTCTTTGCCTGCTTCAATTCCTGCATTTATTTGCGTAACATAAAAAAAATACTTTGGTTAGTAATGTTACACATTCATATTAATTACAATACAATATTAATAGGTACATACCATTTGATATTAGTTGAACAATAATTGGAATTGTAATGCCTGAATATGAATCTCCAGAAACATAGAAAGGGTTCGAAATGAATTCGGAATGATTAACAAACCACTGTAAAATAAATCGCGAGTTAGTGTGAAAAAAGTTAAAATGATTTTTTGAATGACATAGATTTCTCTAAAATTTCCTAGTGTAGAAACAAAGAAAATTATCTTGAAGAAATATCTAGATATTCTCGAGAAGTTGTCTTAAAGAAATATCTAGATATTCTAGATAAATAGTCTATAGCTTGTAATATCTAGAACCATCCAGACACAAGGGACATTGTCAATCGTAATTAACCCTAGAACAACTCAAATAAAAGAGTCGTATGTCATAAACAAGTTCTTCTTTAATTTAGCTTTCTCTTTTTTAGTTGAATCTTCTGATCTTAGTTAGCGATCTTGAGCTAACAGAAGTGTAACGACCCTTTTGGTCGTTTCAAGTGCTAAAGCCTTATATTTCATAAAATATTTTTCGATGGGTTCTAATTGGTTTGGACTATTCATAATTACAATTATGAAATTAGTGGGGTAATTTTAATAATTTATGTACTTGGTGGTTAAAGAATATAACATTAAAATTAATAGTGGGCCACTTTTATAACTCTTATAATTAGTATATTAGATTAGAGTAGAGGATAATTTGTAGGATAATAAAAAGCGGTGTGAATAAAGAGGAAGAAACCGACGACGGCTTCAGGTGAGAAACTTATTAAACTTTCAATATGTTGAGATTGTTACTTATATAAATTCATATAATAATAATGTAATGGTTAAATTTATGATGATAAGGTTGCATGATTACCGGTGAAATAAAGAATATTATTTGATCTTTAGATGGTTATTTTTGGGAAAATACCCAAGTACCCCTCAACCTATGCCCGAAATTCCAGAGATACACTTATACTATATTAAGGTCCTATTACCCTCTGAACTTATTTTATATGTAATTTGCTACCCCTTTTTAGCCTATGTGGCACTAGTTCAAAAAAAAGTCATTCATCGTTGGGCCCACAAGATAGTGCCACGTAAGTTAAAAAGGGGTAAAAAATTATTAATAAAATAAGTTCAGGGGTAATAGGACCTTAGTATAGTAGAAGTGTGTCTCTGAGATTTCGGGCATAGGTTGAGGGGGTGCTTGGGCATTATCCCATTATTTTATAATGTCAATTTAAGAACATCCTTTTGTTTAATATTTTAAGTTCAATATTTCTTTGGACAAAGTAAATAAGCTTGCTAGAGGGAATGAATTTTTTCAATTTAATAGTGTGTGTGTAAAGAAATTAGAATGAAAGTTGGGTAACAGTAATAGTTGAACGATTAGAGATAGCGTATTGGCATTAACATTTGGAGAGGAGCTGAAAATTGACAAATAGCTAATAATTGCCATGATGATGGCAATGATTGGATAATAATGCCTTAAATAATTGATTATTAATGAATGTAATAAGTTCCATTCAGGCAAAAAATGTTGCATCCTAGTGTAGTGATATTAACGCCGGGGAGTATATCGGTGTTTGATGTTGAGATTCTTTTTATATATTATCCCATCATAATTTAAGTTTAAATTTATTGAGATAAGTAATGAAACATTAGGTGTATCACATTGTTTGAATACTATAAAAGTTATGATAATTGGAGAAATTGAGACTTATCCATAAGTTGCAACATTGGAAATTTATTATACAATTAGGTGAGTTCTTGGGTTTAGGATTAGACATATAATAATATAATTGTTTGTAGACTCGTTAACATATAAATTATGCATGTATACTTGGTAGATTGAAAACGTTCAGAGGCGTTAAGGAAAGGAAGGGCATTGGAGAAGTAGTTTTCTCGACTTCGATTCTTCGGTGGAGGTAGGTTACGATTTATTTCTATTTGATAGATAAACACTCAATAGCGATTGATATGTATTGAGTGATATTGTAAAGTCTCCTATGTACTTGATTGTGTGGTTGTATGTTTTGATTGTGTGGTTGTATGTCTTGATTGTGTGGTTTGTGGTTGACCTAAAATTATGAGACTGTTGAATTTCTAATCTTGAACCCTCTCTATTAAAATGACGCCTTCAACAAAGAAGGCTTGATGAAATAAAATAGTGAGATCATTGGATCGGAGTATCACGTTCCGACACGGTATTATGGGATCGGAGTGTCACGTTCCGACACAATATATGAGATCGGAGTGTCACGTCTCGACACAATAACATTAAAGGAAAAGAATCTTGAAGTAACTTAATATACTTAATCTCAAAGAACCTATTTTCCAAATGAGTATGGTGTGGAGACATGAGTCCTCATAGGTGTGCTTGATGTTGTGATTGATGGTGTAACTATTATGGTGTTGTTGTCGATGGTTCATCTGTTTGTTGCTTGCCACCTGTTAAGTATTGTAGTTGATTTTATGTTATTATTCAATATATACTGGTTTCTATTTTGAGTTCGCCGATGATACCTACTCAGCACGTGTTCATTGTACTGACCCCTACTTATATTTTTTTCTTTATTCTTTTGTGGAGTGCAACAAATCTACCATCGACTTCGACTCGCCCTTAGCTCTAGCTAGTCTCCAGCACATCAGAGTTCAGAGTGAGCTATTAATTCTAGCTCGTGCTGGATTCTCTCATTCACGTCTTGATGTTCTTTGAACTTGGGACATGGACCATCTTTTTGCTTATTTTGGTTTCTTAGACTTGGTAAATTTGGAAATAGATGTCCTTGATGTGATGACTATCAGATTTTTGGGATGATGAGTATTAAACTTTAGAAACTTATTTAAATTGGTTGCTTAATATCTTTTTGGATCTTCCACATTATTTATATTATTTACAGTTGAACAATTGGTATATGTTGGGGTTTAGATGTGTTGGTTCGCCCACCTAAGGAGATAAGTGTAGGTGTCGCTCACGAATCATTTTGGATCGTGACAAGAAGGTTCCTAATTGTACTTTTCTTCTGCTATTCTCTACGGTTAGTTCACAATGCATCTCCATTATATACTTGTCAACGTTTTCATTTTTCTCATGGTTAAGACAAATCAATGATTTCTAAAATATGCATGGGTGCACCATTAAAAATAAGAAGGAAAAAGTATATTAAGTGAGAACCGATCTGTAGTTGTCTGCGTAAATAACTGAACATTCAATCAAATGTATTAAAATATACCTTTCTTAGAAATTCATAGACGTGATCGCATGCTTGTAGATCAGTACATTTATACGCCTCTGAAGTTATTGCATGCGAGAATCCAGTATTAACAGGTTGCTCCAAAAACAATATGCTTGCAAACTAACAAATATAAGGACTATATTTATTTCATAATCATATGAAATGTGCATAAGAATATTGGAAAATGCACAAGTATCCCTCTAGATTATGACCAAAATATTAGAGCCACACTTTAACTATTGTAAGGTCCTATTGCCCCTCTGAATTTATTTATTTATTTTGTAATTTTGTGCACCTTTTTTGCTGGCATCCAAATATCTCCCACACGCTTTAATTGTGTGGAGTCAAAGACCGTGCCACGTAAGACAAAAGTTATATAAAATTACAAAAAAATAAGTTCAGGGGGTAATAGGACCTTTTGTTTAGTTAAGATGTGTCTCTGACATTTTAGTCATAGTCTAGGGGGGTACTCGTGCATTTTACCTAAGAATACAATTATTTAGTTGAAGAAAAAAATAAAAAAATTTGTGTCACCTTAGTCCATGAATGTGGACTTGAAACAAGAATTGGTAGGCTTCCATTGTATGCCTTTTGGCCAAACTCCAATGGACCTATAAAAAATTATGTATCGTGGACATATTACAATTCGTAACTAACATGCTATCACTTGTTAAATTTAATATTTTATAACTTAAATCTATTTAATATTTACCTATTTCGTATGCTAACCCCGAGAACGATGAGCAACCGGGCCCACCAGTTAGCCATAACAAGATCGGATCTTTCTTCGGGTCGGATTCTGATTTAACAAAGTAATAAAATAGTTGTACTTCTTCTGATTTGCCAACTCCAATGTATCTGAGAATTTCAAAATTTATCGCTTCAGAGTTAAGTTGTTACTGAATATAGAAATGCTTCATTCTTTTTTATACTAATTAAAAAGAAAAACATATCACATAAATTGAAAAAATAATAATATATATATAAGTTTTGTCATTTTTATCCAACTAAATAACTTTTTATTAGTAAAATCAATATATTTACGATCCGTAACTCAAACGAGTTCTAAGGCTTTTAAAACCTTATGATCTCAGACATATCACAATATTTATGTGGTTACAAGACGATTGAACATGACATACATGAAAAAAAACATAGCTTATATATATATATATATATATATATACATACATACATACTAATACTCAAGAAATTAAGAGCTAAAAACTTCACAATAATTAGAAATTAAATAGAAGTTAATTACCCAGTCTGGAGATAAAAAGGAAGAGGTCCATCAAAACCAGGAAGAAATTCAACAATTGAGCTATTTTGTGGAACACTTTGTACATGTAGAAACAAATTCACAAGAAAAAGAAGATGAAACATTGTTGAATATGAATCAAAATAAATTTAAAGTCTGAAGATGTTAGTTATATATATAATTTTTCAAAAGTTGAAATTGAATTTTAATTTATTTTCATTGAAAATCTAAGTTTTATCCAAGCTCTAATTATTTAATCAAAACATGTTAGCTACTAAGGGCCTTGTTTAGAGATCACATCCTAATTTCTAGGACTTGTTAATTACAAGTCAAAGCAATTAATTATAAAATATGATAATTATTTTAAAAAATGTTTATTTTTCACGCCATATATAATTATAATATACTCCATGTGACAATTATAATTATAATATACTCCATGTGGCATGTTTGTTTGCATAAATATTTTATAATTATATAATGTATATGAAAATTGAAAGATAATTTAATCCCCATCAGTTGTCATTGACTAAAAATTAGAATGAAATAAAGTGGATGACATGTTTTAATATAATTTAGTTTGTAAAACTAATGATACTACGTTGTGATGATATTTTTGTGTTTGCAATATATATATTTTGTAATAATTTTGTGTCCATAGATTTTAGGAGTAATTTTGAAAAGTCTTTTGTTATCAAGAGAACCCCTCGGTTTGTTCCTTAGCTCTAAAGTTTGAAGATTTCAAAATAAAATATTTTTGGGGTTTATTTTTTATTTTAAGTAGTGTCTTCCCTGCGATGGTGACACCCACCCTGCTACAGCGGCCTCGCCTTGGCAGAAGAAATCTCATCTCAGCGGCTTGCACTGAACCAGTGAGTCGATTTAAGGATTTCAAACCCCCATTTCACAACACATTCTTCAACCAACGACATTCATATATTATCCGTTCACGCTAAGATCAATTTCGAGAATTACACCCGCCCGAATTCAGTTTCGTAAAGTCGTACAGTTTTCTTAATGTCTTAGCTATCTACTCATGTAATCAAATTCATAATTAGATCAATAAATTGTTACCAGATTTTCCTAGACTTAAATGACTCAAATTTCGTCCAAATTTGGACTAGGTTGGAAAATTTCAAGTTACTATGAAAAGGTTTTTCGACCCAAAATTTTTTGCCGTTGAATTTTTTTATAACAACGGAACTCAATCCTTACACCAAGGTTTCACATGGAGCCAATAATAATTCTCGAGTACCTATCACGTCCAGGGTGTAGGCTCGGAGCATTGACAGGTCCGTAGAGGTATAGTTATATTTTCATGGTAATCTTAAGAATTATACATATGATACTAATTAAAGATTACAAGTGTTTCTTCTTCTAATGAAATCTTAATATATTTATTCATTACGGACATGATATATCTAAAAAGATTACAAAGGTTGTTGGGCTATCCATCTTTTAAACATATGGAAGCTCTCTTTGCGTTTGTACTCTGGAGCTGTGTGTCCTCCTCCCTAATTAAAAAAAAGAAAATTCTTGAGAATCGACGATTTTACTGTTGTTTGAGAATCGAGATATATAAATATATAAATCGAGTGTACAAAATTCTTGCCTTTATTGTTGCAAATGTCATATGATTCGAGAAAGACCTTGTGTAACTAAAAATCAAAGATATATATATAAGAATTTCATGAAAATTGTATAGTCTTATCCAATTTGAATGAAAATATAGGGAAGTAAAATTTGAATAATCATACCCTTCAACTTGTCCATCAACCGTCCATGGACGCCAATCATCAATAATTGAATAATTTAGATACTTTATCCATGCTTGTGTTGATTGGAAAGGAACAACCATGTCATGATCACCACTGTTCAATAAAAAATAAATTGTTATGTATATACTATATATAGTAACTTCAACTACATATTATATCGTGTGAACGTATTAGACCTGTATATAAGTGATCGATAACCTTTTGAACTAAGGTTTACATGATAAGGTATACTATTCATGAAAGTAACTGTGTAACTTGTAGACAGAATACTTTGCCTACATCTTGCCCATGTTCTTCTTATAGTTCCCTAGTCAAAGAAGAACGTTTTAATATCTCGAACCATATATATATAGCTCGATGTAAACAACATTTACTATACATATACAAATAAAACGAATTGAAATACCTTTCTAACATGGAGAGCTTCTTGAACTCTTGGATCATTTGCCCAATAATTGGAAAGCTTGCGTGTGGCGACCTATAATCATAAAGTATATACGTATATATTTATAATTACCTTGTATTTATGTAACTCGTCAAGAAAAAAAGGACGTATATATGCTTCTTTTCATACAAAGAGATTTAGTATTGCATATATATACTTGATCATTATGTGGACGAGTATTTAGAGGTGGCTCCAAAAATTTGAATTAGACTTACACGACTTTCTCGACAGATAAAGTCATCGTATTTTTGAAAAATGAAATATTGTTCTTCAAGAGATCTTCTTTCACTAGAGTATTGTTCTTCAGAGTCTGTTCCACAAAAAGGCTCTAGTATTTGTTGATCATTTATACCACTCACAAGCTACAAAATTGCATTACAAGAATATTATTACCTATAAGTTTATAGTTAAAACACATTAGAAATGTTACTAATACAATTAATGTAAACTTACATTCTTGAACATTTTAAAGTTTTCAACACATTGTTTGTTGGTAGGATCTATGTTGAGGTATTCACCTTTGCAAATCTCGTTCAACGACTGATTTCAACGAGATTCAAATTATTATTTTCTTGTCCTTGTGTTGGTATGATACAAAGTTAATGTACTACGAAATAAGGAATGAACGAACCTCATAAAGTTCGTTGGATATTAGTCCCATACCATGAGAGTAAGGAACTTGGTAATTGGATTCCTCAGAAAATGTTAATGGATTTCCAAGTGAATAGCCCTTTCAAACAATATTTTCTTCTGTTCATGATATATTATATGTTGAAATTGAACGAAAAAGAAACGATTATATATATAAAATTAACCTTAAGGTTGATTAATGGCTCTTTTCCTTGTTCAATTCCTGCATTTTCAAACATAAAATACATTGTGGCTACACAAGTACAAAATTAATAATTAGTTGGTCCTTACCATTTGATATTAGTTGAACAATAACTGGAATTGTAATGCCTGAATATGAATCCCCAGAAACATAGAAAGGGTTCAAAATGAATTCTGGATGATTAACAAGCCACTGCATAATAAACCGCGAGTTAGTTCACAATACATCTATGTTATATTTGATTGCTACTTATTAGTATCTTGATTTCCTTATGGCTCATCTTCAGCCTGATGATGAGATGACCTTAGATAGGAAGGTGCGGAGGTTGAGGTAGAAGAGTAGTAGGTAATTAACAGAGTGTTAATTTGTTATCGTACTTTTATGTGAGAGAGGTAAAATACATCCTATCCCCTCTCTCTTCTAGACTCCATTTGTGAAATCTCATTGGATATGTTAGTGCGTTTGATTAATTAACTCATGGCACATTTATCCACCACTAAGATGCATATGTATGTTAGGTTCGTGAACTTGTTACAATTTATGTCAAATACCTTTCTTAGAAATTCATAGACGTGATCACATGCTTGTAGATCAGTACACTTGTATGCCTCTGAAGTTGTTGCATACGAGAATCCAGTATTAACAGGCTGCTCCAAGAAAAGTATGCTCGCGAACTACCAAATTTAAATAATTTATTTATTATATATGCTTGCGAAATACCAAATATATATGTATGTCGATGAAGATTTTATTTTTTTTTGTGTGTGTTACCTTGGTCCATGAATATGGACTTGAAATAAGAATTGGTAGGCTACCATTGTATGCCTTTTGGCCAAAATCCAATGGACCTTATAAACAAAAAAAATTTATCATGAACGACGTGTTACAATTAACATGCTATCACACGTTAAATTTTGATCGATTTGATATTTACCTACTTCGTATGCCAACCCTGTGAAGGAAGAGCAACCGGGCCCTCCGGTTAGCCATAGCACGAGCGGATCTTTTCTCGGGTCGGATTCGGATTTAACAAAATAATAGAATAGTTGTACTTCCTCAGATTTACCAATTCCAATGTATCTGAGAATTTCAAAATTCTATCACTTCAACAATTTTTTGAGACTAGTATATAGATATTATGTTATGAAAATAGTATTATTACTACTATCATTCATGTTTCGTAGTAATTTGATTAAACATAAAGTTTTATCAAGAAACTAAAGTAAGAAATTTCAACCTTCTTGTATCAAATGCCATTATATTTTTGTGTTATTAGAAAAGACTGTTTTGACTAAGTTTATATGTTGGTCAAATTGACTTAAAATCACTTATGGACTTATTTACGCATATTGTCAAAATCAAATTGAAAGGCTTATAAACTCTATTTGTTTTTTTATCACATTTTTTAAAATTATTTTATCTGATATTTTTTCTAGTTCTCAAAATATTTTTTTCAAAACTAAATTCCTAACTTTCTCCTATTCACCACTCCTCCTTTTCTTTATGAAGATAATAAAAACTGTAAGAGTATTTTCTTCATTTTAACAACAAAAGAAAAACTCACCAACACCTTCTACCAAACACATCAAATCAATTGTTTATTATAAGTTTTTTCACTTTTATTCAAATAAATAACTATTTATTAAAAAAAATATAGATATATTTATTAAAAAATATATATTTTTCAATTCCTAAAATTTATTCATTATTTACAATCAATTAATTCGAACAAGCTCTAAAGCTTTTAAAACCTTATGATATCAGATACATCATAATATTTATATGGTTATAAGACATTTAAACATGAAACGTGAAAAAAACATGGATTATATATACTTGTCAAGAAATTAAAAGGTAAAATTAAAGCTTCATATTGAAATGAAATAAATAATTATAAAGACATTAAAGAGAAGAAAATTACCCAGTCTCAAGATAAAAAGGAAGAGGTCCATCAAAACCAGGAAGATATTCAACAATTGAACTATTCTGAGGAACACTTTGTACATATTGTACAAACAAAGTAACAAGAAAAAAAAGATAAAACATTTTTGATGAAATAATAATAATAGATAAGTTCTGAGGATCTTAGGTGATTTTAATGAATTTATATGTTGAATTGTCCGTCCATATATATATTATTTATGTGTTATATATTTATTTTTTCAAAAGTTGAAATCGACGTGTTAGCTACTAAGGTCCTTTCTGTGATATTATTTGATTTGAATATATAATTTAAGAAATATAAGAAAGACTTTGGAATGTTTTAAAACTATTCTTGAAATAAATAAAATTTTCAAATAGAAGAATATAACTTATGTAGACTTTTTTCTCAAATAAATAGAACCCCAACATGAATAAAATATTGACGTGTCACTAAATATTTGTTAAATAAAAAAAATACTATCAAAACTAACGAAAATTTATCACATAAACTGACATAGGAAATTAATTAAATGTTTGTTTTACACACCATAACGTGGCATATTTGGATAAGCTAGGTCTATTTTACTATTGAATTGATAATACAATTTCTATGGTACACAACACGCCATTCCAATAGTGTTCATTTCGATTACTCTAACGTTAGCTCTATTTTCTATGGTACAAGAAAGTTAAGAAGGCAAATGTCAATTCAAACCTCGCATACGTAGGTTTCACGTGTATTCGTTAACTTTGAAAAAAGATATGTATATATATCTTGAGAAACTGACAGAAACTAAATATAATTAATAGTTACCCCATAGAGAGTATGAAATGGTGTTTTTTTTTATCAAACTGGAGAATCCTGGTTGTACACACCATGTGATTAGAGATGATTCATTATTTTTAGTGCTGGGACAACATAAAGGAGAAAGAGTTATTGTAACCACTGATAACTCAACTTATCCAGTAATGAAGAAAGGTGTGGTTGAAATTTGTTTTACTAATACAAACATCAACATAAATGATTTTTATCATGTTTTCGGATTTGAAGAAGAATCTAAACACTTAAATTTGTATAAATTGAGTAAATGAACATATTTTTCCTACATGATAATTTTGTATCCTACATTGCATCCTACGTGTATTATGCCATGTAGGACACTTGTGTCTACTTGTTCAATTTTATAATAGTTTAAGTATCTACTTGTGTACATTCAAAGTTGGAGGGCATAATTGTTCGTTGACGTCAAGTCAAGGGTCATATTTGTGTATTATGTCTTAAAAATGACTTTAAAAAAGTAAGAAATCAAAAATAGATAGCCCCGTACTTTTTATTTTTTGACTTAAAAATCATTTAAGTTTGTCAATAAATTGTTAATATAGAGCAGGATTGTAATAGATTGTGGCAGTGACTCTTGAGGAAATTCAATAAAATATGTTAGTTCGACACACACACACAAAAAAAGCTTTTGCTAGTACTCTAATTCGTTACTCACAAGTACTTTTAATTTATTTTGGAAAATCTTCAAGATTTTGTATTACTTCTATGAATTGTTTTAAAAAATGTATTGTATGTATCAGATTTCAAGTTCAATTTGTTGTAGTATCCAAGATAACAAGGGAATTGTCTTGCTTTGTGTCATTTTATCCTGACTTCTGTGTTTTCCGGGACCTCTTCAGTGGCAGGGTGAAGGGGATTGGTGTAACGACCTGTTTAGTCGTTTTGAGCAGCAGATTTTATTTCTGGAAAAACAGGCTGGGACGACGGAACCCACGACGGACCGTCAAGGGGTCTCGTTTCAAAACACTTAGAAATTCTGAAATTGGGTACTGAAAATCGACTCTCTGAACTTCGTAACGGAATGGCAGGACGGACCGTCACGGGCGTGACGGACCGTCACAGACTCTTTGGTGGAAATTGAGTCTTTGAACCTTGCGACGACCTGCAGGACGGACCGTCGCAGGCACGACGGCCCGTCACAGGCTGCGTAATCCCAGTCTGGGTCGGATTTCTTTACACGTTTTAAGGGACGTTTTGGACTATTCCTACTTTAATTATAAAGTTAGTGGGTTTATGTTAATAAGTCTAATTACTTGGGGGTTAAAAGAGGTAACCTTGAGTAAATTAGTGGGTTATTATTCCATCTTTTATTCTTAATTATATGCTAATTAGGGTAAAAGAAGGAGGGTTTGAATAAGAAAAAGAAAAGAACAGAAAGAGAGAGAAGGAGAATCGATAGAGAGAGACGAACGAAGAGGAAAAACACAAGGCTTTGGGAAATTCTTGCTTGATCACTAGTCTTCGGTGGAGGTAGGTTATGATTTATGCTATTTGATAGTAAACTCTTAATAGTGATTGATATGCATTGAATGATATTGTGAAGTTCTCTATGTACTTGACTGTGTGATTTGGTTGTGTGGTTTGTGATTGGTCTGAAATCCTGAGACCATAGAATTTATATTATCTAACCCTCTCTATCGAAGTGATGCCTTGAATAAAGAAGGCTTGATGAAAATAATATAACAATGAATTGAAAGCGGTGATAATAAAGGATAAATTAATAGTATAATTGGATCGGAGTGTCTAATTGGATCGGAGTGTCACGTTCCGACACGGTATAATTGGATCAGAGTGTCACGAACCGACACATAGAATTAGTGGATCGGGTGTCACGAACCGACACATAGAATTAGTGGGACGGGTGTCACGAACCGACACATAGAATTAGTGGATCGGGTGTCACGAACCGACACATAGAATTAGTGGATCGGGTGTCACGAACCGACGCATAGAATTAGTGGGACGGGTGTCACGAACCGACATATAGAATTAGTGGATCGGGTGTCACGAACCGACACATAGAATTAGTGGATCGGGTGTCACGAACCGACACATAGAATTAGTGGGACGGGTGTCACGAACCGACACATAGAATTAGTGGATCGGGTGTCACGAACCGACACATAGAATTAGTGTATCGGGTGTCACGAACCGACACATAGAATTAGTGGGACGGGTGTCACGAACCAACACATATAAATAGTGGGAAGGGTGTCACGAACCGACACATAAAATTAGTGGATCGGGTGTCACGAACCGACACATAGAATTAGTGGGACGGGTGTCACGAACCGACACATAGAATTAGTGGATCGGGTGTCACGAACCGACACATAGAATTAGTGGATCAGGTGTCACGAATCGACACATAGAATTAGTGGGACGGGTGTCACGAACCTACACATAAAATTAGTGGATCGGGTGTCACGAACCGGCACGTAGATGTAGGGGATCGGAGTGTCACGTACCGACACAAGAGGACTAATGAATATGAGGGAGCGGAGTGTCACGTACCGACACAAGAGAAATAAAGATAATGAATCTTGAAAGATGGTTAATATACTCAATCTAATGAACATAATTCCCAAATGAGTATGGTATTGAGGCTTGAGTCCTCATGTGTGAACTTGACGGTAATTGATTATGATATAGTACTTGTTGTTGCTAGATGTTGAGTATCATAGTTGATTTTATGATATTACTTACTATATATTGATTTCTATTTTGAGTTGGCCGATGATATCTACTCAGTACCCGTGTTTTGTACTGACCCCTACTTTTATGTTTTCTTCTTGTTTAATTGTGGAGTGCAGCAAACGTGCCATCATCTTCGACTCAACAGTAACTCTAGCCAGTCTTCATTACTCCGGATATCAGGGTGAGCTAATGCTTCTAGCTTGGACTGGATCTTCCTCTTCATGTCTTGATGCCTTGAAGTTCCGGCATGGACTAGCTTTTATGTATTTTTAGCTTCTTAGAAACTCTTAGATTTAGTAATTTGAAGTAGATGTTCTTGTGATGATGACTTCCAGATTTTGGGAAATAATAGTTATTGAATTGGTTTTTATTAATGAGTTTAAGTCTTCCGCATTACTTTATGTTGATAGTATATTGAAATGTTAAGGTTTAGATTTGGTTGGTTCGCTCACACAGGAGGGTAAGTGTGGGTGCCAGTCGCGGTCCGATTTGGGTCATGACAATTGGTAAGGAGCAGGGAGGTTTATACATGTTCAAGAGTGGTTCAACATTGAATAAAATAGACAAATGTAAGCAACAAGTAATAGTGACTGCAGGAACATCAAATCAAGATACTCAACTTTGGCATCAAAGACTTAGGCATCCTTCTCACCTAATCATGAAGCATTTAAATCTGATTTCTAACAATAAGGATGACACACTTGCTAGTTGTCCTGTTTGTCCATTAGCTAAACAAACAAGACAAGTATTTCCTAGTAGTAATTCTAGAGCTTCTACTAGTTTTGATTTGGTTCATATGGATTTATGGGGACCATATAAGATTCCTACTTTGGACAAGAAGCATTATTTTCTAACTATAGTTGATGATTACAGTAGATTTGTTTGGATTTACTTGTTGCAATTGAAGTCTGAAACTGTTGTAGCCATCAAATTGTTTTTCTCTATGATCAAGACTCAATTTGGTGCACATGTTAAAGTAGAGAGATCAGATAATGGTACTTAGTTCATTAACTCTCAATGTATAAAATTGTTTCATGAACTAGGAATACTTCATCAAAGCGGTTGTTTACACACACTACAATAAAATGGTGTGGTGGAAAGGAAGCATGGGCAAATTCTTAACATAGCCAGAGCCATCAAATTTCAATCAAAATTACCTATCAGATATTGAGGATATTGTATCAAGGCTGTTGTATATTTGATGAACAGATTACCTTCTTCAAGTATCTCAAACAAAAGTCCCTATGAACTTCTTTATTCCAAAACTCCAACACTTGATCATCTAAAAGTTATAGGCTATTTGTGTTATGCTACAGTGATGCCTAAGGGTGATAAATTTTCAGAAAGAGCTGCTTCTACCATATTTCTAGGATATTCAGAGTTACAAAAAGGTTACGTGTTGTTGGATATAAAGTCCAAAAAGTTTCTTTTGAGCAGAGATGTAATTTTTCATGAAAATATCTTTCCTTTTTCAACAAAGGAAGTATATACAGAAGCATCAATAGATATATGTGGTTCTCCATTAGATGTTGTTGACAATTCTTTGACAGATTGTGATCTTGAGGTTACTAAAGACACAAAAGTTCATGATGATAATGCTGAGAATGCTAATGGTAATGTAGACACAGGAGCTCTTCATGATGAAAATGAAGTTGTAACCATAAATCATGATGACTGTACAATTAGTGTTCCTATTGCCACTGAGATTGTTGAAGTGCCTACTACAAGTGTTAGAAGAACTTCAAGGAGGATCAAGGAACCAGTTTGGATGAAAGATTATACAAAGGGAAAACAAAGTAGCACCAGGCATCCAATAGCAAATTCTCTTAGCTATGACAGAGTTACATCTTATTACAAAGCATTTGTAAGCAAATTCTCTGAATGCATTGCACCTAAATATATTCATCAAGTTGTCAAAGATGATAGATGGATTCAGGCTATGCAACAGGAGATAAAGGCTTTAGAAGAAAATAATACATGGTCAGTAGTTGATTTACCTAGAGGAATGCACACTGTAGGATCTTAATGGATTTACAAAATAAAATACAAAGCAGATGGTGAAGTTGAAAGTTTCAAAGCTAGATTGGTAGCTAAGGGATATAATCAACAGGAAGGGTTAGACTATCATGATACATTTCACCAGTTGCCAAAATGGTAACAATTAGATGTGTGATTGCCTTAGTTGTCTCAAAAGGGTGGCCTATGTATCAAATGGATGTTTATAATGCCTTCCTTCAAGGTGATCTTGAGGAAGAAGTCTACATGGAGATGCCTGAAGGATTTAGAAAATTAGGAGAAAACAAAGTGTGCAAGTTACTTAAGTCTCTATATGGGCTTAAACAGGCATCCAGACAATGAATTTGAAGTTGACTAATGCCTTAATAGCAGCTGGTTTTTCTCAAAGTGGATATGATTATTCATTATTCATCTAAAAGAAAGATGCAGACATTGTAGTTATTCTAGTTTATGTTGATGACTTGCTGATTACTGGAAGTAATACTGAAATGATTAATGAAGCAAAGGAAAATCTACACAAACAGTTCAAGTTAAAAGACCTTGATGAGCTCAGATTTTTTCTTGGCATTGAAGTGTTGAGATCAGCAGAGGGAGTGATTTTGAATCAAAGGAAATATGTATTAGAACTTATTTCTGAAGCAGGTCTTACAGGTGCTAAACCTTCTACCACTCCTATTGAGTCAAATCTCAGATTAACATCAGTAGAATATGATCTAGCTAATGATCATACTAGAGATGTTATACTACAAGATATCACAACCTATCAAAGGGTGGTTCGAAAGCTCTTATATGCTACCATTACCAGGCCAGATATTAGCTATGCAGTACAAGTTTTGAGCCAATTTATGCAAGCTCCCAAGAGGTCACATTAGGATGCAGCAATGAGAGTGATTAAGTATCTTAAAGGAACAGTTGGTCAAGGAATCTGGTTAAAATCTAAACCTGCTAATGAGTTATCATGTTGGCGTGATTCTGATTGGGCTGTTTGTCCTAATACTAGGAGATCTATCACAGGATATGTGGTCAAGTTTGGAGAATCACTTGTATCTTGGAAATCAAAGAAACAACAGACTATTTCCAGAAGCTCAGTTGAGGCTTAATATAGAAGCATGACATCAGCTGTATCTGAAGTTACTTGGCTATTGGGGTTGTTTACTGATCTAGGTGTGAAAATTCATATGCCAATTCTTGTGTTTAGTGATAGCAAATCTGCAATACAACTAGCAGCAAATCCAGTTTTCCACGAGAGAACGAAACACATTGAAATTGATTGTCACTTTATTAGAGATAAGATCAAAGCCAAAGTTATTAACACAGTTCACGTTCATACTCAACAACAACTCGCAAATTTGCTAACAAAGGGGTTGAGTCAAGCTCAACATTTATATCTTTTGGGCAAGCTTGGTGTGCTCAACATTTTGCACCCTTCAACTTGAAGGGGAATGTTAAAAATTCATGTAATTCCATTAGTGAGTCTTTTTAGCATTAGTTAGTTGAAATCTGCAGCATCAGTTTGTTAGCATCAGTTTGATACAAACAGTACAGTGGCTTTCCATTCTTTAGTTAGTATAGTTATTGGTTTGTTAGTTAGTTAGTTAGTTACCTTGATTAATGGGTCAATGAATTAGAGTGCTATATAAAATAGCATGAAACTTCATTGTAATAGTTAGATCAATTTTCTCACTTCACAAGTTCAATACATTTTCTCTTCCTCGTCTCTTAATTCTTTCCAGATTCGATATTGCAATGGTGAGTTCATAAACCCACATTTTTTCTCATACATGTTGTTGGGTTGTTGTATCCTGGAGGGGACAAGTCAAGAGTATTATTGCTGGATCGGTGTAGATTACGCCGCACTGGGCTCGAATCTCCATAAATAGAGCGAGATATATCCGTGTCTCATCCTAAAGATTTGTTTATACATTTTTATTTCAACTGTAATTTATTGTATTTATGGTATATTACACCAACAATTTTAAGGAGATTCATGTTTTTGATATAGTTTGAAAAAAATGCGGATATCAATATAGGGATCTCAACATAATTTCACTCAACGTCGTTCTCTTTAAGACATGGAAGAGAAGAGGTGTACGGAAAAGTGTTTTCTACTTTCTCAATTTAAGTGGAGAAAAGGTAAAGAAAAAAACGTTTTACCTAATTTTCATGAAAAATGTGATACTACCTTTTGTGGAAAAAATGATATTATATTTAAATTCTTAAAATAGTGGAGGCTTATGAAATGAGGAAAAATGTAAAAAATAAAAAATAATTTTTGCATCTTTGAGAAAATCAAATGTTGTTGTTTGGCAATAATGAGATAATTTTTTGCTCTAACATGATAGCTATAAATAAGTTATGAAAAACATAGTGAGTAGCAATTTAACATAAAATATTTGGATGAGAAAAAATTCATTCTCGAAATGAAAAATACCATAAAACATGTGATGAAATTTTCCTTGTCATTTGTCAAGTCACATAATATTAAAAAATTTGTAAAATACAATCTTGTTGGCTATGTGGGTCTTGCAACCCCTTTTGATTCAATTGTGTGAGAAAGGTTTGATAAATAAAAAAAAGAGGGAGTTTGCTAGCCTAATAAAAATAGAAATTATGTGACTAACTGCTTGACTTGACGTTGTGTTTGCAGTAAAAGTACTTTGAAGGTACAAGAAAACTAGATGAGAAAAAATTTGGTGTTATTTGATGGACAAATTATTTTTTGCTAACTCTATTATGAAGGTTGAAGTTAAAAAAAATTAATCCCTCTAGCAATCGATGTGAAACTTTTTAACCATGTTCAATTCAGTATTATCAAAAAGATTCTTATAAATTGGGAAACAAAAAACAAGAATTTTATTACTTCTTAGTTTCATAATCAGTATATCATAAAGTCTAAAGAGACTTAAAAAAACAATAAACAAGAATTTACACTAGCTATAGATAATTATAGACATTAAAGAGAAAGAAAATTATTTAGAAACTAAATATAATTAATAGTGATCCCACATAAAATATGAAATAGTACATACTACCAAACTGATAGATCAGCCATGCGACTAGGGTTCTGTCCCAAAAGAACCTCCTTTTTAGCTTAATATCGGTGCATTCGAAATTTTCAAATCCTAAATCGTCTCTCAATTCTTTGTGTTGAGCAGAAGAAAAGTAATATGTTGTGAGATGTATAGAGGATGAGAAGTATCATGTAGTAGGTAAAAAAAATATTATATTGTATTTATATTTCAAACTCGGAGGTTATTTGAAATCTCCAACTTATTCACTACACAAAAGAGAGTATGTTTATATTAAAGAAATTAGATGTTTTTCCAAGTACATGAATTATTTCAAAATTAATAACTTATAATAAATGTTCTATTAAAATTTGACTCGTTAAATAAAAGATTTTTAATGAAATCATCAGAAAATGTAAGCATCGAGTCAAATTCCATTGGAAAGTAGCAATCTTTTAATAGTGATAGTAGATAATTAATCTGATTCTAGCTTTGAATTTGACTTAAATATCTTATTGATTTGCCTAATAATTACATGACACTAGACTATATTTTTTGTAAAATAAAAAAGTCATCTAATTTTAACCAAGTATTAGATATAATAAATACTTTTTGTTATATTATATATATATAACATTCAATTATTATAAAAACCATGATGTGGACGAATAATTCAATATTGTCTTTTAGTTTAGCTCCAAAAAGTGCTAGTCTCAGTACTACTTTGTTTTTTCTTGTATGCATGTGAAATGGTGACCCCATACATGTGGCTAGTTGATAGGAACCTGCAATAATTTAATTCAAATGAAATTCGAATATAGTAAGTTGAGTGACTTTTTAATTATAAAAGAATAATAGGAAAATATATAAGTAATTTTTTAGATTATAATTAAAATTTCAGAGACACATCTTAATTAAATTAAAAAATTTTTGTGTATTTTTTTGCTTACGTGGCATTCAAATATCTCGCACGTGTTTCAATTGCGTGGAGTCATGGAGTGTGCCACGTAAGAAAAAAGATGCACAAAATTACAAAATAAATAAGTTCAAAAGGATAATATGACCTTAATTTAGTTAAGATGCTACTTGTGTATTTTTCGGAGAATAATTTAGTAATTCTTGTAAAGTACAATATTTTTAGCATAACAAGTAATTTAGTGACTTTAGTAAAAAAAAAGTAAAAATTAAATAACTATATATAAAATTAACCCCTAAATTAAAATACCTATTTTTCCGTAAATATCGATCACTTTTCCTCTAATACATCATATAGCAACTAACCCACGATCAGTTGATGTTTTTTTTTTCTTTCAAAAAGTATTAAAAAATAAATAGTGAGCCCACCTTGATCTAGACCAACTAATTAATAAATAAGTTGTGGAAAAAATTCTATGAAAACTACTAATAATTCAATCAATAAGTTTGGTGGAAAATGACTAATCTCAATGATAAAGGTAAGAAACAAAATTTAAAAAATTCTCTTAATTTTCTAAATTTAACAATAACATGAATAATCTATTTATTGTATATGAATATGTAACTAGACTAGAAAGGTATTATGACTTAGAAGTGGATAGAGGAAATATTAGGAAGTTGAGAGCTCGTAACGCTCAATATTAGTTTTCTATCCCTTTTACGTCTACGTGACTCTAGTTTGAAAGAAAAAGTCAACCACTATTGGACCCACAAGATAGTTCCATATAAGTCGTGAAGGGGTAAAAAGTTATTAATAAAATAAGTTCAGGGGTAATAGGACCTTAGTATAATATAAGTGTGTCTATCATATTATGCATTATCCCATATAATACATATAAGTGTATCCTTATCTGAGTATTGTGTAGCTAAAAATGGAAATTGAAATCTTATACCAAAAGCTCATAAAGCCATTTCTACCTACTCCTTCTCACCTTCAACATTATAAGCTCTCATTCTTCGACCAAATAGCTGAGCAAGAACATGTCCCCATTGTTCTTTTCTATGCTAATAATAATCTCATCAACAACTTCACCATCGATGAACGAATTGAACAATCTCTTTCGAAGGTATTAACTCATGTTTATCCAGCAGCAGGAAGGTACGACAAAGATGAACGTTCGATTCTTTGTCTTGATCAAGGTATTTCTTATACTAAGGCTAAGGTAGATTGTAAGTTGAATCATTTCTTGGAGAAAGCAAAAAATGACCTTAGTCTTGCAGCTTTATTTTGGCCGAATGAAAACAAATACATAAATAAATGTAATTTAATGGTTTCACCAATTGTAACGGCACAAGTAACTGAGTTCCAATGTGGCGGTCTCATTGAGCAGCTCACACCCTGCGATGGATGGTTTCTCAAATATTAAATTTCTTTTTGAGTGGGCAAAAGTGTGTAAAATGACAACTCCTGTTGAGAATATTGATTTTCTAAGATTCAATCTAAGTGACGTCTTTCCAACGAGAGATATATCAGGACTGTTCAAGTCGACTTACGACCCAGTTACAGAAAAAGATATCGTTACAAAGAGATTTGTTATACGTGGGACTAGTATTTCAAGGCTAAGAAAAAGCTGCATACGCGGAGGTTTGACTTTTCAACCGTCAAGAGTTGAAATTATTACAGCACTCCTTTGGAGGGCATTTATCCGTGCTTCAGCAACTATAAGCGGGTACGTGAGGCCTTCTCTAATGGACTTACCATTGAACTTGCGTTCTAAAACATCTTTACCACAAGTTCAAAATTCTATGGGGAATTTTAGACTTGATGTTCCGATAAAATTTGTACCAGGAGAGACAAAGGTGGAGTTACTCGACTTTGTAATATTAATCAGGAATGCTGTGAATAAAGTTGTTGCTTCGTGTACGAAAGCTTCCCCAGATGAAATAGCATCAACATTGGTTGATGTATATAATGAAAGTTTTACATCACCAGAATGGGGAGGTAATGATGAAGTTGATGAAGTTTCATGTTCAAGTTTGTGCAACTTCCCTTTTCATGATATTGATTTTGGTTTGGAAAAACCAAAATTACTCTTCTTTGGTATTAAAGATATGCAGATGTTTTGGTTGTATGATACTGATGTTCATTCTGAAGTTGGTGTGCAAGTGGACTTGAAGGAAAAATATATGAAGCTATTTGAGTGTGATGATGACATAAAAGCTCTCACATTGATACACAATGCAAATCTTTGATATCATTTTACTTGTATTGGTAATTGTTTTGTTTGTAAATTTTTTTTATTAGGGATAGTTTACACATGCAATATTGGGTAGTAAGTTTTTATGCAATTTGGATTTTTTAAGTTAATTCTTTCTCATAGTATAATTAAAAACCCAACAAGTTGTGAAAAATCATCAAAATAATTGTTTTTTTATGATTTTACTAAATGAGAGTTTATAAAGAAAATATCGAAATATCCTAAGGCATTGTATCGATAATCACATATCTCCATTTGAGCCATTCATTTGGCAAATTTACTACCAACTATCTTCCTATTCATTGCAAGAAAGAATTCATCAATTATAAATAGTGTGGTCGTAAGAAGAAAAAACAAAAGAAGTACAAGAAAATGTAGAGTGAAGAAGATGTTAATCTTGAGATTTTGAATATGGCAAAATTGAATTGAACAGGTAGTGCACCATGTTCCTGTGGAATATTGCAGCAGCAGGTATGCAGTGGCGGCACATATGTTATATATGGAAACTTATATGTACATTTTTGTTTATAGTAGTTTACTTGGTTAAGGAAAACTATTAAAAACAAATTTGAGTACAATAAGGTTTCGAGAAAAAGAGGTAGTAGAAGTCAACAAGGATTTGTAGAAGACAAATACAAAGTTGATTTGTACAAGGATTGGCTGAATTTCTTGTCTATAAATAGAGAGCTATTTTAATCAGAAAAACTTGCGCACCTACAAAGAGAGAGCTTCAAAACATGATCAAGAGAGTTGAGAGAGTTTTGTTAAAATCTTTTAAGTGCTGCGAGTTAAGTGTTAACGTTGTAAGATTGTATTCAAGAGTTTGTTTACAATCTAGGTAGTAGATTTGCTTGACAAGTTAGAGTACTTGAAAAGCATTGAAAAGATAGAAAACTAGGGAGTAGTTTTTGTCTTGATTAGAAGGAGTTAGAGTTTGTAATTCCTTAAGATCTAAAGAAGTTGTAATCTTTGTATTACTTGAATTTTACAATTAATACAAAGTGTTGTTAAATTTAATTACTGTTAAGTTCGTCAAGAAAATACAAACAAGTAGTTAATACGTGTTCCTTTGAAGAATTCAGGAGGGTAGAATTCCAACAGAAGATGAATAGGGTTTTATTATGTTTATATTGAGATTGATGTAGTAGTGAAAGAGAGAGTTGAGGCAAAGAATAATATTCTAAGTCTTCAACTATATTCACTATATACGAAAGAGAGTATTATATGTCGAAGGGAGGTGTTCTTTTTGTGCAGTTTTGGACTCCTCAACTAATCCGGAGTTGCTTGAGTCGTACAAGTTCTTGGGTTGTTATATCCTAGAGGGGACAAGTCAAGAGTATTATTGCTGGATCGGTGTAGATTACGCCGCAATGGGCTTGAATCTCCATAAATAGAGCGAGATATATCCGTGCCTCAGCCTAAAGATTAGTTTATACATTTTTGTTCATTTTTATTTCAACTGTAGTTTATTGTATTTATGGTATATTACACCAACAATTTTATGGAGATTCATGTTTTGTTATAGTTTGAAAAAAGTGCGGATATCAAGATAGAGATCTCAACATAATTTCACTCAAATTATTTTTTGCTAACTCTATTATGAAGGTTGAAGTTAAAAAAAATTAATCCTTCTAGCAATCGATGTGAAACTTTTTAACCATGTTCAATTCACTATTATCAAAAAGATTCTTATAAATTGGGAAACAACAAACAAGAATTTAAATACTTCTTAATTTCATAATCAGTATATCATAAAGTCTAAAGAGACTTACAAAAAACAATAAACAAGAATTTACACTAACTATAGATAATTATAGAAACATTAAAGAGAAAGAAAATTATTTAGAAACTAAATATTATTAATAGTGACCCCACATAAAATATGAAAAAGTAATTATTACCAAACTGATAGATCAGCCACGCGATCAGAATTTTGTCCCAATAGGTGATTTTAATGAATTCACACTATATAATATGGGCCACATGGTATGTTATCATTCAAGAAAGCTAACAAATTAAAGCACATGTTAATCCAATGGTGGATTTACGGTTTGCACGTGTATTCATTAACTTTGAAATTTTTTTATATATATATAAATTAATAAATAAATTGATTCTGTAAAAAGGGAAAAGACTCAAATATACCATTAACTTTCAGAAAAAGATCATTTATATCATCAATTAAAAGTTTGGCTTATTTATGTCATTACCGTTAAAGAAAAGGCTCACTCATGCTATTATTTTTTAACGGTGATTATGCAAAAATAATTTTTGACACGTGGCCAATTATAGTTCGGTCGCGTCATCAATATTTTTTAATTAAAATATCAAAAAAAATAATAATAATGCAATTTTTTTTTCAAAATTTTGATCTTCTATTAAAAAATTGATGACGTGGCCAATTAAAATTCGGCCATGCCATCAATTTATTTAATTAAAAAAAATCAAAAGAAAATTAATTGAAACTTTTTTTTCAGAATTATAAATTTTTTAATTAAAAAAATCGATGACGTGGCCGAATTATAATTGATCACATATTCAAAACGGTTTTGCAAAACCACTGTTAAAAATAATAACATGAATGAGTCTTTACTTTAACGATAATAATATAAATGAGCCAATTTTTAGCTGGTGACATAAATAAATCTTTTTAAAAAATTTGATGATATATTTGAGTCTTTTACCAATAATAAATAGTGTTTCCATAGAAAACATGAAATGATACTATCCGCTCGGAAGAGAATATGTTTATATTGAAGGAACATAATATTTTTTTTTTTTATGGAGCTCTATGGTACTCTTCAATTAATTCAGAATTATTTGAGTGGTAGAGCCATATATACACTTTAAAGGCTCAAATTTATTCCTTTTACAAGTGGCACCATAAATTAAAGTGCATCAGATAGCAACTTGTGAAGTGGATGGCACGTTTATCACTTTTCCTCCAATACATCATATAGCAACTAAATCATGACATGTTTTGTTCAAAAAGTAAAATGTGTCACTTGGGGTATGTTTTGATACAAAGGAAAATGTTTTATTAAAAAATAAGTAGATTTTGAATTTATTTCTCATATTTGGTTGGTGAGTAGAAAATATTTTTTGAAAATGATTTTTAGTGTTTAATTTATAAATGAAAAATGTTTGTTGAGAAACATCTTTTATTTTTACTAGAGTAGAAAATAATTTATGAATTTAAAAATATATATTTTTTTTCAGGGGGTGGGGGGTGGGGGAGAGGGATTTTGGGAGGGCGGTGTGTATGGGGTAGGGGGCAGGGATAGGTGAAAAAAATAAAAATTTGAAGTTTAAAATTATTTTTAAAAACAAAATTAATTTTTTGGGGGGTTTTGGAGAGGGGGGTTGGGGGTAGGGGTGGATAGGGGGTAGGTGAAAAATAAAATTTTGAAGTTGAAAATATTTTTAAAAATAAAATTATTTTTTTGGGCTTGGGCGAGGCTGGTAGAGGGGGCTGGGGGGGGGGGAGGTATGATTTTAAAATAAAAATATTTTAAAAAACGAACTCAATTTTTTTTAAGGGGTGGTGTGGGGTGGGGCGGGGGATGGGGGGGCTGGCAAGTGGTGGATGGGTGGGGTGGAGGGTTAGGGATCGGGTGAAAAATAAAGTTTTAAAATTGAAAATATTTTTTAAAAAAATGATATTTTTGAAAAAAAAAATGTAATTTGAAGTTGGAGGATAGTTTTGGAAACTAATGACTTCCAAATGTTATATATTTTTTGCGGGATCATTTGTAACCTCTCAATGTCCATTAATTTATACTAATGAAGCTTTATTATATAGTTGGACAAATATAGATATTGAATAGTGGAAAAAAAGATAAATATATCCCTGAACTTTAGTAAATGATATGCATATACCCTTCGTTATACTTTTAGGACGTCGGTATCCTTATCGTCCAAATTTTGAAACATATATACCCTTTAAGTTAACGGTAGTACACATGTCTTGATTCTAATCACTGGCCTAATATTTGTTAAATCTTTGCCCAAAATTAAAAAATTCACCCGAGTTAATATGAAAATCCGCCCAAATACACAATACCCAAAACCCAAAATTATTAACCAAATCAATTTACTTAATTTCAAATTTTATTCAACCACCATTAAACCTCAACTTATTTGCCCACTATCTCTTGTAGATATGACGGTTTAAGGACGACAACAAGTAAAATGGACATAATATACATAATCTTTCTCTTTTTGTGTAGAGAAGAAGACCATCGTATGACTAGCACAAAGACTGATACTAGTATTAGGGTATGGTTTAATAGTAGGGTTAGATTTGTTTGGAGAGAAGAGGTGAATGAGAAGGAGTTTTGGGGTCTAAGTAGGATCGTAAATTGGGTGAATTGATTTGGGAATTTGTGTATTATGTATTTGGATGGGCTTCTAGATTAACTCGGGTAATTTTTTATAATTTTGAGCAGAAATTTAACTAATATCAGCTCAGTGGTTTGAATTGAGACATGTGTATCATCGTTAACTTAAAGGGTATATATGCTCCAAAATTTGGACGGCAAGGATACTGACTTCCTAAAGTATAACGAAGGGTATACACATATCATTTATGAAAGTTCGGAGGTTATATTTATCCTTTTTTCTTGAATAGTTGTAACAATCGGGTTTCGTTGTTATACAAAAGTCAACAAAGGAAAATTTTGGGTCAAAAAACTTTTTCGTAGTATTTGAATTTTTTCAACCTAGTCCAGATTTGAAAGAAATCAGAGTCTTTGAGGTGGGGAATTTATGATTTGATTGCATGAGTAGTTAGATAACTCGTTAAAGAATATGTATGACTTTATGAAATTGAATTCGAGTGTGTAGAACTCGAAGAATTGATCTTAGCGTGGAAGGTATTTTCTGAGTGTTGTGGTTTAGAGGTGCGTTGTGAAATGGGAATTTTGGAATTCTTGAGATAACTCTCTGTCTTGGAAATCCTGTTGCTCTAGCGGAGCCGCTGTGGGAGCCAAGACGCGACCTAATGTCATTAATATACCCCTAAATGATCTTATTTGACATTTTCCAATTTTTAGACCTAAGGAACGACACCAGACGACTCCTACTCGTTCTTCACCATTCTTAAGGCTAAAGGTAAATCATTCCGCGAATCCATTTTTCGATCCGTAGAACATAATACAACGGATTAATATTGATGGGGAAGGGTTTTGTTAGAGATTCTATGGTGGAAACAACCCTAAATTGGTACATGGGATCATGGGTATGATCTAGGGTTCAATGAATTGTTAGAAATCTGGGTAATTAGCGAATGTATATTGATTCCCGTATTGTTTGAATGTTTGTAGATCAAGAACAAGAGGAACGAATCTGCAAAATGAATGATCAAGTTTCTTAGGGTTTCAAGCTTATTTCGAGGTAGTGTGATGGTTGTGATTCTATGATTATGTGAAGTATTCTTGCTATTGCTTCATTATGATACATGTATGTATGAGAATGTTTCAAATTTGATTCACACTGTTGTAAATGAGATAGACGAATGATTATATGCCATGAATTACTATTGATTGAATGACTTGAAATTATATTTGTGTTTGTGATGGTGGTGTGTTGATGAGTCGGATTGCCACATTCCAGCATGACTAACTGTGATCGGATTGTCACATTTTGACATAAAATTGGGATTGAATTGCCACGTTCCGGCATAACTATAGATCAGTTACCACGTTCCGGTGCACTAACAGTTTAGGTTTAGATTTCATGAGAGGAACAACTACTTGTTATAAATGTGTATTGTTGAAAGCATGTGATATTCAATATTGTATATGTTCGATATATTACATGGTTATATTGTTGTATTAACTTGTTTATGTTGCACTTAGTGGGATAACCCTGTGATCCTACCAGTACACGGTGGTTGTGTAATGATACTGTACTTGCTCTTATTTTTATTGAGTACAGGATATCTTCCGACGACTATTGACAGAACTCGCTTAGAAGATGTGTGATCATTGCTTTCGAATTCAAGGGTGAGCTAACATTTTTCGGACTGCAATGGGATTCTGTTCGGTCTATGTCCACTATTTTTTGATTTAGACATCTGCTTAGTTAATTGTAAGTTCGCTAAATTGGGTTTACATCCCTTCTTGTTTTAGACTTGGTTATCGTTTAGTAGTTTTTAACATCGACTTTATGTTTAGTTAGTTCATTAGAATCCTTGTTGAAGTTTATTGAAACTTCTTATTTAGTTTATTTAACTTGCTTCCGTAATTTAAATGTTTTAGTTTTTGTTTAGTTGTTTGGTTTTAGATTGTATTAGTGGTTCTCCCACTAGAGAGTTAGTATGGATGTCAATCATAACGGACTGGGTCGTGACAGGATCAAAAAACGAATTCAGGGAGTTAAAATTATTTTGAGGTTTATTTTCGACTTTAAGTCGTGTCTTCCCAATTATTTTGAAGATTTTTTATTTTGAGGTTTATTTTCGACTTTAAGTCGTGTCTTCCCCACATAAAATGGGACGGAAGGAGTAACATTTTTGTTGATATACATATATATATATATGTATATATATATATATATACACACACACACACACACACACTACCTAGTCTCTCCGATCGCTTTTATTTGTTATTGGTTTCCTTCTATAGAGTCAAATGATAAAATTTTTTATTAAAAGTATTTTTTCATCATATTGATATGCAAAAAATTACAATTTTTTCATATATATATATATATATATATAAGTGTATCCTCATTTGACTTTGTGTAGCAAAAAAATGGAAATTGAAATCTTATACCAAAAGCTTATAAAGCCATTTTTACCTACTCCTTCTCACCTTCAACATTACATGCTATCATTTCTTAGAGTAAGCAAAAAAAGACCTTAGTATTGCAGCATTATTTTGGCCAAATGGAAACGAGGACATAAATAAATGTAATTTAATGGTTTCACCAATAGTAACGGCACAAGTAACTGAGTTCGAATGTGGTGGTCTCGCGGTCTGAAAGAGGGTCAATTTATTTTACCGAACACCACTCTAGGCAGTCTTACAAACGTCTGTAACACTCAACCTACTAAGTATCAAAATACTCAAGCACCAAAGTTAAACAGCAAGTAGACTTTACAGGAACTTGTCCCAACTTTTATTAATCTGTAATTAATTCAAAGGAAGGTTTCACGAATTTGTCTAAGGCACACTCTGTCTAAGCCTTAGACGAATTTCCACCCTTAATAAAAATTCTGCACAATGGGAGTTACATGCGGCGGTTACAAATGACACATGTCCGACACTTGTCATCACAGGGTTCAAAACTAAGTTTCCAACAGCTATATTTCTAACAGATAGAATCTAATTCAAATTACATTCTTATCTACACGAAATACTAATATTCTAACACTTAGAATATTTCAGGCTACATTCCAACTCTCCAGCTTCCAAGACTTAGAATATTTTAGCTGTCCTCCAACACTTAGTTTTATTTCAGCAATTCGGGTGAACGGCTTATGTTCTTGCCATTGTCAAGTCTTCACAGCCTTGCCTTGTCAAGACAACACGCTGCCTTGCCAATGCCCTTAGCCCGCACATAAGCCTTGCACGTTCAAGTTGCCTTGCCAACACCCAAGCACCTTGAACTTGTGTTGCACTATTTTTCCATCATCCATGTCAAGACCAATGCCCAAGTCCTTGACATGTCTGCATGTAGTTAGATCAAGTAGTTTGCGGGTCTAACAGACCACCTGCACCACTTGAACTCGATGTCCTCATCGAGACTGTTTTAAGATAGTCCTCGATTTGAGCATCAAACTGCCATAAGTCTTTTGCCTTCTCCCAAACTGCATCAGCTGCACTCTTGCCTTTCCAATGAACCAAGAATTCTGTCTTATTATTCTTCTTACTTGTGTCCAAAACCCGGTGATCAAGGATCTTCTCAATTTCAGCATCATACTGCGTAGGTACTGATGGAGGAGCCCTCTTTGACCTGTTTCTGTCCGGGACATCTGCATCTGCAAAGTAAGATTTCAAGAAACTCACATGGAAAGTGGGATGAATTTTCAACCTTTCTGGCAACTTTCGTTTCACCACTTCGAATGGACCATCATACTTAGGATTCAAACCCTGATGTCTGGTCTTACTTACAATCTGTTTTCAGATTTGTGGGGTAAGTTTCAGTAACACCTTGTCACCCACATTGAACTCAACTGAGCGACGATGTTGATCAACATACTTCTTCATGTGCCGCTGAGCCTTGCGCAAGCTATCCTGTGCTTTGGATAACATTTCAAGTCTGTCCCTTGCAACCCTGTATGATGCTGGACACTTTCCCTAATTTTTAGATTTGGAGACATCTAGTGGCGCCATAGGTTGTCTGCCTAAAACGATTTCAAAATGACTCCTTTTAGTTGCCGACGACTTGTGCATATTGTAGCAAAACTGCGCAGTGTCTAACAATGTTACCTAATTCCGTTGACTTGCTGTCACATAGTGCCTCAAGTATTCTTCCAACAAGTGATTAATTCTTTCCGTCTATCCATCTGTTTGTTGATGATTTGCAGTAGAAAATTTTGATTCAGTTCCCATCATACTGAACAATGTTGTCCAAAATCTACCAGTGAACCTTGTATCTCTATCACTCACAATGTCAGCGGAACACGAAAATACTTAACCACATGTTTGTAGAAAAAATCAGCAGCAACTTCAGATGAACATAGTTCAGGTGCAGCAATAAAAACAGAATATTTGAAAACCTGTCAACTACCACCATGATAGATGCTTTGCCATCTATTTTAGGGAATCCAGAAATGAAATCCTTGATTACTAATAGCCATGGCCTTCCAGGAACAGGCAAAGGTTGCAGCAAACCGGCTTCCTTCTTACATTCAGTCTTGTCAACTTGACAAACATGACAAGTCTTGACGTATGCCTCTATATCGTCTTCCATCTTCGGCCAAAAATAAATACGAGACAGTAAGACTAACATCCTTTCAACACCGGGATGTCCAGCCCAAGCAGAATCATGCGCTTCTTTCATTAAGTCTTTGTGCAACCCGCCCTGATTTGGTACAACGATTCTCCCCCCTTTATAATAGAGTAGATCGTCCTCGATCCAATACCGTCTCATTGTGCCATCTTGCACTTGACCACTTAACATATAATGAATCATTTGCAGCACACAACCTGATTCTATCATAGAAATCATATTCGAGTTTAATTGAATATACTGCAACAAACACTTCTTTTCTACTCAACGCTTCAGCAACCTGGTTGTGTTTTCCTGGTTTATGTTTCCACATGAAATCATATTCTGCCAGGAATTCTTGCCACCGTGCTTGTTTAGGACTCAACTTTTTTTGTGTCTTGAAAAATGTATTTGCTACATTGTCAGTTCTTACTACAAATCGAGTACCCAGGAGATAAACTCTCCAAACTTGCAAACAGTGTACCACCGCAACCATTTCTTTTTCATGTGTTAAGTATCTTTGTTCAGCATCATTCAATTTCCTACTTTCAAAGGTCACTAGATGACCTTCCTGCATTAATACGCCACCAATTGCCTTGTCTGAAGCATCAGTGTGCACTTCAAATGGTAACTCAAAATCAGGCAATTTAAGTATAGGTTCAGATGCAATAGCACTCTTCAAATTCTGAAATGCTTCATCACATCGTTCAGACCAAACCCACTTTGTATCTTTCTTCAACAAATCTGTCAAAGCCGCTGCCCTTTTTGAGTAACCAGCAATGAATTTTCTGTAATAGTTAGTCAAGCCAAGAAACAACCTCAAATCCTTCACATGACGAGGTGCCTGCCAATCAACAATGGCTTGCACTTTCTTAGGATCCATTTGAACTTGGTTTTTACTAACAAGATGCCCCAATAATTTTATCTCTTGTTGAGCAAGAGAGACAAAGGTGGAGTTACTCGACTTTGTAATATTAATCAGGAATACTGTGAATAAAGTTGTTGCTTCGTGTACGAAAGCTTCACCAGATGAAATAGCATCAACATTGGTTGATATATATAATGAAAGTTTTACATCACCAGAATGGGGAGGTAATGATGAAGTTGATGAAGTTTCATGTTCAAGTTTGTGCAACTTCCCTTTTCATGATATTGATTTTGGTTTGGAAAAACCAAAATTACTCTTTTTTGGTATTAAAGATATGCAAATATTTTGGTTGTATGATACTGACATTCATTCTAAAGTTGGTGTGCAAGTGGACTTGAAGGAAAACTATATGAAGATATTTGAGTGTGATGATGACATAAAAGCTCTTACATTGATACACAATGCAAATCTTTGATATCATTTTACTTGTATTGGCAATTGTTTTGTTTGTAATTTCTTTTTTATAAGGGATAGTTTACACATGCAATATTGAGTAATAAGTTTTTATGCAATTTGGATATTCTTTCTCATAGTATAATTAAAAACCAACAAGTTGTGAAAAATCATTAAAATAATTTTTTTTTACGATTTTACTAAATGAGAGTTTATAAAGAAAATATCGAAATATCCTAAGGCATTGTATTGATAATCACATATCTCCATTTGAGCCATTCATTTGAAAAATTTACTACCAACTATTTTCCTATTCATTGCAAGGAAGAATTTATCGGCTATAAATAGTGTGGTCTTCCTTTGTGTTGGTAAGAAGAAAAAACAAGAGAAGTACAAGAGAATGTAGAGTGAAAAAAATGAATAGTGTTTTATTATGTTTATATTGAGATTGGTGTAGTAGTGAAATAAAGAGTTGAGACAAACAATAATACTCTAATTCTTTAACTATATTCACTATATACAAAAGAGAGTAATATATGTTGAAGGGAGGTGTTCTTTTTGTGTAGCTTTGAACTCTTCAACTAATCCGGAGTTTCTTGAGTCGTACATTGTTAAAAATTCATGTAATTCCATTAGTGAGTTTGTTAGCATTAGTTAGTTGAAATCTGCACCATTAGTTTGTTAGCAATAGTTAGTTACAAATTGTACAGTGGCTTTTCATTTTTTAGTTAGTATAGTTATTAATTTATTAGTTATCTTGATTAATGGGTCATTGAATTAGAGTGCTATATAAAATAGCATGAAATTTCATTGTAATAGTTAGATCAATTTTCTCACTTCACAAGTTCAATAAATTTTCTCTTCCTCTTCTCTTAATTCTGTTCAGATTCGATATTGCAATGGTGAGTTCATAAACTCACATTTTTTCTCATGGTATCAGAGCAGGAAGATGTTGAATTATAGAGCAGGGATCTAGTGGAGTTTAGATCTTCTCTAGTTCTTTGAGTTTGTGATTTTATGTTTTTGCTGGAAGAGTTCAGATCTCATCTAGAAAAATTATTTTTGTGTTGATCGATTGGTTGTGAAGCTGTTGTTTCTTCTTCTAGGTGAATTTAGATATCATCTAGCTAGTTAAAGTTTTTTGTTGATTGATTGATTAGCTCGATAATGGTTGTTTTAAGAATTGATCAAATTGATCCTCTGTATATTGGATAATCTGATTCATCAGGAGCTATGCTAATTCCTATCAAGCTGACTGGTTCTGAGAATTATGGAGTTTGGAGCAGATCCATGAGGATTTCACTCTTAGTAAAAAGGAAATATGGTTTTGTAACTGGTGCCTGCACCAAAGCATTATACAAAGATGAACTTCACGAATAGTGGAAAACATGTAATGCCATAGGTTTGTCATGGTTAATGAACACTGTGAGTTAGGAGCTTCTCAGTGGTATAGTTTATGCCACAACTGCATTCTCTATTTGGGCAGATCTCAAGGAAAGGTTTGATAAGGTGAATCGAATGAGAATTTATCAGTTGCACAAGGAGATTACTACACTCACACAAGGTACAAATTATGGGTCTTGCTATTTCTCTAAGCTTAAGACTTTATGGAGTGATTATGATGTTGTGACACCACATCCTAGTTGCTCATGTCCACAGTCTAAGGAGTATGTAGATCACCTTCATGAATTGAGGCTAATTCAGTTTTTAAGTGGCTTAAATGAATCATGTGATCAACCTCGTAGACAGATATTGCTTAAAGAAGTTACACCTTCTTTAAACCAAGCATATGCCATGATCATAGAGGATGAAATTCAGCATTCAACATACACAATTAATGTTGTTGATAAACCAAACTCAACGGTGATGAATGTAAGCAAAACTCAAGGGAAGGAAGTTTTTAAGGGCAAGAAATGTGATTACTGTCACTTCATTGGTCATACTAGAGATAACTGCTACAAACTAATTGGTTATCCAAATGATTGGAAATTTAAGTAAAAATTAGTTTATGGTAATAAAAATATCAGCGGTGGTTCTAGTGCTGGTTATGGAGGTTCACAAATAACCAACAATGTGGCTAGTAATAAGAACATTAGTGGCGGTTCTAGTGCTAGTTATGGAGGTCCACATATAGCCAATAATGTAGCTAGTGACTTCAGCAGTTCCTATGATCAGTCTCAAATAGCCTCAACCAGTCAAAGTGCAGGAAGTGACACATGTTTGGCAAGAGCACAAGTGTTCACAGATAAGGCATATAAACAACTTTTGGAGATGCTGAACAAAGAAGAGCCAAAGAGAGTCACATGGCAGGTATTACAACTTGTTTAATGTCAAATTTTATATCACAAGACTGGATTATAGATTCTGGTGCAACTCATCATGTCACAACACATAAGCAATCACAGTTAAAGAGTCATGAATTGAATAAGTCGCAGAAGAACCAGGTATATTTACCCACAGGGGATAGAGTAAATGTGAATCATATTGGTGAATCAGCTATATTTGAAGATAAGGTTGTGAAAAATGTATTGTATGTACCAGATTTCAAGTTCAATTTGTTGTAGTATCCAAGATAACAAGGGAATTGTCTTGCTTTGTGTCATTTTATCCTGACTTCTGTGTTTTCCAGGACCTCTTCAGTGGCAGGGTGAAGGGGATTGGTAAGGAGCAGGGAGGTTTATACATGTTCAAGAGTGGTTCAACATTGAATAAAATAGACAAATATAAGCAACAAGTAATAGTGGCTGCAGGAACATCAAATCAAGATACTCAACTTTGGCATCAAAGACTTGGGCATCCTTCTCACCTAATCATGAAGCATTTAAATCTGATTTCTAACAATAAGGATGACACACTTGCTAGTTTTCCTGTTTGTCCATTAGCTAAACAAACAAGACAAGTATTTCCTAATAGTAATTCTAGAGCTTCTACTAGTTTTGATTTGGTTCATATGGATTTATCGGGACCATATAAGATTCCTACTTTGGACAATAAGCATTATTTTCTAACTATAGTTGATGATTACAGTAGATTTGTTTGGATTTACTTGTTGCAAATGAAGTCTGAAACTGTTGTAGTCATCAAATTGTTTTTCTCTATGATCAAGACTCAATTTGGTGCACATGTTAAAGTAGAGAGATCAGATAATGGTACTGAGTTCTTTAACTCTCAATGTATAAAATTGTTTCATGAACTAGGAATACTTCATCAAAGCGGTTGTTTATACACACCATAATAAAATGGTGTGGTGGAAAGGAAGCATGGGCAAATTCTTAACATAGCCAGAGCCATCAGATTTCAATCAAAATTACCTATCAGATATTGGGGATATTGTATCAAGGCTGTTGTATATTTGATGAACAGATTACCTTCTTCAAGTATCTCAAACAAAAGTCCCTATGAACTTTTTTATTCCAAAACTCCAACACTTGATCATCTAAAAGTTATAGGCTGTTTGTGTTGTGATACAGTGATGCCTAAGGGTGATAAATTTCAGAAAGAGCTGCTCCTACCATATTTCTAGGATATTCAGAGTTACAAAAAGGTTATGTGTTGTTGGATATAAAGTCCAAAAAGTTTCTTTTGAGCAGAGATGTAATTTTTCATGAAAATATCTTCCCTTTTTCAACAAAGGAAGTATATACAGAAGCATCAATAGATATATGTGGTTCTCCATTAGATGTTGTTGACAATTTTTTGACAGATTGTGATCTTGAGGTTACTAAAGACACAAAAGTTCATGATGATAATGCTGAGAATGCTAATGGTAATGCAGACACAGGAGCTCTTTATGATGAAAATGAAGTTGTAACCATAGATCATGATGACTGTACAATTAGTGTTCCTATTGCCACTGAGATTGTTGAAGTGCCTACTACAAGTGTTATAAGAACTTCAAGGAGGATCAAGGAACCAGTTTGGATGAAAGATTATACAAAGGGAAAAGAAAGTAGCACCAGGCATCCAATAGCCAATTCTCTTAGCTATGACAGAGTTACATCTTGTAACAAAGCATTTGTAAGCAAATTCTCTGAATGCATTAAACCTAAATATATTCGTCAAGTTGTCAAAGATGATAGATGGATTCAGGCTATGTAACAGGAGATAAAGGCTTTAGAAGAAAATAATACATGGTCAATAGTTGATTTACCTAAAGGAATGCACACAGTAGGCTCTAAATGGATTTACAAAATAAAATACAAAGCAGATGGTGAAGTTGAAAGTTTCAAAGCTAGATTGGTATCTAAGGGATATAGTCAACAGGAAGGGTTAGACTATCATGATACATTTTCACCAGTTGCCAAAATGGTAACAGTTAGATGTGTGATTGCCTTAGCTGTCTCAAAAGGGTGGCCTATGTATCAAATGGATGTTTATAATGCCTTCCTTCAAGGTGATCTTGAGGAAGAAGTCTACATGGAGATGCCTGAAGGTATTTAGAAAATTAGAAGATAACAAAGTGTGCAAGTTACTTAAGTCTCTATATGGGCTTAAACAGGCATCCAGACAATGAATTTGAAGTTGACTAATGCCTTAATAGCAGTTGGTTTTTCTCAAAGTGGATATGATTATTCATTATTCATCTTAAAGAAAGATCCAGACATTGTAGTTATTCTAGTTTATGTTGATGACTTGCTGATTACTGGAAGTAATACTGAAATGATCAATGAAGCAAAGGAAAATCTACACAAACAGTTCAAGTTAAAGACCTTGATGAGCTCAGATTTTTTCTTGGCATTGAAGTGTTGAGATCAGCAGAGGGAGTGATTTTGAATCAAAGGAAATATGTGTTAGAACTTATTTCTGAAGCAGGTCTAAAAGGTGCTAAACCTTCTACCACTCCTATTGAGTCAAATCTCAGATTAACATCAGTAGAATATGATCTGGCTAATGATCATACTGGAGATGTTATACTACAAGATATCACAACCTATCAAAGGGTGGTTCGAAAGCTTTTATATGCTACCATTACCAGGCCAGATATTAGCTATGCAGTACAAGTTTTGAGTCAATTTATGCAACAATGAGAGTGATTAAGTATCTTAAAGGTACAGTTGGTCAAGGAATCTGGTTAAAATCTAAACCTGCTAATGAGTTATCATGTTGGTGTGATTCTGATTGGTATGTTTGTCCTAATACTAGGAGATCTATCATAGGATATGTGGTCAAGTTTGGAGAATCACTTGTATCTTGGAAATTAAAGAAACAACAGACTGTTTCCAAAAGCTCAGCTGAGGCTTAATATAGAAGCATGGCATCAGTTGTATCTGAAGTTACTTGGCTATTGGGATTGTTTACTGATATAGGTGTGAAAATTCATATGCCAATTCTTGTGTTTAGTGATAGCAAATCTGCAATACAACTAGCAGCAAATTCAGTTTTCCACGAGAGGACGAAACACATTGAAATTGACTATCACTTTATTAGAGATAAGATCAAAGCCAAAGTTATTAACACAATTCACGTTCATACTCAACAACAACTGGCAGATTTGCTAACAAATGGGTTGAGTCAAGCTCAACATTTATATCTTTTGGGCAAGCTTGGTGTGCTCAACATTTTGCACCCTTCAACTTGAAGGGGAATGTTAAAAATTCATGTAATTCCATTAGTGAGTCTTTTAGCATTAGTTAGTTGAAATCTGCAACATCAGTTTGTTAGCATTAGTTAGATACAAACAGCACAATGGCTTTCCATTTTTTAGTTAGTATAGTTATTGGTTTGTTAGTTAGTTAGTTACCTTGATTAATGGGTCAATGAATTAGAGTGCAATATAAAATAGCATGAAACTTCATTGTAATGGTTAGATCAATTTTCTCACTTCACAAGTTCAATACATTTTCTCTTCCTCTTCTCTTAATTCTGTCCAGATTCGATATTGCAATGGTGAGTTCATAAACTCACATTTTTTCTCATACATGTTGTTGGGTTGTTGTATCCTGGAGGGGACAAGTCAAGAGTATTATTGCTGGATCGGTGTAGATTACGCCGCACTGGGCTCGAATCTCCATAAATAGAGCGAGATATATCCATGTCTCATCCTAAAGATTTGTTTATACATTTTTATTTCAACTGTAATTTATTGTATTTATGGTATATTACACCAACAATTTTAAGGAGATTCATGTTTTTGATATAGTTTGAAAAAAAATGCGGGTATCAAGATAGGGATCTCAACATAATTTCACTCAACGTCGTTCTCTTTAAGACATGGAAGAGAAGAGGTGTACAGAAAAGTGTTTTCTACTTTCTCAATTTAAGTGGAGAAAAGGTAAAGAAAAAAAACGTTTTACCTAATTTTCATGAAAAATGTGATACTACCTTTCGTGGAAAAAATGATATTATATTTAAATTCTTAAAATAGTGGAGGCTCATGAAATGAGGAAAAATGTAAAAAATAAAAAATGATTTTTGCATCTTTGAGAAAATCACATGTTGTTGTTTGGCAATAATGAGATAATTTTTTGCTATAACATGATAGCTATAAATAAGTTATGAAAAACATAGTGAGTAGCCATTTAACATAAAATATTTGGATGAGAAAATTTTCATTCTCGAAATGAAAAATACCATAAAACATGTGATGAAATTTTTCTTGTCATTTGTCAAGTCACATAATATTAAAAAATTTGTGAAATACAATCTTGTTGGCTATGTGGTCTTGCAACCCCTTTTGATTCAATTGTGTGAGAAAGTTGTGATAAATAAAAAAAAAAGAGGGAGTTTGCTAGCCTAATAAAAATAGAAATTATGTGACTAACTGCTTGACTTGTTGTTGTGTTTGTAGTAAAAGTACTTTGAAGGTACAAGAAAACTAGATGAGAAAAAATTTGGTGTTATTTGGTGAGCAAATTATTTTTTGCTAACTCTATTATGAAGGTTGAAGTTAAAAAAAATTAATCCCTCTAGCAATTGATATGAAACTTTTTAACCATGTTCAATTCAGTATTATCAAAAAGATTCTTATAAATTGGGAAACAAAAAACAAGAATTTTATTACTTCTTAGTTCCATAATCAGTATATCATAAAGTCTAAAGAGACTTGCAAAAAACAATAAACAAGAATTTACACTAGCTATAGATAATTATAGAGACATTAAAGAGAAGAAAATTCTTCAGAAACTAAATATAATTAATAGTGATTCCACGTAAAATATGAAATAGTACTTACTACCAAACTGATAGATCAGCCGCGCGATTAGGGTTCTGTCCCAATAGAACCTCTTTTTTAGCTTAATATCAATGCATTCGAAATTTTCAAATCCTAAATTATCTCTGAATTCTTTGTGTTCGAGCAGAGGAAAAGTAATATGTTGTGAGATGTATAGAGGATGAGAAGTATCATGTTGTAGGTAAAAAAATATTATATTGTATTTATATTTCAAAATCGGAGGTTATTTGAAATCTCCAAATTATGAGGTTTTAACCAAACTAAGCCATTATAATAAAGTCATTCACCAAAATAATATGTTTTTCTAAAATTTTACAAAACTAGTATAAACGTATTCCATAGTAACGTTTTAGGATATATTTTATTTTTTAAAAGTTGATGGCGTCAGATTGATATACATTACTCATAGTAACGTTTTACTCCTAAAACGTTAGTCACAGTAACGTTTTACTCCTAAAACGTTACTGAAAATAACGTTTTAAAAGTAAAACGTTACTTACAGTAACGTATATCAACCTTATCCTGTTAGTTTTTAAAAAATAAAATATATCCTAATACGTTACAGTAAAATACGTTTATACTAGTTTTGTAAAATTTTAGAAAAATATATTACTTTGATAAATTATTTTATATAATGACTTAGTTTGGCTAAAAATTCCCAAATTATTCATTACACAAAAGAGAGTATATTTATATTAAAAAAATTAGATATTTTTCAAAGTACATGAATTATTTCAAAATTAATAACTTATAATAAATGTTCTATTAAAATTTGACACGTTAAATAAAAGATTTTTAAGAAATCATCAGAAAATGTAAGCATCGAGTCAAATTCCATTGGAAAGTAGCAATATTTTAGTGATAGTAGATAATTAATCTGATTCTAGTTTTGAATTTGACTTAAATATCTTATTGATTTACCTATAAATTACATGACACTAGACTATATTTTTTGTAAAAAAAAGAAGTCATCTAATTTTAACCAAGTATTAGATATAATAAATACTTTTTGTTATATTATATATATAACATTCAATTATAAAATTCAACTATTATAATTTATGTATTTACATTAAATTATTATAAAAACCATGATGTAGACGAATAATTATATACTGTGTTTTAGTTTATCTCCAAAAAGTGCTAGTCTCATTACTACTTTGTTTCTTCTTCCTTGTATGCATGTTAAATGGGGACCTCTCATGCATGTAGCTAGTTGATAGGAACCTACAATAATTTAATTCAAATGAAATTCGAATATCGTAAGTTGAGTGACTTATTAATTATAAAAGAAATAATAGGAAAATATATAAGTATTTCTCTAGATTATAATCAAAATTTCAGAGATACACCTTAACTAAGTTAAAGTCCTTCTGTGCATTTTTTTTACTTACGTGGTATCTAAATATCTCGCACGCGCCTTAATTGCGTGGAGTCACGGAGTGTGCTACGTAAGAGAAAAGGTGCACAAAAATTACAAAAAAAATAAATTCAAAAGGGTAATATGGCCTTAAATTTAGTTAACACGTGTCTCTGAATTTTCTGTCATCGTCTAGGAGGTACTTGTGTATTTTTCTGAGCATAATTTAGTAATTCTCGTAATGTACAATGTTTTAGCATAACAAGTAATTTAGTGACTTCAGTTAAAAAAAAAAGTAAAAATTGAATAACTATATATAAAATTAACCCCTAAATTAAAATACCTAATTTTTTCGTAAATATCGATCACTTTTCCTCTAATACATCATATAGCAACTAACCCACGATCAGGTGATGTTTTTTTTTTCTTCAAAAAGTATTAAAAATAAATCGTGAGCCCACCTTGATCTAGACCAACTAATTAATAAATAAGTTGTGGAAAAAATTCTATGAAAACTACTAATAATTCAATCAATAAGTTTGGAAAATGACTAATCTCAATGATAAAGGTAAGAAACAATTTAAAAAATTATCTTAATTTTCTAAATTAACAATTTTCTAAATTAACAATAACATGAAAAATCTATTTATTGTATACGAATATGTAACTAGACTAGAAAGGTATTATGACTTAGAAGTCTACTTCTTTATATAATTTTCAAATATAAAAAAAAATTTATAAGAATTTTTCAAATTCATACTAAAAATTAAGTTATTTAACTATCGTACTTTGAGTCCATAAAAAAGGGAGGCGGGAGTAAAATTTTAAGCATGGAAAGAAACGCGAACCAACTTTAATTTATAGAATTTATGTTTTAATTCACTAATCAAAGAGCGAGCAATTATCGGATCTAATGATCTAGTGCTTGGGTGATTGGGTCAAACAAAGACAAGAGTTAACAAATCAAACTTACACAAAAAAAAAAATAACAGACTAATGACTTCTCAATACTATTATTTTTTGCAGGATACTTGTCACCTCTCAATGTCCACAAATTTATACTTATGAAGCTTTGAAAATATTATCGTTAGACAAATATAAATATTTAATATTGCCAGCTTTATTATTCAAGACTATAACTATACGTTCAAGATAAAAAAAAAAACTTAAAAATTAAATTCATCACATTTAAATCTTGAATTCACCTCAACTCCCAGCACACACTTCAATTTCACCATAACATCTCCTCCTACAACACAATTAGGATTCTATTCATTAATTCTTGCCATTCCCACACTACAACTCCTTTTCATCACTAATTTTCTTGATGACATTTGTTGCCTTATTTGTTGTTGCATCACAAAATTCAAGTCCAAATTAATATCCCTCATGCTTCTTCTACATGATGCTGCTCTAACTAACTCTCTATAATCTTCACTCTCATAGTTGCTAACAAGACAAGTCCTTGCCAATGCTCGTGGATTCACCACCGCGAAATTTATCATGTTGTTCATGTAACAATCTCTAGCTTTTGTAAAAACCTTCCATGGCAATGCAACAATTCTAAGGAATTTGTTCTTGTTACTCACTTTGCTCTTCATTTTCACCTTTTGTATGTGTGTTTGGAAATTGGAATTCAACTTAGATATTATATATGTATGAAGAAGGGGAATTTGTGGAAAATTCAATTCTTAGATGGTTATGAAGAGGAAAGTTAGAAGAATATATGTGGAAAAGGTAGGAGGATATGAGTCATGAGATTGTTTAAATTTGTTTGTTTTAATGTGAGGGGTTGTTGTAGTGAGTTTAAGCAAGTTATATAGAGAGATAAAAGGCCAAGTATGCTATATGATCGAAATTGCACAGATATATATTAATAATACTAAGGTCTATTACCTCCCGAATTCTCTTCTTTTCTTTTTGTAATTTTATCAACCTTTTGAATTACGTGTCACACTTCGTGATTTCACGTAATTGAAATGCGTGAAAAATGTTTGAATGCTACATAAGTCAAAAAGGTGTATGAAATTACAAAAAATAATGGGTTAACAGGTAGGGTAATAGGGTTTTTGTTTAATAAAGGTATGTTTCTAAGATTTCGATAATAATTGAGAGATAATTTAGCCTTATCCCTTATGTATATTGATATTTTGAGTTTTTTTATACTATCATGTAACCATGTCATTGAAGTGATATATTTTTTATGGATAAAATTTTTTAAAATACATATATAAAATTTTATTTATAAATATGAAAAAGTATCTGCTAGAATAAATAAACAATTTAAATATATTTGATTAAGTTTACAGAAAGCTAAAATTGCTTAAGAAAAAGCTTATTTTAGAAAGTTTGATGTGTTCAATCAAAACTCTTTTAAGAACAAAAATTATTTGTGCTGAATACTAACAAAAACTAAAAAAAAAAAATAGCTTTTCTCTAGAAGCACGTTTTAAAAGCGCCAAACACAAAATTGTTATTTCAATATCGAACTTTTTTTTAAGAAGAAAAGATCTTTTATGTTTATTATTGATTTTATAAAGTTTCGCCAAACGTAAATATCAACAAGAATATTATTTTTTAAAATTAATTACGTAAACATAAAATTGATATTTTTTTAAAAAAATAATCTGATCCCCACAATTTATTAATATGGTTTGTGTAGTAGCTAAGTTTGAATATAAGGACGGTGACGTTGGTTTGACTTAATCCATGAACACTAAATATTAATTTATTTGGCTTTTGAACAAGTAAATAAAGATGGATTGGGAGTACTCGAAGGGTAAAAGGGTAAAAAATAATTTAAATTCTATTATTTGAAATTTAAGTAAAAAATATTATAAATCTCAATAATTAAGAACTTGAATTTTTCAAAATTATTTTTTAGAAAAATTGGTTAGCTCTTGAAAGTCTATGTGTGCTATATATATTGAAACAAATGAAAGTTTGAAAATTAATTAAAAAATATTATAAATCACAATAATTGACAACGTAAAATATTTAAACGATATTGAAAGTCTGAATTGAATTTGACCCTCGAATTAGTGCCGCATAAATGGGGATATATGAATAACATTTATTGTCTAAAAATGACGTAAAAGTAATATATATCACAATAATTAAAAAATTAAAAAATATATAGAAAATTAAATTAATTCTCAAAATTTTATCAGTGCCGCATAAATTGAGAAAAAGGGAATAACATATATTATTTAAAAATTAAGTAAAATATACTAGAAAATCACAATAATAACTATTTAAAATATCTAAAAATTATATTAAATTTTTTAACTAACTCTTTAAATTCTATCTATATAACATAAATTGAGACAAAAAAAAACCATATGTTAGGTCCGTGCTAGCACGAACAGTTATGTCTAGTATAGAGATAAAAGACACTAATACTTCTAAACTATGATCAAAATTTTATAGCTAAAGATAATTTTTGAAAATTTATCCTTCCGAATAACGTTAAACACACACACATATATATATATATTCAAATTTGATAAAATAATGGTCATCAATAAAATAAGGGACAATTTCCATTATTTTCTCCTCTCAATCTACTATACTATATACAATACTAAGATATCTTGCAAAATATAAGTACTCAATTAAAAAAGAGGAAGGTCATATATTCTCTTCATATAGAACAAAATGTAAGACAATTTGAATAATACATAGAGAGGAAACAAAGTTAGACAAGTACACTCTAACCTCTTGTATAACGACGTCGTTTGTCCAAATATTTTTGTGATTATTTCATTAAAAATATATTGTTATAAAAAAGATCTGATTGTAGATCACGTGATTTTAGGACTCTGAATTCCTCTTTTTCTCCCTTATTGATTTTGACATAGGAATATTTGATAAGTTGATCATAACAACACTATCTTCTCTCACACTACATGAATGTTTACATGAGAAAACACTAGACAAATAATCCTTATTCTTCTTCTTCATCCCAATAAAAAAATCATCCTTGCTTAAACCACCAAAAAACTTGCCTTTTTTTGAAGTGCTACTAGTCTTTGTACACTCTTTATATGCTACATAAAATGGATCATCATCTTGTTTCTTGATGATGAAACCCCTTCTTCTTGATGATGAACTCCTCAGCCGCGGGGGACGATCGGAAAAACATGGTGGTGGAGGAACTTTCATGCCATGAAAATCTAAATCCTTTGTGTTTTTTTTAGATGAAAATTGAATAGGATGATCATATTCTAATTTTGTTTGTGTCACCTTATTACTAACTCCTTTGAATTGAACTTTGTTCTTGTGATTGACATCACTCATGTTTTCTAATCAACAAAATGAAATTTATGGGGATAATTTTTAATATATGTTGATGAAGAAATGAATAATATAAGTTATGAATTTATATATATATAGGGATTCTTCATATAATCATATACTTTATGCTTTTTAACGGCAAATATTTCATTTGGTAGAAGTACATAAAACGTGAATGGCAAAAAATGAGTAAATTACAAAAAAAAGTTAGGTACTATCAAACTAATAACAGAAAAAGATTGATGAAAATAGGGGGAAAAGATTAACCGAACACTTAGCCTCGTTTGGCACGAGAGATAAGGGATAACTGATCTCGAGATTAATTAAAGGATTACGTTTATTTCATGTAGGTTGGGATAAAATCGTGTGGGATGACTTATTTTTGGATTACTTATCTTGAAATTGTAGTGTTAATTTTATCCCTCATTGAAAGTGGGATAACAATCCTGTGATAACTTGTTCCCAAACTAAACGAGCTCTTAGTATATATAATAGACATTGACGAAATCAAAATTTCACTAAGGGGTTTGTTTAAACCCCGTTCGATAGAAAATTACATTATTAATTTATATATTGTTAAAATTTTATTTTTTTTTATAGATATATAGTAATTAACTGAATCCTTTTTTAATTTCTTGGTGTGTTAATTTAATTACTCATTTATATTTTAGACCTTCTTAGAGAAATTCTAACGTTTATACTGATTCAAATAAACCTCTTGCGCCACTAACTTCGAGTTTAGTTATATACCTTTTTTTTCTTCTTTCTTCTCCATGTCTACATCAATAGAAGGAGTAGAGCAAACGTTAGACTTGGTTTATAAAATTAGTTAAAATTATATATTTCCGTGATTTGATTAATTAGTTAAAACATATATAAATATAAAATATGAATATGTTGGTTTGTAAATTAAACAAACTTATAATACACGAAGAGCACAATTAAGGGAAAATAATTGGTGGGGTTTTTCCTTGTTTTGTGCTTTTGAGGTTAAATAGGCTAATATGTTTACATATGTTTTTGTTAGTTTGGTGTGTCTTTTTTAATCCTAAGAGAGTAATTAAATTAATTATTCATTTGACTATGTGTAATCAAAATGGTGATCTATTTTACAAAAATTAGGCAAACTTGTAAAAGAAGAAACAAAAAAATTAAAATTTAGAAAAGGGGTTTTTCGAATGGTAAGCATCTTTTACCTTCAATTCTAAGATTACGAGTTCGAGTCATCAAGGAGCAAAAAAGGTAAAAACGTCTAGAAAGGATTAGAATTAAACGAGTTAGATTATGACCTACTTCTGAATTTATTTCAACACAAATAACTTTTCGTTAGTCACATTTATTAACTCATCTCATTTTGATTCGTATAAATTTAGTCCAACCCTCTTATTTGATATCCCTAACTAAAATTAATTAATATTGAAAATAGCACTTTTGATCGTTCAATTATTTTACTAATTTTATTATTATTTTAGACCTTATGCATGAATTGTGAAATATGACTTAAAACACATTTACCATTAGTTAATTAAAAAGCATGATTTGTTGTATCTTATCTAGAAAAATAACTAAATTTAGACAATATATAGTCTAATATGGAGTAATTAACAATACAAACTTAACATAATAATATTTATTTAAGTAGTGGAACAAAAAAATCATAATAATGTGTAAAATATTCATAAGCAAAGAAATCAAAAATGTACATTTCTATTATTTGAAGTTTAAATTTAGAGAATGCTTATAAAAATAATATTCTAAAAATACATTCATAACCAACCAGTTTATTTTATTGTTTATACACAAAGAAAAGCCAAAAAAAGAACATAAATAGGCACATACATAACGGTTCTCATGATGTCCAGCAGCCAAAGTAGTTAAATATATACTTTAAATAAATAGCACTATCAAATTAATTTATTTTTCAAGTTTTCAACGATAAAACGTTCTATTCAAAAACTTTAAGATAATGAGTGTAAATCGAAAATAATTTTATTTTCAATTAAAATGAGTCCTCGAGAGTCTGTTGTATACCTATTAAAGATTACTTGATCTTTTCGAAAAAATTGTGACTTTTTCAAAGGATTGTGACATTTTCAAAAAATTCTGAGTTTTCAACCTTTTCGATAAGGCACAATAAGCACATGTTCATATCACCTTTGTTGTCTATAAAAAGAGGGATTTCCTTTCATTTTAAAAGAATCAATTCTCTGAACTTCTTTTACTACTACTAAATCTAGTATTTTGAAGTATATTTTACTGCCATTGAGTGGTTTGCTGACATTGTGATTATAGGTATTGATACATCGGTGAGTAAGATCGTTCTATCTTGGGAGGATATATTTCATAAAACCTCGGGTATTTGATCGAGGGTAATAATATTGTGCATTCAATGGGCTGGATTTTCTTTTTTTGTGAAAAATAGTTTGTATATCGTTTCTGATTCTATTTTCTCTGCTGATTTTCATTTTCTAGTTTTGAAAATATTCTTTAAACTTTGTTATTTGTTACCAAATTTTTCAAAGTTTTTTGTTCTAAGTATCCTTCGAATACAGGATGAACAACAGGGAGTTAGAGACAATAAATAACTATATCAAAATACTCATATTTAGCATCCGCTTATGAGGTCTTGTTAATTCAGATTCATATTGTTTAAGACTTATCGCGAATATCTCTCATGACTTCTGTCGATAGAAAAGCTTAAAAGTTTAGATCTTTCAAGTTAATGTCGGAAAACTATATGCACAGGGAAGCATATCAGAATCATTACTGCTTACGTGAATAAACAAAATTGGCTCTTTTGGTACATGACAGATACAAAGACAGAGAGTTTTCTGTGAAAATGTACAAACAATACTTTATTTACAAGACATAAGTTTTTGCTACAATAACTATTGTTTGTGTAGAAGAAAAAAGATGTATGCTGCTATGGTGTTTTAACTTTCTACAACTTACAAAAACAATGTACTAAAAAAGAACAAAAGAATCCAAAAATGTAAAACAGGATAATAAAGGGGGGAGATATTATCACCATTCTTGATGGTTTTTTGTATTCAAATATATGTTTTTACGCGTTTTTCTACTATTTGTTCCAACACATCTTGATGATCTTGGTGTTTGAGAGGGTTAACGTTCGGAGCAGAGGCAATAGAGCCATCATTTCATCCAGAGTTAGCCCAGTTTTTTTCAAAATTTTACATATCGCGCCAATGCTATGCTCAGCGTTATCCTGTCTTTGATTTGACAGTTGAGCTGAGATAGTATATCCCCATGGCGATGAAAGCCTATTTATATTCGACTAGTCTACCTGTTCACCGATCAAGTCTAGCCCTACGAGAAGGAATGATATACCTTGAAACAGCAAGAAGTAAAAGTGGATACCTTGAGCTGATAGTAGGCTCCTAACTGCAGCTGTCAATAACAAGAAGGCTAAAGCCAATTCTTTTTTATATATTCTGTTGTGTTTCTTCTTCCGTGAAGACTTTCGTGCTTTTTGCTTAATTTCCTCCTTTAAGTCTCCTAAATTAGGCTCTGAAGTACCTCTTTGATGTTTTGGTTTTTCATCAACCAATAACGAAAGGTCACCCTCGGATGAACGTCCTGATTTCTTGGTTACGATCCACTCATAAGAACTTCCAAGTTGGAAGAGGCCTGAGATCATGGCATTGAACTTTGTCACAGACATTGTGTTCTCGAATAAGAGATATGGTACGATGAAAGGGAAGGATTTAGGGGACGGGAGTATGTTGAGAAATGACATTGTGGCGGGGACGTAAGAGACAACCCACGTAGGGAGTGTAGCCTCGGGAACGAACATGGTTATAGGGAGGATTATACAGAACAAAGTGAAAGAGTAAAATGGAAGTATCAGTTTCCTTAGGAGGAAGAAAAGGAATATCAAGTTGCCTTTCTTCCAAATGCTTATCTGCAATAACCAAATTCGGAAGCATAATATGTCAGACAGTACGAGAATTATCATACGTAGATAGATCATAGATGGATATTCGATAAGTGGAATGAGTTATATACATTTGATTCAAGGATGGCAGGAAAACAAAGACGGAACAACTGCATTGGCCCTGAATGCCATCTATGTTGCTGCTTCCTATACGCTTCGTATGATTCTGGTACCTCACACTGGCACTGAAAATGATCGATCCAAGAAAGTCTTTTACATTCTAAAGAAGCATTTACTAGTGAGAAGTTAGCAACGAGTGAGGAAAAGTACCTCGACATCATTAAGAAAGATGAATTTCCATCCGTGGAGATGTGCTCGAACAGCAATGTCCATATCCTCAACTGTTGTTCTCTCCAACCAACCACCGGAACCTTCCAATGCCTTAATCCTCCATACTCCAGCAGTCCCGTTAAATCCAAAGAAATTCAGAAAGATCCCGTTCACTTGCTGTTCGACTTCAAAATGAAAGGCCAAATTGATGTGCTGCAGTCTTGTTAGAAGATTTTCTTCCTTGTTTACAAAGGACCATCTTGCTTGAACCAACCCTATATCCTCATTATCCTACAGTTCAAAGTCGAAAGGCGATAATTAATGAATCAAACTACATGAGTGTATTCTATACGCGAACCACATATAAGAAATGAAGATAATTTGAATACCTTGAAGTAAGGAACAGTTCTCTTAAGAAAATCAGGTGATGGTTGAAAATCAGCATCGAAAATGGCAACAAATTCGTAGTCTTTGACATAGCTGCAGTTCATGGCTGACTTAAGATTGCCAGCTTTGTAACCCTCTCGAATCACTCTATGACGATATACAATGTTTACACCATCCTTCTGCCATTTATGTACCTCCTCCTTGATCAACATTTGAGTCGTGGAATCGTCAGAATCATCAAGAATTTGAATCAACAGTTTCGACTTAGGCCACTCCAAACTAGACATAGCTGCAATAGCTTGCTGATAAACCTGATACCAATTGCCAACCAACACTCAATTTTCAGACAAACAATAAACATATAAAACAAGACTTAACACAACGATACCATAACTACGCTCCAATCCATACTATATTAAGGTTCACTACGTGAATCCTCAATATCCATTTAGACCCCTTCCATTCCACTACTCAATATATTGACAACATTCAGAAATCTTAAAGAATACAACAAGAACAAAAACAACAAATGGAGGGTATAAACGCTGACCTTACCTCTACCTTGAAAAGATAGAGAGACTGTTTCCAATAGACCCTCGACTCAAAACAGATGAAGAAGACTATAGTAGCTTTAAAGAATAGGAAAAATTACCTCTTTTTCGTTACACATGGGGATTTGAACAAGAACCATAGGATAGTAACCACCATCACCGTCTTCAAGATCCAGGGGACTATCTTTCAAAACCGGCTTAATCTTCCATATACGGATCCATAAACAACCCAAACACAAGATCAATCTATCGAAACTCTGGATAAAGAAGAGTACTATACACACATTTGCCAATGATCGAAGAATGGGAGCAAAATACTCCACCCTAACAACAACCCATATGGAATAAAGCAAATCAAAAACACCCTTCACAGCTAATGGATTAGCCATTGTGTACAAATGCTGAATATGAAGATCATAAGTACTAAAGTGCCAACCTTTATAATATGCAGCTATTTCAAAACCTAACAAGATTAAAGACAACCAAACAATCACCTTTATACAAGAATAGAACCAACTATTGCTTGTGGAAGAATCTGTTTTTCCAGTGGCTACACGACGACGAATAACAGAACCAAAACTGAACAATGCAGAGGCAATAGAAGTTAAACAACCTGCTGCTTTATGTGCTTTGAGAAGAAGAACCCATGTTAGTTGTTTTGCATTCTTGTTTTTCACCTTTTCACCTTTTGTTAACAAGAAACTACCATCCTCTGAGGGAGTTTCGAGCTCAACCATAGACCAGTTATTTGGATTCTCCATTTTTACTACTACAGGGGTACCCCTTTGGGTCTCTTTACCACCCCACCAGCTAAAGGGTGGTGCCATTGATGATTTTGGTGAACACCCTTTGGGAAATCTTGGACAAAAATGTGAAAAAGATTGAAACTTTACGTCGATTTTAGCTCAAAATGATGAAAAGACAAGAGTTTGTGACGTTCAGATCAAACAAGAACTTGATGAATCTTGGCCTAAAATGTGCTAAAGATTGAAACTTTATGATGATTTTAGCTCAAAAACGAACATATACGATGAAAATAATTTTGTGGTGTTCTAACAAAAAACAGATCAAACAAGAACTTAATGAATCTTAGCCTAAAATGTGCTAAAGATTGAAACTTTACGATGATTTTAGATAAAAAAAAATCAATAAAATACGATGAAAATACAGAATCTTGGCAAAACAAATGCCAAAAAAGACGAATATTATGGTGTTGTAACAACGACGGATCAAATAAGAACTTGATGAACGAAATCCTAAAAATGTATTGTTATTATGGTAACACGTCTTTGATTTTGATTTGTCAAATCAAAATCAAAAATAAAGAAATTTAAACGCCCATCATGTTTTTTTTTTCTTGAAATCTTGATTTCAAAGAGATGAAAATAGACAAAACATAATAATATTTATAGGGTAAAATTTTGGAAACAAAAAAGAAGAAATTTTGAAGAACGTAATTTCAATAGTTTCTTTCTTCTATTTTGATGGATTAAGGTAAGAAAAATCCAGTTTTTTTTTTTCTGTTTTTTTGAAAGAGGTTATTTTAACTATCAATCAAATATATATATGCATGGAAGATTAATAAAATATTATTAAACGATATTAATTTGAACAAATAATTAATACTCCCTCCGTCCCTTTTTAATAAAGGGCAACTTTCACATATAACAAACAAAAAATTTATATTTGTATGCTATAGCAAAGTTTGCATAATTGTGCTCCATAGCAAATATATAACTGCATAATTCGCTATACATATACAATTGTATAATTCGCTGGCCTAAATTGTATAATTCGCTGACCTATTTCGCTGCAATTGTATAATAACTATCCTATTTCACTGCAATTGTATAATGCACAATTGTATAATTCGCTGTCTATTTCGCTGCAATATTTGTATAAAATTTATTTTGCATACAATTGAATCGAAGTAAAATGTATGTATATTGCATAATTATAAGTGTATAGGAAGAAAATATATGTTTTTCTCGCGCTTTATACAAAAACAGAAACACAATATATACACTTCTATTGTATAAAGCAAGAGAAAATTGTATTTCACTGCAATTGTATAATTCGTTGGTCGTTTTCATTGCAATATTTGTATAAAATTTGCATTTGTCTACAATTGAATTAAAGTAAAATGTTTGTAAATTGTATAATTAAGTGTATAGCACAAAGATATATGTTTTTGCATGTGTATTTACAATTTTCTCTCGCTTTATACAAAATAGAAACACAATTTATACACTTTTGTGTATAAAGCGAGAGACGTGGCAGAGGGGGAGTGGCGAGCGAGATTTTTGGGAGAGAGACGACTGACAAACTTTGGGTAATGTTTGCTATGGAGCACAATTAAATCAAACCATAGCTACTTTATTTATTTTAGATTATTAATTTGCTATTATATATAATTATCCCTTATAAAAAATATACATCTTAAAATACTAATTAAAATTTATTTCGTTTAACTCTAAAGAAAAATTATTACAGACTAAAAAAGGTAAAAGGAAATAGTATATGATTACGTATTCATGTGATTTCGTTCTTATCTTACACAAAGAAAATAAGTGTTGTTGATGATTGGATAAATTAATTATCCTATCGGAGTATTAATTATCATCAAACGTTTTGCATTAATTTGGCAAAGATAAAATATGTTTTTAGTGGTTTTCCTTTTTTAAGGTAAAAGAATTTTTGTCTGTTGACTTTTTGTTTATGGCAGTCATTAAGTGGCTAATGATAAATTTGCCCTTGGTAAAAATACTTAAAAAAGAAAAAATGAATATTTAATAACAGATAATTTATCGCAAAAATTAATATTTATTTTTATTTTTAATAATTATTATCATTACTTCAATATTAATGCATTTTTTAAGATATAAAATTTATTAATTCAAAATAGTGATATGATATAATTATTTTTTTATTTATTACTTTTTAAACGGGGTGGCAAATTATATACTCTATAAACAAGTAAAGAAGAAGGGAAAGATAAAACGAGAAAATATAATTGATTTTGTTTTGAATTTATTTAATAGCAAGAATTTTCAGACGTGTAATTTTAATAGAATGAAAAGTGTTTTGACACTAGAAATACAATGAAGAGAAAAACATTGTCCTTTTAACTTTTAAAATGATTTAAAATAAAGTATTTCATGATAAATAATTTTTAAGATTGGTAATTATACGTGATTATTGTGTATTAAGCTTTTTTTGTAATTATTTTTTTAATGGTTTGCAACATTAAAAACTCGCTCATATTTAACAAGTAGGTAAAATTTTATGTTTCTTTCGATTGATAGTGATGTGTATAATTCGAAGGATGAGATATACTCTACGTGATTACCTTATATTTATTTTTAAAAAATTTATATAATAACAAACTATTAATTCAAATTAAATGTTATAAATATAGTTTGATTTAATTGTATCCTATAACAAATTGTTGTTATTTCGCCTCTCTGGTAGTGAATATCGCTCGTCACTCTCGTTTTCGCTGGCAGTCTCTCTCGCCTCTCTCGATTTTGTACAAACGCAAATGTATAAAATGTGTTTGTGTTTGTATAAAGCGAGAGAAATTTGTATATATACATATATTTTTGTTCTCCTCTCCCAGACCTCGCTTGCCACTTTTCCATATATCACTTGACACTCTCCCAGGTCTCGTTTGTCACTCTCACTTTATATAAAACACAAATGTATACATTGTGTTTTTATTTGTATAAAGCGAGAGAAAATTGTATATACAAATACAAATGCATAAATTTTCGTCCTATACACTTTGTGATTATACACATACGATTTTTTTCTACCCAATTTTTTTTTGTCTTTCTATCGTTCTCGCTTTATACAAACTCATATTATACAATTGATCTTTTGTATATGTATACAGAAACATAAATAAATTATACAACTGTTTTCTTTTGTATATGTATAGCAAAATATACATATTTATGTTTGCTGTGGAGCACAATTATGCAAACTATAACTATAACATACAATTATGATTTTTATGTTTGCTATACGTAAAAATTGTTCTTTAGTAAATAGATGTTTGAGTATATATACAAAAAAATTTATTTTTAAACATATAAACCGAAAGTGTCTAATAAAAACACTTAATCATGTGTTTAGGTGTTGAATCAAAACATGTCATAACTCAAATATATAATAAAATTTACTGACATAAATTTAAGATATCATAGATATATTCAACCTAAAATTAGTGTTATCACTATCATTAAACCAATCACTTATTTACTAGTACATCATCATAAGTCATAGTGAGACAGAGATATAGACATATATATTGCAAGTTTCCCCACCCCACCCCACTTTAGGAAATTTTTGTTTATTTTTCAGCGTGACTCAAATTTTTAATCTATCTAATACTGATTGATAATTAACGATAAAGGTGCTCAATCGCCACTTGTCAAATGAAACATAAACGTTGCAAACATACAAAATTGCCAAACCCTAAACCTGTGGTAACCATGATGTGAACATAAGAACAAAAAGAACTCAATTGTTTCAATCAAACAAAGAGAAAAACTAATTAAATTGTTGATTGGGATTGTACTATTTTTCATGGTTGACAAAGTGACAAACATATTTTTGAAAATTATGTATATTTGGAGTAGTTATGTATAAGTGGACAAAAGATGTTTCTTTTTGCTTCTTTTTTTTTTTTTTAAAAAAAAACTCTATATATCCACATCATGATTTTAATTAAATGCCATAATAATTAACTTTGTTTCCTAGCTGGCAAATATATTTCATTTTCTAATATTCCTTGATAATTACAGCCACTCAATTAGGAGGATCTTATCAGTGTGTAATCTTGAAATAATTTTACTTATTAAAGTAAAAAGTTTGGCAAAAGTAGCTCACAACTAGTACAGTAGATGATGATTTCACATTTCTAATCGAGAGTCTCGTTTTAAATAAAATTTATATACTTTTTATGTTTCATTTTATGCGATATTTTTCATTTTTTGAGAGTCAAATAATTTAACTTTGATCAGACATTTGCGCATAGAATCTTCAATTTTTTTGAAATGAAATTTATATATTTGTAAACTACGTAAAGAGTATTATAAGTCCCAATAATTGATAATTCAAAATGTTAAAAGGATCTATAAAATACTTACAGTCAAAAATAGACTTATTTGGATATCGAAATACCAAAAATGCCATATAAAATTGGACGGAGGGACTAATATTTTTACAATTTTTTTTTGTGTTATTAGGGTCTCAGCTCCTCTCTTAAGTTTCATATGATGTTAGAAATGTTTTCCACTTCATTTAACAATATTAGGAGCGTTAAAATCAAATTCAATCCGTTTAAATTTGGGGAGGTGGCAAAATTCGCCTATTATTTCTTCAACTCTTTTAATTTAGTCTATTTTACATTGATTATGTCACATACAGTAATAATGAAAAATAATAAATTTATATTTTATAAAAAAAATAAAGCAATAAAACTTTAAGAAGAAATTGGATGAGTTGAGTTATAATTAACCCGCATTTTCAGCTCAATCTATTTATTTAACACCTTTAATGAGTACTAATAATATTCGATTAAATGTGAATTTTGTATTACAGGATCCAATTTTTGGAAAGCCACTTTCAGATTTCCATTTCGAAGGACTCAAATTCAAAATCCTTCACTAAAAATGAAGTGTCCTCGAAAATTATTATAATTTATATTTATATATTAAAAATAATTATTCAATATTTATATTTTATATTAAAATTTGACTAAATCAGATATTTTACAATATATATGAAGACTTTTTTTTTTTTTTGGATATAAAGAGTGTTTCCAAATAAAGTCATGCTAGCTAATACTAGCAATAATTCAAATAATTAATGGACTATGCTTTAGTCTTAAATTAGTTGGACTAAAACACGTCGTTGACACGATTGATATTAATTATTTAGTAATTAAGAAACAACAACTTGACCTTTCTTCTAATTAGTATTTATTTATTATTATCATAAGATAAGATAAATACATGCATGCACTCACTCACATGACTAACTAATCAAGATAATAAAAGTGGACTAAAAATTTAAATTTTAAAATTTTTACGATAACCTCAAATATTTATTTTTGAATATTTTTATAAAATTAATCATTATAAAAATAATATGAGTAGTCAAATTTATAAATAAACGATGGTATTAGAATTTAAATAGAATAATATGGGCCATATGTAACGGAATTCAATTCTATGTACATACGATTATGTTATATTCTTGGTCGGCGCTAAGCCTTAGAAAATAAGACACTTCCATTAAATTTTCAAATAAAAAGATTTTTTTTTTTTTTGCATCTCACAATAATTTTTTAGAGGTACAATTAACAATTTTACATCTTGAAAAATCATAAAAATAAATTTAAAAATTTTAAGTTTCCCATTCATTTTTGACTCTAGGCTACTAACATTCTTCGAAACAATAGTATATTTTACTGAAATAGGCAAAACTCACCCTATAAGAATCATATATAAGACTTTCATCTCATACAACACAAGCGAAAAACTCAAATATTCATCGCTAACAAATATGAAAAAGTTTGAAATCTGTTAAATCTCAGTCTCGTTTTCTCTTAAAAAAATAATCACAAAACTCTTTTTATAACGATAATACCAAAATATCAAATTGACAGAATCATATATATATATATATAGAGAGAGAAATTGGACCATTAAATCCTCACCATTAGTTTCACTATGTGGATATATTCCTTTCGACCTAATTCACATTTTGAGGATGGAATAGCTTTGCAATTATTTACGTCTTCTCCTAGCATCTCTTTATTATTTCTTTTTAATTTTTCGACGACTATTTTGAATTCGTATCGCTTAATAGTGGCGTAGCCAAATACTGTCAAGGACGTCCAAATGAACTCTCTTTGTCGAAAAAAAATCAGCATATATATAAGTAAAATGATATACAAAATAATTAGACAATCTATTTTGAACACCGTTAACATAACAAATTGCTATTTCTGGACACCCTTTAATAAATTTCTAACTCCACCACTGTCCTTTAAGATCTTCTCTATCGATAAATAACATGATAATTTTATTATATTAAAGAGAAGCTAACAACAAATAAATAAAACACCAAGTAAAATATATATGCTCTTTAATTTCTTTTATTTTTTTAAAAAAAATATACACAAAAAGAGAGAAGAGATATATAGTCATTAAGGACTTTAGGTTAAAAATTAAAAAATACAAATGCAACAATAAATTTAACTTAACTATTGATTGATCGACTAAATTTCCATTCCAAAAAGTATTTCTTATTCTTAAATTTATTAACAACAAATCCACCCACTAAAACCCATCTCTTAAATAATACAGAAAAAAAAAAGTGAAAAAGTTGAATATACACTGAATCAAACTTTATAGACTTAATAATGCATATTATTAAAATTGTACAAATATAAAAATCTTAAATAATAAAATAAAAAAGAAATCCACGTGAATAATAAATATGAATAAAATTCCAATATGTATTTTCTTTACTTAAAGTTACGTACACCAATCAAAATCAAATGCGACAATGACAGTTAAGTCGGTATGTACATCTTTAAATCCACGTGGCACTTCCGTCGGGCCCGCAAAATCTAATCTCTCACCATGTAAACCATATTATAAAAATTTATATAGAAAAACTTAAGAGTAAAGAATCGAAAATAATTTTTTTTTAGTTTCATATCTAAAATAGGTTATTTAATCTGGATTATTATTAAATATTAAGAGAAATATTATAAATTTTTTAATTTGATGCAAGTTATTAGTTTGATTTTTAAATTTTTAACGGCTTTAAAAATAATCTCTACTTGATTAAATAAACGTAGATATACCCTGAATCTGTAATGTGATATAACAAATAGTCTCAAAATTTTGTAGGAGAATGCGACTAGTTTGATTTTTAAATTTTTGACGACTTTAAAAACACTCTTTATTTGACTAAATAAACTTAAATACATCCCGAATCTGCAATAAGACATAACAAGTACTCTCAATGAGACTTTATAATAAGAAGCACACGAAAGTGTTGAAAACACTCTAAATAGTTGAAGTTGACGAGAAATTACAAGTGTATTTCATGCATCTTATAAGATCAAAGATGTATTTAAGTTTAGTTAATCAATTAAAAAAGATTTCGTAAGGTCTCAGAATCTTATAAAATCAAGTTTTTTCAACGATCCTCTACAAATTACACGAGGAATAATTAAGATATATTTCGAGAAATATTTTGTAATATTTTAAAGGTAATTTTTATTTTTAACTATAAAAAAATAAGCAATTATTATATATTGGACTCTATGAAAAGGCCAAAATAGTAAAAAAAAAAAAATTTAAAAAGAAATAGTCCATTCTCAACCGACGCGCCTTTTTGAGAAAGTAGAAAAATACAAAAAGGCTACGCGCCTCCCTACTATACCTTCTTCTTCAAAAAAATTTATAATTAGCAGCTCATTTTTTCTGTCACATAAAAGTGTTAAAAGGGCTTTTTGGTCTCAAAAAAATTGTTTACCTTTCTATATACTCATTGTAGTCGCTGTGAAGTAGAAGTAATTGCTTTTTTTTTTTTGCTTTAAAGGAGGAATTAATATTTTTTTTTGTTTTTTTGGTTGCTCGGATTCATCATATCGGAGAAAATTATCAGTTTCCGGTGAGTAAATTAATGTAAGTTTTTTTTTCAATTGAAATGAGTTATTGTGTAGTTTTATCTCCATTTATGTTTTTTGTTAGTTTGTGTGATGAATTTTAGTTGTTCAAGTTGCTGTTTTGCTTAAGATTTTGGTGTTACTGGGAATTAGGTTGAAGTTTAACTAATTCGAAGTGATTTGTGCATAAATTGATTGTTGTTAACTATATAGATGTGGCGGTTTTCAAATTTGAATCAGCAGTTGGAATTCAAATTTTTTTAGAAAAAATTTAAATTGTGGTGTTTGGACGGACTTGTGTGCATTAGATGCGTTAGACTAATTTCACGTGATACCTTCCAAAGTCGGGTTGGTCAAGGGTGTAGCGTAGTGATCAATAAAGTGAGTTTAGAATCGCTAGATCTCAGAGTGGACTTTTACCTTTACTGTTTGCGGAATTGTGTATTTTGCTGCTCTTTTTAAAAGCATGGTACCCGAAAAACGAAAAAGAGTACTTGGGGCTTTTTTTTTGTTAGTTTTATGGTATATTATGCTAGTGTTGCCATTTATGTTGGAAAAGATCAACTTTTTGGTATAGTTCATTTAACAAGGTAGGATATTTTTGAGTTATGAACTTTGAATCTAGGATATGATTTGTGGTTCCTTGTTACCGGACAATTTATTGATAGAAGAGGGCCTCTTTATGCAAGTTGCATGACTAATTCTTGAACTTATGGGAAGTGTTTATCTCTAGTTCTATCATATTTGTGAAAAATGAAACACTTGAGCCTAAAACATTTACTTTTGCAGTTTGTGGACTGCAAACACAACCGTTTTTCTGGCTACTGGATGTTTTCAAGTCATTAGGGAATGGCCTATGAGCTTGATTATTGATTGAGGTCGCTGGCTTATTTGAAAGACGGGAATGAAGCTATCTGCACTCTTGACTTCTGCCGGAGTTAATATTGCAGTCTGTGTGGTGCTGTTAATTCTGTATTCCTTACTTAGGAAACAACCAACTTTTGTAAATGTCTACTTCAGCCAGAGATTTGCTCGGGTACGAACAAGACAGCTTGGTGGCTTTAACTTTGAGCGATTTGTTCCGTCTCCTAGTTGGATCTTGAAGGCATGGGAAGCATCCGATGATGAAATAGTTGCTGCTGGGGGCTTGGATGCGTTCGTGTTGGTGCGGATGATTGTTTTCAGGTGAAAGCTCTACTTTCCATGTACACTTGTTGCTGAAATATTAATTGCTTGTTGCCATGGACTGATTTTAAATAGTGTCTTTCCAATAAAGGTGGATAGTTTGATGTCATTGTACTATTGCGGTATGCATTTCCCAATAAGGATGTGTAGCGTATGTTAGATGGTGAATCTGTTCTTAAGTATGCTGTGCACCTATATTTACTTCATCTATGTCGGGTCTATGTACCATTAGTCTCGCAAGTTGACTTACCTTTTCCTGCTTCTTATGGTGGACAGTGTTCGAATATTCTCCATTGCAACTACTCTAGGACTTTTCCTCGTGGTGCCTCTTAATTATTTTGGTCAAGATATAAAGCGTCAGCGAATTCCTGCCGAGTCATTGGAGCTATTCACCATTGTGAATGTTGAGCCAGGGTCAAGATGGTATGAAACATGTGGAAGTATGCTGTAATTATTTGAATATTGATAATTATTAATATATTCCCTTCTAAATGGACATACACAGATGCATAATGCAAGTAGTGATTTTATTCCATGCGATATAGAAAGCTTTTGTCTTTGCCTAGTGTCCAACAATCTGCAAATGTCAAGTTTAATCCTTTCAGCATTTTGCATATGAAGTTGATGAATTTTACCTAATAACGAGAAACTATTCCTTCGTCCCAATTTATATGAGACACGTCCAAGAAAGAATGACCTTTGTATAATTAGAAACAACTAAACTCTATAATTCACTTTTACCCTTTTATGAAATGATTTATAGCCACACAAATATCTAAGGTTTGTTTTAGAACAAAAATTTCAGAAGTCTTCGTTTCTTTCTTAAACTTTGTGGCCAAGTCAAACGAATATAAGTTTTTTTTTTTCTGGGGGGGGGGGGGGGGGATTATAGAAGAGATCTACTTGTAAGATTACCATGATTCTGTTTTTCACAGAAAAGATGTGTTAATGAAATTATTTCTTCATTTTCACTTAAATTTGCCTCTACTTCTTCTTCAGGTTTTGGGTTCACTGCCTCGCACTGTATATCATATCCTGCTCCGCTTGTCTTCTTCTTTACTCTGTAAGAATTTACTACTAACTTCTAAATCATCTGTTATTTTACTTTCTTGTTGAACTTGTATTTGTTTTACAAGATACTTCGTACTTATGCTGTGTCAGTGTTTTTATCTTAAAGTTTTTGCTGCTTTCTTTTAGGAGTACAAGAGTATCTCAAAGAAGCGGCTGGCGTACTTCAGTTCATCACTTTCCCGCCCATGTTACTTCACTGTTCTGGTCCGTTCTATCCCAAAGTCTAAGGAAGAATCATACAGTCAAACACTGGAGAAATTCTTCATGAATTACTATGGATCAAGTTATCTATCTCATCAAATTGTCTATCGCTCTGGCTATGTCCAGAAACTGCTGGTGAGATTAAGATCCTTTATATTGTAGTCTAACTAGGCAAGCATTTGCATCGCAGCTTTGGAGAGCTTGGTGTTGTTCAAAGTTTCTCTTTTGCCCGAATAGATTATTCTGTTATGGTTTCAACTTAATTTAAAATTGGAGATGAAACTGTTTAATATTATGAGTATTGCATGAAGGGAGATGTGGGGACTGGACCTATAAGTTTTGTCCCAGTTTTCACGTTCAGGAAGGTACGCAAATGACTTTGCTATGTTTAAGATGAGATGCAATCAATGTATGGTTTGTGGTAGACATTCGCCACCAAGTACTACATAACAGATAGCAGATGCTTTATCTATCAAAAGAGCGGAAGATAGAAGAAGTTTCTGTTGGGAAGCACATGCTTTTTGGTCCTATCTGAGGAATAGGATGAACATCTCATCTGAGATGGAGATATCTCTTTTAGTTTTTAAGTTAGCCTTTTAGAGTGGGACCAGTGATGCTTGTAATAAAAATGATAAACCTTATGTGGTAGTTTTTGGTTAGGTTCTTGCACATTATTTTTGATACTAGTGGTGTCTGCATCAACTTTCACGCACCTCAACTATTCCACTGGGTTCCTCCTAGGGGTGACAATTTCAGCTCATATTAATGGAATGAATCTATTTAACCCATACTTAATGGTTTGGATCTCTCATATTTTCATTGGATAAATATGGACTTCAAGCTATTTTAGAGCCCCTACAAATAGGGTCAAAATGGGTAAAATATGGATATCCATATAGATCCGTAGTAGAAAATCTGTTTTTCTTTCAAATACATTGCTTTCAAAACATTCTGGACCTTTTTTATCAGCTTCAATGGCCCCAAGTGAAAAGCACTACTCCTTGATCAGCTCACCTCCCTTTCTCTTCTTCTTATTTGAGTTTTCTTATAACCCATTTTGATATGAGAAAAAAACTGTATCTGTATGAGCGTAAGATAGTACTCAGTTGGTTTCTTCTTGATCTGGACTTCTGCTTACACTTGTGTTTTGGCATTTAACTTCTTGGTTGGTGCTCTTTCTTTGCTCCTTCACTTTTTCTGTATTTGATGCTTAATTTGCCAGAAGTTGTATGGCGACAGACTGATGCAGAGGGGGTGTTCAGGATGCTTAAAACAACCCAAAAGGAGCTTTATGCTGGATCAAATTTTATGATATGTGGCATATGCGGAGGAGCTACTTCGTCTTTCAACATGATCACCAATGAGTGTGATCGTGATAAAGGAAGAGATGATTGTGATGGTTCAGATTTGAGAAAAAAGGTGACGTTTGTCCCATTAGAAGATTGTGTTTTCATGAAGTCTTTTTACACGTTATTGCTCATCTTCTGTTCAGTCTGTTAAGTGTTGACAATACCTGTCAGTAGGCAGCACCAATACCTGCCAAGTGGTGGTTTGATTATTATGATTATGCCCCTGTGTGCCTAGGGACAAAGTTTTTATTCAGTACTGCGTGTCCATCATTACCCATTTTGAACTATATGGAAGTAATTTATCTGAAACTTTATGTGGTATATATTTGACCTTTAAAACTTGGCATGCTGCATGATGATTCTTGATGGATATGAGCTCCATGAGTTAGTGATTTGTTATTAGTAGGAACTAGCACATTGTGGTTATTGCTCCAAAGTTCAGATGCATAAATAGCTCATGAAATCCCATATTCCTGGTCCTCTCTGCTAGAATCCCACGTTGGTCGAGGGTATAATGTGTTGTTTTCTTTTTTTTTTGGTTTTAGGTTATCCTTACTTCATGAGCTAACTTTTGGTGTTGAGTTATACTCGATATCTGTTTTCTTAAACATGGTATTAGAGCCAAGCTCATCATTTCCTTGATATATTGCACCCTCATGTTATGTTGTCGTCACTAGATGTCCGGTCTTGGATCGTGTTAGACTCCCACATTTGTTGAGGGTAAGGTCTGTTATCTCCTTGTATAAATTTAGACAATCCTTACCTCATGAGCTATCTGGGCCTGAGGTTAGCTCAATTGTCCAGTTGCTTAATATTCAAATATTTCACTTCAATGACAGAAACAACATTGAGTTGCTTTTGTTCCAGAGTATGTGTACTAATCCCTCTGGCTTTTATTGGTGATTCTTTCTTGTGCTTGACTCTAATTGGTCAAATCTTTTGAAACTGTGGTTGGCCAAAACATGATGTGAATCGAAGGTTATACATTTTTCTTGCAGGAGTCTGCAGCTGCTTTAGTTTTTTTCAGGAATCGGTATGCTGCTTTAGTTGCTTCGCAAGGTCTTCAATCTTTGAATCCCATGTCATGGGTTACAGATCTTGCTCCAGAACCAGATGATATGTACTGGTCAAACATTTGTGTTCCTTACAGACTCCTTTGGATTCGTAAAATTGCGCTTCTAGTGGCCTCTATTCTTTTTGTGGCATTTTTTCTTGTGCCCGTTTCACTAACACAGAGTCTCGTTCACCTCGACAAGCTGCAAAAGACATTTCCATTTCTTCGAGGATTTTTAAAGAGGTAATGCATTCTTCTGTTTTGTTCCCATTTCTTGGAGTACAGTTGGTTTTGCATGTGTGTGTGAGAGAGAGAAAGAGTGAGAATTGGAGGTGTTTGTGTGTGTAGATAACTTATTGTATTGAATGTAATTTAGATAAAGTCTGGCTGCATAATTTCAAGACTGTATTCTTTTGAAAGGATGATGCTGAGGATTCTAAAAGGAGATCCATATAATATAAGCATTCAAACTTTTTAGCTTTTTTTTCATCATCTAAAGAAAAAGGAAAGAATATAGTCTTAACCTAACCCCAGGGCGGACCCCGATTGGAAGGCATTAGACAGATTAAGGACTTAAAAGAATAAGTTAATGATCGATATCAAATGAGAGTAGCAGATCATATTGGATGAAAACATAAATAAATATTAAAAAAAGAATAATTGGAATCCACAGTTGTGGATCTCGATCCAAAGGTTCTTTCTTGATCTAGCTACAAAGATGGGACATCATGGGTAGGGAAGTGTGGAAACCTAATAGAAATTACTACTAGTTGGACCCAACAAAAAAGATGTTATCAAGCAAATGTCTGATATGGTTCTCTTCTCAATATTTACCATGTTCCTTTATATTGTAACAGTTCCTGTTTGCTTTAATTAGCGCTTTTCAGTTTCATGCATCAGATAACTTGCAGTTCTTACGTCATTGCTTGAGAAACAGACATTATATTATGAGAGGGAAAAATACGTGAGCAATATAGTAATTTCTTTTCTCCCTCTTTCTTGCAGGAGTGGTGTTACTCAGCTTGTCACAGGATATCTACCAAGTGTTGTATTAATTTTGTTTTCCTACATAGTTCCTCCATTGATGATGCTATTTTCTAAAATGGAGGGCTCTATCTCTCGTAGTGGCAGGAAAAGGAGTGCATGCATAAAAGTTCTATACTTCTTCATCTGGAATGTTTTCTTTTGTAACATTGTCTCTGGATCTGTTATTGACAGATTCTTTAAAATTTTTAAGGATGTGAACAATCTACTTTCAACGGCTGTGCCATCAACGGTAACTCCACCTCTCTCTGTGTGTTTACCTACTCTCTGTCTTAGTATAACCATCTTATTCAAATATTCATGTTTTCGCATTTTATATACCCTAGCAATGTAAATGAATTAGTTTGCCTACCCTCGTCTTTCATCTATGATATTGTATCGTATAAATCATGAATATACTGACCTCAAGAGTTGATTGATTGGTAATGTCTTTTTGCAGGCGACCTTCTTTATGACTTATGTTTTGACTTCTGGCTGGGCAAGTCTGTCTGTTGAACTCTTACAACCATTCGGTCTCATCTGCAGATTGTTCTCCAGGTTTATTATGAGAAACGCCGATGCTTCATGTTATGGAACACTGACTTTTCCATACCATACAGAAGTTCCGAGGATCCTCCTATTTGGCCTCTTTGGCTTTGCATACGCCATTTTGGCACCTTTAATACTGCCATTCTTGGTAGTTTATTATTCCATTGCTTACCTCGTATATCGTAATCAGGTAATTATATCCTTCTAGTTTAATTCTTTTTTTATATCTCTTTTTTTTAATCTCTATTAGTTCGTCGCTCTTTTATCAGTATCTATTGAACTCTATAAATGACCCTAGAATAATAAAGTGAATCCTAATTTTGTCTTGATTTGAAGGGGAATATTTTTGGAATGCCTGTTCTTGTCCTGAAATTTTGACAGCTAATGAGCTTCTTGTTTCTAAAATCTAATCTTCTCATCTCTCATATGTGGTGAAACTCATCAAGGCTTTTCTTTTTCCCGCTTATGGAATCACTAAGCGGAATTGCATTCTTTTATTAGTCTTGCTACTCTTAAGAAACGATTTATTTGCCAAGTTTTTGCTGATTGATGTGCTTTCCTTTACACCAATGAATATTTTTTCCTCTTTAGCCTGTGGTCTGACAACTTAGTGAAACTATCAGATCCTCAATGTATATGTGACAAAATACCAAACTGGTGGAACCTATTGGCCTATTGTGCACAACACAACAATTTTCTCAATGGTGCTGATGCAAATTATAGCATTGGCGGTTTTTGGATTTAAAAAATCTTCATCTACATCAAGCTTCACTATTCCGTTGATAATCTGTACACTCCTCTTCCACGAGTACTGTAGGCAAAGGTTTGAACCATTGTTCAAGGACCCTCCTGCTCCGGTATGACTAATCACACAGTTCATTTTATTTGGTTGTCCATACATGTATCTTATTCCGTGTACATTTTTACAGATCCTCATTGAGATGGATAGGCAGGACGAGGTACATGGGAGGATGAAAGAGATGTATCAACAACTCCAATCCGCGTATTGTCAGTTCAAATCAACCTTATTTTCACTGGGTAAAGCTGCTCCTGGAAATGACGAAGAGAACATGAGTATCCATACGGTTCAAGACATAGGAGATGTTAATCCAGGTTCAAATAGCTTAATAACTACTGTGGAGAGTCGTATTTGTCTGGATGTTTTTTGACACGCTTTGTTGCTTGCAGGGAAAAGTCCTTCACATCTTCCTCCATCATGTACATCTGTTGAAATTAAAAGTCCTCATCATCCTTTATCACATACGTCAAGTCCTCATCTTCTATCACCACACGCGTCTTTGGAAATTAAAAGTCCTCCACATATCCCATCATCACGTACGTCTTTGGAAATTAGAAGTCCTCCGCATATTCCTTCATCATGTACATGTTTGGAAGCAAAAAACCCTTCTCATCTTCCTTCATCACATACATTTTTAGAAATTAGAAGTCCTCACCTTCCTTCATCACGTATGTCATTGGAAATTAAAAGTTCTTCTCATCGTCTTTCACCACGTAGTAGGTCTTTGGAAATTAGACGTCCTCATCTTCCGTCACCGCGTACATCTTTGGAAATTAGAAGTTCTTATCTTCCTTCACCACATACACCTTTGGAAATTAAAAGCCCTCATCTTCCTTCTTCAGATACATCTTGGGAAATTAAAAGTCCCCTTCTTCCTTCACCGCGCGAATCTTCAGAAACTAAAAGTCATCATTTTGCATCACCGCATAAATCTTCAGAGATTAAAAGTCCTCTTCTTCGTTCACCACGTGAATCTTTGGAAATTAAAAGCCCTCGTCCTGCTTCACCTTGTAAATCTTCCGAAATTAAGAGTCCCCATCTTCCTTCACCACGTACATCTTTGGAAATTAACAGTCCTCTTCATCCTTCATCAAGTACATCTTCAGAAATTGAAGAATCGCGTGGTAAGTAGATGAATCTTTTCTGTGCATATATATATATACGCGGTGTTAGCATTGGTGTTGGTGCTACTTCTGCATTCTTACGACTGCCTATTTTATGAGCACGGTTGATGTTTCGTATGAATTGTCTTGTAAAAGGGACTCCTTGGAAGTGTACAGCAAACATACATGCGAAAAATGGCGTCTGAAGAGACTTCTTGAAGTGTACAGAACTTGTTTGGGGGCTCTGAAGCTGCAAAACATAGAGAGTTACTACAGATTGTTTTTTTTTTTTTTTTATATTATACTATAGATGGTTCCATGACTATGGATACCTGTGTATAAATACATGTGAAACAATTTGCTTGGTATGAGTAAAATTTTGTTTTTTTCGAAACTTTATGGCTCAAGTTATAATATATGCAGCTATGAACTAAGAAAAACACAAGGGAAAACAATTACTCTTACATGAGTATTTGTATATTTTTTTTCCTATTAATTGTAGTTGGAATATGTATATATTCATAGAACCTAGTTTATGATAACCAAATTACACAATTATGAAGAGTGCTTGGGAATAACAACACACTTTTGAGAAAGAGGTATATATTCACGTGAGGAATTAATAAAAAGAATTGTTGTTCGTTCATTTGTGGGTAAACTATCTTTAGAGATCGGGTAATACTATTATTTTGGATGGATTTGGAGTTATCGGATATTTCTATTAAAATTTGAAAAAATTATTGAAATACACGTCTTGTGTTTTCCTTATTTCAATATACCCTTCTATTTCTAAAAACCTCTAAAATTTCTTATTTCTTTAATGTGTTTGAGCCATGTATTATGTATTCAGTTTATTTTATAATGTATCTGAGCTACATGTTATGAATTCGATTTATGTTATAATGTATTCGAGATACTCTTTAAGGTATTCGAGCTACATATTAATATATTCGGTTTGTGCTACTTCTTAAGGGATTAATGTAATTACAAATTAAAGAGGGATAAATGATAACTTCATATTAAAACTATGTGATTCCTAAAATTTAGGCAACTACTTTTATCGATTTAGAACAGATTTACCCTTTTGAGTTTTTGTTTTTCTATTAAAATTGATGTTTAATTTTAGTATAAATTTGGCAAATGACATACTATAAATGATAAATTACGTTCCATCCCTATGATATCAATATTTACCAAAAATCCCTTATTTTTAAGACTTCCAGATACTTTATAAAACAGAAATGATACTTAGATACTTAAATATAAATGAATATAAATGACTGATTTTTTTTATGTAACCGTTATAGCTAAAATCAAGGGTAACTGATTTCGTTTTTATAACTAATTGACCGTGTTAATTGCTTCAGAGATTACTACATTAAATAATCATTTAATTTTTATATTTTCCTTCCCTTTATTTATGTTAATTTTGATACTTATAAAATACTAATATTTAAAATATTAAATTTAAATATATTTCTTTGATACATTAAATTTCGTGTCCAACACATAAGGATATTCAAATTCACAATTTAAATTAGATACTTAAATTTTTATATACTTATCAATAATTCATATAAATATGATACTTAAATAACAGATGTATGACAGTATGATACACATATACTATTATTGAATACCTTAATATATACGAAATATAAGTAAAAATAAAACAAAGAATCATTCTATCATGAGCACCAAAAACTGATACTTAATAAAATTGATTGAACATACTAACAAATTCATACAAAAATCATGATAAGATTAAAAAGATACTTAATACAATTCATCTTATACTAAAATATAAATAAACATGTTAACATAATACTTATAAAATACTAATTGAAACTATATATATAAAAGAAATATTAAATTTAAAATATATTTCTTTGATACATTAAATTTCATGTCCAACACATGAAAATATACTCAAATTCACAATTTAAATTAGATACTTAAATTTTTATACACATATACTATTATTTGATAGCTTAATATATACGAAATATAAGTAAAAAGAAAATAAAGAATCATTCTATCACGTGATACTTACAAAATACTATTTGAATCTATATATAAACGAAAAAATTAAATTTAAATATGTTTCTTTGATACATTAAATTTCATGTCCAACAAAATAAAAAGATACTCAAATTCACAATTTAAATTTGATACTTAAATTTTAGTTACAATATATCATCTCACGGGAGCTCCGGCGACAAATACTTATCAAAGGGCATCGTTAACAAACGAGCTGTTGTGGTATTTGTGAGAATTCAAATCTACCTTCCGTTTGTACTCTTTGCGTCAATTACAGGTCATTCACAAAATTTAGCTTAATGTTAAGTTCCTCGTAATGGGTGGGGGTTGCAAGATTCTAATTGTGGAGATGATATGTTTTTGACAGATTTAATTAGTACAACACTGTGTTGAAATCACTAAAGGGGAGGAGAGAAGCATTATGTGGGCAATTAAGTGAAATACTATTGGCCAAGGTTTTCCCTAAGAAAAGTTCTTTCTTGTTATGCCTTCATTTTATATCACATGTGCTTTTATTACTTTCTACAATAAGATGCAATTATCTGTAATTGTTTCTGAAAGAGTTTCCAATTGACAATGAGATACTTGATCAATATTGTTTGTTATATCCAGGAGAATGAAATCGTAGTTGAAGATATAATACATAACATTAATGTTGGTAAATATGGGAAGGTGATTTTTTTGGGGGAAAGGTAAATATGCATTGGGAAGGTAAATTTTGATTTACCTTGGTAAGGTAAATATTGCCTTTTTAATATTTTAATGTATAAAATTTAATTAGTATCATTTGGGATAAAAAAAAAGGAATTTTTGTAATTAAATACATCAGTAGGAAATTAATGAAATTAAATAAATTAAAGTAGTGTATTTTAGTAATTTTTCCTTAATTTTATTCTAAAAAAAAATACGTAACATATTAATAAATAGACTGTCCCACCCTCTTGCCATTTTAACTCCTCCCCCTTTAGTTTAAAACCTAAATATTATAAACTAAAATCAAAGCGGAGTTATACTGTGTATGTGTTTGATTGAACTTTCGTTTATATTTTGTATTTGTCTTAAGAAATTTATTTAATATGTATATTTTACTAAATTTATGCAAAACTTTTGTGCGGAAAAGTTACTAATATATATAGTTCGCTCAATTGATTTTTTAACAAAAGTTGTGGACATATACAAATCGATCAATTAGTTTTCTAATGATTCTATACGTTTTATACATATATTTTATTATAACCTAGTTTGTCGAAATATATAGGGCGATAATCATTTCTTGATTGATTAAACGAAATGAAATGTATAATATATCATGAACGGGCTTTGGAATCTCAAGCTCGAGAATGTCAAGCTAAATTTCAGATTAAATATCTAAAGTTTGAAATTTTTACACATTATCTAAAGACGTAAGAAAAATTAAACTTCAATTTCGTAAGTTTAAACTTATTTTGAAACGGCTAAATTGATAAGAAATTATATACTTCACTATAAATATATAAGCGGCCCTTAAATCAACTATTTGTGCACTTGACACATCAGTAGCTCTTTTAGAACATATATCCTGTTAAATTAAGGGAAAATTGTATAAAATAGCAAATTAATAACCTAAAATAAATAGAGTAGCTAGGGTTTGATTTAATTGTGCTCCATAGCAAACGTTTGCAAAAAATTGTCAGACGCCTCTCTTCCAAATATCTCGCTCGCCACTCTCCTCCAATCTCTCGCTCGCTTTCTCACTTTTTACACAAACACAAGTGTATGAAAATTATTTCTAATTGTATAAAGCAGAGAAAATTATATAAATACATATATTTTTGTTCCCCTCTCTCAGATCTCGGTCGCCACTCTCCCAAATCTCGCTCGCCACCCTCGCCTTTCTCACTTATACAAACAAAAGCTAAATGTATAAATTGTGTTTCTGTTTGTATAAAGCGTGAGAAAATTGTATATACACATGCAAGTACATATATTTTCGTCCTATACACTTATAATTATACAGTAAAAATACTCCCCTGCCCAGTTTCTTTTGTCTTTCTCTCGTTCTCGTTTTATACAATTTTCAAATTGTATCTAATTTCTCTCTTTCTCGTTTTATACAATTCGATTCAATTGTATATTACTTGTCAAGTCTCTTTTGTCTTTCTCTCTTTCTCATTTTATACAAATTCAAATTGTATATAATCGTTCTATACACTTATAATAATACAATTCGTTTTATACACTTCATTTTTATACAGTTCTCTGCTCAGGTGTCTTTCTCTTTCTTGTTTTATACACTTCTTTTATACAATTTGCTTCAACTGTATATGTATAGCGAATTATATAGTTTCTATGTTTGCTATAAAGCTCAATTATGCAAACTTTGTTATAGCGTACAAATATAAATTTTTTATTTACTATATGTGAAAGTTGCCCTTTAATTAATACAATAATATAAAGTTTCTCTTAATCATACCCTTTTAATTAATACAATAATATATAGTTTCTCTTAATCTCATTAATTAATTTATCATACACTGCAAACATATATTATAATCTCTACAAATACAGCACAACTTTAACTAATGAAAAACTTTGGTAACATCATTAAACCAAAAATTCACTTAATCTCAATAATCCAACCCCTCTTGTCCTCAATAATACCTTTTTGAATTGCTACTAATCTTGAGTTCAATTGCTCACTTATTAAGTCTGAGCTTACCTTGTAGTTAATCCTGCAAATTTACATCATTAATCCTAATTAGCCAAATAATTAACAAAATAGTAGCAAAACAAGAATTAATTAAATATGGATGCCTCAAAAATAGTAGGAAAAAGTTAAAAAGACAATAATATTACAGGCAAATGAGCAGGTCAGATCAAATATGAGTGGATCAGATTAGATATAAACAGATTAGACAAAATTCAAGTCTATCTCTACACGAACAACAAAACTAGAGAGATTAACTAAACAATACAATTTTTCGACAATTTTTTTTTGGATGAACCCCTCGACTCCATCTAAATCCACCCACGCCCCTACAACCCGACCCTCTCCAACACTATACCACCCTACCTTATACCTACTCCCATAATATCTGTCTAGATTCAGTTTGGACGATAATTATTCGATACGCTAGATCGTAAATTTCAAATTGGATTTAAAATTACCTTTTGTTTTTGTAGGTAATACTCCCTACAGGAGCAACACCAAGTGCAGTTCCAGTACAAAATACTTCATCAGCACTAAACAATTCATCTGCTTCAATCAAACGTTCTTCAACCTAGATCAAAGCGTAATTAACGATACGAATAATTCAAAGGAATTTAACATATAGTATATATACATTAAAAAAAAAAACTAAACAATATAATTTTCAAACGAAAAAATTTATGATCAATTAGACACTTTTTAGATAAGGGACTCCACTATTGTATAAACGAAATAAGTAAAATTAATAACCTGAAAAATAAGACAAACAACTTTTCTATAACATGTTAAATTAAATTTGTTGCGCGAATATTATCTACCCTATGAGTTAATATAAATAGTGAAAATACACATGACGATGATTTGTTTCATCGAAAATAGAAATTTAACTTGATAGGTCGTAAACTTTATCATGTAAAGCTATATATATAGAGAGACTAGATCAAAGTAAGAATTTACATAAATATACATTTCATTCATATAGTTTATCAATATGACTATTGATAATATATTATTTGTATACTATATATATATATATATATTGTAAACTAAATCTCCAAATGATATTTAACTTTATTAATATTTCTATATAATATATACCTTGTATCCAAGATCATGTGCAATGTCTATAATACTTTTCCTTGTGACACCTTCAAGAATGGTTCCACTAGCAATTGGTGTTGAAATGTTTTTTCCCTATTGAATATTTGACATATTTTAAATGTAGGATAAAAAATTATATTAAAATAATTAGACCATAGGTTAAATTTTTTTAATTACCTTTACAAGGAATATGTTAGCAGCAGAGACCTCTTCAATATATTTTTTATTTACTGAATCAAGATATAATACATCTGAGTATCCTCTATCTTTTGCTTCCTGTATAGCTTTTATCACCTACATTGACCAAAAAATAAATAAATGGACTTTTAACATACAAACACTAACAATTAATATCATTTTTATATGAATATATTAATAGTCTGTTTGATCAAGTTTCTGAGAAGTTTAAAGTTTTATTTTACGTCGTTGAGATATTTGGCCAAGCTTTAGGGTTTTTTCCTCTCCAAAAGCATACTTTTTGAAATTTCGATCAAACGTAAATTACAGTTTTAATATTTGTAAAAAAAAAATAAAAAATCACACCCTTTGAATCAATTTATGTAATACTTTTCATTTTTAATCAATTTCAAAATAATGACATATTTCTATATTTAGCGACATTAAAATTTTAAACTTCTTATTTTGTCCTTATTTAATGAGATGAGTTACACAAATATCTTTTGATTTATTCTTAAGTCATAAGTCTCAAAAACCTTTTTCCATTTTATTTTATGTCCAATTAAAAACCTTCAAATAAATTGAAACAGAAAGAATTTAGAATATCGAAATTCAAAGAATGGATTACATTAATGGCAATCCTCCGTAAAGATAGGATTTATATCTCAAAAATAAGGTTATATGAGTAAAAGAATTGTTATATCATCGACATATACAATCAAAACTTTCTATAATAACATCGTTTTCTTAGATATTTCTTAGCTACTATACTGATGTGTGATTATATATAGTCTAATAGAGCATATACAAGATAACATTATTAACAAAATTGTACGTCACCATAAAATTTTATTATAGAGAATAACTGTTATAAAAAAATAGAAGATTTACCGGAGCATAATTAGTAATGGATTTGACTCCACCAGCTCCCCCTTGTGATGCACGATGATGTTCTTCTTCAACATATAAAGTTAAAGGTTGTGTCCCATTCTATATATATAAAAAAAAAAAATTAAGAAAATTAAATAAAAATTATATTTTTATATCAATAAATTACAATGTTAAAATTTAAAAATTACCCTTAAATAATTTCCAACAGGACAAGCATAGACAATAAATGTATACTCTGGTGCTGGAGCAATTCCAAGTATAGGTCCATTTCCAATAAGCAAAGGCCTAATATAAAGTGACCCTTTTCCAGCAGGAGGGATCTGTTTTTTTTTTTTTCATATATATATATAAAAAAAAAAAACATATTGTTATTTTAGAAAAAAAATGATATAGCGGATCGCGATAAAAATATAAAATTTATGTGTTTGGTACGATAAGAATGTCAAAGAAAAGATGTTTTATGATATGAATTATGAAATAACTGACATATAGTAATCGTAGAGATAGATTTGAGGAGTTACTTTTTGAATAATCACTCAAATCGATAGAATTATATGTAATGTAAAATTACATTTCCTTCATCTAATTTAACATAGTGTTTGATCAAGCTTTTAGGAGGGCTAGAAGAGTGATTTGAATTGTAAAAGTGTATCTAGCTAGTTAAAAAACATTTACGAAATTTTAGTCAAACACAAATCGCAAACATATTAGGTCAATAAGGAAATTTACTCTATTTTTAGTATCAAAACTCGAAAAAAAATGTTATAAAGTTGTGTCATAACGAACATTCTTAAAATCTAAAGAACGATAACATTTACTAAACAGAACGTATCATAGAAGTCCATTTTATCCTTTTTAAAACTTGTTAAATGAACCAAAAGCCCTAAAAATCATAGAAAAATTATATTCCTGTCGTATTAATCGCGTTTTAATAAAATGTATTTTTTTTTTGAGAAAAAAATAATAATTTACTTACCCAACGTTTATTAGCTATAGTTGTTAACTTGACAGCATCAACAAATTGTTGAATAGAAGGAGAAGGCATACACATTCTTTTAGCACCAATTTGCATTCTAATTCCACTTTCTTGTGGACGAAATAGAAATATTCTTCCATCATCCACTCTATAAGCTTTTGTACCTTCAATTAAACCCTGTTTCGATCATGATTTCAAATTAACGTTTCGATACACCATAGAAAATTTTAACTTCAGATCAACGTAAGAACATATGATATCATATTATAATTTCAATTTCTTTTTTAAAAAAAAAGTGTAATACTTGACTTATAAATTTATATTCCGTAAAAAAGCAGTTTTGTTATTTAAAATTTTTGCATGTTGTACTGTGTGAAGTGATTGTCATTTAAGTAGATTTTTATAAAATTATGTGTATTGAAAGTTTGTAATTGCAGATATTTAATTTGTAAAAGAAACTAAGATGTATGTCTCTTTTTAATACTAACGCCTTAGATTCAAATATTTTATTTATAAACTATGACTTATTCGTTGTTAAATTTAAAAAATTTAATTATTTATATATATATATATATCGTAATTTTCATATCACATATCTAAATGAACCGTTATTGCTATACTATAGTCATAAATGAAGAAAATGAAAGTTTGGTACGTAATAGTTATTACTACTACTATAGTCATAATTTCATAATTTTGTCTTATTTTTATATCATATACTATATCATTCTCACAGGTCAGAAATTAAATGATTCTACAGTCACTCTCTTTTTTCTTTTTTTTTTTGAATTTCAATAAATTTAGTCAAATAGGCTTTAAATACCACTTGCCAAATAGCTATAAATACTCCTACTAGATTGGTTTGTTTTTTTTTTACCTTTTTTATTTAGTAAATTAAGAAAAAAAACATTAAAATATTATCCTTATCATTAAGTTTTAACGTAGAGTTCAAGTAAAAATATATTTGAAAATATAATTAACATGTATAATATTTTTTAAAGAAATTAAAAAAAGGGACTAGTAAAAAGGAGTGGATTAAGTAGTGTATTTAATCATTATTATCTGTCCTTTTAACATTCTGCATATTCTTAAAAGAGAAACATTTAATAATCTAACTTTAATTATAAAACATTAAAAAGTAAAATTAATTTTTTTTGAGCTAAAAAAAAAATAAAAAATAAAGTACCTGTCCATAGTTCAATACACCAGCAGAGGGACTTAATTCAATATTCCCATAAGGATTAAGTTTGCCTTTTTCAAAATTCCCATTTTGAGAACTTTTTGTCATAAACATATAATCAGTTTGAATTAATTTAAATCCAAGATTATCCCAATCAAAAATATCCCTTGATTCATAATCCCTGAAATAATAATAATAATAATAATAATAATAATAATAATAATAATAATAATAATAATAAAAATATAAATAATAATAATAAATATATTCCGTATAGTTTTATAAGTAAAATTTTGAAAAAAACACAAAAAACAATCATTTTTACTTATAAAACATTATTTTTCCTTCAAGTAAAATACACGCGATAAAATATCAATTAATAAAAGAAAAATAGAGTTATTTAATTTTAAATGTAACTTACCTATAAGTTGAAGGTTGTGCAGAAGTTAGAGCAGGGGCAGTAAAGTACCTTGGTCCTACCTACAACCATAAATCGAAACGAAATTTTATAGCGACACAAATGTTATAAAATATTAAATACGTTATTAAAAGATGAAATAAATATGGAAAGGCAAATAAGTACTGTATTAATTTTAATTTGACTTAGTTTGAAATGATATAGACTAAACTTTATGAAATAAATAAATTTTCTTGAAATTTATTAAAAAAAATTAAGCATGTCTAAGATTTGTGTAGTTATAAAAATTTCGACATGTAACGCTTAAATGTGTCATATTCATAACATTTGTATGTGTTATAAAAGTGTATATCGTAAAGTATGAAATTAAATGTTTTTAAATTTAAAAGTGTTGTGTCACGTAAATTAAGATAAGATTGAGAGCGCTCTGATTCTTTTAATTCAATTTAAAAAGTTGTTTAATGAGTAAGAAAATTGATACCATTTAATTATTTTAATAGGATTTTTATCTATTATTATACGCCTAATATATTATAGATTGTATAACTAATACATAGCAAAATATAGTATCGTCAACAAAAGAGTATAATACATGAATAAGCATATGATTAAAGATAAAAATTTCATACACAAAATCAACCAGTGGATAAATAATAATTCAATATTACTAATTCCAATGTTACCAACAAATCTTACTCAGTATTATATATTCTTATAATTAACCAATTCTTTAAGTGTCATAATTTAACTAGACACGAAATTAATTATATAAATGAAAGAGGCTTTTAAATAGTGTGGTCTTTAAGATCATAAAATACAAAAAAATTCATTTACTTTCTTAAATTTTATGTTTAATCAAATTAAAACACAGTGATAAGGGACTCATATTAAACTTAGGAATTTAGTTCAGTGTTATAAACTTTTTTATTTTCATGTTAGAGAGTTCTTAACAATATTTATGTTACGAAAAAATTTAAAAAAAAATGATTAAGATGGAGAAATATACACTGACCTTCTTCTCAAAAGAAGTAAATAGAGCCCTTTGAAAGGATGAAGCCCTTTGGATGATCATGTTGCACAAGAAAAAAAATAGTATTATTGGAAATATTATTTTCCCCAAAGTCTTAAAAAGAAAAACTTTATATTAAAATGCTAATAATGAGAGAGGACTTGAACAACAAATATACAAATATATTAAGAAGTTATGGAGAAGGTGTATACTATATTATATATAAATAGAACATGCAGTATTTTGATTTAGCCTAGCTGTCTATTTTTGTATTAAATTTTATATTTATTACTTTCTCCATCTTATTTTATAAGATAGCTATTTAACTGAACACATAATTCGAGTAAAAAAAAAATTAAAATTTATAGTGTGAAAATAAAAATAAATCATAGATATTTAATATATGTTTGTAAATTATTAGGGATAAAGCACAAGTACCCTCTCACCTATGCCCGAAATTTCAGAAACACATTTATATCATACTAAGGTCATATTACCTTTCTGAACTTATTTTATTAATAATTTTCTACCCCTTTTCGGCCTACGTGACACTATCTTGTGGGCCCAACGCTGGTTGATTTTTTTTCGAGCTAGTGCCATGTAAACCGAAAAGGGATAGAAAATTACTTATAAAATAAGTTCAGGGGTAATAGGACTTTAGTATAGTAGAAGTGTATCTCTAGGATTTAAGATATAGATTGAGGGGGTACTTGTGCATTTTCCCTAAATTATTATCTCAATACAAAATAATTAAATTGTTAGTAAATAGTAAATATAAAAATATATCACTTTTTTAAAAAAAATTATTCAAACATGGGTGTATGTCTTGTTTTCCTATATACTCTGAATCTTTTTTTCATCAGCCCCCCACCTACCCAACTGTAATTAGGTGAAAATAATAATCATCCATGTGTTTTAACAAACAAAGAAAAATAAAAATCATTTCTTTCATTTTCAAGAATATTTATGCTATTTTTGTGTTACATTTTAACTTACCAAATTATTATTTCCTTATATATATTTATTTTTGTTTCAATGGCATATTGAATAAAATTGAGTAAGATAAAAAAATTGTCATGTTCTTCATAGAAATTTTTAGTAAAACAAGAGAAGATCTGAGATATTGAATGATTATTTATTTCTACCTCCATAATAATTCTATGAACAAAACAAATAATACTTTCAATATTTTATTGGTCTTTTATTTTGTCCTGGACCTTCTATTTTTTCTTACTCGGCGTTCTGTATTTATATTATAGTCTGATTAAATCTAAATTCGTGTCAGGAAATCTCATATTGAGGAATAAAACGCCTTCTAAAAAAGACGACTCTAGCTTATGAGAGCTCGAACATAATACCTTTTAATTAATAATAAAAAAATACTTACTGCTTCATCGCAATTCTCATTGATAACCTTTTATGTAGGACAAACAAGAGAGTATGTAAGGTTAGCTAATGCAGTACAACCAGACAAAAAAAACATAAATTTGAATAATAATAGGGCATTTTGTCTTCTTTTTATTTTATATTTTTATATATTAGTAACTATATACATAATTACCCCCCCCCCCCCAACCCACCCACCCAAAACCCTCTAAACCATCATTTTTAGGTCATCTTATAAAGCTCCCAATTAATATACTAGCTTTAAATAAAAGAAACTATTACTAAAAGAAAAAGTGTTTTCCCTTAATATTTAGTTGATAGGTTAGCTAATAAATACAGTGGCGAATTAAATTTTTATTAAAAGTATTCAAAAGAAATTCAAAAATGTATTTTAAGGTAAATTTTGAATTTTCTTAACCAATAAATTAATTCCCAGTTTTATATTTAGAGAAATTAAAAATGTAATCTTAACATCTCATGGGTGAATTGAAGGAGCATTTTAAACAAAAATTATTTTAAAAATAAAATGAAGTTAAATAGTATAATTTTTATTTTTTAAAAAAATGTTAACTTTAGCCCTTCAATAGAGATGGTCTAAGATTTTTGGAGCCCGTTTAAGAAAAGGGTTTTTTTACCCCAGCCTGAAGTAAGTCTGTTGATTTGAAGGGCTTGAGAAATATCGATACGGTCGGCCCGTGGGCCAATAAAAATGAATTAAAAATATAATATAATATTAAAATTTAAAATTAAAGAGAATCCAAACTCAAAACAATTAGGTTATATTTCTAATTAGATATTTATTCTTTTACTTTTAAAAAAAAACTTAATAAATATTATAAAAATAATTTGTTCATAGATTTGATTAAGAATTAATAACATCAACATCATGTAATATTGTTTTTGTCGATATTAATGATAATATTTTAAAATTATAATTTATAATTTATTCAATAGTTATAAAAAATATAATTTTAAAAAAGGGACTGACCCGCCGAGCCTGTAGCCCACGTAATTATAAGTTGGGCCGACCTTTTTTGACCAACACAAAAAATGAGTTAGCTCAATCTAATCTGACCTGTAAAATATCAAAATCTGTATAAGTTAGCCCAGATAGAATGGACTCGCCCATATTAACGGCTGTAACAATTAAAAAGCAATAAATTCTTGAAGTATAAAAGTTAGATTCATGCATGTTGTGTTGTCTGTTTAGTCCCTATAACTATTTACTCCAGGGTTGGTGGATTTAGTAGCCCCATATAAATTTGACTGATTTAATAAATTTTAAAAATATATATATTAATATTAGTAAATTTATTTTATATATATATATATATATATATATATATATATATTAAATTAGAAACATGTTTATTATTATTTAACATCATCAAAATGTAATTGAGCTATTAAAATTCATACCACGTAAATCAAAGTGTCATGAAGGCAAAATTTTATCTATAACAAATATATACGTTAAATTAATAGATATTAATTTTCAAAAAGTGTAATATAATAATTAAAAATAACAAAGAAAGTATATTTTATAAATTATTTGATCGACAATTCAGTATCTTAATTATCCCTAATCATTATTAGGCTAATTACCTTTTTATGGTCCACACTCTACCAAGACAATTAGGCTAATTGTTTTGCCTAATTGCAGTAAAAAAAAAATTGTGTTAGCAATCTCTTACAAATTATTGTGAATGTATATTTAATTTGTACATTTTTAATAAATTGAGAAAAATAT